>NC_056630.2:123698033-124361816 GCF_002870075.4 Lactuca sativa | reverse complement strand
TAATGACCTATTATCGTACGTTGCAACACTTAGACTTAGGTCTCTTAGAGTTAAACTCTAAAACAAACTATGCCTTCCTTCATGTTCTAATGTGATATAATCACACTTTAACATTTGGAATTTCTAGCTACCAACTTCTTTAACAACGAGTGCAATATTTCTATTGATCGCTTTGATTTCAATCATTTGGTTTAAGTCGGACGGTACATCGATCTTGATTTTCTAAACCACATAGCATATTTAGCGTAGTCGGACTCAATTCGATATGACCACTAGGGTCGAAACATCAACACTCTTCTTAGTCATTACCGAAACGATGGTAACGACACACTAGAATAAAACGAAATCAATTCCGGTAGTATATGCCTCTACTACCATTCACACCTACTCATACTCGTCCCAAGTATTGTCCTACAGGTTTGCCAAGTCACCATACAAGAAAACCACACAACAACTTAACACATCAGATAGCAAAACGAAGATTTTATTATTTCTTGAAACTATTACATGGGTGTTCAAGTTCACCCTAGACTATGCCTCTAACAGGCTACATCATATGACACTATCTATATGGCTTCTTCATAACTTGATCTCTATATATCCATCCTTACTCCTGATTCCTTGCATCGTCAGCTGCTTCGTCAAGGATCATTTGAAATGCTCTTGCCTTTGGTTTTGGCAGCACATTTGGCCTTGTAGCGCCTTCTCTTTTTGGGAAATCTTGCTTGAAGTGCCCTTCCTCGTTACATTCATAACATACCCTTTTGTTGAATTTACACTCGTTGGCATAATGCCCATGCTTCCCACACTTGAAACAAGTCAACTCCTCACCGCATTTTCCAGAGTGTTTCTTTTTGCACTTTTCGCACCATCTTTCTTCGTTCCCTCCTTTAAAGTTCCTAGTACTGGCCTTGCTTCTCTCATCGGGCTTTGCAGACCCTTCAAACTTCCTCTTTTTGCCAACCTCGGTCTCGTTGGCGGCTCTTCCCTTGATCATATCCTCAACCGACTTGGCAGCCTAGATAGCTGCTTCCAAGGTAGGTGCCTGACGCACTGGCACCGCGTACTCCCATGTGAGTCCTTTTGCATACTTGTCAACTTTCGTCAGCTCATCCGGAACAAGACGTAAGGCGAACTCCATCTTCTCTGTGAAGTTGTTGGTGTATTCATCAACAGACATGCTTCCTTTCTTCAGGGTTAGAAACTGGTTCTCTAGCTCGAGCAGGTTTTGGGCTGAGCAGTACTTTCGTTTGAATTGCACCAGAAATTCTGCCCATGTCAGTTGCAGGGGCTCATTGGGGCTCAGAGTCTTCCCCAAGGTATTCCACCAACGTACAACGCCTCCTCGAAACTGACGCACTGCAAATGTGGTCTGTTGTTTTCCCTTGCAACCGCACGTCATGAAAGCTAATTCCATCTCCGATATCCAATCCATGACCCCGATCGGATCCTCCTTTCCAGTGAAGGTCGATGGCTTGCAAGTCAGAAAATCCTTGTACTTGCATCCATTCCTCTCGACTTCGTCATCTTTGTTGTTTTGTCGAACTATTGGTGGGTTGACTTGACCAACAGTCCCACTGTAGTTTCCTTCCTCAGTCTGCCCTTCGTTCAACTCGGACTGTTCGATCTGAATGGTCGCTTCCTCTCGATTTTGCTAGAGCAAACGCCTGGTTTCCTCCATTTGACGATCCAACATCTCCTGGATCATCGCTTGTACTCCGGCCATTGTTATTGGCTCAGCAGCGGCTACCACAACCGGTATTTTCTCAATCACTGGGGGTTGCTTTCGGTTCCCATTTGCATTCATGTTTCCGCTACGGGTTCTTGCCATCTTGATCTATACACCGAATAAGGTGAATCTAGATCTTTACTTAGGATTGACGGCTAAATCATCCTTATCACTCCGAAACGTTTATATGCTAGTTCTAATATCGTAGTCGTACGTTTAGAATCCTAAACACATAAGGTTTCCAGATCCGGTCGGCAACAGACCATAAATCCGTTTAAACTATAGCATAACAAATCATTTAGCACATAAAAGCAAATTAGGCATCATCCCTAAAATAAGCTAGTGCTCACACCTCACAATCATCGCTTAGCATTCTAAGTTTAAGTCTACAAATAAATCCATATTCCTAGTTCGCTTAAACTAATGCTCTGATACCAACTGTGACATCCCCATTTTCACGGCCAGAAAAGACCGATTTTGTTTTTGCTTTATAAAAATCAGAGTACTTCATTTCATAAAAATGTTGCGGAATTTGTTCCCAGAAAAACATGGTAAATACGTTATTAAAACATTTTCGAAGAAACATATTTATTTCATTTTAAAACGTTTGGGATGTCATCGTTAATACAGGAACATAAGCATAAACAGAACTTACAATTATTCACACTAGTGTTCTACATCTCTTTAAATCTCTCAGTGTAATGTCACTTCATAAAAAACACCTGTGATATAATTAAAGTGAGTGGGTCAGGTTGGGAAACCTGATGAGCACATAGGGTTTTCAACCCACAATAATATATTTATTATTTTTAAACATCAAGCAATCAACCCAATTACCCATTCCCGTTATCCTTACATTACATCCCTAAAACATCTAACACAAGGGACCTAGTCAAAGGACTATCATTGGGATGGAGTATATCTGGTGAGCACACAGTTCACACAGTTCGAATAAACACACAGTTCAAATAAACACACAGTTCGAATAAACACCTACAGGTTGCGAGCCTGCTAGTGTTCCACTGGACTGTCTAGAATAGTCCGTGGTCGTCATCTATACTCCGCTAGATGACTAGATCATCAAAAATAGCTATAACGAGGCCTCTCATTATTTTATTTTGTCACACAGCAACTATTACATCTACCCATGTTTTACCCAACACATTTTGTAGATATAAAATACATATACAGTTTAAATCATCGAAAACATGTATAAATCGTTCATCCAGCATAGATAGCAAGTATACAGATAATATACACACACAACACGTAATTTATATAAAATACTTCATATCTATGTGTAAGCTGAAAGTAACTATGCACTCACCTGAAAGGTGGTGACTCAGCACTCGAACAGCGCTTCGATACTCTCAAAACAATTTCCTTCGATAAAACCTAGTATCAATACCACTAGGGTTTAGTCTAACGATAACCGCGACAATTTAATAGTCTGACTATTATTATTATTATATAAGCATTAAATAACACTCAATATAACTCATAATAATACCCCAAATACTCATTATAAGTTCCTAATAATGTTACTATATTAAAACATAAGCTATACTAAAGATAGGTTAGGCGTAGCTCACTTACAGCCGGTTTTCTCGAAAACCGGGCTTCGCTGGAGCAGCGTTCTCGAGCCGAAAGGCTCTTTTATCGGGACTCCGGGAGCCTCGGGGATTCCTTCGGGTGCTAGGGGGTTTACCTAGGCTTTTAGGGGGGTTAGGGAGGCTAGAGAGAGAAAGTGAGTTTGGGAGGTGTGAAGAGAAGGCTAGACCCGACACCTCTATTTATACTGCAAAAATTTGATGGACTCGCCGAGTAGGGGGACCTACTCGCCGAGTTGGTCCATGTGGTGGCCTTCTGGTGGTGCCACGTGTCCAATTCTGGTGGTGCCACGTCACCCCTATCGCGTATCAGCCTTCGAACTTAGAAAAATCATAACTCTCGCATACGAGCTCCGTTTTCGACGTTCTTTATATCCACGCGTAGGTAAAATCAAGATCTAAAACTATCATTTACACTCCGTCGGCGAATTCTCGACCGATCTCAAATTTAACAGTAGGAGGCGTTTAGACTGTTAAATGACCGCGAAGAATTCGTAACTCCTTCATACGAACTCCGTTTTCGTCCATCTTTTTACCGTTGAGTTCCTACTAATGAGATCTTCAACTCTCATTTAGGTCGCGTAATCCAAAAACCGCTCGAACTAAAATTCGAGTTTCGGGCCGTGCACTGCTAAGCCGAATCTTAGAAAAATCATAACTTCCTCATACGAAGTCAGATTTGGGCGTTCTTTTTATCGACGCTCTTAGTTTAACATATTCTACAACTTTTGTTTAGATTGCTAAATCTAAATCTCGCTCTATCGTAAATTCACTATTTACGCTTCCCGGTGCCATGCCGTTTTGCCGTAAAACTTCGACGGGCCATAACTTCTTCGTTATAACTCGGACTTCGGCGTTCTTTATATGTACGGAAACCTTGTGACATATCCTACAACTTGGTTAAGATTACTTATTTTAAATAATCTTTTGTCGAAAAGTCGTTTTCGACCCCTATTGCCTCTAAATTAACTAGCCCGGATTTGCGGGCGTTACAATTATCTCCCCCTTAGGATGATTACGTCTCGGAATCATCAACGAAACAGGATCGTATAATGACTCCATACGTCATCTCTTCATCCTAGGTATTAATTATAACTTCTATATTCCTTCAAGTCTACCTTTTAGACTCATTGACTGTAAGTAGTACTTGATCGTGCACCTGCTCTCCACCTCAAGCTAGACTCCCAATTATGACCTTCAAGTCACAATCTCGATCCTTATTGGATACGAACTTGAGATGATTTCTTTTATTACCACTAAGGATCGATGTGTCATATTCTAATGACCTATTATCGTACGTTGCAACACTTAGACTTAGGTCTCTTAGAGTTAAACTCTAAAACAGACTATGCCTTCCTTCATGTTCTAATGTGATATAATCACACTTTAACATTTGGAATTTCTAGCTACCAACTTCTTTAACAACGAGTGCAATATTTCTATTGATCGCTTTGATTTCAATCATTTGGTTTAAGTCGGACGCTACATCGATCTTGATTTTCTAAACCACATAGCATACTTAGTGTAGTCGGACTCAATTCGATATGACCACTAGGGTCGGAACATCAACACTCTTCTTAGTCATTACCGAAACGATGGTAACGACACACTAGAATAAAACGAAATCAATTACTAGCTTCTTGGTAACCTTGTGACTTTCCCTGATCCAAGTGTGAGTCTTGTGCTTCTGGTAGTATATGCCTCTACTACCATTCACACCTACTCATACTCGTCCCAAGTATTGTCCTGCAGGTTTTCCAAGTCACCATACAAGAAAACCACACAACAACTTAACACATCAGATAGCAAAACGAAGATTTTATTATTTCTTGAAACTATTACATGGGTGTTCAAGTTCACCCTAGACTATGCCTCTAACAGGCTACATCATATGACACTATCTATATGGCTTCTTCATAACTTGATCTCTATATATCCATCCTTACTCCTGATTCCTTGCATCGTCAGCTGCTTCGTCAAGGATCATTTGAAATGCTCTTGCCTTTGGTTTTGGCAGCACATTTGGCCTTGTAGCGCCTTCTCTTTTTGGGAAATCTTGCTTGAAGTGCCCTTCCTCGTTACATTCATAACATACCCTTTTGTTGAATTTACACTCGTTGGCATAATGCCCATGCTTCCCACACTTGAAACAAGTCAACTCCTCACCGCATTTTCCAGAGTGTTTCTTTTTGCACTTCTCGCACCATCTTTCTTCGTTCCCTCCTTTAAACTTCCTAGTATTGGCCTTGCTTCTCTCATCGGGCTTTACAGACCCTTCAAACTTCCTCTTTTTGCCAACCTCGGTCTCGTTGGCGGCTCTTCCCTTGATCATATCCTCAACCGACTTGGCAGCCTAGATAGCTGCTTCCAAGGTAGGTGCCTGACGCACTGGCACCGCGTACTCCCATGTGAGTCCTTTTGCATACTTGTCAACTTTCGTCAGCTCATCCGGAACAAGACGTAAGGCGAACTCCATCTTCTCTGTGAAGTTGTTGGTGTATTCATCAACAGACATGCTTCCTTTCTTCAGGGTTAGAAACTGGTTCTCTAGCTCGAGCAGGTTTTGGGCTGAGCAGTACTTTCGTTTGAATTGCACCAGAAATTCTGCCCATGTCAGTTGCAGGGGCTCATTGGGGCTCAGAGTCTTCCCCAAGGTATTCCACCAACGTACAACGCCTCCTCGAAACTGACGCACTGCAAATGTGGTCTGTTGTTTTCCCTTGCAACCGCACGTCATGAAAGCTAATTCCATCTCCGATATCCAATCCATGACCCCGATCGGATCCTCCTTTCCAGTGAAGGTCGATGGCTTGCAAGTCAGAAAATCCTTGTACTTGCATCCATTCCTCTCGACTTCGTCATCTTGGTTGTTTTGTCGAACTATTGGTGGGTTCACTTGACCAACAGTCCCACTGTAGTTTCCTTCCTCAGTCTGCCCTTCGTTCAACTCGGACTGTTCGATCTGAATGGTCGCTTCCTCTCGATTTTGCTAGAGCAAACGCCTGGTTTCCTCCATTTGACGATCCAACATCTCCTGGATCATCGCTTGTACTCCGGCCATTGTTATTGGCTCAGCAGCGGCTACCACAACCGGTATTTTCTCAATCACTGGGGGTTGCTTTCGGTTCCCATTTGCATTCATGTTTCCGCTACGGGTTCTTGCCATCTTGATCTATACACCGAATAAGGTGAATCTAGATCTTTACTTAGGATTGACGGCTAAATCATCCTTATCACTCCGAAACGTTTATATGCTAGTTCTAATATCGTAGTCGTACGTTTAGAATCCTAAACACATAAGGTTTCCAGATCTGGTCGGCAACAGACCATAAATCCGTTTAAACTATAGCATAACAAATCATTTAGCACATAAAAGCAAATTAGGCATCATCCCTAAAATAAGCTAGTGCTCACACCTCACAATCATCGCTTAGCATTCTAAGTTTAAGTCTACAAATAAATCCATATTCCTAGTTCGCTTAAACTAATGCTCTGATACCAACTGTGACATCCCCATTTTCACGGCCAGAAAAGACCAATTTTGTTTTTGCTTTATAAAAATCAGAGTACTTCATTTCATAAAAATGTTGCGGAATTTGTTCCCAGAAAAACATGGTAAATACGTTATTAAAACATTTTCAAAGAAACATATTTATTTCATTTTAAAACGTTTGGGATGTCATCGTTAATACAGGAACATAAGCATAAACAGAACTTACAATTATTCACACTAGTGTTCTACATCTCTTTAAATCTCTCAGTGTAATGTCACTTCATAAAAAACACCTGTGATATAATTAAAGTGAGTGGGTCAGGTTGGGAAACCTGATGAGCACATAGGGTTTTCAACCCACAATAATATATTTATTATTTTTAAACATCAAGCAATCAACCCAATTACCCATTCCCGTTATCCTTACATTAAATCCCTAAAACATCTAACACAAGGGACCTAGTCAAAGGACTATCATTGGGATGGAGTATATCTGGTGAGCACACAGTTCACACAGTTCGAATAAACACCTACAGGTTGCGAGCCTGCTAGTGTTCCACTAGACCGTCTAGAATAGTCTGTGGTCGTCATCTATACTCCGCTAGATGACTAGATCATCAAGAACAGCTATAACGAGGCCTCTCATTATTTTATTTTGTCACACAGCAACTATTACATCTACCCATGTTTTACGCAACATATTTTGGGATGTCATCGTTAATACAGGAACATAAGCATAAACAGAACTTACAATTATTTACACTAGTGGTCTACATCTCTTTAAATCTCTCAGTGTAATGTCACTTCATATCAACACCTGTGATATAAATAAAGTGAGTGGGTCAGGTTGGGAAACCTGTTGAGCACATAGGGTTTTCAACCCACAATAATATATTTATTATTTTTAAACATCAAACAATCAACCCAATTACCCATTCCCGTTATCCTCACATTACGTCCCTAAAACATCTAACACAAGGGACCTAGTCAAAGGACTATCATTGGGATGGAGTATATCTGGTGAGCACACAGTTCGAATAAACACACAGTTCGAATAAACACCTACAGGTTGCGAGCCTGCTAGTGTTCCACTGGACTGTCTAGAATAGTCTGTGGTCGTCATCTATACTCCGCTAGATGACTAGATCATCAAGAACAGCTATAACGAGGCCTCTCATTATTTTATTTTGTCACACAACAACTATTACATCTACCCATGTTTTACCCAACACATTTTGTAGATATAAAATACATATACAGTTTAAATAATTGAAAACATGTATAAATCGTTCATCCAGCATAGATAGCAAGTATACAGATAATATACACACACAACACATAATTTATATAAAATACTTCATATCTATGTGTAAGCTGAAAGTAACTATGCACTCACCTGAAAGGTGGTGACTCAGCACTCGAACAACGCTTCGATACTCTCAAAACAATTTCCTTCGATAAAACCTAGTATCAATACCACTATGGCTTAGTCTAACGATAACCGCGACAATTTAAGAGTCTGACTATTATTATTATTATTATTATTATTATTATTATTATTATTATTATATAAGCGTTAAATAACACTCAATATAACTCATAATAATAGCCCAAATACTCATTATAAGTTCCTAATAATGTTACTATATTAAAACATAAGCTATACTAAAGATAGGTTAGGCGTAGCTCACTTACAGCTGGTTTTCTCGAAAACCGGGCTTCGCTGGAGCAGCGTTCCCGAGCCGAAAGGCTCTTTTCTCGGGACTCTGGGAGCCTCGGGGCTTCCTTCGGGTGCTAGGGGGTTTACCTAGGCTTTTAGGGGGGGTTAGGGAGGCTAGAGAGAGAAAGTGAGTTTGGGAGGTGTGAAGAGAAGGCTAGACCCGACACCTCTATTTATACTGCAAAAATTTGATGGACTCACCGAGTAGGGGGACCTACTCGCCGAGTTGGTCCATGTGGTGGCCTTCTGGTGGTGCCACGTGTCCAATTCTGGTGGTGCCACGTCACCCCTATCGCGTATCAGCCTTCGAACTTAGAAAAATCATAACTCTCGCATACGAGCTCCGTTTTCGACGTTCTTTATATCCACGCGTAGGTAAAATCAAGATCTAAAACTATCATTTAGACTCCGTCGGCTAATTCTCGACCGATCTCAAATTTAACAATAGGAGGCGTTTAGACTGTTAAATGACCGCGAAGAATTCGTAACTCCTTCATACGAACTCCGTTTTCGTCCATCTTTTTACCGTTGAGTTCCTACTAATGAGATTTTCAACTCTCATTTAGGTCGCGTAAGCCAAAAACCGCTCGAACTAAAATTCGAGTTTCGGGCCGTGCACTGCTAAGCCGAATCTTAGAAAAATCATAACTTCCTCATACGAAGTCAGATTTGGGCGTTCTTTTTATCGACGCTCTTAGTTTAACATATTCTACAACTTTTGTTTAGATTGCTAAATCTAAATCTCGCTCTATCGTAAATTCACTATTTACGCTTCCCGGTGCCATGCCGTTTTGCCGTAAAACTTCGACGGGCCATAACTTCTTCGTTATAACTCGGACTTCGGCGTTCTTTATATGTACGGAAACCTTGTGACATATCCTACAACTTGGTTAAGATTACTTATTTTAAATAATCTTTTGTCGAAAAGTCGTTTTCGACCCCTATTGCCTCTAAATTAACTAGCCCGGATTTGCGGGCGTTACAATTATCTCCCCCTTAGGATGATTACGTCTCGGAATCATCAACGAAACAGGGTCGTATAATGACTCCATACGTCATCTCTTCATCCTAGGTATTAATTATAACTTCTATATTCCTTCAAGTCTACCTTTTAGACTCATTGACTGTAAGTAGTACTTGATCGTGCACCTGCTCTCCACCTCAAGCTAGACTCCCAATTATGACCTTCAAGTCACAATCTCGATCCTTATTGGATACGAACTTGAGATGATTTCTTTTATTACCACTAAGGATCGATGTGTCATATTCTAATGACCTATTATCGTACGTTGCAACACTTAGACTTAGGTCTCTTAGAGTTAAACTCTAAAATAGACTATGCCTTCCTTCATGTTCTAATGTGATATAATCACACTTTAACATTTGGAATTTCTAGCTACCAACTTCTTTAACAACGAGTGCAATATTTCTATTGATCGCTTTGATTTCAATCATTTGGTTTAAGTCGGACGGTACATCGATCTTGATTTTCTAAACCACATAGCATACTTAGCGTAGTCGGACTCAATTCAATATGACCACTAGGGTCGAAACATCAACACTCTTCTTAGTCATTACCGAAACGATGGTAACGACACACTAGAATAAAACGAAATCAATTACTAGCTTCTTGGTAACCTTGTGACTTTCCCTGATCCAAGTGTGAGTCTTGTGCTTCCGGTAGTATATGCCTCTACTACCATTCACACCTACTCATACTCGTCCCAAGTATTGTCCTGCAGGTTTTCCAAGTCACCATACAAGAAAACCACACAACAACTTAACACATCAGATAGCAAAACGAAGATTTTATTATTTCTTGAAACTATTACATGGGTGTTCAAGTTCACCCTAGACTATGCCTCTAACAGGCTACATCATATGACACTATCTATATGGCTTCTTCATAACTTGATCTCTATATATCCATCCTTACTCCTGATTCCTTGCATCGTCAGCTGCTTCGTCAAGGATCATTTGAAATGCTCTTGCCTTTGGTTTTGGCAGCACATTTGGCCTTGTAGCGCCTTCTCCTTTTGGGAAATCTTGCTTGAAGTGCCCTTCCTCGTTACATTCATAACATACCCTTTTGTTGAATTTACACTCGTTGGCATAATGCCCATGCTTCCCACACTTGAAACAAGTCAACTCCTCACCGCATTTTCCAGAGTGTTTCTTTTTGCACTTCTCGCACCATCTTTCTTCGTTCCCTCCTTTAAACTTCCTAGTACTGGCCTTGCTTCTCTCATCGAGCTTTGCAGACCCTTCAAACTTCCTCTTTTTGCCAACCTCGGTCTCGTTGGCGGCTCTTCCCTTGATCATATCCTCAACCGACTTGGCAGCCTAGATAGCTGCTTCCAAGGTAGGTGCCTGACGCACTGGCACCGCGTACTCCCATGTGAGTCCTTTTGCATACTTGTCAACTTTCGTCAGCTCATCCGGAACAAGACGTAAGGCGAACTCCATCTTCTCTGTGAAGTTGTTGGTGTATTCATCAACAGACATGCTTCCTTTCTTCAGGGTTAGAAACTGGTTCTCTAGCTCGAGCAGGTTTTGGGCTGAGCAGTACTTTCGTTTGAATTGCACCAGAAATTCTGCCCATGTCAGTTGCAGGGGCTCATTGGGGCTCAGAGTCTTCCCCAAGGTATTCCACCAACGTACAACGCCTCCTCGAAACTGACGCACTGCAAATGTGGTCTGTTGTTTTCCCTTGCAACCGCACGTCATGAAAGCTAATTCCATCTCCGATATCCAATCCATGACCCCGATCGGATCCTCCTTTCCAGTGAAGGTCGATGGCTTGCAAGTCAGAAAATCCTTGTACTTGCATCCATTCCTCTCGACTTCGTCATCTTGGTTGTTTTGTCGAACTATTGGTGGGTTGACTTGACCAACAGTCCCACTGTAGTTTCCTTCCTCAGTCTGCCCTTCGTTCAACTCGGACTGTTCGATCTGAATGGTCGCTTCCTCTCGATTTTGCTAGAGCAAACGCCTGGTTTCCTCCATTTGACGATCCAACATCGCCTGGATCATCGCTTGTACTCCGTCCATTGTTATTGGCTCAGCAGCGGCTACCACAACCGGTATTTTCTCAATCACTGGGGGTTGCTTTCGGTTCCCATTTGCATTCATGTTTTCGCTACGGGTTCTTGCCATCTTGATCTATACACCGAATAAGGTGAATCTAGATCTTTACTTAGGATTGACGGCTAAATCATCCTTATCACTCCGAAACGTTTATATGCTAGTTCTAATATCGTAGTCGTACGTTTAGAATCCTAAACACATAAGGTTTCCAGATCCGGTCGGCAACAGACCATAAATCCGTTTAAACTATAGCATAACAAATCATTTAGCACATAAAAGCAAATTAGGCATCATCCCTAAAATAAGCTAGTGCTCACACCTCACAATCATCGCTTAGCATTCTAAGTTTAAGTCTACAAATAAATCCATATTCCTAGTTCGCTTAAACTAATGCTCTGATACCAACTGTGACATCCCCATTTTCACGGCCAGAAAAGACCGATTTTGTTTTTGCTTTATAAAAATCAGAGTACTTCATTTCATAAAAATGTTGCGGAATTTGTTCCCAGAAAAACATGGTAAATACGTTATTAAAACATTTTCGAAGAAACATATTTATTTCATTTTAAAACGTTTGGGATGTCATCGTTAATACAGGAACATAAGCATAAACAGAACTTACAATTATTCACACTAGTGTTCTACATCTCTTTAAATCTCTCAGTGTAATGTCACTTCATAAAAAACACCTGTGATATAATTAAAGTGAGTGGGTCAGGTTGGGAAACCTGATGAGCACATAGGGTTTTCAACCCACAATAATATATTTATTATTTTTAAACATCAAGCAATCAACCCAATTACCCATTCCCGTTATCCTTACATTAAATCCCTAAAACATCTAACACAAGGGACCTAGTCAAAGGACTATCATTGGGATGGAGTATATCTGGTGAGCACACAGTTCACACAGTTCGAATAAACACCTACAGGTTGCGAGCCTGCTAGTGTTCCACTAGACCGTCTAGAATAGTCTGTGGTCGTCATCTATACTCCGCTAGATGACTAGATCATCAAGAACAGCTATAACGAGGCCTCTCATTATTTTATTTTGTCACACAGCAACTATTACATCTACCCATGTTTTACGCAACATATTTTGGGATGTCATCGTTAATACAGGAACATAAGCATAAACAGAACTTACAATTATTTACACTAGTGGTCTACATCTCTTTAAATCTCTCAGTGTAATGTCACTTCATATCAACACCTGTGATATAAATAAAGTGAGTGGGTCAGGTTGGGAAACCTGTTGAGCACATAGGGTTTTCAACCCACAATAATATATTTATTATTTTTAAACATCAAACAATCAACCCAATTACCCATTCCCGTTATCCTCACATTACGTCCCTAAAACATCTAACACAAGGGACCTAGTCAAAGGACTATCATTGGGATGGAGTATATCTGGTGAGCACACAGTTCGAATAAACACACAGTTCGAATAAACACCTACAGGTTGCGAGCCTGCTAGTGTTCCACTGGACTGTCTAGAATAGTCTGTGGTCGTCATCTATACTCCGCTAGATGACTAGATCATCAAGAACAGCTATAACGAGGCCTCTCATTATTTTATTTTGTCACACAACAACTATTACATCTACCCATGTTTTACCCAACACATTTTGTAGATATAAAATACATATACAGTTTAAATAATTGAAAACATGTATAAATCGTTCATCCAGCATAGATAGCAAGTATACAGATAATATACACACACAACACATAATTTATATAAAATACTTCATATCTATGTGTAAGCTGAAAGTAACTATGCACTCACCTGAAAGGTGGTGACTCAGCACTCGAACAACGCTTCGATACTCTCAAAACAATTTCCTTCGATAAAACCTAGTATCAATACCACTATGGCTTAGTCTAACGATAACCGCGACAATTTAAGAGTCTGACTATTATTATTATTATTATTATTATTATTATTATTATTATTATTATATAAGCGTTAAATAACACTCAATATAACTCATAATAATAGCCCAAATACTCATTATAAGTTCCTAATAATGTTACTATATTAAAACATAAGCTATACTAAAGATAGGTTAGGCGTAGCTCACTTACAGCTGGTTTTCTCGAAAACCGGGCTTCGCTGGAGCAGCGTTCCCGAGCCGAAAGGCTCTTTTCTCGGGACTCTGGGAGCCTCGGGGCTTCCTTCGGGTGCTAGGGGGTTTACCTAGGCTTTTAGGGGGGGTTAGGGAGGCTAGAGAGAGAAAGTGAGTTTGGGAGGTGTGAAGAGAAGGCTAGACCCGACACCTCTATTTATACTGCAAAAATTTGATGGACTCACCGAGTAGGGGGACCTACTCGCCGAGTTGGTCCATGTGGTGGCCTTCTGGTGGTGCCACGTGTCCAATTCTGGTGGTGCCACGTCACCCCTATCGCGTATCAGCCTTCGAACTTAGAAAAATCATAACTCTCGCATACGAGCTCCGTTTTCGACGTTCTTTATATCCACGCGTAGGTAAAATCAAGATCTAAAACTATCATTTAGACTCCGTCGGCTAATTCTCGACCGATCTCAAATTTAACAATAGGAGGCGTTTAGACTGTTAAATGACCGCGAAGAATTCGTAACTCCTTCATACGAACTCCGTTTTCGTCCATCTTTTTACCGTTGAGTTCCTACTAATGAGATTTTCAACTCTCATTTAGGTCGCGTAAGCCAAAAACCGCTCGAACTAAAATTCGAGTTTCGGGCCGTGCACTGCTAAGCCGAATCTTAGAAAAATCATAACTTCCTCATACGAAGTCAGATTTGGGCGTTCTTTTTATCGACGCTCTTAGTTTAACATATTCTACAACTTTTGTTTAGATTGCTAAATCTAAATCTCGCTCTATCGTAAATTCACTATTTACGCTTCCCGGTGCCATGCCGTTTTGCCGTAAAACTTCGACGGGCCATAACTTCTTCGTTATAACTCGGACTTCGGCGTTCTTTATATGTACGGAAACCTTGTGACATATCCTACAACTTGGTTAAGATTACTTATTTTAAATAATCTTTTGTCGAAAAGTCGTTTTCGACCCCTATTGCCTCTAAATTAACTAGCCCGGATTTGCGGGCGTTACAATTATCTCCCCCTTAGGATGATTACGTCTCGGAATCATCAACGAAACAGGGTCGTATAATGACTCCATACGTCATCTCTTCATCCTAGGTATTAATTATAACTTCTATATTCCTTCAAGTCTACCTTTTAGACTCATTGACTGTAAGTAGTACTTGATCGTGCACCTGCTCTCCACCTCAAGCTAGACTCCCAATTATGACCTTCAAGTCACAATCTCGATCCTTATTGGATACGAACTTGAGATGATTTCTTTTATTACCACTAAGGATCGATGTGTCATATTCTAATGACCTATTATCGTACGTTGCAACACTTAGACTTAGGTCTCTTAGAGTTAAACTCTAAAATAGACTATGCCTTCCTTCATGTTCTAATGTGATATAATCACACTTTAACATTTGGAATTTCTAGCTACCAACTTCTTTAACAACGAGTGCAATATTTCTATTGATCGCTTTGATTTCAATCATTTGGTTTAAGTCGGACGGTACATCGATCTTGATTTTCTAAACCACATAGCATACTTAGCGTAGTCGGACTCAATTCAATATGACCACTAGGGTCGAAACATCAACACTCTTCTTAGTCATTACCGAAACGATGGTAACGACACACTAGAATAAAACGAAATCAATTACTAGCTTCTTGGTAACCTTGTGACTTTCCCTGATCCAAGTGTGAGTCTTGTGCTTCCGGTAGTATATGCCTCTACTACCATTCACACCTACTCATACTCGTCCCAAGTATTGTCCTGCAGGTTTTCCAAGTCACCATACAAGAAAACCACACAACAACTTAACACATCAGATAGCAAAACGAAGATTTTATTATTTCTTGAAACTATTACATGGGTGTTCAAGTTCACCCTAGACTATGCCTCTAACAGGCTACATCATATGACACTATCTATATGGCTTCTTCATAACTTGATCTCTATATATCCATCCTTACTCCTGATTCCTTGCATCGTCAGCTGCTTCGTCAAGGATCATTTGAAATGCTCTTGCCTTTGGTTTTGGCAGCACATTTGGCCTTGTAGCGCCTTCTCCTTTTGGGAAATCTTGCTTGAAGTGCCCTTCCTCGTTACATTCATAACATACCCTTTTGTTGAATTTACACTCGTTGGCATAATGCCCATGCTTCCCACACTTGAAACAAGTCAACTCCTCACCGCATTTTCCAGAGTGTTTCTTTTTGCACTTCTCGCACCATCTTTCTTCGTTCCCTCCTTTAAACTTCCTAGTACTGGCCTTGCTTCTCTCATCGAGCTTTGCAGACCCTTCAAACTTCCTCTTTTTGCCAACCTCGGTCTCGTTGGCGGCTCTTCCCTTGATCATATCCTCAACCGACTTGGCAGCCTAGATAGCTGCTTCCAAGGTAGGTGCCTGACGCACTGGCACCGCGTACTCCCATGTGAGTCCTTTTGCATACTTGTCAACTTTCGTCAGCTCATCCGGAACAAGACGTAAGGCGAACTCCATCTTCTCTGTGAAGTTGTTGGTGTATTCATCAACAGACATGCTTCCTTTCTTCAGGGTTAGAAACTGGTTCTCTAGCTCGAGCAGGTTTTGGGCTGAGCAGTACTTTCGTTTGAATTGCACCAGAAATTCTGCCCATGTCAGTTGCAGGGGCTCATTGGGGCTCAGAGTCTTCCCCAAGGTATTCCACCAACGTACAACGCCTCCTCGAAACTGACGCACTGCAAATGTGGTCTGTTGTTTTCCCTTGCAACCGCACGTCATGAAAGCTAATTCCATCTCCGATATCCAATCCATGACCCCGATCGGATCCTCCTTTCCAGTGAAGGTCGATGGCTTGCAAGTCAGAAAATCCTTGTACTTGCATCCATTCCTCTCGACTTCGTCATCTTGGTTGTTTTGTCGAACTATTGGTGGGTTGACTTGACCAACAGTCCCACTGTAGTTTCCTTCCTCAGTCTGCCCTTCGTTCAACTCGGACTGTTCGATCTGAATGGTCGCTTCCTCTCGATTTTGCTAGAGCAAACGCCTGGTTTCCTCCATTTGACGATCCAACATCGCCTGGATCATCGCTTGTACTCCGTCCATTGTTATTGGCTCAGCAGCGGCTACCACAACCGGTATTTTCTCAATCACTGGGGGTTGCTTTCGGTTCCCATTTGCATTCATGTTTCCGCTACGGGTTCTTGCCATCTTGATCTATACACCGAATAAGGTGAATCTAGATCTTTACTTAGGATTGACGGCTAAATCATCCTTATCACTCCGAAACGTTTATATGCTAGTTCTAATATCGTAGTCGTACGTTTAGAATCCTAAACACATAAGGTTTCCAGATCCGGTCGGCAACAGACCATAAATCCGTTTAAACTATAGCATAACAAATCATTTAGCACATAAAAGCAAATTAGGCATCATCCCTAAAATAAGCTAGTGCTCACACCTCACAATCATCGCTTAGCATTCTAAGTTTAAGTCTACAAATAAATCCATATTCCTAGTTCGCTTAAACTAATGCTCTGATACCAACTGTGACATCCCCATTTTCACGGCCAGAAAAGACCGATTTTGTTTTTGCTTTATAAAAATCAGAGTACTTCATTTCATAAAAATGTTGCGGAATTTGTTCCCAGAAAAACATGGTAAATACGTTATTAAAACATTTTCGAAGAAACATATTTATTTCATTTTAAAACGTTTGGGATGTCATCGTTAATACAGGAACATAAGCATAAACAGAACTTACAATTATTCACACTAGTGTTCTACATCTCTTTAAATCTCTCAGTGTAATGTCACTTCATAAAAAACACCTGTGATATAATTAAAGTGAGTGGGTCAGGTTGGGAAACCTGATGAGCACATAGGGTTTTCAACCCACAATAATATATTTATTATTTTTAAACATCAAGCAATCAACCCAATTACCCATTCCCGTTATCCTTACATTACATCCCTAAAACATCTAACACAAGGGACCTAGTCAAAGGACTATCATTGGGATGGAGTATATCTGGTGAGCACACAGTTCACACAGTTCGAATAAACACACAGTTCAAATAAACACACAGTTCGAATAAACACCTACAGGTTGCGAGCCTGCTAGTGTTCCACTGGACTGTCTAGAATAGTCCGTGGTCGTCATCTATACTCCGCTAGATGACTAGATCATCAAAAACAGCTATAACGAGGCCTCTCATTATTTTATTTTGTCACACAGCAACTATTACATCTACCCATGTTTTACCCAACACATTTTGTAGATATAAAATACATATACAGTTTAAATCATTGAAAAGATGTATAAATCGTTCATCCAGCATGGATAGCAAGTATACAAATAATATACACACACAACACGTAATTTATATAAAATACTTCATATATATGTGTAAGCTGAAAGTAACTATGCACTCACCTGAAAGGTGATGACTCAGCACTCGAACAGCGCTTCGATACTCTCAAAACAATTTCCTTCGATAAAACCTAGTATCAATACCACTAGGGTTTAGTCTAACGATAACCGCGACAATTTATTATTATTATATAAGCATTAAATAACACTCAATATAACTCATAATAATACCCCAAATACTCATTATAAGTTCCTAATAATGTTACTATATTAAAACATAAGCTATACTAAAGATAGGTTAGGCGTAGCTCACTTACAGCCGGTTTTCTCGAAAACCGGGCTTCGCTGTAGCAGCGTTCTCGAGCCGAAAGGCTCTTTTATCGGGACTCCGGGAGCCTCGGGGATTCCTTCGGGTGCTAGGGGGTTTACCTAGGCTTTTAGGGGGGTTAGGGAGGCTAGAGAGAGAAAGTGAGTTTGGGAGGTGTGAAGAGAAGGCTAGACCCGACACCTCTATTTATACTGCAAAAATTTGATGGACTCACCGAGTAGGGGGACCTACTCGCCGAGTTGGTCCATGTGGTGGCCTTCTGGTGGTGCCACGTGTCCAATTCTGGTGGTGCCACGTCACCCCTATCGCGTATCAGCCTTCGAACTTAGAAAAATCATAACTCTCGCATACGAGCTCCGTTTTCGACGTTCTTTATATCCACGCGTAGGTAAAATCAAGATCTAAAACTATCATTTAGACTCCGTCGGCTAATTCTCGACCGATCTCAAATTTAACAATAGGAGGCGTTTAGACTGTTAAATGACCGCGAAGAATTCGTAACTCCTTCATACGAACTCCGTTTTCGTCCATCTTTTTACCGTTGAGTTCCTACTAATGAGATTTTCAACTCTCATTTAGGTCGCGTAAGCCAAAAACCGCTCGAACTAAAATTCGAGTTTCGGGCCGTGCACTGCTAAGCCGAATCTTAGAAAAATCATAACTTCCTCATACGAAGTCAGATTTGGGCGTTCTTTTTATCGACGCTCTTAGTTTAACATATTCTACAACTTTTGTTTAGATTGCTAAATCTAAATCTCGCTCTATCGTAAATTCACTATTTACGCTTCCCGGTGCCATGCCGTTTTGCCGTAAAACTTCGACGGGCCATAACTTCTTCGTTATAACTCGGACTTCGGCGTTCTTTATATGTACGGAAACCTTGTGACATATCCTACAACTTGGTTAAGATTACTTATTTTAAATAATCTTTTGTCGAAAAGTCGTTTTCGACCCCTATTGCCTCTAAATTAACTAGCCCGGATTTGCGGGCGTTACAATTATCTCCCCCTTAGGATGATTACGTCTCGGAATCATCAACGAAACAGGGTCGTATAATGACTCCATACGTCATCTCTTCATCCTAGGTATTAATTATAACTTCTATATTCCTTCAAGTCTACCTTTTAGACTCATTGACTGTAAGTAGTACTTGATCGTGCACCTGCTCTCCACCTCAAGCTAGACTCCCAATTATGACCTTCAAGTCACAATCTCGATCCTTATTGGATACGAACTTGAGATGATTTCTTTTATTACCACTAAGGATCGATGTGTCATATTCTAATGACCTATTATCGTACGTTGCAACACTTAGACTTAGGTCTCTTAGAGTTAAACTCTAAAATAGACTATGCCTTCCTTCATGTTCTAATGTGATATAATCACACTTTAACATTTGGAATTTCTAGCTACCAACTTCTTTAACAACGAGTGCAATATTTCTATTGATCGCTTTGATTTCAATCATTTGGTTTAAGTCGGACGGTACATCGATCTTGATTTTCTAAACCACATAGCATACTTAGCGTAGTCGGACTCAATTCAATATGACCACTAGGGTCGAAACATCAACACTCTTCTTAGTCATTACCGAAACGATGGTAACGACACACTAGAATAAAACGAAATCAATTACTAGCTTCTTGGTAACCTTGTGACTTTCCCTGATCCAAGTGTGAGTCTTGTGCTTCCGGTAGTATATGCCTCTACTACCATTCACACCTACTCATACTCGTCCCAAGTATTGTCCTGCAGGTTTTCCAAGTCACCATACAAGAAAACCACACAACAACTTAACACATCAGATAGCAAAACGAAGATTTTATTATTTCTTGAAACTATTACATGGGTGTTCAAGTTCACCCTAGACTATGCCTCTAACAGGCTACATCATATGACACTATCTATATGGCTTCTTCATAACTTGATCTCTATATATCCATCCTTACTCCTGATTCCTTGCATCGTCAGCTGCTTCGTCAAGGATCATTTGAAATGCTCTTGCCTTTGGTTTTGGCAGCACATTTGGCCTTGTAGCGCCTTCTCCTTTTGGGAAATCTTGCTTGAAGTGCCCTTCCTCGTTACATTCATAACATACCCTTTTGTTGAATTTACACTCGTTGGCATAATGCCCATGCTTCCCACACTTGAAACAAGTCAACTCCTCACCGCATTTTCCAGAGTGTTTCTTTTTGCACTTCTCGCACCATCTTTCTTCGTTCCCTCCTTTAAACTTCCTAGTACTGGCCTTGCTTCTCTCATCGAGCTTTGCAGACCCTTCAAACTTCCTCTTTTTGCCAACCTCGGTCTCGTTGGCGGCTCTTCCCTTGATCATATCCTCAACCGACTTGGCAGCCTAGATAGCTGCTTCCAAGGTAGGTGCCTGACGCACTGGCACCGCGTACTCCCATGTGAGTCCTTTTGCATACTTGTCAACTTTCGTCAGCTCATCCGGAACAAGACGTAAGGCGAACTCCATCTTCTCTGTGAAGTTGTTGGTGTATTCATCAACAGACATGCTTCCTTTCTTCAGGGTTAGAAACTGGTTCTCTAGCTCGAGCAGGTTTTGGGCTGAGCAGTACTTTCGTTTGAATTGCACCAGAAATTCTGCCCATGTCAGTTGCAGGGGCTCATTGGGGCTCAGAGTCTTCCCCAAGGTATTCCACCAACGTACAACGCCTCCTCGAAACTGACGCACTGCAAATGTGGTCTGTTGTCTTCCCTTGCAACCGCACGTCATGAAAGCTAATTCCATCTCCGATATCCAATCCATGACCCCGATCGGATCCTCCTTTCCAGTGAAGGTCGATGGCTTGCAAGTCAGAAAATCCTTGTACTTGCATCCATTCCTCTCGACTTCGTCATCTTGGTTGTTTTGTCGAACTATTGGTGGGTTGACTTGACCAACAGTCCCACTGTAGTTTCCTTCCTCAGTCTGCCCTTCGTTCAACTCGGACTGTTCGATCTGAATGGTCGCTTCCTCTCGATTTTGCTAGAGCAAACGCCTGGTTTCCTCCATTTGACGATCCAACATCGCCTGGATCATCGCTTGTACTCCGGCCATTGTTATTGGCTCAGCAGCGGCTACCACAACCGGTATTTTCTCAATCACTGGGGGTTGCTTTCGGTTCCCATTTGCATTCATGTTTCCGCTACGGGTTCTTGCCATCTTGATCTATACACCGAATAAGGTGAATCTAGATCTTTACTTAGGATTGACGGCTAAATCATCCTTATCACTCCGAAACGTTTATATGCTAGTTCTAATATCGTAGTCGTACGTTTAGAATCCTAAACACATAAGGTTTCCAGATCCGGTCGGCAACAGACCATAAATCCGTTTAAACTATAGCATAACAAATCATTTAGCACATAAAAGCAAATTAGGCATCATCCCTAAAATAAGCTAGTGCTCACACCTCACAATCATCGCTTAGCATTCTAAGTTTAAGTCTACAAATAAATCCATATTCCTAGTTCGCTTAAACTAATGCTCTGATACCAACTGTGACATCCCCATTTTCACGGCCAGAAAAGACCGATTTTGTTTTTGCTTTATAAAAATCAGAGTACTTCATTTCATAAAAATGTTGCGGAATTTGTTCCCAGAAAAACATGGTAAATACGTTATTAAAACATTTTCGAAGAAACATATTTATTTCATTTTAAAACGTTTGGGATGTCATCGTTAATACAGGAACATAAGCATAAACAGAACTTACAATTATTCACACTAGTGTTCTACATCTCTTTAAATCTCTCAGTGTAATGTCACTTCATAAAAAACACCTGTGATATAATTAAAGTGAGTGGGTCAGGTTGGGAAACCTGATGAGCACATAGGGTTTTCAACCCACAATAATATATTTATTATTTTTAAACATCAAGCAATCAACCCAATTACCCATTCCCGTTATCCTTACATTACATCCCTAAAACATCTAACACAAGGGACCTAGTCAAAGGACTATCATTGGGATGGAGTATATCTGGTGAGCACACAGTTCGAATAAACACACAGTTCAAATAAACACACAGTTCGAATAAACACCTACAGGTTGCGAGCCTGCTAGTGTTCCACTGGACTGTCTAGAATAGTCCGTGGTCGTCATCTATACTCCGCTAGATGACTAGATCATCAAAAACAGCTATAACGAGGCCTCTCATTATTTTATTTTGTCACACAGCAACTATTACATCTACCCATGTTTTACCCAACACATTTTGTAGATATAAAATACATATACAGTTTAAATCATTGAAAAGATGTATAAATCGTTCATCCAGCATGGATAGCAAGTATACAAATAATATACACACACAACACGTAATTTATATAAAATACTTCATATATATGTGTAAGCTGAAAGTAACTATGCACTCACCTGAAAGGTGATGACTCAGCACTCGAACAGCGCTTCGATACTCTCAAAACAATTTCCTTCGATAAAACCTAGTATCAATACCACTAGGGTTTAGTCTAACGATAACCGCGACAATTTATTATTATTATATAAGCATTAAATAACACTCAATATAACTCATAATAATACCCCAAATACTCATTATAAGTTCCTAATAATGTTACTATATTAAAACATAAGCTATACTAAAGATAGGTTAGGCGTAGCTCACTTACAGCCGGTTTTCTCGAAAACCGGGCTTCGCTGTAGCAGCGTTCTCGAGCCGAAAGGCTCTTTTATCGGGACTCCGGGAGCCTCGGGGATTCCTTCGGGTGCTAGGGGGTTTACCTAGGCTTTTAGGGGGGTTAGGGAGGCTAGAGAGAGAAAGTGAGTTTGGGAGGTGTGAAGAGAAGGCTAGACCCGACACCTCTATTTATACTGCAAAAATTTGATGGACTCGCCGAGTAGGGGGACCTACTCGCCGAGTTGGTCCATGTGGTGGCCTTCTGGTGGTGCCACGTGTCCAATTCTGGTGGTGCCACGTCACTCCTATCGCGTATCAGCCTTCGAACTTAGAAAAATCATAACTCTCGCATACGAGCTCCGTTTTCGACGTTCTTTATATCCACGCGTAGGTAAAATCAAGATCTAAAACTATCATTTAGACTCCGTCGGCGAATTCTCGACCGATCTCAAATTTAACAGTAGGAGGCGTTTAGACTGTTAAATGACCGCGAAGAATTCGTAACTCCTTCATACGAACTCCGTTTTCGTCCATCTTTTTACCGTTGAGTTCCTACTAATGAGATCTTCAACTCTCATTTAGGTCGCGTAATCCAAAAACCGCTCGAACTAAAATTCGAGTTTCGGGCCGTGCACTGCTAAGCCGAATCTTAGAAAAATCATAACTTCCTCATACGAAGTCAGATTTGGGCGTTCTTTTTATCGACGCTCTTAGTTTAACATATTCTACAACCTTTGTTTAGATTGCTAAATCTAAATCTCGCTCTATCGTAAATTCACTATTTACGCTTCCCGGTGCCATGCCGTTTTGCCGTAAAACTTCGACGGGCCATAACTTCTTCGTTATAACTCGGACTTCGGCGTTCTTTATATGTACGGAAACCTTGTGACATATCCTACAACTTGGTTAAGATTACTTATTTTAAATAATCTTTTGTCGAAAAGTCGTTTTCGACCCCTATTGCCTCTAAATTAACTAGCCCGGATTTGCGGGCGTTACAATTATCTCCCCCTTAGGATGATTATGTCTCGGAATCATCAACGAAACAGGGTCGTATAATGACTCCATACGTCATCTCTTCATCCTAGGTATTAATTATAACTTCTATATTCCTTCAAGTCTACCTTTTAGACTCATTGACTGTAAGTAGTACTTGATCGTGCACCTGCTCTCCACCTCAAGCTAGACTCCCAATTATGACCTTCAAGTCACAATCTCGATCCTTATTGGATACGAACTTGAGATGATTTCTTTTATTACCACTAAGGATCGATGTGTCATATTCTAATGACCTATTATCGTACGTTGCAACACTTAGACTTAGGTCTCTTAGAGTTAAACTCTAAAACAGACTATGCCTTCCTTCATGTTCTAATGTGATATAATCACACTTTAACATTTGGAATTTCTAGCTACCAACTTCTTTAACAACGAGTGCAATATTTCTATTGATCGCTTTGATTTCAATCATTTGGTTTAAGTCGGACGCTACATCGATCTTGATTTTCTAAACCACATAGCATACTTAGTGTAGTCGGACTCAATTCGATATGACCACTAGGGTCGGAACATCAACACTCTTCTTAGTCATTACCGAAACGATGGTAACGACACACTAGAATAAAACGAAATCAATTACTAGCTTCTTGGTAACCTTGTGACTTTCCCTGATCCAAGTGTGAGTCTTGTGCTTCTGGTAGTATATGCCTCTACTACCATTCACACCTACTCATACTCGTCCCAAGTATTGTCCTGCAGGTTTTCCAAGTCACCATACAAGAAAACCACACAACAACTTAACACATCAGATAGCAAAACGAAGATTTTATTATTTCTTGAAACTATTACATGGGTGTTCAAGTTCACCCTAGACTATGCCTCTAACAGGCTACATCATATGACACTATCTATATGGCTTCTTCATAACTTGATCTCTATATATCCATCCTTACTCCTGATTCCTTGCATCGTCAGCTGCTTCGTCAAGGATCATTTGAAATGCTCTTGCCTTTGGTTTTGGCAGCACATTTGGCCTTGTAGCGCCTTCTCTTTTTGGGCAATCTTGCTTGAAATGCCCTTCCTCGTTACATTCATAACATACCCTTTTGTTGAATTTACACTCGTTGGCATAATGCCCATGCTTCCCACACTTGAAACAAGTCAACTCCTCACCGCATTTTCCAGAGTGTTTCTTTTTGCACTTCTCGCACCATCTTTCTTCGTTCCCTCCTTTAAACTTCCTAGTACTGGCCTTGCTTCTCTCATCGAGCTTTGCAGACCCTTCAAACTTCCTCTTTTTGCCAACCTCGGTCTCGTTGGCGGCTCTTCCCTTGATCATATCCTCAACCGACTTGGCAGCCTAGATAGCTGCTTCCAAGGTAGGTGCCTGACGCACTGGCACCGCGTACTCCCATGTGAGTCCTTTTGCATACTTGTCAACTTTCGTCAGCTCATCCGGAACAAGACGTAAGGCGAACTCCATCTTCTCTGTGAAGTTGTTGGTGTATTCATCAACATACATGCTTCCTTTCTTCAGGGTTAGAAACTGGTTCTCTAGCTCGAGCAGGTTTTGGGCTGAGCAGTACTTTCGTTTGAATTGCACCAGAAATTCTGCCCATGTCAGTTGCAGGGGCTCATTGGGGCTCAGAGTCTTCCCCAAGGTATTCCACCAACGTACAATGCCTCCTCGAAACTGACGCACTGCAAATGTGGTATGTTGTTTTCCCTTGCAACCGCACGTCATGAAAGCTAATTCCATCTCCGATATCCAATCCATGACCCCGATCGGATCCTCCTTTCCAGTGAAGGTCGATGGCTTGCAAGTCAGAAAATCCTTGTACTTGCATCCATTCCTCTCGACTTCGTCATCTTGGTTGTTTTGTCGAACTATTGGTGGGTTGACTTGACCAACAGTCCCACTGTAGTTTCCTTCCTCAGTCTGCCCTTCGTTCAACTCGGACTGTTCGATCTGAATGGTCGCTTCCTCTCGATTTTGCTAGAGCAAACGCCTGGTTTCCTCCATTTGACGATCCAACATCTCCTGGATCATCGCTTGTACTCCGGCCATTGTTATTGGCTCAGCAGCGGCTACCACAACCGGTATTTTCTCAATCACTGGGGGTTGCTTTCGGTTCCCATTTGCATTCATGTTTCCGCTACGGGTTCTTGCCATCTTGATCTATACACCGAATAAGGTGAATCTAGATCTTTACTTAGGATTGACGGCTAAATCATCCTTATCACTCCGAAACGTTTATATGCTAGTTCTAATATCGTAGTCGTACGTTTAGAATCCTAAACACATAAGGTTTCCAGATCCGGTCGGCAACAGACCATAAATCCGTTTAAACTATAGCATAACAAATCATTTAGCACATAAAAGCAAATTAGGCATCATCCCTAAAATAAGCTAGTGCTCACACCTCACAATCATCGCTTAGCATTCTAAGTTTAAGTCTACAAATAAATCCATATTCCTAGTTCGCTTAAACTAATGCTCTGATACCAACTGTGACATCCCCATTTTCACGGCCAGAAAAGACCGATTTTGTTTTTGCTTTATAAAAATCAGAGTACTTCATTTCATAAAAATGTTGCGGAATTTGTTCCCAGAAAAACATGGTAAATACGTTATTAAAACATTTTCGAAGAAACATATTTATTTCATTTTAAAACGTTTGGGATGTCATCGTTAATACAGGAACGTAAGCATAAACAGAACTTACAATTATTCACACTAGTGTTCTACATCTCTTTAAATCTCTCAGTGTAATGTCACTTCATAAAAAACACCTGTGATATAATTAAAGTGAGTGGGTCAGGTTGGGAAACCTGATGAGCACATAGGGTTTTCAACCCACAATAATATATTTATTATTTTTAAACATCAAGCAATCAACCCAATTACCCATTCCCGTTATCCTTACATTACATCCCTAAAACATCTAACACAAGGGACCTAGTCAAAGGACTATCATTGGGATGGAGTATATCTGGTGAGCACACAGTTCACACAGTTCGAATAAACACACAGTTCGAATAAACACCTACAGGTTGCGAGCCTGCTAGTGTTCCACTGGACCGTCTAGAATAATCTGTGGTCGTCATCTATACTCCGCTAGATGACTAGATCATCAAGAACAGCTATAACGAGGCCTCTCATTATTTTATTTTGTCACACAGCAACTATTACATCTACCCATGTTTTACCCAACATATTTTGGGATGTCATCGTTAATACAGGAACATAAGCATAAACAGAACTTACAATTATTTACACTAGTGGTCTACATCTCTTTAAATCTCTCAGTGTAATGTCATTTCATATCAACACCTGTGATATAAATAAACTGAGTGGGTCAGGTTGGGAAACCTAGTGAGCACATAGGGTTTTCAACCCACAATGATATATTTATTATTTTTAAACATCAAGCAATCAACCCAATTACCCATTCCCGTTATCCTCACATTACGTCCCTAAAACATCTAACACAAGGGACCTAGTCAAAGGACTATCATTGGGATGGAGTATATCTGGTGAGCACACAGTTCACACAGTTCGAATAAACACACAGTTCGAATAAACACCTACAGGTTGCGAGCCTGCTAGTGTTCCACTGGACTGTCTAGAATAGTCTGTGGTCGTCATCTATACTCCGCTAGATGACTAGATCATCAAAAACAGCTATAACGAGGCCTCTCATTATTTTATTTTGTCACACAGCAACTATTACATCTACCCATGTTTTACCCAACACATTTTGTAGATATAAAATACATATACAGTTTAAATCATTGAAAACATGTATAAATCGTTCATCCAGCATAGATAGCAAGTATATAGATAATATACACACACAACACGTAATTTATATAAAATACTTCATATCTATGTGTAAGCTGAAAGTAACTATGCACTCACCTGAAAGGTGGTGACTCAGCACTCGAACAGCGTTTCGATACTCTCAAAACAATTTCCTTCGATAAAACCTAGTATCAATACCACTAGGGTTTAGTCTAACGATAACCGCGACAATTTAATAGTCTGACTATTATTATTATTATATAAGCATTAAATAACACTCAATATAACTCATAATAATAGCCCAAATACTCATTATAAGTTCCTAATAATGTTACTATATTAAAACATAAGCTATACTAAAGATAGGTTAGGCGTAGCTCACTTACAGCTGGTTTTCTCGAAAACCGGGCTTCGCTGGAGCAGCGTTCCCGAGCCGAAAGGCTCTTTTCTCGGGACTCCGGGAGCCTCGGGGATTCCTTCGGGTGCTAGGGGGTTTACCTAGGCTTTTAGGGGGGTTAGGGAGGCTAGAGAGAGAAAGTGAGTTTGGGAGGTGTGAAGAGAAGGCTAGACCCGACACCTCTATTTATACTGCAAAAATTTGATGGACTCGCCGAGTAGGGGGACCTACTCGCCGAGTTGGTCCATGTGGTGGCCTTCTGGTGGTGCCACGTGTCCAATTCTGGTGGTGCCATGTCACCCCTATCGCGTATCAGCCTTCGAACTTAGAAAAATCATAACTCTCGCATACGAGCTCCGTTTTCGACGTTCTTTATATCCACGCGTAGGTAAAATCAAGATCTAAAACTATCATTTAGACTCCATCGGCGAATTCTCGACCGATCTCAAATTTAACAGTAGGAGGCGTTTAGACTGTTAAATGACCGCGAAGAATTCGTAACTCCTTCATACGAACTCCGTTTTCGTCCATCTTTTTACCGTTGAGTTCCTACTAATGAGATATTCAACTCTCATTTAGGTCGCGTAAGCCAAAAACCGCTCGAACTAAAATTCGAGTTTCGGGCCGTGCACTGCTAAGCCGAATCTTAGAAAAATCATAACTTCCTCATACGAAGTCAGATTTGGGCGTTCTTTTTATCGACACTCTTAGTTTAACATATTCTACAACTTTTGTTTAGATTGCTAAATCTAAATCTCGCTCTATCGTAAATTCACTATTTACGCTTCCCGGTGCCGTGCCGTTTTGCCGTAAAACTTCGACGGGCCATAACTTCTTCGTTATAACTCGGATTTCGGTGTTCTTTATATGTACGGAAACCTTGTGACATATCCTACAACTTGGTTAAGATTACTTATTCTGAATAATCTTTTGTTGAAAAGTCGTTTTCGACCCCTATTGCCTCTAAATTAACTAGCCCGGATTTGCAGGCGTTACATTATCTGTTATATATGTCAGCATATTAGGTTGAGTTGAGGTTGTACTATTTTATGTTGTAGCCAATAAACCTGTGAACATTCCAGATATGCGTTCAGGGCCCGAATGGGATGCCAGACTCATACTAAGGGCTCGGGATTAATCCAATATTTCTAGTCGTAGACTCGGTATATGTTGTTATATATGTGTGTGTGTGCTGGTACTTTGGGGGAACTCACTAAGTTTTGGTTTATAGTTTTTATTTTATCATTGCAGGTACTTCAGAGAATCATGGAAAAGAAAAGGAGTGACCGTACATAGCTTCTTGTTTATGTCACTAGATCTTGGGAAAAACTCTGAATTAAAATGAGACTTTTGAAACAATGACTATTTTTGTAAACAATGATGATGAATGGTTGGTTTTGAAAATTTTAAATTTTGTGATTTTTGAGTGTTACAAGAATCAAAGGGTGTTGATGACTGTCGTGTTTTAGGTAATCTACCTTATGATGATCATAACTTTCTTGGAAAAATAGGTGTTTTGGTAGGCTTATAGTTTCATCAAGGAATAGGAGATGAAGAAGACAAGGATAGTCAACATCTTTGTAATATTTGACGGTTTTGACAAGTCCTAACAAATAGGGAAATAACTACTATATATCAAAATAATAATAATTTAATTACTATATATATATATATATATATATATATATATATATATATATATATATATATATATATATATATATATATATATATATATATATGAAGGAAAACAAATAAATTGTAAATGTAAAATTGATTTACCAGCATAAGGAGACATTCTTACACAACCCAGATGAGCGTAGTAGAGACATTTATCGCATTTGTAATTCCAAAGATCCTTCGTACTTGAAAATCATTCACTACATAATCTGCATCTAGGCCAACGTTTAGCTTGTTGATCTATAAGGAGAAGGAATATGAAACGGTGAGGAGATGGGTAATGATAAAAAACACCATTTGTTACATGTTAGATGAAATTTTTTTCTAGTAGGAAAGCGTAATCACTATGTATGTTGAACCCATCACAAATGGTACATGATATTTTATGTTCGTTCCCACAAGCACTACATTGACAAATGACAATGATTCATGTCAATTAAAAAGTCGCTATTTTGATTGACTTATTAATTTTCATGTAACCTAAATTTTTTTTTTCTGCATGATTACTATCATATATGTGTTTATCCGATCAAATATCAACCTACCTTTGGCTCGATTAATATCCGCGTTAATAAAGACACAAACCAAAATATTTAAGTTCTTTGTAAATGAGATCACTTCAGTGATATATTGTGTTAGTTAATTTACTAGGAACATAAATAAACATGTCATAAATGTAATTTATTGGAAGCCTAAAATATTTGTCAAAGAACGTTTAAGTTTGAGTCAAACATAGTTCACATAAACAATGTTGGTATAAAACTTTGAATATTTACAACTAAATTGATTAAAATAAAAAATGTCGTTTTGGTAACAATATTACATTGATCACTAACCAACATGATGATATCTATAAATCAATCTATAACTACATTATAGCAAGAATGGTTGTCGAAGGCTCTTAAAACCGACAGATGACCCGGTAACGTTGCACTCCATCGGCTGATAATATTATCAAAATATGAAGATTTTTGTAGCAAATATATCGATGGAACGTATAAAATCCCAAAAGTTATACAACGTTAAATTTTCAATACAAGCATCAATCCAGAAGTTATACGCTCTTAAAATTTCAAAATAAGGATCAATCCTCTCCAATTAATATTTAAATGGATTATGCTTTTTTTGGATTAAAATTTAAACAAATACATAATCCAAAAGATAAATTCACAAAATTATTAAACTTAAAGCGTATGTAAATATTATGCTAGCATTACTGCGAGTATTTGCACAATCTTTTGCCAATAGTTTAAAATACTTACTCCAACCATAATTTCGATATTTACTCAAAATATTAAATTTGCAACAATTAAATAGTACATGCCAAAATTAACCATACAACTTGAAGATTAAAATAGCTAGCCAATTTAATAGAGCAACTTCATACACCATTAAACGAGATTTAAACACAAATCCAACTTTGTCCATATATAATAAGGTTATATGAAACACAAAGATACACCTTTCATCAACAAGAAATTTCATTAACCTTATTAAAACTTAGTTCAAAACTTTTGGTTAAAATAGATAAACCCTTCAACTTTATCTACATAATATGGTTAAAAAAATAAATAATAATAATAATAATAATAATAATAATAATAATAATAATAATAATAACAACAACAACATAGAGACTCACGAATTTTTGTGTGTATTTTCTCTATTATGAATATTCTTCTGAATATTCTTCTCATCAAATGTATATATAGATGGAAATATAACCTAATATGAGAATTGGAAAGGATATAGATGATCTTAAGTCAAACCGAGAACTCAACTCATAATAGTAAGTAAATATCTAATAAAACCATCCCATCAATAATCTTATATTCTTATCCTAATAACCTTGAATTTAAATGATAGCAATATATGTACATTTATGAAGTGGTCCCAAAATTATCTAACACCCCTCTAAATATTCAAAGTTTAAAGAGTAAACTACATGAATGGTCCCTATGGTTTGGGGTAATTTGCACGTTTGGTCCCTAACTTATTTTTTTAACTCAGAAAGTCCCTACTGTTTGTTTTTGTTACGCGCTTGGTCCTTACTGTTTGTTTTTGTTACGCGTTTGGTCCATGTCTTATCTAAAAAGACTATTATTTAAATGAGAAAAAAAAATGATGAGGTAGGTAAAATAAAGTGAGGGTGGGGTTGGGGATGAGTTTATTTAAATAAATTAAAAAATCAAGGGAAAAATAGTTTTTTTTAGGTAAGACAGGGACCAGGAGTGTAATAAAAACAAATAATAGGGACCTTCCGAGTTAAGAAAATAAGTTAGGGACCAAATGCACAAATTACCTTAAACCATAGGGACCATTCGTGTAATTTTCTCAAGTTTAAAAGACTACATGCAAAAGTAGACGCACTACTCTTAATTATTCGAAATCCTATACATTTTAGATTACACAAAAAATATTATCCAATTTGCAAATGTATTCGATTTGTATTTCAAGATAATAAACAATAAAGAAAATGATTGGTAAACTAGTGTGATTAAGTTATTAATAAATAGATATTTGATTTACAAGGGATGAGTAGAGCAAAACGATTGCAAAAACAAAAACACTCACAGCAGATTAGGATGAGCTAAACTATTGCCAAAAAGAAAACGCTCACAGCATATGTGATCATATGCAAATTTACACTCGAGGCATTTAAAGATCATTTTATATTGTAATTGCTCATGACATATACAACAGTAGCCATCCAACACAATACCTTGAGCAAATGAGAAAGGGTGTGGGTGACTATTAGTCTTATAAATGCCTCCAAACTTTATATTCATGAAAAGATGAGTACTTCTCATAGACCTGTTATAAGTGTGTGTCTCGCATTGAAGAATTAACGGAGCACAAATAGTATGTACAAACAATGCACAATCTTTACAATGATAGAAAGATGCATGGGGGTTCAAATCCTCCTCACAAATTTCACAAAAGTATTCACTCTTGTGGTTCTCAATCGGGAGGTAACTTAGCTTCATGGGATGGTTCTTGTCATACTTGTGCCTGATTGTCTCGGATAGTAACAAAGCACAATCCGGATGTATATAGATATTGCATGTGTTGCAATGGAATGAATGGCGACCTTGAGTATATTTGAGACACATAAGACAAGAAGTATACCCATCTTTTACTTGAACTATTGAAAGAAGGCGATTCGGGTGAGCTTTGTGTGTAATTTCTCTAGGTATAAGCCCACAAGTAACATCAACAAAATATTCGCATTTGAAACAACGATACGCAAATCCGTTGCAAGGTAGATCACAAAAGTTACACCTGAACAAACCGAAAAGGCAACCAGGGATGTTTGAGCAGATGAGATTGAGGGTATGTTGTGGGTGACCAAGGTGGTTTTGTACTTTTGGGGGCAGTCGAGTGCACCACTCATGGAGAGAAAAGTTATTATAAACCCCCTGAATCTGAATCTCATCATCATTAGCACAAATGTAAAAAGGCATGGTGGACATGATTGGTCTGAGACATCCATTGCATAACAGTTGGGTCTTTTTCATCGGGTCATGACACATTGATGATGAAAGATTAACCTTTAAGGAGGTTTGACATTCAGTATCAATTTGTGTCTCACCATCAACAAGAATCAAAGGGTGTTGATGACTATCGTGTATTAGGTGGTGATGATGAGGAGGAGGATCAGTAGTACTTGATTGTTGGAAAAACAAGTAGTGTTTTGGTAGGCTGTATGTTTCATCTGGGAACGGGAGATGGAGAAGACCAGGATGGTCAACATCTTCATAATTTTTAATGGTGTTGCCAAAGCCTGATATCATAAATTGGGAATTAGCAGGCATATATATCATTAATTCAAAACAATTTAATTATTAAATGTAATTAATTAAGGAAAGCAAACTAGCAAAGGGATTGTAAAAGTAAAAATGATTTAATTACCAGCAAGAGGCGGCAAACTAATTGCACAATCCAGATGGACATAGTAAAGACATTTATCGCATTTGTAAATCCAATGATCCTCCTTACCTACAAAGTCATGTCTACACACTCTGCATCTAGGGTCATGTTTAGCTTGTTGATCTATCTGTGGGAATGAATATGCAACGGTGAGTGGATGAGGATGATAAAAAGCATCATGTGTTCTCTCTTGGATTAGCAAACTTTCTGGTAGGAAAGCACATTCACTATGTATGGCGAAGTTAGTACAAATGGTATATTGATAGAAGATGCCTTTATGTTCCTTCCCACAAGCACTACACTCGCATGAAATTGGCTTAAGGATAGCGGACATTAGAAGGTGAGGGTGGCAAGGATGATGGATGACATTTTTTCCTACTTCTAACGCACACTTGAGATCAATGCAGAAATAACATTTATTACATCGGTAAAACCGTGCTCCAGGTTCGTGCTCTCTCTTACAAAGTTTGCATATCAAATCATAATATGCATATCTATATAAATATGAAAATGAATTTGAATATGGATACAGGTAAAGAGTATGTTGTGGGTGTGATGCGTGGTCTAACCTTATGGAGAGCTCAGCACAGAATTTGTGAAGTGAGAAGACCTTCTTATCATCACATGATGATGAACAACATGTGTAGTAGTACCTATGGTACACATGGATTTCTTCCTCACACCTTCTACATGTGACGCCATGAAAGCCATCTTTCATAATGAGATAACCATCCTCATCTTCTTCTTCCTCTTCTTCATATTGTAGCTGCAAATCAATGAGTTTTAGTGGATGCTTATGTTCAGGTACTTCAAGTTCTGACTCCATTATAGTTATATACTTCTCTCTTTACAATAATCATGTTTTATACACCCTATCTTGTCAATTTATAGCAAAGAGAGAGCATATATGTGTGCCAAATTCACGAAACTTAGCAGGATTCCTTTTTATTTTATGTACGTTTGTTTATCTTTTGGATTTTTAATTTGTCATCACTTTTCCTAATTCAGAGGAAATCAGTGAACCTTTTTAACTTTGGTTTCTCATAATATTTTAATTGTCCAACAAAGTTCCCTATTTGTCCCTTGTAATATGAAATTGCTGGTCATTAATTACTTTATATCAACAAGAGACATAATTTATGAAGTAATTTTATGAATGCTTTAAACATCGGTTAATAAAAAATACATATGATACTGTAATGTGGACATTATTTTCTCAAAGTCCTGATTATTCAAGATTTGGTTTCATTTTTTTTTTTTTTTTTTTTTTTTTTAGTTTAATATGTACGTAAGGAATAATCACACAAAACAAAAGTATAGCACAATTCTTTTCTTTTTTCTTTATCTTTAGTACCACCTCTCCTCTCTAATAAGTAAGGGATAATTTAAGTCCCAACTTTAAGTTGTACATTAGACATTAGTCTTGTTTTATTATTTGGTATAGAGGTGGTTAGAGTTGATTCATATGGCTTAATTGAGTTTAAAACAAACCAAAGTCAACCGCTGGAGATGACTATTTTCCTCTTATCTGTAAACAAAATATGCAGTGGGTTGAATAAATCAAATTACAAATGATTTGCATAACATACAAATATTAAGAAAGTTGTGGTATTATTTATTTTTTAAGGCCCTATAAACAGACGTGCTATAGATATAGCTATTAGCTAGAGTCATCATGACAATTGTTGATGAGGTTTTGGTGTTATACAGTGGGGTGCTTGATTGTACATTTTTGGTTGGTGGTCAATTTTACCCTTGGGTCTTATGTATAATTTTCCAAATGGTAGGTCAATGTGGGTGCATCTAGGTTCTGGTGGATTGGTATCATCTTTGGTGATGTGATTCTCATTGCTTGGGGGGTTTGCTTCATAGAATCGTTATGTAATTAACCAATGTTTCTATGGTATAAAGAATGTTTTGGGCGGGTGTTTGCTTCAGGATTTTCTTTTCACCGAGCGTTATTTTGGTTTGATTATGGTCAAATTTGAGATATTAGAAACCCGATCGAAAGGCGCACGACGCTTAATTATGAAATCCAATATATTTTAGATATATGTATTACGACGCACACGCATTAACAAGTGTTTGCATGTTTTTGTCAACTAAAAAGATTAGATTATACAACGCAAATAATAATCTCATTCGCAAATGTTTTTGATTTCTATTTCAAAAATAATAAACAATAAAGAATATAAATGGTAAACTAGTGTGATTAAGTTACAAATAAATAGATGTGTGACTTCCTAGGGATGAACAAATTAAAGGATTACAAGAGTCGTAACACGTAGTATATGTAGACGTTTAATTCAAATTATTTATAGTATCATCATCATCTTAAACATAAAAGAGGGAGACATACAAAAAAAAAACAAAAACAAAAACAAAGTAATAATAATTACAAACCTTGCATATTGTGTTTTCAAGCATGCATGCAGAAGAGAAACCAGAACCTTTATATCTTGTTCAAACGCTTACAACATAAGTAATCAATCACGAACTTACACTCAAGACATTTAAAGATCATTTCATACTGTAATCCAAGGTTCTAAATGGCGTGAGGCGTGGTTTGGCGGCAAGACCAAGCCTCAAGCTTAACGAGCCATGGCGAGCCATGACGTTTTTCAAGGCGTGATGTAAGACGGCGATTTTGTATTAATTTAAAATTATATTACCACATAAATATAAATTTATATTAAATATAACTACTTTTTAGAAGTGTTAGATCAATAACTAATAACAAAAAGTTAACAAAACAACAATACTTGTATCTCTGATTTGAAAAGACATAACAAAGAATAAAAAATTGTGTCTCAAACGAAAAAACACGCGCCATAACACGCCATAACGCGCCATGGCGCGCCATATCACGCCTTGCCACATGTCACGCCTAACAGCAACGTTATGAAGCTTTTCGTAACGGCGAAGCCAGGCCTCACGCCATGGCGCGCCTTTTAGAACACTGCTGTAATCTCTCACGCCATATACTACATTGGCCATCCAACACAATACCTTGAGCAAAGGAGAGAGGGTGTGGGTGACTATCAGTCTTATAAATGCCTCCAAACTTTATATTCATGAAATAGTAAGTGCCTTTCCAAGAGTACCATACACAGGTTTGTGTCTCACACTGAAGTATTAACGGAGCACAAGCACTATGTACAGATAAAGCACAATCTTGACAATGATAGAAAAAATGATGAGGATTCAAATCCTACTCACAAATTTCACATGAGTATTCACTATTATGGTTCTGAGTTGGGAGGTAGCTTAGGTGCATGGGATGCTTCTTTTCATAATTGTGCCTGATTGTCTCGGTTAATAACAAAGCACAATGAGGATGTATAGAAGTATTGCACTTGTTGCAATGGAATGAAAGTTGACTTCCATAATGATCTTTGAGACACATATGACAAGAAGTATCTTTGTCTTCTATTTGAACTATTGAAAGAAGGTGATTCGAGTGAGCTTCATGTGTGATTTCTCTAGGTATAATCCCACACTTAACATCAACATAGTAATCACATTTGACACAACAATATGCAAATCCATTGCAAACCACACCACAACAATCACAACGGTGTTAAAAAAAGATAGTAGAAGATAGAGAAAAATCAGAATTGTTTCATATATTTCGTGTGTTTACAAATGCAGAAAATGAACTTATTTATACAAGCTATATGGAACTAATAGCTGGAACATACTTGATTATCACAAGGATCCGATGTATCTTTGTTGGAAAGATGATTAAAGCTTGAAGGCTAGAAAGGAAGGCTAAAATGGATCCAATGTATTTCTAACATTCCCCCTCAAGTTGAGTAGTGGGAACTTCAATGCTTAACTTGTATAGAACAGATTTGAATAACTTTTGTGCAACGGTTTTGATGAGTATGTCAGCTAACTGATTTTCGGATCTTATTAAAGGAAGTTCAACTACCCTGTTTTCGATCTTTTCTTTTATAAAATGTCGATCGACTTCAACGTGCTTTGTTCTATCATTTTGTACCGGATTCTCTGAGATATTGATAGCTGCTTCATTGTCACAAAACAATTTGGTTAGAAGTTTTAAAGGAAAACCAATTTCATTCATTAACTTTCTTAACCACAAACTTTATGTGATTCCTTTTACGATTCCTCTGAATTTTGCTTCGGCACTTGATAGGGCTACAACCATCTTTTTTCGCTTCTCCAAGTGACCAAGTTTCCTCCTATGAAAGGGAAGTACCCTGCAGTAGATCTTTTTTCATTTGGGCTATCGGCCCAATCTGCATCAGTGAAGGCTTCGATCTCAAGGTGGCCATTGTTTTTAAATACAACACCTTTTCTAGGGAATCCTTTTAGATATCTGACTATTCTCATCACAGCTTCCATATGATGCGTCTACGGCTCGTGCATAAACTGACTTACAACCCCTATAGCATAAACGATGTCTGGTCTAGTGTGAGCTAGATAGATTAGTTTTCCCACCAACCTTTGATATTTTTCTCAATTTTCTAGTTTTGCTCCTTCCAGTTTATGAGTTTGTGGTTCGGAGTATCTTTAGGTTTACAATCCAGCATACCAGATTCTGCAAGAAGATCAAGAATATATTTTCATTGTGAGATAAGAATTCCTCCCTTGGATCAAAGAACTTCAATTCCTAGAAAATATTTTAGTCTACCAAGATCCTTCATTTCAAATGCAGCGTTGGATGGTACTACATTTGGAAGTGAATCATCATTGGTACCTGCTTTAGCCAACTCAATGAGTCTTCATTTTCCATTCCCCCCTGACTACTAAGTTGAGAGATTTGTAGAAAAACTTTGTTTCCAGGAAGTCACAATTCATGGTGGTAAACATATGATATCTACTTGGATTGTAGCATCTATATCCTTTTTTATTAACATAGTCCATATCCCACAAAAACACATTTTTCTGTGCACGCTTCAAGTTTGCTTCGTTCTTCTTTGGGTATGTGGATAAAGACAGAACATCCAAAGATACGTGGTTGTAGGGTCAGAGCTGGTGGAATTTTGGTAAATGCTGAAAGGGTTTGTAAGGGTGTTTTTAGGTCGAGAGCTTTTGGTTGGAAGTACGTTTATAAGGTAAGCAGATGTGGCAACTGCCTCTGACCAAAAAGATTAACTTTGGAGTCAATTATAAGAGGCCAAGTAATTTCAAGGATGATAAGGTTTTTTCGTTCTGGGGTATTGAGGCTGGTAGTTTGGTGGATGATTCCTTTTTCTTGACAAAAAAGTTTCATGATGGTGTTAACAAATTCACCACCATTGTCAGATCTAAGGATTTGGATGGGTTTTTGGAATTGAGTTTGGATCATGGTATGGAACATGGCAAACTTGTCGGAAACCTCGGATTTATGTTTCAAGAAGTAAATCCATGTCATGCGAGTGACATCATCCACAAAAAGTAAAAAATAGCGGAAGTTTTTGTCTCCATTTACTTTAGCCGGATCAGAGTGTATTAAAGAGAATGGCAAATCAACTCTTGTATTGCTGGATTTAAAAGTATGTTGTGGCTTTTGGCCCAGACGTCACACGTTTCACATTGCAACAAGTTTTTGGAATTGAAAAAATGCAGGAATAAAAGATGCAAATAATTACTCGAAGAGGGGAGTCCTAAACGTCGGTACCATAACCATGCAGTTTTGTCAGTAGTTCCGTGAGTCAACATCACAGTGCCACGCCCAAGAATCACTTCCATTCTGATGTCAAGTAATATACAAAAGGATTCATCACATGACTAATAATAGCAATTTGTGAGACAAAAGATGGCACATAAAGACAATTTGAGATTTTTAAAGTTGGTGAAATGTCAACTGTGCCCCCTCCTTCCACTGTCACCACTCCTCCGTTAGCTGTTTGGATATGAGTTTTAGTGGGTGTGGTTTTTGAAAGCACATCAAATTGTTCAAAGGTCATGGTGTCGGTTGCCCTGGAACAAAAAATCCAGGTTTTTTTGTTTGTAATTAATATTTTGAACATTATTGGCTTCTCCCATATAAGTTGGTATTGTTGTAGCAGGCCCCTCGGTTGTTGGGGTTCGGGGTCATGATTTCCACCACTAATAGTGGTTGTTGTGCTGCCTACAGCAGCAGCTGGCTTGCCACCTCGTTTGCTTTCATCATTCCACCATTCAAGAAAGCCTACAAGCTTAAAACACTTCTTTCTATCTCTCCCCAAATCCCCTGTAAAACAATCCAGATATGTCTTCAAGGGGCACTCCATTTTGTTTGATTTCATTTGCTTTGACATCAAGATCAAACAGTTGAATTTTATCTTTTCCACTGATGTACTACAAGAGCATTCACTACTAGAAACAGGGGTTTTAGAGACGGACGAATCCGTCGCTATTCTGTCGCTAAATGTTGTTTGCGATGGATCAGCGACAGATTCACTCCATAGGTAATTAAAACGTGGCTAATGACTCAACGAGGGTTTTAGCGACGGATCAGTTTTTCCTTGCGACAAATTTAGAGACAGAATATTCGTCGCTAAATGTCACTCAATACATTTACCCAGGACATTAACGACAAAATTTGTTAAAGACATTCCGTCGCTGTTCTGTGGCAAATTTCCCTGATCAGTTTTTTTTCCGTAGCTAATCTCTTGCAAAGTTCATATACTATTTTTTTTTCCGTCGTTGATCTGTCGCAAACTTGAGACATGATTTTTTCCCATAGCTAATCCCTCGCAAAAGTCATAAATTAATTTTGTTCTTTTTCCGTCGCTGATCCGTCGCAAACTTTAGACATGATTTTTTTCCGTAGCTAATCCCTCACAAAATTCATGCATTATTTTATTTTATTTTTGTCACTAACCCGTCGCGAACTTGTAATATCATTTTTTTTATTATGATTCTAAAAGAAAAAAAAATACTACAATCATCAAATTATTATACTAAAAAACATCAAATAATGATACAACCAAAAGAAGCACATAGAGCAGTAACAGATCTGATTGTTATAACATATCTGAAATCATGATGATGGTTTTAGATGTAAATAAAGATGAAATTACAATTACACCCTTCAGAAAAAGAAATGTTGTATGCTTACACTGCTCCATTCATTCCATAACTAGCAAAAGCAGAGGCGATAGGGTATCAGGGTCTAATTGGGAACATGGCACGAAACCAATCACAACAGCAGATGCAAGCATATACAAAACACAACATGTAAACCAATCCCAATAGGTAAATCTCTCTGAGGATTCTTCACTTGCAATATAAACAATATGAAAATTACAATTATACCCTTCCAAAAGAACAATCACATTCACTAGTGTTACCTCTTCTGCTGTGTTGGTTACTGCATCAAAACCAACATATGAGAAAAAAACAGTTACAGATCTAGCAAGTACTCCATTAGCTCCATATGGGAAATACCTGAATCAGAAACATGTTTCATGTTGCCAAGGGTAAAATGGTAATTTAACACATTTGAAAAAAAATAAACATATTACCCGCCTAGAACTTTGTATCCCAGTCTTTAAACCTATGTATCCACCAACTACTATGATGAAAAGCAAGGCTACAACATTTATTGTTGTGATTATGCCTTCAGCCAATGAACTCTAAAAGTAATCATTTTATTAGTATAATAAAATTTAAGAATATGTGCTACAAGAATAAGTCATTAATTGAAAGGACTAAGATACCTCTTTGATTCCAGCGCAAAGTAGTCCAGTTATAATGAAGACTAAAACAACAATCAACCAAGCAACACTGGAAGTTGAAGGGGATAGAATATTGATTTGCAGAAAGAAAATATGATTATATGAATAAGAGAATTGTTAAGAGAAATTACGAGATTGCCCTTCTCCAACACATAAGTAAGAATAGTGATATGCACTCCCTGCAAATGGGCAACGACATGCGAGCTCTACATAACATAATGCTGAAAGTCCAGCTGCTATTCCGGCTATGAGGAATGATATTGTGATTGCAGGCCCTGTTTGCTCTTTAGCAACTGTTCCAACAAGAATGTAAACTCCAGCTCCAATAGTTGCTCCAACTCCTGATAAAACTGGTTTAACTTTTAGGTTTATTGATACCAATGCATCCCAACATCATACATACATACATACATACATACATACATACATAACAAATTCATTGCATAACGACACTAGGAGAAACAACGTGTATTAATCAACAAAACATATATATGTATCAATTTTACTTAATGTAAATCCGAGAAGTAGTCAATAACAGATAGACACTATGTTATATAATCTATTAATAAAAAAATGAAGTCATTAACATTTCAAGGTATACTCATTGTGCTTATTGTATTGTGGCTGGAGGTAAATGTTGGAGATGTACTTTTTTTTTACTCTCTCTCTCTCTCACACACACACAGTTCTTTTATTAAACATGTGATTTATTTAGGCTTTGCTTACGGATTTTGGGCTAGCAAAAGAGTTTATTTATTTAGGCTTTGCTTACTGAAATTATTCTTGGTAAAGGCCATGACAAGGCTGTTATTGGTGGAGTGTTGGAATCTTGTTGTTTGAGATGCTCACAGGACAGGTGATTGTGATTTTCTTATTGGTAAAATTTTCCTAGTGAAATGACCGTTTTACCCTTATCAAGTCTAATTTAATCTTGAACAACCACCGTTTCATGGAGGAAACAGGGACAAAGTACAGAAAAAGATAGTGAAAGACAATATGAAGCTCCCCTGCATTTTTGTCAAGTGAAGCACGCGCCCTTTTAAAAGGGGTAAGTGCATTTATTTTCTAAAAAAAATTGAATCTTGACCATGTTTGACCACATAAAAAATTATTTTTTTTATATTTTTTTTAGTTGCTACAAAATGATCCAAGCAAGAGGCTAGGCAATGGGGTAATTGTCCCCTTTTATTTTCTTTCTTTCTTGATACATAAAAAGATTCCAATTTCAAGTTGATATACTATCAAATACTAGTTATTGTTTTATTAGAATAATAAGCAACATGAATATTTCTAATTAATAGTAGTGGTAAGCAACATTTTACCTTCTTTTCTCTTTTACCCTATGATTGATTTAGGGCTAGGGTTTACTGATTTGTATATAATTCTAGACCACAAAAAGAAAACTAAGTCAGTCATTAGGTGTCCATATTAAGTACCCATTAAGTAAGAAAACGAACAGCTCCTTTGTTATAATGAAGGATAAGTCACATGTTTCTTCTCAAATTCACGTTGCCACCTCCTAAATATGAAAGAGAATTGGGGAAAACCTAAAAATGTAAGGGTTCCTGAATCCTTAAATTCTCATGAACCGGAAGACAAACTATGATGAATCAAGCCCTAACTCAAGTTCTAATTCTAAGTGTCTATTCTTATATAGATGCAATCGATGGTAGACCTGAAACTAACTTGCAGATAATGAAGAAGGCATTTCATATGGCTACGAAACACAATAACCAGAAAGTTTCAAGGTAAATTAAACCCTAACAAAGTATATTGTGAAATTGAACTAAAACTAACCTAAGAGGGATGAGATTTACCTGAATCAGAGGTTAATGAAGAATACTTTCAGATTTAAAGATATGGAGGTTGCCGGAATCAGGTGAGTAGCGTCGTCATCCGTTTGAACAGAGATGGTGAGATAAAGCAGAAGCTAATTACACTTAGTCAAGAGTGATAAAGCTGGAGGGAAGGAAAGTTACACCGCCTTCGTGAAGATGGAACTGGGTGTGCCAATTTCAGCGAGAGAAAAAAGAAAACATGCGCACCCCAAATAAAGTTTCCGTCGTCGTTCTCTCGCTAAACGCGTACCGTATGGCACAATTTTTTATCCCTCGCTGAACCCTAGCTAAGTGCCTTCATTTTTCGAGTGATTAGCGAGGGATAGTGGTGCATCGTTAAATACTTGCGAGATCCGTAGCTGATCCCTCGGTAAATCCTCACTAATATTCCATATATTAAATAATAAAATAATTATCAAAAACATGGTAGATCTGTCGTATTTCCCTAGCTATAAGTCTAAATTTTGCTAGAGAATAAATCCGTAGCTGAAACTCAAGTTTCTAGTAGTGGGATCGTTCCATAATGACTTTGCTGTAAGGAACTCGGTGAGATTGCTAGTAAGGCTTGGTTCAATGTTTTCTATGATCCATGAGAAGACAACTAAGTCATTATGTTCCCATTGCTCATAGCTTTCATCTGTTGCGTCTGGAGGATTACTGGATAAATGATTCAATAAGGATTTTGACTTCCCCTCAATTGGCACTCGAATCATGTGAGCCTATAATGCCTAATTTTGGCTATTGAGGGTGATGTTGATTTTGAGGCTATTGGATAGGTTCTGTTTTGTATTTGGTGTTTGGGATTTGAAGAGGTTGGTGAGTATTTGGGTTAGGTCAAGGTCATCACTACTGATGCCTGTTTTATGGGTTGAGCTATCGTCTTTAGACATGGCAACTCAAATCAAAGAGTAGATGATGAGTAGTTTTTTTTGTCCTAAAACCATATATATACTGATCTGATACCATGTTAAAAAGATAGTAGAAGATAGAGAGAAATCAGAATTGTTTCATATATTTTGTGTGTTTACAAATGTAGAAAATTAACTTATTTTGTGTGTTTTCTTCCTCTGATCCGTAAACAAATTATGTAGGAAGTTGAATAAATAAAATTACAAACGAAGCAAACAGAAAAAGTAGAAAATACAATTTCAGAGTAGTAGTAGTAGTAGTAGTAGTAGTAGTAGTAGTAGTAGTAGTAGTAGTATATATATATATATATATATATATATATATATATATATATATATATATATATATATATATATATATATATATATATATATCCGGTAAGAATTTTTTTTTTGTAGGAAGGTAAGAAGTTTCTTTTGTACATATTTTTTTGATGAACAAAATAAATGAATCACTAGATGATTCATTTGTAAGATGATTCACAAGAAAAAATATTTCAAAAAAACATCTTCATGATTCATTTTTAAGTAAATTAAGAAAATATTCATTTTTATGACAATTTTAGTGAATAACAACAAAATCATTGTATAAATGAATCATCAACATGTTTTTTTGAGAATTTTTTCTTATGAATCATCTTAAAAATGAATCATGTGATGATTCATTTTGTTTGTTTGCTAAAAAAAATATGTAGAAAAAAAAACTTCTTACCTTCCTACCAAAATTTTCCTTCTTATTTGATCTTGACTATATATATATATATATATATATATATATATATATATATATATATATATATATATATATATATATATATATATATATATATATATATATATAGTAATTGCAAAGCAAACCATTCAAAATTTGATTTTTATAGAAAACATACACTAAACATTCAAATGTAATCCCTACAGTACACCATTTGCAATCAATAATATAATCAAGATTATTATGATCAACTAAACAAAAGGAAATTGTTTCTATTTTAAGATGGCCATTTGCAATAATCAGATGAAAGCTAAATTTAAGATGAGCATTTGCAATCAGATACATTATATGCATTCAAAGCTAATTTCAAGATAAACATTTGTAATCAGATACCATACACACTTTGAATGTTTTTTCAATTTTGTTCAATTCCTTGGATAGATCCGATCCCGGTATCTGTGGCAAAGAAGGAAAAGGAATGCATCTGGTTCTCCCGCCAAGTAAAGAAAAGGAATAAGCTATTCCGGTTTAAGCTAAAATAAGTTTGGATAGTGTACTACTATACAGGCTTCAATTCAATTTTGACTTCTGTTCAAGGATTCAAGCTCGACGCTCTGTACTAACCGAACCTTGGGCTTCAATTTCGAGCTTCATGGGTTGGATTTTTTAGGGTACGATTTTTTTTTTCCTTTGTTGACCGAAGGTACGATTCAAGCTAAAATATGTTGGACAAATACCACTGTAATTTCATGTGTTTTTAAAAATAATTGTATTATTTTTTTTTTGTTGGTTCTTACCACAAATTGGACATAGAGTTACCATTCTAGTCCATTTAACTATTTTCAGGTTAATTCCGTTAAATTTTTTGCAAAATCAATCTTAAAAATTCAAATTTCGTCCCTGTAGTTTGCAAAAATTTACACAACATGTCCAAAACTCGGTTTTATGTTTTTTAACTTCTTTATTTTCATTTATTTTTTATTTTTTAATCAAAGCTAAACTTGATTTTATATTTTTTAATTTTTTTATATTTTTCGTTCTTATTTCATTTTTTTTTGGGTTTTTTTTTTTTTTTTTTACTTTTTTACTTTTTTTTTGTTTTTTATATTCATTTATTTTTCATTTTTTTTTATAATTTTTTCGTTTTTTTTGTTTTTTCTTTATTTTTGTTTTTTCATTTTTTTAGAAAACCAAAAAAAACTCAAACACCAAAAATATAATATACTCTAATATATTCATATACTTTACACTTTCTAAAAAATTATCAAAAGAAATTATCAAATTGACGAAAAACAAAACGTAACTAAAATACGAAAAAAAAAACAAGAAAAAATACAAAACAAATACAAAAAATATAAAAATATATTCATACATTTTAAATTTTTTGATAAATATCAAAAGAATCGAAAAACAAAACGTAAAATTATTTTATCAAAAATAAAGAACAACAAAAAAAAGTAAATAAAGAAAAAACAAAAATAAATGAAAATAAAGAAAAAACAAAAAAAGAAAAAATATATATATATAAAAAATATGAAAAATAAATGAATATAAAAAACAAAAAAAAAAGAAGAAGTTAAAAATATTAAAAAAAAAACAAAAAAAAAGAACGAAAAATATAAAAAAAATTAAAAAAATATATATATAAAAGCAAGTATAGCTTTGATTAAAAAATAAAAAAAATGAAAATAAAGAAGTTAAAAAAAAAAACATAAAACCGAGTGTTGGACATGTTGTGTAAGTTTTTGCAAACTACATGGACCGAATTTGAACTTTTAGGACTGATTTTGAAAAAATTTAACAGAGTTAACCATAAAAATCGTTAAATGGGCTAGAGTGGTAACTATGTGTCCAATTTGTGGCCAGGGCCAATTTAAAAAAAAATAATATGGCTTTTCTAAAAAAACATATGAAAATGTAGTGGCTTTTATGGTATTTGCCCAAATATGTTTCTAGGGTTTATATTTTACGGATTGCAAAATTCAAAAGACTACAGGGTAATTAGAGGTGTGAGAAAAAAACGAAACCAAAAAAACTAAATCGAGCCTAACCATGTTTGGGTTAATTGGTTTGGTTAATCAAAACTAGATGCGTTCCCCCCGCGTTGCGGGGGTCGGAAGTTGTTGTTGTTGTGTGCAACTATAGTCATTTCCTGATGATGTTTGTGGATGAATATGACTTCCAAAGATCTTGAATCTTTTCTTCTTCAATTGCTTGTGTGATTTGCAAAAATTGTTCCTGAAAACTTTAATTAGAACATAGTGTTTATCAGAAGAACAAAATTGGTGGTCTCCAATGATCCTGAAAATCAAAACAAAAAAGCCTATCTCAGAAATTCAGTTACAGAATATGGAGCTTAAATAAGTTAATATGACTAATAGAATATAAAGGTTGCCATGAGCTATCCTAAAAGTGTAGAGGCAGAATAAATAACATGAGATGTAGTACGCAAGCAGGTGAGTTAACCTAAAAACTCACATCCACCTTCTGCAACCAGTTTCGTTCCTTGTGCAATTCTTTGACCCACTAGTCCACTTTTCGCTGCATCTCCTCTCATATAAAATCATAAATGTCATGCCACAAAAAATGGCCAGATGGTTTGTAGTTTTTAGTAGATACCCGTATACAACACTCTACTTGCATTTTTCTATATTTGACAAAATAGAAAATGAAAGTATCATGTTATATTCGACAAAAAACTGAAAGCACACTGGTATTGGTAAAATAGGAAATAAAAGTAGGTTGTTATTCTTATCCAAAGCTTAGATAGAAAGGTTCAACACTGAATTTTATAAATTAAAAAGAAAGGATCTCATTTGTAGTTTACATGTAGGTCTGACAATGGAGCGAGTTTTGACCATGATCCGATCCAAATCCTTAAAAATTATATGGGTTTGGAGCATGGTTTTTAATCCATTTACCCGTTAACGACTCGTACCCGCTAACCCTTTTATTAAAAGGGTCGGGTATGGATCATCACCGATCCGCTCTATTTATAACCCGCCCCATATAAATTTTAGAATTATACATTTATATTTTATACTGCCTAAGTTTTACTTTAAATTCCAATTGAAATTCCAAAGACTAAACTGTTTTTACATAGGACTCGAGAATTCAACTTCTAGACTGCCAGTCTTCTTCCAAGAATCATGATGTCATTTCATTTATATTTCATCATATAATCACCAATTTCATTTATAAATCAATAAATTTATTTATCAATTGGAAGAAATTTTGTAATTGTTAATCTCTATCAATGCAATCGAGGGTCAAAAACCAATCGGAAGTAACTACAATAATGATTTTAATTCCAATCGATATTCTTCGAGTACATAATGTGTTTTCTAAATCAACATTTGTTCTATTTAACAAATGTGATTTTATGATTTAAGTAAAATGCGTTTGATTATTCAAAAAACCTACGGGTTACGGGGTGGGTTTGAATATCTGCTGATTCGGTGGATAAAGGTATGGGTTTGATTATACAAAACCCTGCGGGTTACGGAGCGGGTTTTGGAATTTGTTAAAAGGGTTTGGATTAAGGTCGATTCGCTCCAAACCTGTCCCATTTCCAGATCTATTTACATGCAACCGCGTATGCTTCTCTGCTTCTTGTCCCCTATTTGGTAGTAAAATTTTCAATGTAAATAAGAAAAATATAAAATAAAATAAAATGAAGGAAAACATGGACATATTTACCAGTATGATAACCAAATAAGATCCCTCCAATTCCAACAAAAGGCAATCCAGGTTATAATACATTACCCGTATTGCACAACATCAAAGCTTACACCAACAATTCCCCGATAAGTTGCATCCTGGAAAAGAAAAATTAGGTTAACGTATGGTTTCATGCTAAATAAGATGTGGTGTTAACATGGAATTAGATACTATTCATAAAAGTTAATACATGTAGTTTTTGTGCAGAAATTCTATAATCATGCCTAATTGAGTATCCCCTTTTAGCCGACCCACCACAATCTGGAATGTGTCCATAACAGTAACTTTCGGTTCCGCCACTCATGTACTCATGGCCAACTTTGTTTGATCACATTAAAACAACCTAATGTCAATCCCTCATAATCAACTGAGTTTAATCAAAAAGAATTCTCTTAAACAATTCATTGAACACAGGGCATGATTGACCAAAAAATAAACTTTGATGAAACTGCAATATTTATAAAGAATTGAATAATTATTTCAAAATGAAAGAGAGCTCACCAAGTAAAGACCAAAAGCGCTCTGATGTTTTTTCCACCTGTTAATTATATTATTTATATTATTTGACCTTTTTTCCTCGCAAATCCTGTCACGTTAAAACTAATGAATATTGTAACATCTTTTTAAGTGTGAAGTACAAATGGTCATTTACTCTCTTTCGGAAAGTTTATTCGGTCCATATTTTTTTATGTATACAACTGTTTATGTTCATAGTAAATACTTACATCAACATAAGCAAGATGATGTATAGGAATGATCGGTAGAGATAAGATCAACTCCTCATAACAGAAACCTGCTTGTTTGTACCTATAAAACCAAATAAACTGTGATAAGTCCCAGGGGAAAATTTGTCTTTTTTATCCACATATAAATTAATGAAGCACTCACAGTTGCAATGAAACATATATCTCAGCAAGTTCTCTCCAGGCATCATGACCTGCCATGAATCTAGGCAAAAAAAATAATAATAAAGAGACCTCATTGAATTTTATAATAAATAAGAACAAAAATAAAGAGCGTTTGGGATTTTGTTCTTACATCTCACGATATTTATTGAGCCAATCGATGGCTGCTAAAATATGTCCACGGGCCTTTGTCATGACTACCCTTGTCATACTTATAAGCTACAAATATTTAAGATTGTTAGAACTTAAAAAGGTTATTTTGTTAATTTAAAGATTGGAGACTTATTTTTAGTTTTGAAAAGATTTATGTCAACAAACTACATAAATAAAATTAGGTTATATTGTAAATTTTTATTTCATTACATGATGGAATGAATAAGGAATGCATATTACCTTCTTCAGGGCATATTAGTCTTCAAAGAAACATAGATGTTATGATAATAGAATGTAAACTTTGAAAGATAAATTTGCAAATGGATGAAAAATTTTAGTTGGTAGAGAAACATGGCTGAAATTGATAAGAATACTTACCATTTATTGATTTCAAACACAATTTCAAATAGATATTTTATCAAACACCTACTCTGCTTCTTCTGTTTCTTCAAATTTCTCTAATAATCATGAAAACACATAGTTGCTCCTGCTTGATCATCTCGTCAAACACCTACAAATATGAAAAAAAAAATCAACGTAAAAAAATGATTGTTTTTGCAGGGGAAAGATTAAATTGGAAGTTGTTATTGAGGGTGAAAAAAAGATGTGGTACATGTGGTGGAATTTAAAGATAAATATGAAAAAGCTGATGAGAGACAGAGAGCAATATGATAATCAAAAACTGGGTTCTCAAGATATGCAGTCAACTAATCAATTGCTGATAACGATAATAAATTGAAAGATTAAATAAATCAAATTTAATAATTTAGAAATTGAAACACATGGAGTTGTGTGCTAAACCCATTTCAAGTTTTCAAGATGAAGCGCATCTATTTTGGGAAGAAATAAGTAGAAATCATATTCCAACAGTCACCGATTCCTTATGTGAGTCACTGCAACCCAGAGAATACGAACATACCGATAACATCGGAGGCAACTCCTTGAAAAAACCTCTAATTTTTTTGAAAACCGCGTCGTCAGCACCCTGCTCCAAAGAACCACCACCAAGAAGCTCCATAGACCTTGGTGCACCTTTGTCTACAGCCTTTGATAATGACGATAATGCATTGGCATGATCAGGCGTGACACCTCTAAAATGAAATTGTTTTGAGGTTATATTGACAAATTTTGTTCAAAACGGTGTTCACCAACCTAAATTCATCAAAGCAAAAATATCCAGTAAAAATATAAACAATGACTACCACCTACAAATGGAAATTGAGATTGATAAAACATATTTTTGACTTAATGAGAACATAGGTTGATCTGTTGATATGATATGGGTCTTTTTTTGACGTAATGTAAAAAGAATAACTAATTTTTACAAATTTACCCTCAAACTGAATGATGTGTCTCAAAAGTTATTCGAGCATCAAACATAAGAAAAGAGTTGAGACCTGGAAACCAATTTTGAAGCTGGGAATATGAAAATAGCAGGCGGCTATAGATACATCATAATACTTCCATTGGGGATGTTGTCGATAAGATTCATTTGATAGTATAGAGAGAAAGCTAGGATTAATGAAGGCGAATCGCTGGAGAAGTAACTAATAGTCCTTTGTTAATGATCTCCCTATCTAGTTTGTTTTTTCCCCTTTCCTCAGTCCATGTTTTAGCAACCAAAAACCTACAAAAATGACAAAATCTTTTAGATGACCCAGAAACCCAGAAAGCAATCACAGTACATGAACAGAAACATGAGAGAAAGAAGCAAGTGACTCTTTTACCTGGGTAAGATATTATGTCGAACAACAAAAAATCCTCTGTCGTCTGCGTACCTGATTTCGTATCAACCAACCAATTTCGTAAATAATTTTTAAGCACATATCAACTTTAGTAAATATAAACAAAATCAAGAAAAATCGTCAAAAGAAAAAACCCGATAATAGGTTATAGAGGAATGGATATACAGTTGTTTGAATTTGTGATAATTACCTAATATTAGGCTATCAAAAATCGAGGCGGCGCTCTCCGGTGGTCGTCATAGAGGAATCGAGAACCCCTGCGATTCGTACCTTCATTTTTCCATTTATCAACCTCATCTTTGATCATAAATTAGGACTTGGGGTCATCAAAATCTAATCAACCAACAGAACCATGATAAACCCTAGAATTTGCAAACCCAACGACCGAATCTTCGTTGATTCTCGCGACGAACAGTGACGATGGCTTCTTCATCGGAGAAGGGGCACCGGGCAACCTGAATTCCTTCTTGATTTCCAATCAGAAGCCGCTAGGTTGAGAAGAACGTGCGGCTTCTGTTAGCAGAGGAGACAAATTTAATGTGGAAATTAATGAGATAAAAAGGTGAGGAAGTGATGGTATATCCGGGGTGTCATTCTTTTTTCTGGTAGAGACGGTAGTGGAGCAGAGGGTAAACCGCGAACTCCGGTGGTTGGTTGTCGGTACATCGCCTGAAGCGGTGGAGGTAGCAGCAAGTAGAAGAAGGGAGAAGACTCGATTTGGGGAGGATAAAGTAAAATGTGAAACCATAGTAATGTAATCGAGAGATAGGAGGCGAAGAAGAATGACACTGATCTTAACTTGATTGGCTTACAGAGATGGTGAAAGGCAGATAGAACTAACACGTGTGTAGCTCTAATTAAAAAAAAAAAAAAAGCCTAAAAGGACCTTCTAGAAAGAAACGCAGAAAACAGACAAAATTGACCATACATATATAAATAAGGGACCAATTTCGACAATTGCCATAATCAGGGGACCATTTATGTCAAATCCTTAGCAGTTTATTGTAGCTAAGGATTGAGAATTTTAATATATATATATATATATATATATATATATATATATATATATATATATATATATATATATATATATATATATATATATATATATATATATATATATATAATAAAAAATGTTCTTATTTGGTTTCATTTCATTTTGGTTTGGTATTTGTTTTTTTAATTTAAGGGAAATTGAGTAAATAACAAATATAAATTTTTAATACTTAAATGTTTTTTTATTAACGTTTATGCGTCTTAGGAAGACAGGAAGAAAGAAGAGTTGTGGAATACCATTTTGGATTTTATGAATCAAAATCCGGGCAAGCATTTGGTGTTTGGGGACTTTAATGTTGTTAGAAGCGCTTCTGAGAGAATTGGTTTGGTTTTTCATTAAGGTCTGGGACGTTCAATTGTTTTATCGAAGAAAGTCGCTTATGGGACGTTCCTTTGGGTGGACATGCTTTCACTTGGATCAGCGGTAAATGTAATGGAGAGAAATTGAGCCGTCTTGACAGATTTTTGGTTTCAGAAGAGTTGTTGGGATCTATTGCTAAGCTCTAGGCAATCGCTTTAGACAAGTTAATTTCTGACCCATAACTTTGAGATGATCCGGTGCCTTTCAAATTTAATAATTCTTGGTTGGATGTGGTTGACTTTGATGAAATGGTTAGACAGGCTTGGATTGAAGCAGGAGCTTGTTCAGGACCAAATAAATGTATTGTTTTTAAAAATAAAATGAAGATGTTGAAACAATGCATTAAAGAATGGTCTTTTCTTCATAATTTTGAGAAAAATTCGAAAAAGAAAGAATTGATCATCGACATAGCCGAGACCGAGAAGAGTTTAGAAGATGGCACGGCTTCCTCGGACACTAAGCAGATGCGCTGGGGTCTGTTGAAAATTCTTACATATATTGAAAAACAGAAACGAACTGAGGCGAATCTAAAAGCAAAAGTTAAATGGGGGATTGAAGCTGACGAGAACTCTAAATTTTTACACGGGTTAATAAATCGAAAAAGAAGACAACTTTCTATTAAAGGTGTCAGATATGAAGGAGTTTGGGTCACATCTCCGACATCTGTTACATTTTCTCTAATTTTTTTGTTGAGAAATTTAAAAGGTTTGAAGGTGTTGATCTTATCAGGCCAAGTAGTCGGTTCAAATCTTTAAATGCCGATCAAGTTTCTTTTTTGGAGGCTGCGATTCATGAACAAGAGATCTGTGATGCTGTTTAGGCTTATGGATCTGACAAATCCCCAAGTCCATATGGATTTTATTTCACATTTTACAAGAAATACCGTGAGCTTTTGAAACCAGACATGATGGAATATGTGACAGAATTTTTTGTGACCGAAAGTTTCCCTTCTAGTTGCATATCGTCTTTTTTTACCTTAATTCCTAAGGTTGATAGCCCTATGATCGTCTCTGATTTTCGCTATAAGTCTTGCACCAATACAAGATTATAGAAAAGGTCTTGGCTACACGGTTAACCAGTGTGATCAATTCTATTGTTAGTCGGGAACAAACGCCTTTGTGAGTGGACGTCAAATTCTAGATGGCCCCCTTATTGTGAACGAAATTATAGACAGGTATAAAAAAAAGAGAAAAAACTTCTGATTTTCATAATTGATTTTGAAAAAGCTTTTGATTCAGTTTCTTGGGACTTCTTGGAGATTGTTATGGAATTTGCAGGCTTTGGTCCTAAACGGATTGGGTGGATACGTGGTTGTCTCTCTTCTGCTAAGAGCATTAGGTATGGGTCACGTTATAACACCAAGTTCATATGTCACCTCATCTATAACACCAAGGGGGAAATGGTGTTCTCCATGTTATAACATGTTAAGAAGTAGAGAGAAAAAAAGAAAATGATTTGATTGGTTGATAAAGGCAACAACCAATTAAACTTCCCGTTGCATCTTGTGCTCGTCATAACAAGATATGCCATAACATCCTCTTAACAAGAAGGAGGGGTGGTGTTCATCTTGTTATGACTAGGTTATGAAGTGCCACATCAGCAAAAATAGCACTTCTCGTTGCCCATACCGTATGCTCTAAGGCTTTTATCTTGGTCAATGGTAGTCCTACCTCAGAGTTCTGTTTGGAAAGAGGATTAAGACAAGGTGACCCTTTCTCTCCACTTCTCTTTATTTTGGTGATGAAAGTGCTTCATGTTGCTATTAAGGATGTCATGGTTGCAGGCTCTTTCTATGGAGCCATGATTGGACCTTTACAGATTTCTCACTTATTGTACGCAGATGACGCTTTATTTTTAGGAGACTGGTCCCGTGCGAATTTCATCGGAGCAGTTCGATTTCTCCAATGTTTTTACTCTGTGTCTTGTCCAAAAATAAATTTGCAGAAATCAAGTTTATATGGTGTTGGGGTGAACATGGAGGAAGTCTGTAATATGGCCTTAGTTACTGCATGCAAACCAAAAGCCTTTCCTTTCACATATTTGTGTCTTCCTGTTGGTGCAAGTATGGCGAGACTGAAAAATTGGGATCCAGTTATTGAAAAATTCATGAATCGTCTCTCTAAATGGAAGGCAAGCACATTGTCTACTTGAGGTAGATTGGTACTTGTCTCTTCGGTTTTGGGTTCGGTGGGTATCTACCATATTTATTTATTTCTTATGCCCGTTCAAATCAAGAAGAAACTAGAATCCATTTGTTCTAACTTTTTTGGGGGTAGTGACTCTAACTCTGCTAAAATTTTGTGGGTGTCTTGTAATTCGGTTCTAGCTTCTAAAGAGAAAGGTGGGTTGGTGTAACACCCGTTGTCAAGTATTTTACTTTCAGCCCTTGAAGTTAATATAATTCTCCTTTTTGGCCACTTACGTTGGGGCGTACTAGCCTTGTACGTCGGGCGTAAGTCTTTGGGAAGTCAAGGCGGAGAAAAGAGTACATTGGGCGTACGTTTGGGTATGTCGGACATACTTGTGCAGATGCCAAACCCTAAAATTTAGGGTGTGATCCCTGTTTAACCATCTTATTCCTCCCTTGGGCATTCTCTCATCCAACCTCCACTACCTCAAAACCCTAGCTTGTGTATGGAGATTTGAAGCTTGGAAAGTGACTCTTGATTGTTGGTGTTAGGAAGAAGATCATTCAAGAAGTGGTGGTGCACTCTAGCTTGTAAATCCAGAAACTTCATTCTCTTGTGCACCTTTTCAAGGTATAAAGTTTAAATCTTGGAGGTTTTTAAAATAGATCTTGTTTAGTCTTGCATTTTGGTTCTTTTGTCCTAAATATTAGATTTTTGTGAGTATGGAGTACTCCAGAGTTATTAAGTTGTCCATTCAGACATTCTAGGGTGTCTTAAGTCATAAAAATGCTAGCTTGGTCATTTCTTTTCTTTCATGCAAGAGTTGTGGAGGTTTTTATGAAGTAAAAGTTATGGGTTTTGAGTTTTAGCTCCATATAGCCATGCAAAGGCTTAAATTCAGATACTTTATGGATTAAGACGTTATTTAGGGGCCAGATCTATGTTTAGAATAAATAACTTAAGGATTAAGACATTTTGCATGAAGATGGTGGGAACAACGTGCGTATGTTGCGCGTATACTTGGCTACACCCCGCGTAGCCTTATGCAAGTCCGTTTTCTTGGTGATGTGCTCTACGTCCAACGTAGAGTCAAGTACGCCGAGTGTATTGGCCATGTTGACTTTTGTTGACTTTCGTGGATTTTGAGCATTTGAGTATTAGGTGGATGGTGAGGGATTTGTGAAGGGTAAAATGGTCTTTTACTCTAAGTGTGGACTAGAATCGACTTGGGCTTAGTAGTGTGTGTGTGTGTGTGTGAATAGCCTTAATTATTAATTAAGTTTAATTGTTGTATTTAATTAGGCAGAGTCTAGTTCCAGTAGTTCGGGTGTGAGTTCTATCAGTCGTCAATTCAGGTGAGTCTCCTCACTTATTCCTACTTGTGTGGTAGAATAGTCGTATATATACATGTGATGAGCAAGTGGGTCTAAGTATTGTTATTGTGTATGTGTTGTTTATATGTGTTGAGACTTCAAGTAGTCTCCAGGGTTGCTGATAACCCACGGAGCATGTTGTTTGTCATTGAGACTTCGGGTAGTTTCCAGGGTTGTTAGTTGTTTTATGTGTCGTGTTGTGTGTGAAGTGAAATACATATTTTTTCTGACCTGTCCTGTATAGCACGTGATGCCTTTAATTGATCCCTGCGTACAAGTAACTGTACATGTCTTGCATATTTAGTCAAATATATTGCTTCCTCAGTTGTTGTATCACCTCCTCCGACAACAGCAAGAACTTGACCCTTAAAAATTGGTGAAGCTCCATCACAGATTGCACAGGCACTAATTCCCCTACTCCAGAACTCATATTCACAAGGTAATTTAAGCCTTTTGGCAGTCACCCCTGTAGCTATTATGATATTATTACACTTTACTATGTGATCACTACTTTGTACAGTGAAAGGATGTAAAGGATGTTGGTGATTTTAGTGTCACCATGTCATTTTAAGCAACTGGAAGTAACATGTGAGCTAAGGGCTTCATGATTTGTACTCTAATATATGTACGAGGGGTTGTGCAGAGTGCACGCATGTATAAGATCGAGTTAAAAGCCGGTTTGACGACTAGTCGGGGGTCCGAGGGCAACGCCCCCGGGTTCGGGGTTTCCAAAGGGGCAGTGCCCCTTTGGCGGGGTCTAGGGGTAGCTCCCCTAGTGGGGTCCAAGGGGCAGAGCCCCTGGCTGGGTCCCGGTGACGAAATGGAAAATTCAATTTCTTAAGGGTGATTATGGTAAAACTAACGAAACTCGTTAGTTTTTGGTAACCCTAATCCGGATTAATATTACTTGCTTCCAAAGCAACTAATGACGGCCCAACCCTAATGAAACCCTAATCATGTTTAGTATATAAACAGCTCTTCCTTTCCAGAAGACGTACGTTCTTTAGCTCTCGTTTTTCATCACACATTCACAGAACCCTTTAGCATAATAGCTTACGTTTTTTGTGCCTAGAAACGTAAGTGTCGGCTTGGATTATCCTAGGTTGAATTTCTTGTAACCCAGACATATGGTAGAAATATCAGTTTGGAAAGTGATATCACGATCCAAGCTGCTATCCAAATCTCCACCACAAACCCTAATTTTCCCAAGAAAGGACTGGTGTTCAAATCAACAAATTCAACATCTTCTTGAAAAAGCTCTTCTCCCCAATGCTCAGCTTGACTACGCATCCTATCCTTCAAGTCTAGACTAGTGATTCCTTCTGGAAACCCTGGAAAGTTCTCAACTTCTGTGGTGTTCATCAATTGCCCACCAGGACATCGCCTATTTGATATCCCTCAAACACTACAGGCTTCAAATTGGCACGACATGTGTAGATTGCTGTTGTGTAACCAGCAGGTCCTGAACCTATGATCACCAAATTTTCAACACCCGAAAGCATTCCATGGAATACTGGTTAGACGCTCAAAGTTTCCTTCAGATCAATGCAAAGCACATCCTCTTTCTACTTTGATTTGTTTGATTTTGAGGTTTAAACATACACATAGATACATACTGTACGCAGAGGATTTTAAAAAATAATAAGTAGAGAAACCTGGAGAAGTAGGTTGATCAGCCGAGTAAACTTTAACCAGGCCCCGTCCTAGAGGGTAGGCGATAGGGGCGACTGTCTAGGGTCCATCTGTTAAAGGGGCCTAAATTTTTTTTATGGAAATTGTTATATTTAGAAGATAGTAAAATTAATTTTCTTTCAATTATTGAGTTATAAAAAACTTGATGATATTTGTATATTTGAAGGGCCCATTTTTTCTTTCGCCCTGGACCCAAAATATGATTGGAACGGCCCTGCCTTTCACGGTTAATGATAACGAAGGTGGCGGATGATAAGGGTTGTAATATGTGAACCGGCCACCGATTGCAGCGACCGAGTCATACCAAAGAGTGCTAGTGCCTTGGCTGTTCAATCCAAAAAAGATTATGTTGGCGGTTGTTGAGGGATTGGACCTAGTAGAGGCCGGTCGGCTGCCAAGACTGCTTTTTTCGACATCAATGATGATTCCGATTCTGACGATGTTGGCCACCTGCGCAGTAGTAGCCATCAGGTTCGTTTCGGACGATACCCCAACTAACCAAAATGTTAATTGACGGACACCTGCACGTTTTGACAAGCCACAACGGAAATATGTTGGGTTTGGGAAAATGCACAATGTTAACAAAACTTTGGAATTTTGATGGCTTGTTAATTTAAAGAAAACACTCAGGTTAATTGGGTTTAATATTGGGCTAAGGTTGAAATTAGGCAATGAATTATTGAATTTGTGTTTATTACATAGTATTAAGCTCATTTACATATTGAATTTATTGATTTTTATTCAAAATGGTCAATATATTATCATCGGTAATAAAAACCATTTTGAATCAAAAACAAAGTATTAATATTTTACAACTTAAAAAAGTTTAGTTAATATATGAACACAAATTTACTATTTAGGGTCTAATATCAACGTTAACTCTCTCTTATTTTTTGTTTGTCTTATTTTAGAGTTTTTATACATTGCAAATCACATCGGTCGTCAAGGAGCATATTCTTTTAGCATGCATAAGTACACAATATATTAACAATTTATTAGTTGAGATGTGAAATTAAGGTTTAAAAATGTAAGAAGTGTGAATAATGAATTATTTTGTGTAGGTTTTCTATAGCATAATTCATGATGAATCATTAATACTAATTTTAGAATTATGATTAACCAAAAGTCGGACTTCGATGCCAATTAGATGGTTAAAAAGCAAGACAAGTCCTCATATTAATGCAGGTATAATCTTTTAGGTTCAATTAAATAATTTATTATATTATATATTAGTAGACGGTTGTATTTATTTTACAATATTTGTGAACCATTATATTATATATACTAGGTTATAACCCGTGTACTATACGGGGCCACATAAAACAACTTCAAAAGTTAATCGTCGTTATAATTAATAATACATTTGCAACAATTGTTTTTTAGAGACTTAGATGTTTCATCCGTAACTATATAATTAATAATTTAAAGTAATTTTACAATGTGTTTTGAATTAACCAATATTTACGAAATGACGGTTGAAAAAAAAAGCCGTTATTGATAATTTAAATTTGTAATGACAAATAAAAGATTTGTAAAAATTTATTAATTTACAAAGGTAGATGTTTTATCTGTAAGTTTATAACGATTAGTTAAATTAATATATACATTGTAATGAATATCCGACCTATATATGTGTAGAGATTTGATAAAGTTATCATTTTGTATTGAATTTATATAGCGTGAAAAAAAACACAACCAATCATGAAAATGACATTGATATATGACAAATTAAAATGACGGTAATGTAATAAACATATATAAACACAACACGATAAATTACAAATGATGATTGAAATGTGATTTAGTAAAATTAATTAATGAAAAGATGATATACAAAATTAAAATCTACTAATTGTTTATAAATTTTTAAAAACTTTTATATACGGAAATGGAAAAAACATCATTGTTTGATGTATTAAGCACTACAATTAAAGAAAAACATTAGTTTTGGAATAAATGCTAAAAGTCAATCCATAGCCGCCAAATCTAATAGTTAAGTTGATAAAAAATTTCAAATATGCCTAATTGCCCTTGGGCCAAATCATTAGACATATAACTTCATCCAACCAATTAACTTCATCTTCAATACCTACCACAAGTTAAAAAAAAAAATATCAACATCTAAAGACCATTTTTAAAATATTGAAAGCATGGAAAGAAAGAAAAATATACCCTTTTTCTCATTGATTGTAGAACATGCATTCGCTAGTGATCACCAACCAAGTAACTTCATTACAGTTGCAACTCCACATCTTGGTTCTATAGGACAAAGAAATAGATAATTTAGGCATGACATATAATATATAGTGTTTATTGATTCTTTTTTCTATATTTCAAAGATGGAGGTAAAAGTGGTACACAAGACCATGTATAAAACAAAAGCCCACCAAGATCAAAACCCTAATTTACAATTCTTACAATTAATTATAATAAAGTAATAAACCAATAAGCAAAAATAAAATACCGACAAAAAGCAAATATAATAAACCCAAGATAGATGGAAATTTTAAGTAATAGAAGTCAATTAATTTATTAACTGTTATATTTGTGGAAAAATAATTAAGAAAAGATGGACAATTAGTTTTGAGTGCATGGGTGAGGGAGTAGTAAAATCCGGAGAGCACAAATTACCCATTGATGTCTAACCAGCAAATGCATATGGTAACAACAATCTTCAAAACTCCAAACTGATCAAGGAAAAACACATTTGTCATCAACAACAAAATAATGTTATTGAAGCAATAAAAACGGCATGAAGTGGAGAGAGCATCATCATAGACTTTAAAATCGTTTAAATTCAGAATGTCCATCATTTCTTTTTAACTTTTTTTTGGAAAACTAACAAAAACCTTGAGCTCAAACAGCAATATAGGCTGCCAAGTTACAACTATGAGAATAGCTTTAAATTTCTATAATTACATGGTTTTTCCAACACCTATCATCAAATTCACACACATACAATCATATATACATAGGGGATTCACTTACAAAGGGGTGAGTGTGGTGTTCTGGTGTTTTCAAACACTACATCGACCATATATGTTTCAACAGCATGTAATTGAAAATCGTCACCTTAATATTAATTAAAACAACGGGAACATCATAATATGGTCAACTAAATTTAGAGTAAACTCTCATAATACATAATACAGTGATTTCACAAGTGGCCAAAATACATTTGCTTCCCGAAAAGTAATTCAGCTACATCAAGAATCGTTGATGTCTTGCAGTTGGTCTATATAGTAACAAATGAGACATTTTATCCTCACTCGTAAGCCTATCAACTGTTCCAAGAAAAACCCTATGGAAAATTTTAATTCCTTAAACAATTTAAGAGAAGATTGAAGCCTTCAAATGAAAAGAATAAAAACCAAGCATTGAATGTAACTGCAATAAATTAATGCTATATTTCAAAAGAAAACCAACATAAAAATCGGTGAAAACGGACAATGGAACCTTTCATATACCTGTAACCATATCTCCAATGATGAAGATGATCGAAATCTTCAACCAATTTCAGGACCTGTACACACACAAACAATTAGAGAGAGGGGTTTTTGGATCAAAAGAGAAGTAAAAAGAGGGATGACATGATATGATGGTGGTGTAGAATGTGTGGTGGTGCAATGGTATTTTCGTTCTATATTGTCTCTTTAACCTCCTTAACGATGATGACAACCATAACCTAACCCTCGTGTTTTGAATAAACCAATATATTTGCTCGAGAATAAGGAACTTAATGGAGACGATGAACAGCGATAATTACCGTAAAAATAAGGGTTTAAAACAGCCAAAGAGGTGAACCAGGGCAATTAGATATGATGCAAGGCAACTATCAGTAATCGTCTTCAAATTTCATATGTCCCATCTTCCTGATAAACTTCTTTTTTTCCAGGTTCTGCAAAAACTTCAAAAAAAAAAAAAGCACATCCAAAATTGAACTAATAAAAGCTCCCAATTGCGTTTATTCCGATTTGGAACTTAATGAATCTTGAATTCAATAAGAGAACACATCCAAAATTGAACTAATAAAAACTCCCAATTTGGTTTATTCCGATTTAGAACTTAATGAATCTTAAATTCAATAAGATAAAAAAGGGACAGAGAAGTGAAATCAAGATACAAAACTTTAACATGAAACCAAAAACCCAAAAAATAAAAAGTCGAATAGAAGATGCACATGGAGATTTTGAGAGCAGATCAAATTCATCTCTGGAAAACCCTAAATTGAATACAAAACTTGAACCTGGAAGGAAGTGGCTATATAAGATGTGTTGAGTTACATAGAACAATTCAAATTTGGAGATGATGTTGTTCCCTTGTTTATTGCAATTTAATTGTTGATTCTATAGGAAACTGAAGATGGAGCTATAAACTTGTAGCGGATTTTATGCACAGAGTTTGTTTAAAGTAAAAGGGTATTTTCGAAAATTAACTTAGAGATTTGAACAGGAAAAAACGATTGGGGGAGGCTTAGAGATTTCCATGTGGCAAAATGTACTTATTTATTAGATTAGGGGATATATATATATATATATATATATATATATATATATATATATATATATATATATACACACACACACTAGGTTTGAGATCCGTGAAAACCACGAGTTTAAAAGATAGACAATGAAAATAGATTGTTAAAATAATAATAATAATAATTCAATACTAAACTATATTGCAGTATAATTATCAATGTATGGTAATATTATATTTTAATAAATGAGACTAACATTATTTAACAGAAGATGGTTAAGTTGATTGTAAGATAATATGATCTAAAAAAAAGTTATTATCTTTTGATGAAAGGAAAAAAAACATCTTATAGATCTAGAAAATAATTAGTTATTTCAACAATATTTTTATAATATTTGTGTAGAATTATGTCTTCCAAATGTTGCAAGAGATCAATATTTCAAGGACTTAAGTTGTATGGATTTATAAGATCGACAATGAAAGTAGATTGATAAAAAAAAATAGAAATTCAATACTAAACTATATTTAAGTATGATTGTCAATATAGGATAATATTGTATTTTAATAAATGAAACTAATTTTTTTACATAAGATTGTTAAGTTGATTGTAAGATAATATGATCTAAATAAAAAAAAAAAAGTTATTATGTTTTAATGAAAGAAAAAAACATAAACATCCTAAAATAATTAGTTACTTCAACATTATTTTTTATAAGATTTGTGTAGAATTATGTCATTCAAATTTAGCAAGAGATCAATATTTCAAGGACTTAATTTGTAGCTTTAGAGTTAATGGTTCAAAATATGAGAACCTTTTTTTACTATAGGTGGACCACATTTGAGACACAAAAATGACAACTTATATTTATTTATAAAATATAGAGTATGTAAAAGATAATGATTAATGATTTAATTTAAATCGTGATTTATGTAACACCCCAATTTTCATATACAGATTATATAACAAATAATCGTTCATCTCCCAAGATCAATTAAGCGCTTATTTATAGACTAAACTACAGCGGAAGCAAAATAAAATAAAATAAATTCTTCAACCGAAGAGCTTCGGGTGTTACGTCTTTGCGGAACTCCCTTGCCATCTTGCTAATCAATCCTTCTTCTTAGCCTTCTTACTGCCACTTGTTAAATAGTTTCCTAGGTTGCGCACATATAAAGATTCTAAAAGGGTAAGCCTAGGGCCTAGTGAGTTCGTGTTGCACATACATGTCCATCACTTAAAAAAAACAAATAGTTTTATTATATATCTTCAATAAATCATACAACAAATATATCACCCGATGACATAATTTAGGGGAACGATTAATTGTCCAGAGAAAGAACCATAGGTTCATTTCCCTTCTCCTTGAGACAACTCAACATCCATTGTACTCAAGTATTTTAAATATCCAAGGAAATGAGTATAAATCTCAATTCACATCCCCGCCGATCACACGCATCCGTCATACTCATGGCGATTAAACACCCCACCCATTCCCACTAAACATGTCACCCAAACACACAGAGTAGACAACTGATGAGATTAAAATAACTTTTAATCTATGAAGATCGATTAGATCTTGAACAAGTGTATGAATATAAAAACAGTAAGAACGCAATAAAAAGAACAAAACAAGATTGAATCAAACGAGTTGAATGATTAAAATAAAATCCTCAGAAGAGCTCGATTAAGAACATCAACTGTAGAGGATTAGAAGATTACAAGAACGATTAAAGAAATCTGTTGTACTCTGTTTGAATCGCTATCTCGATAATCTCTGAATCGTTTACCTAATATGCATTCAAGCATTAACTTATATACAATACATAAAAGGCTCTCGGTTGAACAGGCCCAAACCGGAGTGTACATGGCTAAACTAACAAGCCCAAAAGACGCAACATCAAAACAATTTTCAGCCCAACAATCTCCCCCTTTGCGTCAATTTGGAGCGAGACCTTCACTTTTTACTTGGGCCGGCAGCTGAAGCTGGTACCTTCTTCTTCACGGTGTTAAACAGACACTTGGTTATGGAGAGGATGGTCTGTCTAAACCGGACGTACCAATTGATCATATCATTGAAGTACTTGATGTCATCAGCCGAATTCTCTTTACACCGCTTGATAATGGATAAGACGTGCTCCAAGCAAGCTGTGGTGTAAAGGTGCTTGTCAGCTAAAGCGAAGAGACACATCTGTCCTTCGGCTCTAGTGAACATTACTGAGTTTCGCCTCGGATCAATCTTGCGCATTTGCATTTGATTTAGATCACTGGCCGATCCCACAAGTGCTATCTTCGGTTTCTTCTTAAACACTGTGGCAACCTCCTGATCCATTAGGGCAACCTCCATGATATAGCAGGCCAACATCCTTTTGACATGGTCTATGATGGGACCATATTCGGCTTCATTTGTCAGAAGGATATTGTATAAGACAATCCAATCATGAGGATTTAGATTGGGCAGATCCGCCAGGGAGATAATGTGAGCAGTTCTTGCTGATCCACGAATGAGCTTGAACTTAACGTTTGTGAATCTCCCCACGGCATAAGGCTTCAGCACCCGAACGCTTACAATCTTCTGGGCGCTCTAGGTGAGGTATTGAGGGCGAGCGGCCTCCAGGTAGAAGTCAATAAGCTCCCTGTCAAGCTCATCGTTCGGATGCGGGACTTCAAAAATGTTAGAGAAGGCGTGGAAGATGAACGCCTTTCGAGTCAGCGGCGTATCAAACTGCGAATCGATAGTGTTGTTGCAGTCGAATGATATAACCGGCTCGAGCCATAATATGCTTGGAGTCTCTATGGCCTCTTTTATCATACGATCCCTGGTCCAGGCAGGGAAGAGCATCTTTCGGCTCTCAAGGAGATCATGGGCTTCTTTTTGCTTGTGTTCGGCTTCTTCAGCCTCACGCGCCACACGACTGGCATCATCTTCAGCATTGCGACTGTTCTTTCTTTTTAACATGTCAGCAATGGTCTCCTTGTCTTCATCTTCATCTTCATCTTCATCTCCTCCCTCAGCTATGTTTTTGCCCTTGTTCTTCACACCCGAACCCGAAGCATGACCAGTTTGAGGTGGTTCGGTTGTGTGAGTAGCTTTGGAGGAAGGAGGTGGTTTCGATCCTTTCTTCTCATCTCCCCCTTGTTTCGGAATGGACACGAAACTCGGTAGGCCTTCGATTTTGCTTAAAAGGTCCATGGCCGGAGAGAGTTTTTCAGCGAGGGTACGCCTCACCGAATGGTTTAGGATGGGGTCGTGTGCTTCCAGGATGTTTGATAATGTTGCGTGGACATCCGAAACACACGTCTTTATTACCTCCCTTTCGGATCGAAGAGCTTCCAATTGTTCTTGTGAGTTGGAGAGTTGCGTGCTCTTGACCTTAAGGGCGGTTGTCTTACTCGCCAGAACGTCCATCAGAGAATTTTCAGCTGCAAGATCCTCTTGTAGCTTTGCCAGGCGGGCATCGATGGAGGCACGAAGTGCCGAGTTGTCGTCGCTGAGATGTTGTCTGAGTGTAGCGAACGAAGACAGCTCCATTGAGACAAACTTGGCCAATTGTTGAACAACTGGTTCCAGAGTTGTCTTAGTGGCGTCAGCGCTCTCCTGCAAGGACTTCAGCAGGACGGAAGCGTCGGTGAATAGTTTATCGACTTTTTCGGTCGCAGCCTCACAGGCTCGGGTGGAGGCATCGATTGCAGCAGTTGCTGAGGCTACCGAATCATGTTGAGCCCTTGAGAAGGCGTCAACAATCTTCTGAAGGGCAGCTTCAGAAAGAGATGACTGCTGGTTGGTGGAGGAGGCGAGAAGTAGATCAACCTTCTCGTTTAGCTCTCGGAGATGCTTCTTTGTCACTGGAGCATCATCCTCCTCGTCACTCTGAACTTGAAACGGACTATAGTAGACCGAATCGAAGTTCATGTGATCACCACCAAGGTATTGGTCGTCGCCATCGGAGGCGTCTTCTGGAGATGGAGGGGGTGGTGAAGCTGGGGGTGTTGTAGGTTTTGTGGGTTCAGGTTGAGAGGGTGTTGGATTAGTTTCGGGTGGTGGTTGTGTATGAGTAGGTTCGGTTGTATGTGTTTGAGTTTGTGGTTCGGTTACAGGTGGGGTTTCGGTAACTGGTGGTGTTTCGGTTGATGTGGTTTTTACCATCGTTTGAATTTTTATCCTTTTAACTCCCGCCGAGTCAGCAACCTTTCGTCTTATCCCTTTTAAACTGCATTTTAGAATTAATGACCCACGTGGATAGTTTTTGACCACAACTTCATTATTAACCATCCAGTAATAATCCAGCCTGTAAATAATTAGTAACGGAATTTTGGAAAATCTAGGGTTTTCGTGCAAAGGGTGTAAAAGAAAAAGAAATAAAGCAACTCTTTTAAGGATATTCTGTGATGTCAATAATGACACGAAACTGATGATCCCGGGCACGAATCTCTTCCTTCAAGGTCAAGAGAGACCTCAAAGTGTTAGTGTGGAATCCCGTTGAATTACGATCAAACATTTATTAATAAATGTTGAAAGGCTTCTTTTAATTAGGCTAATTAAGGGTGGTTTCGCTTTGATTCATCAATTCTATTCTTGATATAAGAAAGAAAGTGAACAAAGTACTTGTGAGACCAGTGTAGTCTGTTGAACAAGTAGGTAGGAATTGATTTTGTATTGGCTTGGATTAATATAAAATCTCAGATAAAAATTTAAAACTGGATCCCTTGGGAAGAAATGTTATGGTGTGTAACAATTTCATGGGAATCACGCAAAAGAAAAATTGAGATTTCATGAAGGTACATTCGTCAATTCATTGGTGAAAACTTGATCAATTTAATTGGTCACCGTCAATTCGTTGGTGTTGAATTTTGGGTTTCACTTAGCTCGTAGTGGCACGAAACTAAGATCATAAACACAGATGTTGTGTAACCATAAACCTCAGTGGTAGTTTCTGAGAGTCTCAAGGGTTACGTTGATGAAACAAATGTAATGGAGAAGTGTAATGGGGATGGTGTAAGAAAACATAGTACCTCTGCTGCGAAAATAAGGACCAAGCAGGAAACTCTTAACTCATGTGAGAAGAGAATGAGGTAGCTCACGATTAGAATAAATGTGTTAGCCTTATTGGGAAGACAAGGTTTGTGTATACCAGGTCATGAAGGCTATTATTCAAAATCTTATGAGGCTTGGGACACATACAGCAGCATGCTTCTAGGGACACTTAAGTAAGTCATCAAATATATCCCAATAAACGAATGAGCACACAAAAAATAAATAAAATATTTTTGGAGTTTTTGAAATTTATAATAAAAATAAAATAAAAAAATAATTAGAAAAAAAAAATAAGACTTAAAAAAAATTTGGGAAAAAATTGAAAAACCGAACCCGAACGTTCGGTTGGTTTCGGTTGGGAATAAGTTGAAAAACCGAACCCGAGCGTTCGGTTGGTTTCGGTTCAGGAAAATTTTGAAAAACCGAACCCGAACCTTCGGTTGGTTTCGGTTCAACAAAATTTTGGAAAACCGAACCCGAACCTTTTGAAGGTTTCGGTTTTGGAAAATTTTAAGAAACCAAGGAGTTTAGACATGCAATTTGGAAAAACTTTTTACGCAAAGAAAAACAAATTTTGTACAAAAAATATACAACACAGAAAAACTACCTTTGAAGTAATGAGCGAGTCAGATGGTTGAACCGAACCCGAACGTTCGGTTGGTTTCGCTTCTTACGTTTGAGGTTGAGAGGTAGTGTGAGGTACTGACTCTGATTCCATCATACCTAGCCCTTGCAATATTTTATTGAATGATGCTTCTGGAAGAGCTTTGGTAAAGACGTCAGCCAGTTGATCAGTGGTTCTTACGAAGTGAACTTCGACATTTCCATCTTCCACATGATCTTTGATGAAGTGATACCTCAGTGCTATGTGTTTGGTTTTAGAGTGTTGCACTGGGTTATGACAGATCCTAATTGCACTTTCAGAGTCACAATATAGTGGGATCTTCTTCATATTGAGTCCATAGTCTCGAAGTTGACTTTGGATCCAAATCACTTGTGATGTGCAGGATGCAGCGGCAATGTATTCCGCTTCGGCAGTAGACAGCGACACACACGTTTGTTTCTTGGATTGCCAGTTGACCAACTTCCCATCAAGGAATTGACAGCCACCAGTTGTGCTTTTTCTGTCGAGTCCACATCCTCCAAGGTCAGCATCAGAATAGGCTTGAACAAAGAAGCCTGAGTTGGATGGATACCATAGACCTAAGGAGGTGGTTCGCTTGAGATAGCGTAAGATGTTCTTCACTGCAAGCATATGAGGTTCACGTGGGTTTGCCTGAAATCGAGCACAATAACACACAGAAAACATGATATCAGGCCTGCTAGCAGTTAGATACATCAGTGACCCTATCATTTGACGATAGAGCGTGATATCGACAGCCGGTTTGTCTAGTGAAGGAGTAAGCTTGGTGCCGAATGCCATTGGGACTTTTACTTTTGAGTCGCCCATCATTCCAAACTTCGCTAGGAGAGTCTTCGTGTAAGCTTCCTGATTGATAAAGATGCCTTCGGGTCCCTGTCTTATATTTAAACCAAGGAAAAAGTTAATAGGACCCATTGAGCTCATTTCAAACTTAGTCTCCATCAACTTTCTGAATCCAGCTGTTAAGCTGGGATTCGTGGAGCCAAAGATGATGTCATCGACATAAATTTGAACTATCATAAGGTGGTTACCTTCCTTTTTGCGAAAGAAGGTTGGGTCAACCGAACCTTGTTTGAATTTGGACATCTTTAAAAATTTTGTAAGCGTTTCATACCAGGCTCTCGGAGCTTGTTTGAGGCCGTACACAGCTTTATCCAGAATATAGCAATGATTTGGATACTTTTCGTTCACGAACCCAGGAGGTTGCTCCACATACACAGTTTCTTCGAGTTCTCCATTGAGAAATGCACACTTGACGTCCATTTGGAAAACCTCAAAGTTTTTGTGAGCAGCATAGGCCAGAAATATTCTAACAGATTCTAGCCTAGCTACTGGAGCGAACGTCTCTTCGTAATCTATTCCTTCCTCCTGACAGTATCTCTTGACCACCAGACGAGCCTTGTTCCTTATGACATTGCCTTCCTTGTCCATTTTGTTCCTAAAAACCCATTTGAGACCAACAACCGAAGCATCTGGAGGAGTTGGAACGAGGCGCCAGACCTTGTTCCTTTCAAACTCGTTCAGTTCGTCTTGCATTGCTTGAACCCAATCAGAGTGATCGAGGGCAGTGTTCACTGTCTTCGGTTCAACTTTTGATACGAATGAGTTAAACATACAAAACTCAACCTTTGAAAATAAGGATGTCTGTTTTGCCTTCAGTTGAGATCTGGTCAGAACCTTTTCAGATACATCACCAACTACTTGAGAGATAGGATGATCTCTGGTCTATTTGGTAAGAGGAGGGTAATTCGGATCAAAGGTTGGGTCTAGTTCAGCGTCGATCATTTCTTCTGGCTCAGATTGGCTATCGTAATCAAGCGTCATATCATCATGCTCCCCCTCAATTGATGAGTCTTGAGAAACATGAGGTTCAGGGGTTTCTTGTGGTGCTGTACTTTCAGGCATTGAAGCACCTTCGTTTGGAGGGGCATCTTCGGTTGGAGAGGCACCTTCGGTTGGTGAAGGACCTTCAGTTGAAGTTGTAGAGTTTGGATCCCCCTGGACTGGTGAGCTTGGCTCCCCCTCGACTGAAGCATTGTTGGATGGAGATTCATCAGTGGGCGATTCTCCTTCATGCATTCTTCTTGCAGCATCTTCGACAATCTGCTTCATATGATCAACTTTGTTGTCAGCTGCACCTGCTTCTGAGAGAGAAGCTTTTTCCGGTTCGTCAAAGAGTTCCAGAAATTTCTCGTATAAATTGGCGATCGAGACTGTGACTTGGCCAGTTTGAGGAAAGATTTCCCCGGCAGTGTCTTCTATGGCCTGTAGCTTCTTGACATAGCTATCGTCAAAGGTCACATAGTATGTCTCTTCAATCCTTCTTGAACGTTTGTTTAGGACCCTGTACGCCTTGGATGTGAGTGAGTAACCCAGAAAGATTCCCTCGTCGGCTTTGACATCAAACTTGTTGCGGTGTTCTTTAGAGTTAAAGATGAAACACCTTGAGCCAAACACATGGAAAAATTTCACATTGGGCTTTTTGTTGTTTATTATCTCATATGGTGTGAGCGTGAATCGCTTATTGAGATAGGACCTGTTCTGTGTAAAACAAGCAGCAGAAATAGCGTCAGCCCAAAAATAAAGAGGTAAGGAAGCGAAACTTAGCATAGTTTGGGCAGCTTCACACAAGGATCGGTTTCGTCTTTCGACTATTCCGTTCTGTTGTGGTGTGTAGGGAGCTGAGAAATTGTGACTAATTCCCTTTTCTGCAAGAAACTCTTCAAACTCCCTGTTCTTGAATTCAAGACCATTGTCACTCCTGATGTTGCGAACGACCGTCTTGAGCTGGACTTCAATTTGCTTGATAAACACTTTCAGCTTTTGAGTCGCTTCAGATTTGAGCTTTAGAAAGAACACCCAAGTAAATCATGAAAAGTCATCAACAATAACAAGAATATACTTGCTACCACCGATGCTTTCGATAGATGAAGGACCACACAAATCGATATGAAGCAATTCGAGTGGTTCAACAACTTTTGTGTTGATTACAGATGGGTGACTTTGACGACTTTGCTTCCCCATTTCGCATGCAGCACACAAATGCTCTCTGTCGAACTTGAGCAATGGAAGACCCCTAACATGACCTCCAGTGACAAGTCGGTTGATATCTTTGAAATTGAGATGAGAGAGTCTTCGGTGCTACAACCAGCTTTCGTCGGATTGAGCTTTAGATAACAGGCATATGGCTGGGTTTCCTTTGATGGGTTTCATGTTCAGAGGAAACATTTCACCCTTTCGCTCTGACTTTAGAATCACTTTCTTTGTCTTTTTCTCTATGATTTCAGAACCTTCATCATCGAATGAGACTTTGAGACATGTACCTCCAACAAGCTGAGATACACTCATGAGGTTGTGTTGGAGTCCTTCCACATAAGTCACCTTCCTTATAGTGAAGTCTCCATTCGTTATCATCCCGTATCCCTTTATGGTGCCGAAAGAATTATTTCCAAATTTGACGTTGCCACCATTTGCAAGAGATCTGTATTCCCTGAGCTCCTCTTTCCTCCCAGTCATGTGACGTTAGCAGCCACTGTCGATATACCATTCTTCGTCGAACTGCTCGTCACTTATAACCTGCAAAAATTAAGCAGATTTAGGAACCCAAAGTTTCTTGGGTCCACATGAGCTTTTCATGGGAACAGGAACAGTAAGAGAGATGTCAACTAGATATGTTCGTTTTATAAGAGTTGTTTCATCTTTCTTTTTAATAGTAAACACTTTTATCTTATTAGGATGGGATGTGTTCGGTTTGGACTCAGGTTTAGATTCATTGATCTTCTGTTTTCCCTTTTGTTCAGCGGATGGATGAGATTGTTGAGAACGGACAGAATTAGCTTTAGAGCTAGATCGAGATGAATTGGTGGAAGTGGAAGAATTAGAAGAACGAAAAGAGTTAGAATGAGAGGTTTTGGATGGAGAGGACTTCCTGGCTGGTGACTCTAGGTGATCCTTTTGCTTTTGATCATTGGAAGGACTGACCTTAGAGTCTTGTTCTCTTTTGACTTCAGAACCGAACCTCTGCGTTCGGTTGGAGTTGTTCTTGGAACCGAACCTTTGGTTTCGGTTCAAGTCCTTTTCAGAACCGAACCTCTGCCTTCGGTTGGTATTTTCTTGTGAACCGAACCTTGACATTCGGTTGTTGGAACATTCAGGCTTTCTTACAGGATTGTTTTCATACTTCAGATTCTTGTCTTGGTGTGAGTAGTATGCATTCTGGGAGTGCCAGAATTGTTTCTTTTCAGAAAGGTTTTTCCTGTATCTTTGGTTCCTTTCTATCTTCTTATTCCTCATCTGCTTAGGTTGATGATGAACGTTCGCTTTCGTTTTTGTTGCCTCCTTGGCTGGTTCCTTTTGAACTTCAGGAGTTTTACTTTGAGCCGAGGGAGCAGAGGGAATATCCGAAGAAGATCCAGTTTGCACTGAGGGAGTAGAAGGAATGTCTGAAGAAGTTCCACTTTGAGCTGTTGGAGTAGAGGGAATGTCTTATTTTGCTGAACGATCATCCTCCTGAGGAATATCTTTTGTACCACTGGTACTTGGCTCATTGAAATTATCCGGCTTGTTCAATGGTTCAGGAATGTATCTTCCTTTGCTCATCCAGGAGGTTCTGTCAGACAAGCCAACGGTTTCGTTTGCATTATCAATTGGAGCTTCCCAGAAGTACTCATCACAGCCATCAGCATTGTCTTGGTTAACAATAGCTGTGAGTTCAGCTGTTTGATGTTTGGTTACTCCAGTCACCTTGTATACTTGATTCGGAGTGGTCCTGACCTTTTGATACACAACTGCTTTCTCTACTAATTTCGGGGACTTTTGTTGGGACAATCAAGCGAACTCCACATAATTTTCAGAAATTAGATTTTTGTGGTTTTCAGTTTCGCTTTTAACAAATTCTGAGCAGTCAACCGTATCCTCTACAGAAATTTCACTCATGTTTTCGTCCTCGTTAAGCTCAGATGAATTTTCAACATCGATTTTGTTTTCTGAGCTTACATTGGCGTTTAAAGAGTTAAATTTTTGCATGGTTTCGGTTCTCTGTTTAAGTCTGTCATTTTCGTCCAAAAGATTTTTGAGCATGTCCTTGTGGTCTTTGGATTTAATGAAGGACTCAATTTTGTCCAGTCCATACATGTAGGTCGGATTGACATCATCAGACGATATCACACTCTCACAATTGTAGGCTTCGGCATCGATTTCATCCTCCTTAAACTCTAGGAAGGGCAAAATCATGCGATGGATCTTTTGGCCTATCTCACAGTTCAAGTGAAGTTGAGTAATATTGGAATATAAGCGTTTAGCAATTAAACAAAAAACATTTCGTTGTTTTAACAATTTTAAATTGTCTCTCTGCAAATAAATGTTTTCGTCTTTAACTTTAACTAATTCCGACTCTTTTAACTCAATCCACATTCGCCGCTCCTCACTCTTCGACGCCACCCTGCTTAATTGATCAGTCAGGTTAGAATTGGTGACTCGAGTTTGAGTTAAGATACTATCTAAATGAGAAATTCTTGTATTAACATTTTTTAGTTCTTTCTCATATGAGGATAGTGATACTTTAGATGAAATAAAAACAGATTGTACCTTCTTTATCAGTTCATCGAGCTCATTGAACTGCTGACTGAGTGGTTTGGCCGTAAAGCACATATCCTCCTGTACCTTCGGTCCATCGCTTCCTCCATCGGTGTTGTATCCCCTCATTTGAGATACGTCAGTCACCATGAAACATTTTCCTCCACTGCTTTCCTCCTTAGCCACATACGCCTTTCCATGGGTAGGCTTCCTCACTTCTTCGTCTTCTGAGTCAGTAGACCAAACTTCAGTGCTACCGAACTCGTCATCATTAACCGAACCATGCACAATAAGAGCATTAATAGAAGGGTTAGCGGTAGACTTCTTCTTTCTCAACTCATCCAGTCTCTTCTGCAGCACGGCTTCCTCATCATTTCCATCGTCCTTTTCAGCCATCTTTTTAAGAACACAGTCCTTAGCATAGTGGTTCTTGCCACCACAGTAGAAACAGCTAACTCCGGAATCGCCATCTGCCTTCGGTTCCTTCTTGGGCTCCTCAGCCTTCGGTTCATTGTTCACCTTTTCAGAGCTGTAACTCCCCTGCCAGTTTCGGTTTTTGTTGTCGGGGAATCTCTTCTTTATGAACCTCTTAGGATTGGACACCATCATGGCATAATCCTCAGACGTGAGGTCATATTCCTCCAAGTTGAGCTCTTCATCCTCCATCACAGCTTTACTTTTAGATAGGAGGGCCAACGAACCAAGACTAGAAACAACGTTCTTCTCTTGTACCACAATCTTCTCTTGGGACTTTAGAATACCCACCAGTTTCGCCAAAGAGTATGATTTAAACTGCTCATGGGCTTTGACTGTGGAAACCACTGCTCTCCACTCAGACCTCAGTCCGTTCAAGAAAGTAACCTTCTGTTCGATAAGCTTCCTTTCAATGTCGTGTTTGATCATCTTGCTGAGAAGATGATTGAAGCGATCAAACGTCTGGGTCACCGTTTCTTCGGCCCCTTGCCTGAATTCTCCAAACTCAGATAGAAGCAAGGTTTGGATAGAATGTTCAAGATCTTCGTCTGTGGAATACAGTTCGCGAAGTCTATCCCAAACTTCCTTCGCCGTCGTGCATGAGCTGACCAATTTGAAAGTGTCGGACTGAAGGGCGAATCTGATCAACCTTAACGCCTTAATATTGTACTGGAATTTGTCTTTTTCATCTTGTGCAATGTCTTTCACGTCCTTTAGCAGATCATTGTACTCCTTTTGTGTCTTAATGATTCTAGACGTAGCAGAATGAGAAAACGGTCCATTGATGATGGCTTCCCATATGAGGTACCCATTATCCTCCGATCCAATCACGTAGTCTTCAAAGTGATGCGCCCATACTTCATAGTCATGGGTGTATAAGATTGGAATCTTTGTCGTCGAACCGATGCTGTTAGAAATATTAATAGGGTTTGATTGCGTCGCATCCATTATGATCGTAAAAACCTGTTCAAAGATCAGACTTGTAATAAAGCAGATTAGGGCAAAACAATAAATATTAAGATACATCAATTAAGATGACGGCTCAATAAATACTGATGATTGCGGAAAACCCTAATGGAAATCTTTTTCACAGAAAAGATGTGTATCGATTACACAGCCTCCTGCTCTGATACCAATTGATGAGATTAAAATAACTTTTAATCTATGAAGATCGATTAGATCTTGAACAAGTGTATGAATATAAAAACAGTAAGAACGCAATAAAAAGAACAAAACAAGATTGAATCAAACGAGTCGAATGATTAAAATAAAATCCTCAGAAGAGCTCGATTAAGAACATCAACTGTAGAGGATTAGAAGATTACAAGAACGATTAAAGAAATCTGTTGTACTCTATTTGAATCGCTATCTCGATAATCTCTGAATCGTTTACCTAATATGCATGCAAGCATTAACTTATATACAATACATAAAAGGCTCTCGGTTGAACAGGCCCAAACCGGAGTGTACATGGCTAAACTAACGAGCCCAAAAGACGCAACATCAAAACAATTTTCAGCCCAACAACAACAAATCCAAAATAACATTTGCACACAACCATACTTATCATAAAACAGATTGTCAATATATAAATAAATAACGCATAATAAACCACATGATAAACATTTATGTGCGAGCAACCACAGAACACGAAAAAAAACTCACCTTGCAACCAATAAGTCCTAACCGAAACTTTATTGCTAATCTGCACCCTACATTCCACAAACAAATTTCTAAGGCAGTCGTTCGAAAATATCCTACGTGTCTGTTTCGGTTCTACTATCCAAATGTCTTGTTCGGCCAACCAAAATTTATTATCCAGTTTTATCATTCAAGAGATTTGTATAAACTTTGAACCATTTTTATCAAATTAAGAAAGTCTCATACTTTAAATTAATACTCCATGTAACCATACCATAAATATATAAAAAATATTTATATAAATTTATTAACCCTTTGAAAACAGGTTATATTCTTGTTATGAAACCAAATACATAAAATAATAATAATAATCTACCCTAATAAATAAGAATGATTTTGCCACATGTCCTTCTCTCATTCAATTTGCTACATGTCATTTTGTCATAATTTAGAGATATATTTATTTTCCATTTGTCATTTATTTCATTTTCCATTTCTAATATATTATTAATTAGTTTCCATAAATTAAACCTACCATAATGATATTAATTTCAAATTTTAAATTTTAAATTTCAATTTCAATTTCAAATAAATTTACAGTTTAAACCTTTGTGTTTAACATTTTGTTATAATTAACTTGTTTAGTATACGAGCCTGATAACTAAACAATAATTTTAATTTATTTATTTTTTGCATGTTTTTTTCTCATAATTTTTATTTATTTCAAATTTCGAATTCAAATAAACTTTTCATTTAATCGTTTCTATTTAACATTTTGTTTTAATCAACCTGTATAACTTACGAGTTTCACAACTAGTCTACCCTAGTAAATAAGAATGATTTTGTCAGATGTCATCTTCTCCTTCATTTTGACACTTGTCATTTTCTAGATTTTTTGAGTTATTTAATATCCACTTGTCATTTTTATGGTTTTTTTATTCAAATCTCACATAATAAATGTCATCTCATATTAATTAATTTTATAAATATATTAATTAATGTACATAATAACTTTCTATTTTTGAATTCATATGTCTATTAATATATTAATTAATGTATATGTATATTAATATAGATAATACATTCATTTGTGAATTCATATCAGGGCCGACCCAGGTACCGGGCCAATTGGCATTGGCCCAGGGCATCAAATTATTGGGGGGCATAAGTATGAGACCAACAACTGTGGGTATATGTAAAAATTTCGGCCTATTCTCTTTCATTAGTATTAGTATATTTGTTTCACCGAATCACCTTATTCAACCATTCAACTGAATTGGAGTTGAGGGCGGAAAAAAAAAAATTGGGCGGATGCAGCGGAACAGAATACGAGGAGACAAGTTGAAAATTTCGATCCATTGGAAAGGGGGTTGGCTAAAAAGACACCCTATATTGCAATATGAACACCCTAATTAATTTTTTAAATGTTTTTATTGGTTGAAATTGCATTGTTTTCCGGAAAAGCTGATTATAAATAGTTAATAATTGGTTAACCTTTTAAAAAGTGGTCAATGAAGTGTCCAAGGGGTGTCTTATTAGCAACACCCATTGGAAAGGGTTGGCACACAATGAAACAATCATGATACCACCTTCTTCATGCCATTATTTACGCCCCTAGTCAACGATTGGAGATTTCATAGATGCAACGGATATTAACTTTTGTCTCTGTGATTTCTGATTTTCTTTATCGGTATAAATCGAAATCAACATCTCTAATCTCCACGTCCGTAATCATTGTTAATTTGTTAGGCTGTAGTCTTCATCTAATTCTTTCAGTCTCTCCCTCACAGGCACAATATCACTTCTACTATCCTTTCTCATCACTTTTGTCTGCACAACAGGTTGTGGTTCTTATGATAATAAAGATTTTAGAGTTTATTTAGATTCTAGTTCCATATTCTGGATTATTGTATGGTTGGACAAAACTAAGTCCAAATGTGTTCTCCAACTTTTAGAGACACTGGTATCTTTTTGTTTTTTTTTAGGAAAAACATATTTGTATTCAAATAAAAGAGGCATCTGCCGCCACTATTTGACTACATGAGTTAGGCTGTAGCAAAATAATAACTTCACATTTGTTTAGTTATATTTACAGTTTGAGTTTTCAATTGTTTAGCATTAATATGCTTGTCTTTTGACTTTTTTGGTAAAACAGTAGAATGTTTAGTTGCTTTCAAGGTTTTAACACTTTGATTGCTTAGTATTAACTTATAATTGTTTAGTTCTTAATCTGTTTTAAGTATTTAACTTATAAGTGTTTGGTTATTTTAGAAATTGTTCATCGACTTTAAGCAAGTAAATTGATGATTTGAAGTTCTATACAAACCAACAGTACTTATTCATTGTGTGGGATTATAAACATCATAAATTCTTCTTATGAGTTTATATATATATATATATATATATATATATATATATATATATATATATATATATATGCATATTTGAGAGAAAAGCTGCCAATCAGAAGAATTATATATATATATATATATATATATATATATATATATATATATTTGAGAGAAAAACTGCCAATTAGAAGAATTAGTTTAGTATAGAGTACTCTAAAATTTTATTTTGACAATACAGTTGGTGCTTACAACTCTAGATGTTAATTTTTCAAACTCTAAAGTATAAACACAAGAATGTAAGAAATTCCTCTGTGATTAATATATCAACCTTATTTTGTAGTTCAACTGTATAAAGATGGGGCATAATTATGCAATTTCGCCCGGGGTGTGAAAAACCTTAGGACCGGCCCTGTTTCATATTAACTAATTTTATTAGTATATATAAATTATGACCAAATTATATAAATAGTTCATGCGGTTTATCAAAAGGTCAAAAACTCAATTGTTACATATATTTTTTTTATTTTTTACGTCATGGTTTTTGTGGTTACCAAAACTTTATTTTAATAAATCCGTGTAATACACGGGTTTCATACCTAATAATAATAATAATAATAATAATAATAATAATAATAATAATAATAATAATAATAATAATAATAAGTGGCATAGACTAAACCAATAACTTCAAAAATTAAAATGTCATTAGACTACAAGGACTGAATATGTATTTTCCCTTTTAAGGAATATATACGGATTATGCCTACTAGTAGGATTTGACCATCCAAAACGAACGAGTAATGTGCTAACCCATAAACCACCAAGTGTTTTATTATTATATTTGCATTTCCCAAACTTTAACATGGGTCGCTTTTAACCCGTTCAACAAAAACACCTGAATGTTGTCTTCCTAACGCGATATCTTTTTTTTTCCTGCCATTACTAAGTAAGTTGCTGGAACTTTACATATTATCCAAAATAATTATGTATAATTATATAAAATCATCATTAACTTTCTCCACCTCCTACTGAAATATAACCATAATTTTTTTTTCAAAAAAAGAAACAACCCAAATCAAAACATATTAGAGCTTTCTATAGCAAAAATTTTATCATTTTAAAATTTCATCTATTAGATCATAATTGGCCCGAACTAAGAGATTAGGTAGAACTAAAATATGTAAAACCGGATTATAAACCTACTCAAACAACCAATTCGAACATAAATCGGAGAGACATACCTTATTTTCTAAGAACTAACTCCAAAACTTTTAAGAACTCCCGAGCCCTACTTCTCCTTTGATTCTCAACCAATCTCAGAGATTTCTACGGGTTTCCACTTGATTTTACGTGCTACTTATAATGCCTAAGATTATAACTGATGGAGACCTCTCATTTGCTCAAATTTAATGCCCCAATGAAGGTGATGGTTTTTTTTACATTAATCTTCATAATTTGCCTTTAATTGACTCATTAACTTTAAACTAATCATTATTTTATATTAATATAATATGATTATATATTTTGTATTTTTATGTTGACATGAGTTATTACAATTTAGGTTTTAAAATTCAAAATATAAGTATTGATATTTATATTTTGTTTTCAAGTATTCAATGTGAATAATGTCACATGGCATCATTAGAATCATACTCTAAAAATATTACACTTGATACTTAGGGCATGTTCGGCAAAACTAGCTGGTAGTGGGTAGCTTGTATCTTGTAGCATTTTGTTAAACGCTACATGAAGTAGCATTTGGATTTGGAATGTTTTGATTAAACTAAACGCTAGAAACTTGTAATGTCAAACGAGACTTTCTGTTTTAAACGGAGCGTTTTGTCAAACGCTAGAAGCTAGAAGCTCTCAAACACTCTAAAACGCTCCGTGCCGAACACACCCTTAGTGATTTTTATTTATTAGATAGTGTAGATATAGATATATCTTTAAATCTAGTGTGTGTGTGTGCGTGTGTATATATATATATATATATATATATATATATATATATATAGAGAGAGAGAGAGAGAGAGGAAAGATCATTTGAGAACTCAAAGTTTCCCGAGAACCTAAGAATTTGTTGGGTTGCAGATTCGTTTAATATTGCGTCATTGGGCTCGGCTAATAGTCCAATAGTTTTGTACTCCGGTTTGGGCCTGTCCAACCGTGAGCCTGTTAGGTTTACTATATAACAATATGCTTGCATGCATATTAGGGAGACGATCTAGAATACAAGATAGAGAATTACGATAGCTTTGATTTTCTTTATCGTTCCTGTAAACCTTCTAACCCTCTACAGTTGATGTTCTTTGTCGAGCTCTTCTGAGGGTTGTTTTATAATCATTCGACACGTTTGATTCATTCTTGAGTTGTTTATTGTTTTCGTGTTCTTGCTGTTTAATCTTTATTTACCTGTTTAAGATCTAATCGATCTTCAAGATTATGTTTTAATCTTATCAATTGGTATCAGAGCAGGAGGCTGTGTAATCGATACACTTCTTTTCTGTGAAAAAGGTTTCAATTAGGGTTTTCCGCAATTACTGATATTTATTGAGCCGTCATCTCATTATTGACGTATCTTGATATTTATTGTTTTGCCCTAATCTGATTTATTACAAGTCTGATCTTTAAACAGGTTATTCGATCATTATGGACGAGTCGCAATCGAATCCCATCAATATTTCGAACAGCATTGGATCTACCACGAAAATTCTCATCCTGTACACCCATGATTATGAAGTCTGGGCGCATCACTTTGAAGATTACGTTATAGGATCTGAGGATAATGGATACCTCATCTGGGAAGCAATTATTTATGGACCGTTTTCTCATTCTGCAACTTCAAGGATTATTAAAACTCAAAAAGAGTATAATGATCTTCTGAAAGATGTTAAAGATATTGCACAAGATGAAAAAGATAAATTTCAGTGCAATATCAAGGCGTTAAGATTGATCAGATTCGCACTTCAGTCCGACACTTTTAGACTGGTGAGTTCATGCACGACGGCAAAGGAGATTTGGGACAGGCTTCGTGAATTGTACTCTACAGACGAGGATCTTGAACACTCTATCCAAACCTTACTCTTGTCTGAGTTTGGAGAATTCAGGCAAGGAGCCGAAGAAACTGTGACCCAAACGTTCGATCGCTTCAATCATCTTCTCAGCAAGATGATCAAACATGACATCGAAAGGAAGCTTATTGAGTAGAAGGTTACGTTTTTAAATGGTCTAAGATCAGAGTGGAGAGCAGTGGTGTTTACAGTTAAAGCCCATGAGCAATTTAAATCATATTCCTTGGCGAAACTGGTGGGTATTCTCAAATCTCAGGAGAAGATTATGTTGCAGGAAAAGAATGTGGTCTCAAGCCTAGGTTCGTTGGCCCTTCTGTCAAAAAGTAAAGCTGTGATGGAGGACGAAGACCTTAACTTGGAGGAGTGTGACCTCACGTCTGAGGATTATGCTATGATGGTGTCTAACCCCAAGAGGTTCATTAAGAAGAGATTCCCCAGCAACAAAAACCGAAACTGGCAGGGGAATTATAGTTCAGAAAAGGTTAAAGATGAACCGAAGGTTGAAGAGTCTAAGAAGGAACCGAAGGCAGACGGTGATTCTGGAGTAAGCTGTTACTACTGTGGAGGGAAAAACCACTATGCAAAGGATTGTGTCCTCAAAAAGATGGCTGAAAAGGATGAGGAAGCTTTGCTGCAGAAAAAGCTTGATGAGATAAGGAAGAAGAAATCTACCGCTAACTCTTTCATGAATGCTCTAATTGTGCAGGGTTCGGTTGCTGATGACGAGTTCGGTGGCGTGGAAGTTTGGTCAACCGACTCTGAAGACGATGAAGTGAGGAAGCCTTCTCATGGAAAGGCTTGTGTGGCAAAAGAGGAGATCAGTGGAGGAAGGTGCTTGATGGTGTCCGAAGTATCTCAGATGAGGGGATACAACACTGATGGTGGAAGCAATGAACCAAAGGAGCAGCAGGATATGTGCTTTACAGCCAAACCGCTCAGCGTGCAGTTCAACGAGCTCGATGAACTGATCAAGAAGGTACAATCGGTTTTTGTTTCATTTAAAGTCTCACAATGCTCATATGAAAAAGAACTAAAAATTGTTAATTCAAGAATTTCTCATCTAGATAGTAGTTTAACTCAAATTCGAGTCACCAATTCTAACCTAACTGATCAATTAAGCAGGGTGTCTTCGAAGAGTGAGGAACGGCGCATGTGGATCGAATTGAAGGAGTCAGAATTAGTCAAAACAAAAGATGAAAACATTTATTTACAGAGAGACAATTTAAAGTTGTTGAAACAGCGAAATGTTTTTTGTTTAATTGCCAAACGTCTTTACACTAATATTACTCAGCTTCACTTGGATTGTGAAATAGGACAAAAGATTCATCGCATGATTTTGCCCTTCCTTGAGTTTAAGGAGGATGAAATTGATGCTGAAGCTTATAATTGTGAGAGTGTGATATCATCTGATGACGTCAATCCGACCTATATGTATGGACTGGACAAAATAGAATCTTTCATTAAATCTAAGGACCATAAGGACATGCTTAAAAACCTTTTGGATGAAAATGATAGACTTAAACTGAGAACCGAAACCACACAAAAATTTGACTCTTTAAACTCCAACTTGAGCTCAGAAAACAAAATTGATGTTGAAAATGCATCTAAGCTTAATGAGGACGACAATATGAGTGAAATTTCGGTAGAGGACACGGTTGACTGCTCAGAATTTGTGAAAAGCGAACCTGAAAACCACAAGAATCTAATTTCAAAAAATTCAGTGGAGTTCGCTCGATTGTCCCAACAAAAGTCCCCGATCTTAGCATAGAAAGTCGTTGTATATCAAAAGGTTAGGACCACTCCAAATCAAGTGTACAAGGTCACAGGAGTAACCGAACATCAAACTGCTGAACTCACAGCAATTGTAAACGAAGACAATGCTGATGGCTGTGATGAATTCTTCTGGTCAGCTCCTATCGATAATGCTGATGAAACGGTAGGCTTATCTGAAAGGACCTCATGGAAAAGTAAAGGTAGATACGTACCAGAACCCTTGAACAAGCCAGATAATTTCGATGTGCCAAGTACCAGCGGTACGAAAGACATTCCTCAAGAAAATGGAAGTTCGGTAAAAGAAGACATTCCCTCTAGTTCCTCAGTTCAAAATGAAACTTCCACAGTTCAAAATGAACCAGCCAAAGAGAAACCGAAAATGAAAGCCAACATCCATCATCAACCGAAGCAGATGAGGAATCAGAAACGTCAAAGGAACCAGAGATACAGGAAGAATCTCTCTGAAAGGAAACAATTCTGGCAATCCCAGAATGCATATTTCTCACATCAAGACAAGAATCTAAAGTTTGAGAATAATCCTGTTAAAAAGCACGAGAGCCACAACAACCGAAAGCCAAGGCTCGGTTCAGAAAAGAATACCAACCGAAAGCAAAGGTTCGGTTCTGAGGATGACTCCAACCGAAAGCAAAGGTTCGGTTCAGAGAACGAAACCAACTGAAAGCAAAGGTTCGGCTCTGAAATCAAAAGAGATCAAAACTCTAAGGTCAGTCCCACCAATGACCAAAAGCAAAAAGGCCACCTAGAGTCTCCAGCCAAGAAGTCATCTCAATCTAAGCCCTCTCAATCTCACTCATCTAATTCTTCTAATTCTTCCAATTCATCTCCATCTTGCTCTAAAGTTCATTCTGTTCATTCTCAAAAATCTCATTCGTCGGCTGAACAAAAAGGCAAACAGAAGGTTTCTGCATCCAAACCAGAGTCTAAACCGAACGCACCTAATCCTAATAAAATCAAAGTTTTTACCATCAAAAAGAAAGATGAAACAACACTAATAAAACGAACATATCTTGTTGACATCTCTCTTACTATTCCTGTACCTGTGAAAGGCTCACGTGGACCCAAGAAACTTTGGGTTCCTAAATCTGCTTAATTTTTGCAGGTTATAAGTGACGAGCAGTTTGACGAAGAATGGTACATCGATAGTGGCTGCTCGCGTCACATGACAGGGAGGAAAGAAGAGCTCAGGGAATACAGGTCTCTTACAAATGGTGGCAACGTCAAGTTTGGAAACAACTCCTTCGGCACCATAAAGGGATACGAAATGATTACCAATGGTGATTTCACTATAAGGAAGGTGACATACGTGGAAGGACTACAACACAACCTCATCAGTGTATCTCAGCTTGTTGGAGGCACTGGTCTCAAAGTCTCATTCGACGATGAGGGTTCTGAAATTGTTGAGAAGAAAACAAAGAAAGTTATTCTCAAATCGGAGCGTAAGGGTGAAATGTTTCCTCTAAACCTCAAACCCATCAAAGGAAACCCAGCTATATGCCTGTTATCAAAAGCACAATCTGACGAAAGCTGGTTGTGGCACCGAAGACTCTCTCATCTCAACTTTAAAGATATCAACAAACTTGTCACCGGAGGTCATGTTCGAGGTCTTCCATTGCTCAAGTTCGATAGAGATCATTTGTGTGCTGCATGCGAAATGGGGAAGCAGAGTCGTCAAAGTCATCCATCTATAATTAATACTAAAGTTGTTGAACCACTCGAATTACTTCATATTGATTTGTGTGGTCCATCATCTATCGAAAGCATTGGTGGTAGCAAGTATATACTTGTTATTGTTGATGACTTTTCACGTTTTACATGGGTGTTCTTTCTAAAGCTTAAATCTGAAGCGACTCACAAGCTAAAGGTGTTTATCAAGCAGATTGAAGTACAGCTGAAGAAGGTCGTTCGCAACATCAGGAGCGACAATGGTCTGGAATTCAAAAATAGAGAATTTGAAGAATTCCTGGCAGAAAAGGGAATAAGTCACAACTTCTCAGCTCCCTACACACCTCAACAGAACGGAATTGTTGAAAGACGAAACCGATCTTTGTGTGAAGCTGCCCGAACCATGCTAAGTTTCGCTTCCTTACCTCTTTATTTTTGGGCTGATGCTATTTCTGCTGCTTGTTTTTCACAGAACAGGTCTTATCTCAACAAGCGATTCACGCTCACACCTTATGAGAATCTCAACAATAGGAAGCCCAATGTGAAATTTTTCCACGTGTTCAGCTCACGGTGTTTCATCTTTAACTCTAAAGAACACCGCAACAAGTTCGATGTCAAAGCCGACGAGGGAATCTTTCTGGGCTACTCTCTCACTTCCAAAGCATACAGAGTATTAAACAAGCGTTCGAGGAAAATCGAAGAGACTTACTATGTGACTTTCGATGATTGCTATGTCAAAAAGCTAAAGGCCAATGAAGACACTGCTGGGGACATCTTTCCTCAAACTGGCCAAGTCACAGTCTCGATCGCTAATCTATTCGAGAAGTTTATGGAGTTATTTGACGAACCAGAGAAAGCTACTCTCTCAGAAGCAGGCGCAGCAGACAACAAGGTAGACCACATGAAGCAAATTGTCGAAGAAGCTGCCAGGAGAATGAATGAAGGGGGATCGAATTCTGACGAACCTCCATCAAACGATGCTTCAGTCGAGGGGGAGGATCAACCATCATCAACTCAGCCGACCTCACATGTTAAGGGGGAGCCAAGCTCTCCAACTGCTCCCGAAAGTACTTCTCCAACCGAAAGTGCTTCACCATCCGAAGGTGCATCAACGCCTGAAAGCCCAGCACCACAAGAAACCTCTGAAGCTCAAGTTTCACAAAGCATTCCTGAAAGCTCACACATCGAGGGGGAGCAAGTTGTTATGTCATACTACTACGAAAGCCAGTCCGAGCCAGAAGAAATGATCAATGCTGAACTGGACCCAACCTTTGATCCAAACTACCCTCCCCTCACCAAATGGACCAGAGATCATCCTATCTCTCAAGTGGTTGTGGATGTCTCTGAAAAGGTTCTGACCCGATCACAACTCAAGGCAAAACAGACATCCTTATTTTCCAAAGTTGAATTTTGCATGTTTAACTCATTCGTATCAAAAGTTGAACCGAAGACAGTTAACACTGCTCTCGATCACTCCGATTGGGTTCAAGCGATGCAAGATGAACTAAACGAATTCGAGAGGAACAAAGTTTGGCGCCTCTTTCCAACTCCTCCAGATGCCTCGGTTGTTGGTCTCAAATGGGTCGTTAGGAATAAAATGGACAAGGAAGGGAACGTTATACGGAACAAAGCTCGTCTGGTAGTAAAAGGATATTGTCAGGAGGAAGGGATTGATTATGAAGAGACTTTCGCTCCTGTAGCTAGGCTGGAATCCGTAAGAATATTTCTTGCTTATGCTGCCCACAAAAACTTTGAAGTTTTCCAAATGGACGTCAAATGTGCATTTCTTAATGGAGAACTCGAAGAAACAGTGTACGTGGAGCAACCTCCTGGTTTCGTGAACGAAAAGTATCCTAATCATTACTACATTCTGGATAAAGCTGTGTATGGACTCAAACAAGCTCCGAGAGCCTGGTATGAAACGCTAACTAAATTCTTAAAGATGTCTAAATTCAAACAAGGTTCGGTTGACCCAACCTTCTTTCGCAAAAAGGAAGGTAACCACCTTATGATCGTTCAAATTTATGTCAATGATATCATCTTTGGTTCAACGAATCCCAGCCTAACAGCTGAATTCAGAAAACTGATGGAGACTAAATTTGAAATGAGCTCAATGGGTCCTATTAACTTTTTCCTTGGCTTAAATATTAGACAGGGACCCGAAGGCATCTTTATCAATCAGGAAGCTTACACGAAGACTCTCTTAGCAAAATTTGGCATGATGGGAGATTCCAAAATCAAAGTCCCAATGGCATTCGGCACCAAACTAACTCCATCCCTGGACAAACCGGCTGTTGATATCACGCTCTATCGTCAAATGATAGGCTCACTAATGTATCTTACTGCTAGCAGGCCTGACATCATGTTTTCTGTGTGTTATTGTGCTAGATTTCAGGCAAACCCACGCGAACCTCACATGCTTGCAGTGAAGAACATTTTATGATATCTCAAGCGAACGGCCTCCTTAGGTCTATGGTATCCTTCCAATTCAGGCTTCTTCGTTCAAGCCTACTCAGATGCAGACCTTGGAGGATGTGGACTCGACAGAAAAAGCACCACTGGCGGCTGTCAATTCCTTGACGGGAAGTTGGTTAGCTGGCAATCAAAGAAACAAACGTGCGTGTCGTTGTCTACTGCCGAAGCTGAATACATAGCCGCTGCATCCTGCACCTCTCAAGTGATTTGGATCCAGAGTCAACTTCGAGACTATGGACTCAATATGAAGAAGATCCCACTATATTGTGACTCTGAAAGTGCAATTAGGATCTGTCATAACCCAATGCAACACTCCAAAACCAAACACATAGCACTGAGGTATCACTTCATCAAAGATCATGTGGAAGATGGAAACGTTGAAGTACACTTTGTTCGAACCACTGATCAACTGGCTGACGTCTTTACCAAAGCTCTTCCTGAAGCATCATTCAACAGAATTCTACAAGGGCTGGGTATGATGGAATCAGAGTCAGTACCTCAAACTACCTCTCAACCACAAACGTAAGAAGCGAAATTACAAACGTAAGAAGCGAAATTGACCGAACGTTCAGGTTCGGTTACATAATCTGACTCGCTCATCACCACAAAGGTAGTTTTCTTGGTTGTATATTTCATTTTCAAAGTTGTTTATTTTATTGTCAAAAGTATTTTCTTATTGCAAGTGTAAATTCCTTGGTTTTCTAAAATTTTTCAAAACCGAAACCTACCGAAGGTTCGGGTTCGGTTTTTCAAAATTTTCTTAAACCGAAACCAACCGAACGCTCGGGTTCGGTTTTTCAAAATTTTCTTAAACCGAAACCAACCGAACGCTCGGGTTCGGTTTTTCAAAATTTTCCAAAACCGAAACCTACCGAACGCTCGGGTTCGGTTTTTCAAAATTTTCCAAAACCGAAACCAACCGAACGCTCGGGTTCGGTTTTTCAAAACTTTTCTCAACCGAAACCAACCGAACGTTCGGGTTCGGTTACCAAAGTTTTTTTTTACTCTTTCTAAGTCTTATTTTTTTTCTTGCTTAATTTTTTTATTATTTTATTTTCTTTTAATTTTTTTTTATATATATATCAACAACTCCAAAAATATTTTCTTATTTTATTTATGTGTTCGTTCGTTTATGGGGATATAATTGTTGGATTACTTAAGTGTCCCTAGAAGCATGCTGATGTATGTGTCCCAAACCTCATAAGATTCTGAATAATAGCCTTAATGACTTGGAATAAACAAACCTTGTCTTCCCAATTAGGCTATCACATTTATTCTAATCGTGAGCTACCTCACTCTCTTCTCACATGAGATAAGAGTTTTCTGCTTGGTCCTTATTTTCGCAGCAGAGGTACTTTCATTTCTTACACCATCTCCATTACATTTCTCCATTACATTCGTTTCATCAACGTAACCCTTGAGACTCTCAGAAATTACCACTGAGGTTTATGGTTACACAACAACTGTGTTATTGATCTCAGTTTCGTGCCACTACGAGCTGAGTGAAACCTAAAATTCAACCCTAAATCTGAATTGACGGTGAACAATAAATTTGCTCAAGTTTTCACCAAAGAATTGACGGATGTATCTTGATGAAATCTCAAATTTTTATTTTGTGTGATTCCTATGAAATTGTTAAACACCATAACATTTCTTCCCTTGGGATCCAGTTTTTAATTTTTTTTGAGATTTTATATTTTCCAAGCCAATTTACAATTAATTCCTACCTGCTTGTTCAACAGACTACACCGGTCTCACAAGTACTTTGTTCACTTTCTATCTTATTTCAAGATTAGGACTGTTGAATCAAAGATAAAGCCACCTTAAGTAGCCTAATTAAAAGAAGCCTTTCAACACTTATTAATAAGTGTTTGATCGTTATTTAACGGGAAACCACCTTTACACTTTAAGGTCTCTCTTGACTTTGAAGGAAGAGATTCGTACCTGAGATCATTTGTTTCGTGTCATTATTGACATCACATTTATTCCTAAAAAGAGTTGCTTTATTTCTTTTCTTTTTACACTCTTAGCACGAAAATCTTTGATTTTCCAAAAATCTGGTACTAATAATTACATGCTGATTTATTGCATTGGTGGTTAATTATTAAGACGTGGTCAACAATCATCCACGTGGGAAATTAATTCAAAAGATGCCATTTAAAAGACAAGATGAAGGGTTGCTGACTCAGGCGGGAGATAAAAAGATTGAATTTCAAACGGCGGTTAAAAAAAAAGGGCGCATGCGAATTTGAAACGCCCATTCTTTAACTGACATAATGGACGCGTGTGCGAATTTCAAGCGGTTCCTCTCTGGCACATCAAGGCGCGTGTGGAATTGAAACGGTTTCTTCTGAAACAACGCTTGTTGGGCGGCGTGTTCCTAGGAATCTAACACTCTCTCTCCTACGTGATCATCGCATGCCTTAACTGTCACGCATCTGTCATTCTGGAAAACCTTTTCGTATTTCCATAGAAGATTTGAACAGATTTTTCTCTCTCCTTACACCCACTACAAAAGGCAGTCTCCACTCCCATTTACCTCTTTACTGCATCCGAATTTCCAAGAGAGCAAAAATTCCCTAAAGCTTTTACTGTTCATCTTCTTCTTCCTAACTTCAACAATGGCAGAATCATCCTCAGTCCATGCCACCTCACACATCCTTCCCATTCGCCCTCAACAGTGTTTGGTGATTGACCTAACCCCTCAGGCGTACGATTCCTACATGTTTCCGATCATGGAGTGCCTGAAGTATTCACAAATTGCTCCTGCACTTTCTAGGGTTGAGTCTGTGCCCATGGAGCTCCTCTCGCAGGTGTATGCGACTGCACATTACGATAAAGCAGTCGATAGGGTGTTCTTCGAGGTTTCTGATCACAAGACCTCGATTTCAAGGCAACGATTTGGTACACTGCTAGGGTTTGCTGCTGACCCTTCAAGGATTAATCCGGAGACGATTCCGATTGGGCATCTTTACAACATGTTTTACAATATGGGGTACACGGAGGTGCTCACCTCCGTCGCGAAGTTTAAAAAATCCTGCTTGCCGCCACAGTGGAACGGCATGTTCACAGTCCTCTTCAAGGGCTTATCTGAACGGAGCTCAGGATCCGATGGTTCTAGTCAACTCTTCTTGTCGATAATGTATGGCGTCTACAACGGTGTCAATCTTGACTATGGGTTTGTTCTCTGGAAACAACTCATCCAGAGCCTCTCTTCTTCTTCACGACATTATGAGGTGTCGTATGCCCGGTTCTGGACTCTCATCACAAAGTGGGCGATGGATAAGTTCGATGTCCCCACTGCTGCCGGTGCATCGATGTCTTCGATCGGTACTTTTCATACCACGAAGATCATCATCTCAGATGCATCCAAGTTTTCTTTCATTGGCTCCATTCCGGAGACAATGTACGGCGATGTTCCATCTGACAGCAGGATCATCAGGACTATTAAGGAGTTCAAGGCGTCTGGACCTAGGGAACTCACACAGGAAATGCTTAAATCCATCCACGATGCTTACAAGCCTGTTAATAGGGGCAAAAAGGCAGATAAAGGGAAGCAAGTGACCAAAGGGGCTAAAGGTCCTTCTCCCAGGAAGAGGAAACCAACCAAAGTTGCACAGTCCCCGCAGCCGAAGAGGCGGAAGACTCAACCGAAGCGAAAGCTTGTAATCGCTTCCTCTTCGAGTGACTCAGACGGTGAGAGTTCGGATTCGGACGGCTCTCAAAGAGGCGAAACCTCTCCAAGAGGCAACACCCCACCCCAATCACCTACCCCAGACATGGAAATCCATGTCTCACCCATTCCTTCACCTACTCAAACAATCCCTACTTCCATTCCCACCATAAACCCCTCTACCACCATTCCTCAAACCTCTTTCCCTATACCACCACCCATTTTCACAGATACAACTACAACAACTGCAAAGGTTACAACCAACGTATCTGATACGGGGGTTCATACCGATGCAACCGAAATACCACCTATAACCGAACCTCCTCATACAACCGAAACCCAGCATACAACCGAACCTATCCACACTCAACCACCACCCGAAACTACCCCCACCAACACTCAACCTAAACCTACACATACCACCACACCCCCAACTTCACCACCCCCAACATCTCCAGATCATGCCTCTGATGGAGATAACCCTTTTCTTGGAGGGGAAAATATGACATTCGATTCGGTCTACTTTAGTCCGTTTCAGGTCCAAAGCGACGACGAGGACGATGCTCCAGTAACAAAGAAGCATCTTAAGGAGCTAAATGAGAAGGTTGACTTGCTTCTTGCTTCATCCTCCAACACTCAGTCCTCTCTCTCTGAAGCCGCTCTTCAGAAGATTGTTGATGCCTTCTCCAGGGCTCAGCATGATTCCGTCGCCTCTGCCACTGCAGCAATAGACGCCTCCACAAAAGCATGTGCGGCAGCGACCGCAAAAGTCGATAAACTATTCTCTGAAGCCTCTTCCCTGTTAAAGTCCTTACAGGAGAGCGCTGATGCCACAAAGACAACTTTGGAACCAATCGTTCAACAATTGGCCACGTTCGTCTCCACGGAGTTGAAGTCGTTCGCTATCCTTCGCCAATCCATCAGCGACGACAACTCGGCCCTTCGTGCCTCCATTGACGAGCGCCTCGCTAAACTTCAAGAGGATCTCACAGCCGAAAACTCGTTAATGGACATTCTTGCTAGTAAAACCACCGCCCTCCAGGTCAAGAGCACTCAGCTTTCAAACTCTCAGCAACAGATTGAAGCTCTTCGATCCGAACGGGAGGTTATCAAAACATGCGTTTCGGATGTACACTCTGCCCTATCCAACATCCTGGAAGCACACGATCCGATTCTCAATCATTCAGTGAGGAGAACCCTTGCTGAAAAACTTGCTCCTGCCCTGGACCTCCTCAGCAAAATTGAAGGGCTACCTAGTTTCGTGTCCAATCCGAAACAAGGGGGAGAAGTGAAGTCCGGATCGAAACCACCTCCTTCCTCAAAAGCTTCTCACACAACCGAACCTCCTCCGACTGGTCAAACTTCGGGTTCGGGTGTGAAGGATAAAGGGAAGAAAATAGCTGAGGAAGAAGATGAAGATGATAAAGAAACCATTGCTGACTTGCTGAAACGCAAAAATAGTCGCAATGTTGAAAATGATAACGTTCGTGTGGCGCGAGAAGTTGATGAAGCCGAACGCAAGAAGAAAGAAGCCCACGATCTCCTCGAGAGCAGGAAGACTCTTTTCCCTGCTTGGACTCGGGAGAGAATGATTAAGGAGGCCATAGATACTCCGAGCATCCTTTGGCTCGAACCGGTGATCTCCTTCGACTGCTACAATTCTGTCGATTCGCAGTTCGATATGCCCTTGACCCGAAACGCGTTTATCTTCCATGCCTTCTCTAACATTTTTGAAGTTCCTCATCCTAATTCTGAGGTTGATCGGGAGTTAATCGATTTCTATCTGAAGGCTGCTCAACCACAGTACCAAACATGGAGCGCTCAGAAGATCGTTAATGTTCGGGTTTTAAAGCCATATACCGAAGGGAGATTCATCAACGTTCGGTTCAGGGTGATTCGAGGGTCTGCAAGAACCGAACATCTTATATCCTTAGCAGATCTACCGAACCTCAACCCCCATGACTGGATTGTTCTGCATAACATCCTCTTGACGAATGAAGCTGAATATGGTCCGATTATAGACCATCTCAAAAGGATGTTAGTATGCTATATCATGGAGGTCGCCTTGATGGATCAGGAGGTAGCCACTGTCTTCAAGAAGAAACCGAAGATATCTCCTGTTGGCTCAGCCAGTGATCTGAACCAGATGAAGATGGGCAAGATTGACCCGAGGCGTAATTCGGTCATGTTCACTAGAGCAGAAGGACAGAAATGTCTCTTTGCTTTAGCAGATAAACATCTTTATACCACTGCTTGTCTAGAGCATGTGCTGGAGATCATCCATCGGTGTAAAGAGAATGCAGCGGATGATATCAAATACTTCAACGATATGATTCAATGGTACATCAGATTCAGACAAACGATACTTGCTCTTATCTCTCGTCTGTTTCAGACTGTAAAGAAGAAGGTACCTGCCGCTGCTGCTGGCCCAAGTAAGAAGTGAAGATCTCGCTCCAATTGACGCAAAGGGGGAGATTGTTGGGTTGCAGATTCGTTTAATATTGCATCATTGGGCTCGGCTAATAGTCCAATAGTTTTGTACTCTGGTTTGGGCCTGTCCAACCGTGAGCCTGTTAGGTTTACTATATAATAATATGCTTGCATGCATATTAGGGAGACGATCTAGAATACAAGATAGAGAATTACGATAGCTTTGATTTTCTTTATCGTTCCTGTAAACCTTCTAACCCTCTACAGTTGATGTTCTTTGTCAAGCTCTTCTGAGGGTTGTTTTATAATCATTCGACACGTTTGATTCATTCTTGAGTTGTTTATTGTTTTCGTGTTCTTGCTGTTTAATCTTTATTTACCTGTTTAAGATCTAATCGATCTTCAAGATTATGTTTTAATCTTATCAGAACTAAATAAGGACCGTCAGATCAAAATAATAAAAGGTTGAGATGTTTTATGGCAATTTTGTAAATAGTTAAAAGAAAAATGATACGGGGGTATACGATTGAAATAAATCATTGGGCATTTTAGGGATAAGATAATTCATATCCCCTGATCACACTAAATCGTCAAAACCTATTTTTATGCCTCTCTCTCTCCGATCTTCCTCATCCCCCAATGGTGTTTTCTGATATCGCAATCAACAACGAATTTTTGATATCCTGTAATTGTTCAGCTTTGACACGATTCACATCTTGTCCTCACACCTCATGGCGGCCTTGCAACTTTACAAAAGAAAACGAAGATTAAAGTGATTTTGGAATCTTATGAACCCAAGACCTGTTCATCCCCGTATAACAGGCAGTTCCGACGATTGCGAGGGGGAGCGCGATGTGGAGAACCGTCAGTGACGCCGCCTCCACAGTGTCGTTGTTAAACAGAGAGGACTGTGAGCACACCAAACATGATTTTGCTTTCCCGCAACGGAAGGTAACTGTCTCGTTCTATTAGTTTTCTTTAGATCTGGATTGCGAGCAACAATTTTGAAACTGTTTTTTACCTTGAATTTCAATTTCGAATTGTAATTATTTACAACCACAGATTGTTCTCAACTCTGATTTAGTTTAATTCTTCCATTTATCATTTTTTTTGTTTATTTTGGATACGATTAGACAATGGTAAGTGATTGGCGTCATCGATTCTTCCATATTTATAATTACCTTTCGAAGAAGGTCGGATAGCATGCAACAATTAGGAAACTATTTTACTTTGATTTCAATTTTTAAATTGAGTTATTCATCAACAAAAGTTGTTCTCAGTTCCATATGATTATGTGTGCTTTTTGATATGAAGAACAAAGGCACAATGATCCGAGTTCTTGATTCTTTTACATTTGATTTCCAGAATTCCTGAATGAACTTTGAACTCCAAAACAATTTCAATAATATTTATGTACATTAATTTCCAGATCCTAATTGGGCCTCGTGATTAGGGGATTATTTGTTGAGCAAAGAAGGCGAGAGATTCAGGACTCATAATCTTCCAAATTGTTCTTCTTGTCCTGGGGTTTATGAGCTTGGAATAGTTGTTTCACTCCCACAAACAGAAGCAAAAAGTAGCACCAATCTTAGTTCGAAAAGGATAATTCCTTTTTATCTTGGACAAACTGATAATGTTAGAACCAAACTTAAGCTGGTTGTGATGGTGCTCATTTGGAGAATGGTTGGTCAAACGGAGAGCAAATTGACCGCAAAGTACTTGGATTGTTCTCTGACATATTCTCTTATGACTTTGCAGTTGCATTTCAATAGGCTCTGTAAATAACATCTTTTCATTCTAAATTTCCTTTTTTTCATTGATTGACATGATATTACACTATGTTGTATTTGACATGCATTGTATTTGGACGGGTGTTGATGGGACAAAATTTTCAATCTTCGTTTTTACTGCATTTTTTTGGAATCTTATGAACCCAACCTATGATAATTTAATAATTTATATTATGATATTTGAGTGGATATCTTCATATGTGATTTGTGAGATTTGGCACAATATTTTAGTAATTAATTAGAAGCAAGACTATATATATGTAGTGATTCACATGTAAATCACATATGAATCACATACATGTGATTCACATGTAAATCACAAGTAATTTACATATGAATCAAATGTGATTCACAGGTAATTTACATATGAATCATCAGTAAATCACATATGAATCACATGTGATTCACATGTAAATCACAGGTAATTCATATATGAATTACATGTGATTCTTATGTAAATCACGAGTGAAACACATATGAATTACATGTGATTCACATGTAATTCACATATGAATAACATGTGATTCACATGTATATCACTAAGTGAATCACATATGAATTACATGTGATTTAAATGTGAATCACAAGTAATTCACATATGAATTACGTCTATATAATCACATTTGAATCTTACATGATATAATCACATGTGAATATTACATGATATATACTTGTGCATTTTTCTGAGTGTTCTTGCATTAATCAATTTCTTTTAAAAATTTTCTTGTAGGTTTTGAAGAATTTGTTGAAAATATTGAAGAGGTGAAAAGTGATAAATTGAAAAAAATATGGAAATCTTGATATGAATAAATGATAACTATGTGAATCTTTGTAGTTTTTATTTTATTTTGTATCGAATAAAATACTTGTATTATGTTTATAGATTGATTAATAAAAATGAGATTTTTTATAATTTACTTAAAAATATTATAGTATAAGAAATATGCATATATGCATTTGAAAAAATATGCATATATGCACCTAAAATGCTGATTTTTTTGTTAAAAAATTGCACTTTTGGAAAAAATTGCACTCTATGATAAAAATGGCAGTTTTTTTTTTTTTGGGTAAATGGCACAAAAAACACTATTTTTACACAGAAATTCGATTTTGACACCGTGTTATTTTTTGTGTTAATTTTGACACTGTGTTTTCCAATTCGTTACAATTCTGACCACTTGACCGGTTAACCAGGTTACATGCTGACGTGGCATGATGACGTGGCATGCTGACATGATATGCTGACGTGTCAAAATTGATTTTTTTTTCCACAAAAAACACTAAGTTTTCACTTTTTTTTGATTTTGACACTAAGTTTAATTTTTTATTTCAATTTTGACACTATGTTTTTTTTGTTCCAATCGAACATCATTTATCGAATTTTGTTCAATTTTGTCTATTTTCCATTTGAAACCGTATAAATATATTTTTTTTATTACATTTTAAACCGTATAACATATTCTTTTCGTTTAAAAACCACATTTTTATTTAAATACAAGGTATTTTTTTTTCTTACATTCAAAGCATTAGTTATATCATGAGAATCAAACTAACCATAAGCTTCTAATAAGATGTAAAAATTTGATGGGTTGCAAACTTGATATCCAAATTTTGATCAACTACACGCCTATAAACCTTCAAACACATTTTAAAGTTGCATATTAATATAAAATACAATTTTTATATAGTTAATACATATTTATACATAAAAATATGGTTTGAGTGTAAAAAAAAAATGTATTTATACAAAACTATGGTTTTTAAATGAAAAAAAAAACATATTTATACGGTTTAAATGTATTAAAAAAATATTTATACGGTTTCAAATAGAAAATTGTCAACATTGAACAAAATTGGAAAAAATGATGTTCGATTTGGAACAAAAAAACATAGTGTCAAAGTTGAAAGAAAAAATTAAACGTAGTGTCAAAATCGAAAAAAAATGAAAACTTAGTGTTTTTTGTGAGAAAAAAATTCAATTTTGACACGTCAGCATATCATGTCAGCATGCCACGTCATCAAAACTGACACGTCATCATGCCACGTCAGCATGTAACCTGGTTAACCGGTCAAGTGGTCAGAATTGTAACGAATTGGAAAACACAGTGTCAAAATTGACACAAAAAATAACACGGTGTCAAAATCGAATTTCTGTGTAAAAATAGTGTTTTTTGTGCCATTTACCCTTTTTTTTTATAAATGTTGTTTTTCAGAAAAAAAAAAAAAATGCAGTTTTTTTGAAATAAAAAATACAGTTTTTTTCTAGAAAAAATGCAGTTTTTAAAAAAATATTTTTCTTCATTTTTTTTGAAAAATTCATGTTTTTTGAAAAAAATTAAAAAATCTCTGTTTTTAAAAAAAAATCTAAAATTATTTTTTTTTAAAATAACTCCAAAATTTTGAGTTATTTTGTTAATTTTTAGATATTTATACTGAAATATTAAATAAGACAAAAACATTAAATATTAAATGAGAATGGTAAGATGACGATCATGTCCTTAACGAATTATTTTTGATCCAACGCTTCACTTTTAATTCTCGGGTACTCGGGAAACTTTGAGTTCTCAAACGATCTCAACTCTATATATATATATATATATATATATATATATATATATATATATATATATATATATATATATATATATATATATATATATATATATATATATATATATATATATATATATAAAGGTCATTAAAGCACGTATTCCTTCATATACATGTTATAGACAAAATTGCAAAAATGGTCCCTGTGGTTTCTTATTTTATGTGGTTATGGTCCAAACGTTTGAAAAGTTGCAGATTTGGTCATTTTCAACAAGTTTTATTGTGGTTTTGGTCCCTCATTCGTTAAGTTTAACTGGTTGGCTGTTAACTTTTTTAAAATGACAATTTTACCCTCAGGGACCATTTTCGCAGTTTTGTCTTTTACCATACCATAAGGACCATTTTTGCATACATACTTTTTAATTTTATTGAAGTATTATATATTAATAAATATTATTTTTAATATATAATATTATCTATTAATAAATATTTTTTTAATGGATTATTAGTTTATTATAGTTGTTTTTTTTTTTTGGAACGGCTATAGTTGATTTTTTTTGATTTTTTTTTGTTAGAGTAATTCTATTTATTGAGTTATTCTATATAAATACATATAGTTTTTAATATATAATATTTATATATCATAATAAATATTATATTATTGGATTATTAATTTCTTTTAGTTAATATTTTTAATTCTTTTTTAAAAATTCTTTTTATTGGATTATTTCTTTTATTTCTTTTAATTTATTATTTTCTTCATATACTAAATATTGTTTTATTGGATTATTAGTTTATTTTAGTTAATTCTTTTTTTTAAAAAAAATTGTCGAAGTAATTATTTTTTATTGAATTATTATATATCAATACATATAGTTTTTAATATATAATATTCATATCATAATAAAATATTATATTATTGGATTATTATTATCTGTTAGTTTATTTTTGTAATTTCTTTTTTTTTAAACTATTTTTTGTTGGATTATTACTTTTAATTTATTATTTTCTTCATATACTAAATATTATTTTATCGGATTATAATAGTAGTTCTTGTTAATTTTATTGGTTTCGCCACAAAGTCATGGTATACGCAAAATCGTGGTCTCTCATCATCGAAATCGTTAGGATCGTTGTCAAACACTTTCATTTCATCTAGCTTATAATGAGAAACCATTGGGAAAATACCACCACCATCACTCGGTCACCACCACCACTTATAAATGTTATTGGAGTTTGTTGCGCATTATGTGGGATATATGAAGGATTCCAGTGGATTATGAAGAGGTTGTCGCAGGTGGCTACCAACAACGTTGGGTGGAATAGGGTATAGTATCTATTGAACCTCCGATGAAGGTGTTTGGAGGTGATCCTGTTAATTTTTGACGATGATAATCGACACTTTTACGTATTTCGGCGACTTTGTGGTGAAACTAATAAATTTAAAAACAATTAATAGTATACATTCAAAATAAAATAATAATCCAATAAGATAATATTTATTATATTAAAAAATAATAAATTAAAAGTAATATTTCAATAAATTAATAATTCAAAAAGAATTACAAAAATTAATAATCCAATAATGTATTATTTGTTATGATGTAAATATTATATATTAAAAATAATATTTGTTGATATATAATAATCTAATAAAAAAGAATTGCTCCAACAAAAAGAAATTATAAAAAGAGTCAACTAAAAGAAATCAATAATCAATAAAATAATGTTTCGTAATAATCTCATAATATAATAGTTATTATGATATAAATATTATATATTAAAAACTATATGTACTGATATATAATAATTCAATAAAAAAGAATTACTTCGACAAAAAAAAATTTAAAAAAATAATTAGCTAAAATAAATTAATAATCCAATAAAACAACATTTAGTATATGAAGAAAATAATAAATTAAACGTAATAATACAATGAAAAATGTTTAAAAATTATAAAAATTAACTAAAAAAGTTAATAATCCAAGAATATAATATTTATTACGATATAAATATTATATATTAAAAACTATATGTATTGATATATAATAATTTAATAAAAAAGAATTACTCCAACAATTTTTTTTAAAAAAAATCAACTAAAATAAATTAATAATCCAATAAAAAAATATTTATTAATATATAATATTATATATTAAAAATAATATCTATTAATATATAATACTTTATGAAAATAAAAAAGAATATATGCAAAAATGGTCCTTATAGTATAGTAAAAGACAAAACTATGAAAATGGTCTCTGGGGTAAAATTGTCATTTTGAGGAAGTTAACGGATGAGGGACCAAAACCACAACAAAACTTGTTGAAAATGACCAACTCTACAACTTTTCAAACATTTGTACCATAACCACATGTTATATTTACATATTATAAAATAAAGATATAATTTTTTATGAAAGGTGCTAATATTTTTAATGATTTGAATATGATGAAACAAAAAAATTTAAGTTTTCAGATAACCATGTTTTGGGGGTATGTAACTCATGATATGCTTATCTAAAACAGTTGATAATTAAATCTAACACGTAGTCAAGATAGAAAATAAGACAACGAATATACTTATCCAAAGTAGATAATTGAATCTAACACATAAAATTCTTATAAGAGGTTTATGTGTGTTTATATTTGAGGGGAACATTACACATCTAATAAGGGAAAAAAAAGTGATAAAAAACTATGTTTACAAATAGGGTGTTCATTCGGATGGATCGGTTTAATCCGATCCAATCAAGTGAATCCAAAATAATTTTGGTTTTCAAAACGTATATCCAAATAGTCCAAAAAACTAAATTCAAATCCGATCCAACCAAATTATAATTCGGTTGGATCGGTTCTTTACAATTCGGTTTTCAAAAATCAAGACATTTCAATAAATATATATAACTTTAGTATTAACTTATTCTGTAATATAAACTAAAAAAATATTGTTTAATTAGTTGTGAATTAAAACTTATAAATAATTATCAAGAAAAATATATTATATATTACTACTTTATAGACATTTTTTTTTATAAAAAGTAGATATTAAAGTATTATAAATGATGGAAATTTTTAATATAATAAAAGAATAATTTAATAAATTTATAAATTATTAAAGATATATACTAGAATTAACAAAAAAATAAATTGCAATTCAGTTTTTTTTTTTGGACTATTCGGTTTTTATAATGTAAACCAAAACCAATCCAAAATAATAATTTGGTTTTGCTAAAAAACAATCCAAAAGTCCAAATATCCGAACCAAATAGTCCGGTCCAAATTATCCAATTGGACAATTCAGTTTTATACAGCCCTATTTACAAATATCCATGTTCATGGCTATGTAACTCTGGTTATACTTATTGAAATTAGTTAATTACTAAGCCTAACATGTAATTACGACAAAGATGCATTAAGAAAAAATCAACTCGTTCAGAGCGTGTTCAAAAGAGTTATGAGTGTCAGATTATTGTCTGTTAAACTTTCCGATGGGTTCCGATAAAATTTCAAGCCTAAAACATCAAGTACCAAAAGTCGTCATAACTAATTTGCTTGATTTAGAGGAACAAAGTAGTGACCGACAAGTGTCTATATGGTTCGGTATCATCAAGAGTGTTGCTTACCTCTAGTTATCCAATGACATCTATCTACGAATTATGCATAGAAAAATAAAATAATGTATGTTTTTATTGTTATGTTTAACAATTTTAGATAAATATATTTGAGAATCATATCATATCAATGTTCTATACATACGGTTTTCAAATAAATAAAATAAAATAAAATTTTAATTATTTTGAATTATTTTGGGAAAAAACATCATAAATGGTCCCTGTGGTTTCCCAAAATCTGAAGTTTAGTCTTTGTGGTTTACAAACGTCATAGATGGTCCATGTGCTTTCAAAACTTTTAACGAGTGGTCCTTATTGCTAACTCCGTTAAGTTATGTCTGTTAGCTTAAATACATTTTTCTTATTTCACAACCACATGGACCATTTATGATGTTTTCTTATATTTTTTTAAAAAAGAAAAAAATTAAATATAAATCCCTTCTCTCTCTCTCTCTCTCTCTCTCTCTCTCTCTCTCTCTCTCTCTCTCTCTCTCTCGTTTTGACCTCCGGTGATGGAAGGGAATGAGGAACCGACGATTTCAGTTAGTGTTTTCTGCTTCAAATTTGTTCATCGATCTGTAGATTTTTTGGGTTCTTAAGAAGTTCTAAAAAATGTTTTATGTTGCTGGAATCGGGTTAGAAAACACACACATAGAAATGTATTTGTTCATGAAATCATCGATTCTACTGTGTTCTTAATGTTGTATGTATGAGAGAGATGGAGTGTATTGATTGATTTTTGATTCTCAGATTACAAGAACACATACATGTTGTAGTTTTATCTCCAGATCGAATTTTCGAAAATCGGAGCACCAAAGAAATGGATTTGGAACACACACAAAATTACAATAACACATATAAAAAAATATGGAACATGAACACATACAAATACAAAATCTAAACTCAAGAACTCAAATTTCTAATTTTTTGTAAGCAAGAACAAGTTTAGTTGTAGCGTACAACCTGTTAAAGCTTTTTCAGGTCGAGAGAGAGAGAGAGAGAGAGAGAGAGAGAGAGAGAGAGAGAGCTTTTCCATATTTAACTTTTTTCTTTTTTTTAAAAAATATATAAGAAAACATCATAAATGGTCCCTGTGGTAGTGAAATGACGAAAATGCTCTTTAGCTAACGGACAAAACTTAACGGAGTTAGCAATAAGGACCAATCGTCAAAAGTTTTGAAAGCACATGGACCATCTATGACGTTTTTAAACCACGGGGACTAAACTTCAGATTTTAGAAAACCACAAGGACCATTTAAGATGTTTTTTCTTATTTCTGTGATAAGTTTCTAGCCTAGGTGGTTGTTTTTATTTCTTGAATTTGAGAGTTCAAGTCTCTTTGGAGTCATAAGTGCAATTAAAAGCAGATTAGATTTGTCGTTAAAAAAATTAATTTAAAAATAATTTATTTAGTTATTTTTTTTAGAACAACACATTTTATAATAACAATTTATTTAGTTACTTTTAACTTTAATTATTTTTATTATTTAAAATATCAGTTATTATTTTAAAGTGATACGATATATGTTTAAATATATGTTATTTTGAACTTACTATCTTAGCAATATATTGTATTTATTTATTGATGTATATTTGATGTATATCCTTTCCAAAAAATATATGAATCTCGTTGTATACATGTTGGCATTGTTCGACGAAAGAAATCGAGAGGAATTAGTCAACCTTTAGAATATATCTTCCGCGTTCTTTTTTTTAAGAAAGAGAAAGAAAAACAATAATTAGGTACCGTTTGGCAGAAGAACTAGGTGGAATAGAACTAGACAGGACTGGACTTGACAAGACAGATAATTTGTATAATGTTGGTAAGACTGAACAGAACAGAACAAGTTGTCTGAAACTGTTTGGTAACAATAGAACTGGACTGAACAAGATGTAAAGATGACCATACTACCCTTTTGCAAAAAAAATTCATAATTACTCTATTTAACGTACATAACTTCAAAACAAACATTTTTATTAAAAAAATATTTAAAATTCACATATTGAAACAATTTCTATACCAAATAATCAAAATTGTTTCAAAATTAACAAAGTTCTAAACCAAAATAGTTTCCAAAATACTCAATTTTAAATAAAAAATAACAAACTTCAGTTATCATCTTCCAATATAGCCTTCGCAAAAAGTGGTTTGGTAGTTGTGTCCAAACTATTCCACATCGGTAACAAATTCAGGTTTTTTGTAAACTTCAAACAAACTCGCATGATTTCTGAAGAAGACAACTCCATGGTCTTCAACTTTTCATGTATAGTTTTTAACTCTATGAAGTCATTAGTAGAGGACGTAATAGCCCTAGTCATTTTCTGGATTTCCTCGGATACAATAGCTAACCCCATTTGAATTACATGTGTTACTTCTTCGTATGCCGCTTTTCTTTTTTTATTTCGTGCCAAGTCTTTGGGATTTGGATTGGAGGAAGTTGCGGTGTTTTGAGGAGTAGAATTAGACAATGGAAAACTTTCTCCTTCTTCGTTATCAATATTTTGATTTTCTATCACATCATCCGCCGATTCAGCCATACCACCTGTAGCTCGATCTTTATCAAAAACATTTGCTAGTCGCTCGTATGCAGGGAATGGTTTGTTTGCGACATAGTTTTTGTTTGGATGTTTCTAGTAAAACAAACAAAGTTAGAATTAAAACCATATATTTAATAGTTAGATATGCATACAAATAATATATATATATATATATATATATATATATAAACTAACCTTTAGATATTCCTCTAATATCTTAGGAGAATCAACTACAACACATTTACGAGCATCATCCCAACCCAACCCACTTGTATTTTGCATATCATATGCAACAGAAAATTATCCTTTAAACGTTTGATTTTGTTTTGTACATGCTTTGACGTTATATTAATACCCACGCCTTTTTTCCCTCAACTTTAGAACGACTTGAGCATAGGTTCCTGGCCTAAAGCTTCCATTATCACCTCTACCGCTGATAACAACAATTTATTGAAGGATGGTAATCAACGCATCCTCTTCTTCTTGAGTCCATTGACGCCTATCTGCCATGATTTGTTACCTGTTTTTGACATATTAGACATAACAAAGGTAAATAGAAAAAAAAAATATTAAAATTATTCGTCCACTTAGTTAAAATTAATAAAAAAAAACATACACAAAATTCAAAGTTGTTGACATCCATAATAATTACAAATAACAAACTTAAAAATAAAAGTTCTAACATTCAAAAACAATCTACTAGGATCTGGTTGATATCCAAGAATCAAACATTTCTTCGGCTAAATCATCCTTCCATTGAGTCCATTTGCTACTTGATTCAACAACATCCACAATTTGAAATTGATTTGGTTGCTCTTCCCCGATGGGCATATCTTCGACATTAGTAGGTGTGTTTTCCTCCGGATCAAGAGCCATGTGTGTCCTAATAAAATTATGTAGCAAAGCATATGCCATGACTATTCTCCCTTGAATTCTAATCGGATAAAAAGGACTTCTTAATATAGCCCAACATCTCTTTAGTAGACCAAAACACCTTTCAATGACATTCCTCGCTTGTGAGTGTTTCATGTTAAAGTATTCTTCCTTGTTTGTAGGTGCATGTGTACTACCTTCCCATTCCCGTAAATGATACCTAGTACCTCTATATGGTGCCAAAAAAGCTTCACCATTGATATATCCTCCATCACCCAAATAATAGTTACCTATAATAAATAAAATAATAGGTTAGAATATGTAAATATATTTACTTTCAATATTTAGTAATTACTGTATTAGCTTACCAACTGGAATCTTCAATCCACTATGTCTAGTAATTGCATCCCGTAAAACCCTTGAATCAGTAGTCGAACCTTCCCAACCAGCTAAGACGTAGACAAAAATTCATGTCACGGTTACAGACACCTAACACATTCATTGCTATATTACCCTTTCTTGTTCGGTACCTTGGTTTATCCGGGTCAAGGACATTAACTTCAATATAAGTTCCATCAATGGCTCCTAGACAACCCTATAAATAAAATATTAACTCCTTGTTAGTTAAAACCTTATATTAACTATTAGTTAAAACCTTATATTAATTTGTAATATATCATATGAATGTTATAATGGTTACCTGGAACCACTTCCACCGGTTGTTCGTACAATCATTTGCAGCAGGCGTTGGGTTGACAAACAATATCTCTTGTATACGCATTAATGCACCCAAAACTCGATGAACATACCGACTTACCATTTCCCCCGATCGATAGAATCTAACTTGAATACATCTGTTTTTTGTGGTGTGCTAATATGTTTAGGAATATAGCAACTTGCTCTTCAATGGTCACTAAACCATCGTCTAATAATCCACCATGACTGTGTAGTAACTCGCATAAATGTGCAAATGCATTTTTATCCATGCGTAACTCATTTATACAATTTTCATCACTTTCACGTGTGATATGTTGTATTTCTATGGACCTTTTCGAAATTGTGTCTAATCTTTTCTCTAATGTATTTTGACTTAAAGCTCTCCTTTGAGCTTCTTTTTCCTCACATTTAATTAACCAAAGTCTAATTGTAGCTAGGCACATCAACAACTAAATATAACTCTCTAATAGTTTTATAAATAGGAGCAAATGATTACGATCCATATCTATAATTTTTATAAAAAAAATACATGTAAAAAATAGTCTATTTTTAAAGAAACATGTTTGAGAGACAAAGATTGTAAAAAAAATTAACTACTCAACAATAAACTGGAGCAACTTAACAATTGAATAAGTCTACAACAAAACTTGACATGTACAAAAACTAGGCAGCAACAATTTTCTTATTTTGTCCTCCCAAGAACGAACAAGCATCTCTATAATTTTGAACTGACAAATTCAATTTATTCCTAAGCTAATATTTAATTAAGTGTGTATTTCAAACAGTGGCGAGTTTATGTTATGTATGGTGGGTCACTTGACCCACCTTTTTTTTTGTATGATAAGTTATATAAAACTAAAAAGTGTGGCCTATCTAAAAAAATACAAATGAACCACTTTAATATCTTTGGCAATAAAAAAATATAAATTAGATTTTGAAGTCTATAAATTTTAATAGCCCAATATCTTTTAATGTATTATCCAATTTGCATAGCCAAATACAATTTACAATATAAAATAATAGAATTGAATCACAAATCAATCGTTTCACAGCACGTTAACCTTCGATCTTCAATTTTTCATAATCGTCGATCCAATTTGCAACCGCCGGTAAATATATTCTACTTTGTTAAAACTAATTAAACTATGTGGAAATTTTATTTTCGATTCCAATATTCCATGAGCATCAAAAAGTCGACAAATATCATTATTGTAATTCGTAAATTGAATATTCATAATTTAGTTGTAGGTTTAATTTCATTCAGTTGGGTTTCATTCCTTTTCTTTTTCTAATTATTGTTTGTTAATATTTATTGGATAAACATCAAAGGCAAAGGCAAAGGTATCGAATGTTAGCTAATAATTAGTGAATTTATTTTTCATTTTTTTATTGTTCCATAAGTTCACATTATCTTTTTTTTTTTAAATTTTAATGTGAATTGATTATTTGATTGTTGTTTATATCAGAAATCAAAATAAGAATGTCTTTAAAAATAATTTAATTTCTTTGATTAAACAATTTGATCCGATCAAAACTTGTAACTTTTATATATATATATATATATATATATATATATATATATATATATATATATATATATATATATATATATATATATATATATAGATCAAGTGTTCAGATTTTGTTTGAAATCAGTGGCGAGTCTAGAACGTAAAATCACATGGTTCACTATTTAAATAAAGCCGATATTATATAGAAAGATGACGGTATACCACTGAGTTAGAAGTCTTTTGCTAAATTATAATCTTATTACAAAAGTTTGTTAGGAGTTTTTGGTTTTATTTATTTGTTAGGTCTAATATATAAGAAAACAGAAAAAGTTTATAAAACTTTCTAAATTAGCCACTCAATTAAAACAAAGCATTAAAGGTTCATTAATTTTCAAAATTGGTGTCACTTACAGCTAAACTACCAAAGATGAAGATATTTAACTACTAATTAAATGACTGACCGTTTTAGTGAAAACAACAAACCAACTTGTTAAATATAATCAAAATTAATAAAAAAAAATGCAAAATATATCTTATAAGCTTAAAGATATACAACAGTTGATTTTTTCTTTTACTTTTTAAAAAAGTAAAGAGATAAATGTTGATATGATTAATCAATAATAATATAAATCATGTGTTCTTGAAGTAGAAGAGAGAGTTGTTACATAAATAAAAACTATAAAAAACTGTTTTTGAACAAAATTTTAAGGGCAATTTCGTCCAAAATGGAACAAATTATCAAATTTACAAATGATGTTTACAATATAACATTCTTTTGGTTTTTTCTTTTCATCCTTTTGTTTTAATTATTTAGGAAGGAGGTCAAGGAGGATCTTTATACACAAGAAAGTACAAAATATTGTTCAGGTTAGTAGAATCACCTCACATCAGTGGCAACTACAAAGATTCAGGGGCATTTTTGTCTAAATTTAGTATCTAAAATATAAATTGGGCATGAGATTTGAAATTAATCCTCTGCAGGTGTTCATCAAGTCTGAATATGACAATCTTGTCTTCCAATGAGGTAAAAGATTCAGGGGCATTTTCGTCTAAAATTTCCCTTGTGATCATTGGTACAAATTATACCATTCCATTTGCATGGAAATTACTCAGATTGATAACATGAGTAGCAACAGAGGAAAATATCTTTTTTAAAATAAAAAATGCTCATATCTAATTATAAGGGAATGAGAAAAGAAGAAATGGTATAATCATTTGTCAATAAATCAAGAAATCAAGAAACTATACATCTTAAGCACGAAGTCGTCTTTATATTAATTGAGAACTCGGTTAATTGATTATCAAAAAATCAATTGATTATAAAGAATCAACTGATAACTAAAGAACAGATCAAGATGAAGGTGATTATCAAGAAATCAAGAAATTTAGATGAAAAATCGAAATCAATCCGGTAAGTAAAGATATGAAGTTTAACAAAAAAAATTGTACCTCGGATAATCTGCTCAGATGAGAAATCCTGGAAGACAGAGATGAGATTAAAGACAATGATACTGAAATAAATCGGTAATCGGTAATATGAAAAAAAAATCAATTTCTGTGTGCAATTGATATAGGAAGACGATCATATTGAAGAAGAGGATAATTTCATAAGAATGGTGGATAACGAGAAAGTCGAAGACGCAAGGTGAGACCCGTTCCAGGGATATTTTAGTCAGATTGAGAAAAGAGGAATACGTGTTCTGTTGAGCTCCACCTTTTTGGATGGGACTATTTTTTCAGTGAATTGTCCTATTAGAGTTGGTCAAACTTTTACTTTGTTTCAGTTCTAGGTATGCCAAACACCCTCTCAAAAGTTGTAGTTCTGTTATGTACCATTGTGTTCTCCTCACCAAACGGGCCCTAAAAGAACTAAAACCTTCGGAGCAATAGTGTTGTCAACAGTTAGCTTTGACGTTAACAAGGGACGGTTCTTGTTTGTAAGTTTTATAATATCACAAGGGGTGGGTGAGAAGTTTCCCTCACTTTTTTCCTGCCACGTCATCATTTCCCTTACTTTCTTTTCCCTCACTAAAACCCAAGGAATTGGTGATATATATATATATATATATATATATATATATATATATATATATATATATGATATAGATCCGGTAAGAAATTTTTTTTGATAGGAAAGGTAAGAAATTTTTTTTCGGCTTATTTTTTTGGCAAACAAAATAAATGAATCATTAGATGAATCAATAATAACATGATTCACAAAAAAAATCCCGAAAAAACATTTCGATGATTCATTTTTACGATGATTTTGTTGATACTCACTAAAATTGTCATAAAAGTGAATTTTTTTTCTTGATTTACCTAAAAATGAATTATAAAAGTGTTTTTTCCAGATTTTTTTCTTGTGAATCATCTTACTTTTAAATCATCTAATGATTCATTTCATTTTTTTCCTAAGAAAATATGTATATAAAAAATTTATTACCTTCCTACGGATCTATATATATATATATATATATATATATATATATATATATATATATATATATATATATATATATATATATATATAGGGACGGATCTAGTATGGTGCCAACGGTGGCACCGGCAACACCTAGTTTTTCCCGACGTAGTGCAAAATTTTCGATTTTTTTCTTTTATCTACTATAAAATGTGCCACCGGCAACACCTACTATGGATCGGCAACACCAACTACAAAATTCTATATATATATATATATATATATATATATATATATATATATATATATATATATATATATATATATATATATATATATAGAGAGAGAGAGAGAGAGAGAGAGAGAGTCAAGATCAAATAAAAAGGAAATTTTTGGTAGGAAAGTAAGAAATTTTTTTATATGCATATTTTCTTAGCAAAAAATGAAATGAATCATTAGATGATTCAAAAGTAAGATGATTCACAAGAAAAAATTCCGAAAAAAACACCTTCATGATTTATTTTTAGGTAAATCAAGAAAAAAATTCACTTTTATGACAATTTTAGTGAATATCAACAAATTCATAATAAAAATGAATCATCGAAATGTTTTTTCGGGATTTTTTTTTTGTTGAATCATGTTATTATTGATTCATTTAGTGATTCATTAGTTTTTTTCGCCAAAAAAATAAGTCGAAATTTTTTTTTACCTTCCTACCCAAAAAAATTTCTTACCGGATATATATATATATATATATATATATATATATATATATATATATATATATATATATATATATATATATATATATATATATATATATATATATATATATATAAAAGGAAAGCAAAGCAATTGTAAAAATTAATATGATTTACCGCTATAAGGCAGCATTCTTATGCAATCTATATGGACGTAGTAGAGACATTTATTGCATTTGTAAATCCAAAGATCCTCCTTACCTACAAAATCACCACCACATACTCTGCATCTGGGAAATTGCTTAGCTTCTTGATCTATCAAGGGGAAGGAATATGAAATGGTGAGTGGTGAATATGATAAAAAGAAGGATTTGTTGTTCTCTCTTGGATGAACAATTTTTCTGGTAGGAAAGCGCAATCACTGTGTATCGTGAAGCCGGCACAAATTGTACATTGATAGAACATCCCTTTATGCTCATTCCCACAAACACTACAGTGGCAGAAAATGGGCTTAGGGATAGCACATATTAGTAAGTGTGGGTGGCACGAATGATGAATGACATTTTTTCCTACTTCCATGACACACTTGAGATCAATGAAGAAATCATATTGATCACATTTGTAATTGTAACAATGTTCTCCAAGTGTTTGATCCCTCTTACATATTTTGCATATTATATGGTTATAGTTTCCAATTAAATTTAAATATGATGCAAGGTGAAGAGTATGTGGTGGGTGAGATGGGTGGTCTAACCTTGATGGGAGCTCACCACAGAAATTATGAAGTGAGAAATCATCACATGATGATGAACATGTGTAGTAGTACCTGTGATACATATGGATTTTTTCCCTCCACCTTCCATATGTGACACCTCCAAACCCCTCTTTTATAATCAGATCACCACCCTCGTCGTCATTTTCTTCTTCTTCTTCTTCTTCTTCTTCTTCTTCTTCATTGTATTGTAGTTGCAAATCAATGAGCTTTAGTGGATGCTCATGTTCAAGTAGGGGTGTCGAACGGGTATTTCTTTAAGAAAATAATACCCGATACCCGACCTATATTGTAATTCGGGTTTTTGGGTTTCGGGTATTCGAGTTTGAGGTCGGGTCGGGTCATGTAATTATCGGGTATACCCGAAAATTTCTTAAATGACACTTATTGATAATTTTTTATTTTTTATTTTTTTATTTTTACATGTTGGTTGGTTTAATCGGATAGGAAAATACTTCATACAATTAACAAGAACATATATATAATAACAATACAAATCATTATAATATGTTATATACTTTTATAATCCCATTCCGTGTGATAGTGAGAAACTGAGAATTGTGATGACGGTTCAGGACTTCAGCTTCAGTGTCGTATTTCCTTTGTAAGTTTGCGTCGACTGTCGAGCCGTCATTCATAAGAAGGAAACGAAGGGTTTTGTTTCATTTGAAGTGTGCGTACGTGACTGCATTGTATATTTGGTATTATTTAAAAAACGAATTCGGGTATTCGGGTATACCTGAAAATAAATATTCATACCTAAAACCCGACCTATATTATTATCGGGTTAACTTATTACCCGAATGTTCATACCAGTTACCCGTTCTACCCGACCCATTCTACCCGAATTCGGAACAGGACGGGTGGGTAGAACGGGTTTCGGGTTTTTTCCACAGGCCTATGTTCAAGTATTTCATGTACTACCTCCATCATAATTATATTTCTCTCTTTACAATAATGATCATGTTAGACTCCCCAAACCCCATCTTATTTATAGTAAAGAAAGAGCATATATGTGTGCCAATTTTACTAACCAAGCAAGCTATTTTTTTCTTTCTAATTTACACTGGTTTATCTTTTGCTATTTTGTTATTCGTTTTGTTTTTCCAAAAGAAGAAATCACTAAAGTTTTTTCCAAAGTAATTTATCATACTAATTTAATTTACTTTAAGAAATTACCCACCAATTTTCCTCATTTGTCCCTTAGAATGTTTAGAATGTGGAATTGCAGATTTGCAAGTAATGATTTCACAAACAAAATTACATAATTTACAATGTATCGGTTGATTAATCGTAACATTGACATGTTTTCTCAAAGTCTTGATTATTCTTAGATTTGGTTTTATGTTTTGATATTTTTGAAGTTTAATAATTACGGAATAAACACAATTACAAAAAGCAAAAGCATAGCATAATTCTTTTCCTTTTTCTTTATCTGTAGTAATTAGTACCACCTCTCTCGAATATTAAGTAAGGAATAAGTTAAGTCCCAATTTTGTTTTATGATTTGGCCGGTATATAATATATAGAGGTTAGAGTAGATTCATATTGCTTAATTGAACCCAAAGTCAATTGGTGGAGTTGAATGTTGAAAGATCTCATATAGGTTCGCTTTCTTCCTCTGATCCGTAAACAAATTATGTAGGAAGTTGAATAAATCAAATTACAAACGAAGCAAGCAGAAAAGTAGAAAATACAATTTCCAAGTAGTAGTATATTTAGCACATACATACTTATATTAATCGCAAAGCAAACCATTCAAATTTTGATTTTTATAGAAAACATACACTAAACATTCAAATGTAATCAATAATCAAAATTGTTACGATCAACTAAAGAAAAGGAAGTTGTTTCTGTTTTAATATGGCCGTTTGCAATAATCAAATGAAAGTTAATTTTAAGATGACCATTTTGCAATGAGATACATTATATGCATTCAAATTTAATTTCAAGATAAACATCTGTAATCAGATACCATACACACCATGCATGTTTTTTGATCTTGTTCGGTTCCTTAGATAAGGAAAAGGGATGCATCTGGTTCTCCAGCCAAGTACATATATACACACTCAAGAAAAGAAAAGAAAAGGAATAAACTATTTCGGTTAAAGCTAAAATAAGTTTGGGTAGTATACTACTATACAGGTAAACCAAAGAAAAGAAAGATGTTAAAACCGAACCTTAATTATTTTTGAGTGGCTTCAATTCAATTTCAGACAAAGGGTTATATTCCCGTTTTTTTCCTTTTTTTTTGTCATTTTTGAATCTGGTACACAGATCATAACATTCACATTCTCTGTTGTTCTTCATTCTACTAAGTTTTATCCGATTGAAGATTTCGATTGTGTACCATCAAAGTATTTTAATCTGAAAGTGCAGTCACAACTCTCACAAATCCAAGCAATCAAAACACCCCGATTTTCTGACATATAATAGTTTTTAAAATTGAATCGCTATCTTGGCCAAAATCAATATAGTATGTGTGCTTATAAAACCACATGTGATGCTACATATGTTGGGTTTTAATGTTTAAAGTTGAGATTTATTCATGTGTATCAGTGTGTGGAATGGATGTTTATGAAATACTAAATTACTTGTGTTTACCAAAAAAAAAAATCCATTGGAATACTTCCAGTCTAGCAAAACAATAATAATTAAAAAGTTCGATTATCGTAAAAGCATTGTGCAAGCAACAAGTTTAACGTATCAAAGTTGTATCACAAAAATGTTGTCGGCATCTAGGAAAGTGAAGAGAAATGATTATAAGCTTACTTGTTTGCTTCGATAAACTCCCTGTATTCTTTCTTCATTTTGACCCCTGATACACTCCTGCATAATAAATATATCATATCTCAATTCCATTGTTAGAGTAAAAAGGCTTTCTAAAATAGGAAAGAAGGTAAAGAAAAGATTTGGTAACCGATCATTTCTTTATGCTTAAAGAACTGGACACATGGTGTGCCCATGATGTTTGTTGCCTCAGCGATTTCCTGATCTTCTTCTATATCAATCTCAACATAATGGACAATCTCCGCAAATTCATTTGTCACATGTTTCCTTCATTAATCAATTAACGGATTTTAAACAAAGTTTCTTTCAAGTTAAAAAGATGAAATAGACCTTGTTGAGGATTGGCTTCAAGATCCTACATGGACCACATGATGGTGCAGTGTATATCACACAAATCAGCCAGGGACTTTTGTGCCTCCATTCATGGTCTTATATCAAAAATAATGTAAATAATATAAAATTATAAAAGAAAATAAGGTTGAATTGGGCTTTGTTAAATAAAATTATCTGAACATCTCCCGGAACAAACACCCGCTCAGTTGAAGTCTTTGCAGTGCCTTGTTCAACCAAAATATATATTCAGTGTCATCAAGTTTTCATATATAAATTTTCCCACAACTACAAGATGACAAGTCTTGTTAATTATCTAAGGTACAAGATTACTAGATTCAAAATTATTAGATCTTTGAATAGTAAGGAATCAACAAAAGTGGTGCAAGGGCTAGTATGGACTCGTTAAATTCAGTTACTTTATTGTATCATCCATCATACACATAAAATTAAGGCGAAGAAAGAGTAATGACAATTACAAATCGTATATGGTTTCAAACATGAGGAAGAGAAACCAAAAACTTCATATGTAGTATTTCTTACAACAGCCGTAATCAATTGCAAACTTGCACTTGAGACATTTAAAGATCATTTTGTACTGTAATCGCCGATGACAATTACTACATTCACCATCCAACACAATACCTTGAGAAAAAGAGAGAGGGTGTGGGTGACTATGAGTCTTATGAATGCCTCCAAACTTTATATTCACGAAATAGTGAGTAGCTCTCCGATACTCGATATAGGTATGTGTCTCGTTCTGAAGTATTGATTGAGCACAAGCTGTATGCACAGACTGAGCACAATCTTGACAATGATAGAAAGACATATGAGGATTCAAGTCCTCCTCACAGATTTCACAAAAGTATTCACTCTTATGATTCTCAATCGGGTGGTAACTAAGGTGCATTGGATGCTTGTCACACTTGTGCCTGATTGTCTTAGCTAATAACAAAGCACATTCGGGATGCATAAAGATATAGCAAATGTTGCATCTGAAAGACCATTCACGACGTTGATCGCTTTCGAGACATATTTGACAAAAAAACAAAGCGACTGATTTATCTATTGAAAGAAGGTGATTGGGGTGAGCTTCATGTGTGATTTGTTTAGGTATAAGTCCACATGTAACATCAACATAGTATTCACATCCGACACAACCATACGCAAATCCATTGCAAGGTAGACTACAAACATTACAAAGGAACACATCAAAAAAGCAACCAGGGATGTTTGAGTAAATGAGATGGAGAGTATGGTGTGGGTGGCCCGGGTGGTTTTGTAGTTCTGAGGGTAGTCGAGTGCACCACTCATGGAGAGCAAAGTCATTGCAACTATGGTGATCACATATGTAAAAAGGCATGGTGGACATGATTGGTTTGAGACATCCATTGCATAACAGTCGGGTCTTTTTCATTGGGTCATGACATTTTATTAATAACAAAGAATTTGAGGAGGAGGAGGTTTGCTCATTGCTATGTGTGTGATTAACTAGAATCAGAGGGTGTTGATGACTCATGTGGATTAGGTGATCATCTACCTTATGATTTCTTGTTCCACTTTGTTGGAAAATCAAGTAGTGTTTTGGTAGGCTGTATGTTTCATCAGGGAATGGGAGATGGAGAAGACCAGGATGGTCAACATAATTTTTAGCCGTTTTGCCAAAGCCTGATCATAAATTAGGAATTAGCAACTATATATAATAATTTAACTACCAAATGATATATATATATATATATATATATATATATATATATATATATATATATATATATATATATAATCAAGGCAAGGAAAGGAATTGTAAAAGTAAAAATGATTTAATTACCGGCAGTTGGAGGCGGCACTCTTACGCAATCCACGTGGACATAGTAGAGACATTTATCGCATTTGTAAATCCAAAGATCATCCTTACCATAAAAATCACCACCACATACTCTGCATCTAGGAAAATGCTTAGCTTGTTGATCTTTCAAGGGGAAGGAATATGAAATGGTGAGGGGATGGGTATGATAAAAAGAACCATGTGTTCTCTGTTGGATGAGCAATTTTTGTGGTAGGAAAGCACATTCAGTGTGTATGGTGAAGCCACCACAAGTGGTACTACATTGATAGAAGATGCCTTTATGTTCCTCCCCACAAGCATTACAGTGGCATAAAATGGGCTTAGGGATGGCACATATTAGCAAGTGAGGGTGGGAAGGATGATAGATGATATTTTTTCCAACTTCCAAGGCACACTTGACATCAATGGAGAAACGACATTCATGACAGTTGTAATGATATTCTCCAGGCTTGTGATGTCTCATACAAATTTTGCATATCCGTTCCAAATATAAATCTGAATATGGTTCCAGGTGAAGAGTATGTGGTGGGTGTGATGGGTGGACTAACCATGACGGGAGCTCACCACAAAATTTGTGAAGTGAGAAATCATCACATGATGATGAACATGTGTAGTAGTACCTGTGGTACATATGGATTTCTTCCCTACACCTCTGACACGTGACACCTTCAAACCCCTCTTTCATAATCGGATCTTTTTCTTCTTTTTCTTCTTCTTCTTCTTCTTCATAGTGTGGATATTGTAGCTGCAAATCAAAGAGCTTTAGTGGATGCTCGTGTTCAGGTACTTCAAGCACCACCTCCATTATAATTATTATATTTCTCTCTTTACGATAATGATCATGTTAGACTCCCCATCTTATTAATTTATAGCAAAGAAAGAGCATATATGTGTGACAAATGCCAAATTCACGCTGAATGATCCCTTTTTATTTTATGTACTTTGTTTATCTTTTTGTTTTTTAATTTGTTATAGCTTTTACTCTAATCGGTGATATATATCTTATAACCGGTTTCTCATAGTATTTTAATTTGCCAACAAAGTTCCCCTACTTGTCCCTTAAAATATGAAAAATTGCTGGTAATTAACGACTTTATATCAACAAGCTGACATAATTTATGATGTATTTTAATTTATGAGTATCGGTTAATAAAAAATAGATATGACATTGTAATCTCGAAGTCCTGATAATTCTAGATTTGGTTTCATCTTTTGTTCTTGTTTTAGTTTAATACGTAAAGAATAAACACACAAAACAAAAGCATAGCATAACTCTTTTCCTTTTTCTTTATCTTTAGCACCACCTCTCTAGTCTCTAATAAGTAAGGAATAAGTCCCATTTTTAAGTTATACATTAGTCTTGTTTCATTAATTTGTACAGAGGTGGTTAGAGCATGATTGCATATGGCTTAATTGAGTTTAAAACAAACCAAAGTCAACCGGTGGAGTTGACTGTTTTCCTCTGATCCGTAAACAAAATCTATAGGAAGTTGAATAAATCAAATTACAAATGATTTGCATAACTTAAATAGATGTTAAAAAAGTTGTAGAATATTTATTTTTAAGATCTCATAAACAGATGTACGTGCTATGCATAGCTAGAGTCATCATGACCATTGTTGTGAGGTTAACCTAATTTAAAGCTAGAATACATAAAGATTTTGAATATGCAGAAAAGTAACTTGTTTGAGTAAATATGCATACACATGATAACATTTTCTTGAAGTTAAATCCAACAAAAGGAACAGAGGTTTATTCCGTTGTATTTTTGACAGGATTGAGCTAAATAGCACTCAATACCTTGCACAATCCGTTTGCAATCAAGATTATTATGATCAACTAAAGAAAAGGAAGTTGTTTCTATTTCAGAATGGCCATTTGCAATCAACTGAAAGCTAATTTTAAGGACTTCATTCGCAATGAGATGCTATGCATTCAAAGCTAATTTCAAGATAAACATTTGTACTCAGATGCCATACAATATGCATACACACCCTACATTTTTTTTTTGAACTTAATCAATTTCTTGGATATATAATATAAGTTCAAAAAACAATGGTTCTCCCGCCAAGCACATGCACACTCAAGTAAAGGGATGAGATTTAGAACCGGAAAACCGGACCGGAACCGGAACCGTTAGAACCGGAATATGTAGAATCGGGTCCGGTTCCGGGTTTAAAAATTGGCTTTATCCGGGTTTCGGGTAATCCGGGTTTGTGTCCATTGGGTCCGGGTAAACCGGGTCTAAAAACCGGAACCAGTTTTTGGAACCGGAACCACTTTTAGGGCCAGAACCGGTTTTTATGAAACGTTTAAAAGATGCATATCTTATTCGTTTCAACTCCAATTGACATATGATTTTTTCAAACATGTAGTTTAGAGTTTGTACATGATTTTAGACTATAAATTTGTCATTTTTAGTTTTATATTCATTGACTTACAGTCCTCCAAAGTCGAGATATCAAAGCTGGAAGTTTTTAGTTTTTCAGTTTTTTTGTATTCGGTGAAAGTTTTAAAACATGCATATCTTATTCGTTTGAAGTCAGATTGACATGTGGTTTGTTCCAACTTCTAGTTTACAGTTTGTACATGAGTTTAAACTATAATTTTATCATTTTTGATTTAACATTTAATGATTTACAGTCCTCCGAAGTCGGGATATCAACACTGAAAATTTTCAACTTTTCAGCTATTTGTTTTTGTACTTTGTATTATGTGAAAATATTAACACAAGCATATCTCATTCGTTTAAAGTCGGGTTGACATGCGGGTTCTTCTAGAGTGTATTTTAGAGTTTATACATGATTTTAGACTATAATTTTATTAATTTTGGTTTCATATTCAATGAATTACAGTCCCCCAAAATCGGGATATCAATATGAAAATTTTCAAAATTCAACCCATTAAGTAGTAAGTAATTACCAAAAAATTCCGGTTTTTCCGGGTTTTCCGGTTCTAAACCCACTTTATCCGGTTCCAACCTACCCACTTTGATGTTTCCGGGTTTTCCGGTTCTAGACCCACTTTACCCGGAACCGAACCGGAATCGGTTCTTATATACCGGTCTGGTTTCCGGTTCTATAAAATTCCATTAACCGGTTCCGGGTTTTCCGGGTCCGGGTCCATCCGGTCCGGGTTTGGACCCACTTGCAAAAGAACCGAACCGACCGGAACCGGCTTCGGCCAAAATGAAGAACCGAACCGGCCCGGCGGTTCTACCGGTTCCGGGTCCGGTTTTTGCCGGTTTTTCGATTTTGGAACCGGCTAAATTTTGATGTATCCAACGACTAAATTACTTTGCGTTTTATTGGTTGGTTGTGAAGAAGTGGATGTTTAAATACTAGTAAATAATCAACATTTTAATAATCAACATTTTAATAAACGATTAGGGGTGGTCATATGATGTGTACCCTTTCGTTGCCTTGACATGAATTTTTCACCAACAAAAAAAAAACAAAGTCTAATATATGGATTCCAACATTTCTTTGACATTTTGACTAATTCCCCGATCTCTTCCCCGTTAGCTTCAAGTTGTGTATAGCATCCACAATGTCTATATATAATACAAAAGAAAAATGTTATTACTTACTAAAATGCATGGTTGCAGAAATCGGGATTAATCGGCGATTAATCGTGGATAAATCGTTTGGCGTTCTCCAACCGTAGAGGATTAGGGCATTAATCGGAAATTTATGATTAATCGGGTTTGGCGGGATTAATCGGTCAACAAAAGTCAAAATAATTTAAAATTTTCAAAAAATCAACTTTCTTTTTTTACTCCAAAATTTTCAAATTTTCAAAATTTCAAATATTATACCAAAATGTTCATATTTTCGTAATTTCAAATTAAAAAATTAGAAAAAATTCCTTTTTTTCAAATTTTGAAGTACTTGTTTTTCTTAAGATATATTAATATTTGATTAATTTTAATATTTTATTAATAATCTATGGTCTTCGATTAATCCCCGATTAATCCCTTCCAAGACCGATTAATCCCTTAACACCAGTCGACCATCGAGCTACCGTCGAGCGATTTTTACAACCTTGCTAAAATGTAACAAATACTAATAAGATGTTAAAAATAAGATGTAACAAGTATTAGTGTATTACCGATAGCGAGGTCATCGTCAGCTAACACATCGTGCACTTCGTCGTAGTCATATATAGGCAAGCTACTCTTTCTTAGCCAATCTTGAGTGCATATCAATGCCTCCACAATCACAACGGACAAATTAATACGGTAGTCGGTAATTACTCGACAACCGTTACTGAATGTGGATTCGGATGCTACGGTGGAAATTTGTATCCCCAAAATATCTATTAGTAAACAAATTAGTGTATAATACACGACACGAATTTATAAATTACAAATGAAAACTAGAGTAAAAGAAGGTCGATACCTCTTGCCATTCGAGCAACGATCGGGAACCGCACTGCGTTATTTTTCCACCATGTGAGGATATCATATCCTTTGTCAAATCCGATTGGGTCCTCGTTTAAGTATCGTTGCAATTGACTTTCTGACGAAGTCGAGGGGAAACTTCCCGAAGTCATATAGCTTCCAAAGAATTCGTTTACGTCATCAAAATTAACAAGTTCTTCGGGAGTTTCTTGTTGAGACGATGAGGTCATGTTTGACTTTCCAAGTATGTCTTGAAAAACTTGTCCAATTTGCATTCGATATCAATAACCTTTGCACGTGCTTTGGATTCTATCTCATCAACGGACATCTTTTTATCTTTGTTCTTGGCTTTAAGCATTTGGGTAAAAACAACTTTCATAAACTTTGACTTGCATTGAGGATCTAACAATGTCGCAAAGAAGACATAATCACTTATAGTATCATAGTCACCCCAATACTTGTCATATTTATCTTTCATATCCGGTACCATAAACATAAAATTCGGGTTGGTTTCATGTTTCCTAAGATGTTGCTCTATGTCTAGGATCTTCCGAGCATACGTATGGAAGATAGGCTTTGTTGAACACGAAACTATTTCAGTTTTCTTCTTAAACTTCTCAAGAAACTCCATCATCTTTTTAATCATATCAAAATCTGAATGTGATGGTACCCTTCCCACTGTTTTATGAAACATTGGATCTACAAAAAAGAACAACAAAATCAGATAACGTTTTATTGTTGTTAGAAAAAAATTCAGATTTCACACCATTCCTTGTGGGGTTTGTAACTCATTCAATTTTTAACCAAATCAAGCGTTTTTATTGTCTAAATTCAACTACAAATCCTAATCTACATGTAGGAAAAAGATTCAGGTCAAAACAAGTTAAATTAAATGAGTTATGCACATTTGAACAACAAAATCAGATTACATTTTATTGATGTTAGAAAAAAAATCAAATTTGACACCCTTCCTTGCGGGGCTTGTAACTCATTCAGTTTTTAACCAAATCAAGCGTTTTTATAGTCTAAACTCAACTACAAATCCTAATCTACATGTAGGAAAAAAAATTCAGATCAAAAAAATTTTAGTTGAGTGAGTTATGCCCAATTCAAAATTTGGACAGATTGCTAAATAAGTAAATATTCCTATTTTTTAGTGCTGAAATATATTTGATTTTATTTACCTTGATGGCTATATTCGAGAAATGTGTCTTTCACATCGTATGCTGATCTTAGCAATTCAAAGGTAGAGTTCCACCTTGTTGGAGTTTCACCACACAAAAACCTTTGACTTTCTACAGCCACATCCTTCATGGCTTGTTTAAAGGTCTTGATCTGTTGCGGGGAGGCTCTAATGTATTTCACCGCATCTAATAGGTTTTTTACATGATAAACTTTGTGTTTTAACCCCATTTTCACAACTAGGTTTATGATATGAGCCATACACCTAATGTGAAAATGTTTGCCGTTCTCGTAAATACCCGGTAGTTCTTTCACAATGATGTTGATTGCCGCGTCATTTGTCTTGGCATTATCAACGGTCATCATCATGACATTCTTCATCCCCCACTCGTTTATGCAAATTAGAAACTCCCGGGCCGTGTCTTCAGCTTTGTGAGTATCAACCTCTCTAAAGTTGACTACCCTTTTGTGCACGACAAAATCTTCGGTAATGAAGTGGGCCGTGACAACCATATAATTTATCTTTTAACACGAGGGTGTCCACGTGTCGGTTGTCAAGTGGATGGTTGTTTTAAGGTTGTTGAAATGTTTGTACAACTTCTGCATCTCCATTAAATAGAAGGACACAACATCACGAGAAATTTTATGCCTTGAAGGCAATTTCACCCTACCATTAAGGGCGTTTACAAATTCTATGAATGCCTCGTTTTCAATGAATTTAAAGGGTAGTTCCCCGACGGTGAAAAGGCCTAGCAAGGCAAGCTGGATCCTAGTATCATCATGTTTCCATGTGTATACATGACCCTCACCATTAGGAGCTTTCGTAAATGACAACTTTTGTTGTTTATCATCAACTTCTTTCGGTTTGTTGCCTAGATTTAACTTGCACCCATTAAAATGTTTGTTTATTGAAGTTGTCCCATTCTGGTTTGGATCTGCGGCTAGTAAATGTAAACAATAATTACATTTAGCCCACTTTCTTTCAATTCCATCTTCCTCCTTTATCCATTCTATCTCGAAGTATTTCCAAACAGGAATTATCTCTACCCTCACCTCGTCTGGTTGGGTTAATCCGGTCCCTTAACTCCTTTTGAGTCTTTTTTGTTATTTTTGGGTTTTGGTTTTGTTGGGTATTTTTCTTGTGTTCGTTCTTTTGGTAGTGGTGGTTTTTTTGTTTGTGTTGGTTTTTTTGGTTGTCTTTGTTTTTGTGGGGTTGCAAATTTTCGTTTTTTTGAAGGTTGTTGTTCTTGTGGCTCCTCTTCTTGGTTTGATTCATCACTTGATATAACATTCCATGCCGGTGTTTCTTCTATATAATCTTCTTCATAGCTTCTAAATAAAACATATAATAAGTCATATTACGTTTAAATGCTGAAAAATAAATATTAAAAAAAATCTGATTTGACACCCTTCCTTGCGGGGCTTGTAAGTCATTCAATTTTTAACCAAATTAAGCGTTTTTATAGTCTAAACTCAACTATAAATCGTAATCTACATGTAGGAAAAAGATTCAGGTCAAAACAAGTTAAATTGAAAGAGTTATGCACATTTGAACCACAAAAATCAGATTACGTTTTATTGCTGTTAGAAAAAAAAAATCAGATTTGACACCCTTCCTTGCGGGGCTTGTAACTCATTCAATACTTAACCAAATTAAGCGTTTTTATAGTCTAAATTCAACTACAAATCCTAATCTACATGTAGGACAAAGATTCAGGTCAAAACAAGTTAAATTGAGTGAGTTATGCACATTTGAACCACAAAAATCAGATTACGTTTTATTGCTGTTAGAAAAAAAAAAATCAGATTTGACACCTTTCCTTGCGGGGCTTGTAACTCATTCAATTTTTAACCAAATTAAGCGTTTTTATAATCTAAATTCAACTACAAATCCTAATCTACATGTAGAAAAAAGATTCAGGTCAAAACAAGTTAAATTGAATGAGTTATGCACATTTGAACAACAAAATCAGATTACGTTTTATTGCCGTTAGAAAAAAAAAATCAGATTTGACACCTTTCCTTGCAGGGCTTGTAATGCATTCAATTTTTAACCAAATCAAGCGTTTTTATAGTCTAAACTCAACTACAAATCCTAATCTACATGTAGGAAAACGATTCAGATCAAAATAAGTTAAATTGAGTGAGTTATGCACAATTCAAAATTTGGACAGATTGCTAAAGAAGTAAATATTGCTAATGAGCTAAATGCTAATCTTACTTGGTCATCAAAGTCTTTTCCAATCCAATTAGCCGGATTACCATCTTCAATATTGGCATCATGAACATCCGAGTTTCGGTATCTTGATGATGGTACATTTGGTAACCCATCCAAATCCTACATTGTCAATTTTACACATTAATTATATAACAAAACTACAAAAGTACTAAACAAATTCGTAGTTTTGACAATCTTACATAATTACATTCATACTATAAACAATAAACTAATCTAACAAAAATCTTGCATGTATGTCTACAAAGTACACTGTTAAATGGTGCTTAAAACATGAAACATATATTATATGTACAACCTTTCATCCGTAAAGGAGTACTCCACTATGAGACTATGATCAAGAATCAAGATCGTTTAATTAAGTAGGGATAAGAATGCATATATTTGGTGAATCATTAAAGCATTGAAGCAAATATGTAATCTTAAAACACGAAATATAAATATACGATCTTACTTGATCTTCATGAACATCCATAGTTTGAATCATTGAAGCAATTGAAGATGAAAATCGATGATTGATGATGAAGAATTGAAGAGCGATTGAAACTTGGAGATGGAAAGTTGGAATCGTACAAGTAGGGTACTAGCCTGGATTCTTGGATTCGATGATCGATGCTTGGATTCTTATTCCTTAGAGATGTCGAATTGTCAATCGATGGTAGACTAGCCTGGTAGGGTTCGTATCTTCGTGACTTGGGGAGTTGGGATCGGCGATCAAGGTTTTTTTTGTCGATCGTGTTTTTTTTGTTACGTCCGAAGTGTAAGGCAGAACTTCAAGCAACAAAGCCAAATGCATGGGGTTTTTTGTATCCGGTCCGGTTCCCGGTTTTGGGCCGGTTCCAACGGTCGGTTCTTACCGGGTCCCGGTTCCAAAAAATCACGAAATTATAGTATAGGTCCCGGCCCGACCGGTTCCATCGGGTGCCGGTTCCGGGACCGGTTTCGGCCGGTTCCCCGGTCCTTTTGCTCATCCCTACACTCAAGAACAGAAAAGATAAAGGAAGAAGCTATTTCGGTTAAAGCTAAAATAAGTTTATGTAGTGTACTGTAATAAAAAATAAAAAAATAATAATAAAAATAAAAATAAACAAACCTGATTCTTATTCTTATTGAGTGGCTTCAATTAGAGCCGGCAAAAATCGACCCAACCCAAAATTAGCAGGTTGGGTTGACATTTTCAACCCATTTAACTTAAATATGTCAACTCATCTAACCCATTTAATTAAATAGGTTGGGTTGGGTAAAAAATTTCAACCCATCAACCCATTTAACTTTAATATATATATATATATATATATATATATATATATATATATATATATATATATATATATATATATATATATATATAATTTGATAATTATTTGAATATTATCATGTATTAATCAAAGTATTAATTTATAAATTATAATGTTGCATTATTATTATCTATGTTTAATAATATTCAATCCTAATTTCCATCCTTTTTTTAGCGCCGATAATACTGGTCACTCTCCAAAATCACTATGAAACTAATAGAGTTGGCAAAAATCGACTCAACCCAAACCCAACTCAAAATTAACGGGTTGGGTTGAGATTTTCAATCCATTTAACTTAAATGGGTCACCTGTCTAACCCATTAAATTAAATAGGTTGGGTTGGGTAAAAATTATCAACATGTCAACCTATATATATATATATATATATATATATATATATATATATATATATATATATATATATATATATATATATATATATGTGTGTGTGTGTGTGTATATATATATTTAATTTAATAATTATTTGAATATTAGTTAAAGTATTAATTTGTAAATTATAATGTTGCATTATTATTATCTATGTTTAATAAAAGTCAATTCTAATTTTCATCCTTTTTTTAGCGCTAATAATATTGGTCACTCTCCAAAAGCACTATGAAACCAAATATTTTCAATGTTGTTTGAACAATTTATTTGTATTTATAAATTAGGATTGTGCTTTAGTCATAATTATGAAGTTTTATTTACATTTCATAATTTAAGTCGTATAATAATTAATTATATAATTTTTTTAATTGATTTAAAATGGGTTAACCCACGTTTAACTCATTGATTTAATAGGTTGGGTCGGGAACAACATAAACAGGTCAACCCGGTGACTACCCATTTATCTAAAAGGTTGGGTTAGGTTGGAAATATCAACCCCTTTAAATAAATAGGTTGGATTGGATTGAAATTTTCAACCCAATTATTAAATGCGTTGAACTCAAACCCAACTCAGGTTGACCCATTGTCACCTCTAGGAACTGAACATTTTTAATGTTATTTGAACAATTTATTTGTATTTATGAATTAAGATTATGCTTTTATCATAATTATAAAGTTTTATTTACGTTTTATAATTTAAGTGATATAATATTTAATTATATAATTTTTTTAATTGATTTTAAATGGGTTAACCCAAGTTTAACTCATTTATTTAATAGGTTGGGTGAGGAACTATATAAACAGATCAACCCGGTGACAACCCATTTATCTAAAAGATTGGGTTGGGTTGGAAATATCAACTCATTTAAATAAACAGGTTGGGTTGGGTTAGAAATTCCAACCCAATTATTAAATAGGTTGAACCTGAACCCAACTCAGGTCGACCCATTGTCACCTCTAACTTCAATTTCGACTTCTGTTCAAGGATTCAAGCTCGACGCTCTTGTATTGTATAGGTAAACCAAACCTTGGGCTATCAATTTCTAGCTTTATGGGTTGATTTTTTAGGGCACGTTTTCTTTTTTCTAGGTTGGTTGAAGGTAACTACTTTCTAAGGTTTACATTTGGGGTATCTAAAAAAACCCTAAAAATGAAAATTAAACCTTCACATATTACTTAAAATATATAATAGTTAGATAAAATTAGTTAAAAACAAATAATATTAGATCTAAAACAAAGAAATAACCAAAACGGAAAATGTCACTATATATATAGCATAATAAAGTATATATATTTGTCTATCTAGTCACTAATACTTTTTTTATGCTCTCACGTACTCCGAGTTTGTGACCCGGCTTCAACATTACATGCAAGAAGAGTTCAAAAAGTTTATTATTGCAAGCCAAACAAAACATTAGTGGAAGGGATTTGTCCTATTGCTAATGATGTTGACTATGCAACTTTTTTATTTGATGCTTACGGTACAGATGGAAAAAATTATGTATATGTTGACCATGTTGGTGCTGAAATAGAAGAATGGTTTGGTGATGAAGTCGATGAAGAAGATGAGTGTGATTCCTACATCATGGGTGGGGATAATGAGGATGAATCGGATAACTTGATGGATGTTGGTATTGATTCTACAAGTGAAACTGTTGTTATGAACAAAACAACAAATGATGACTTTTTGAGTAAACTATGTGCCTCAGATGAAGAGGATGACTTGCATACCACGTTACATGATGAGGGTGAGAGTGACCCTTGTGGTAAGGTACATGTCATATTCGATGAGTCGTTACACTGGAATAAGCAAAAGCCAATACTTAGGTATGAGATTTTATGACCCATGGCAGGTTAAAACCATGTTATGAAATTATGTTGTTGCCAATGGATACCAGCTTTATTTTGAAAAGAAAAAAAGATTGTTGGTGAAGTGTTGCAAGAGTGAATGCAGCTTTAGGTTATGGGCATCTTGGATGACTGATGAAGAGACCTTCCAAATAAAGTCTTTTAAAAGTGATCATACTTGTGCCGGAAACTTCAAGATGGGATCACTTATTACATATGCATGGATTGGGAGTCACTACACAACGAAAATATTAGCTAGGCAGAAGATGAGTGTAAGAAAGCTTAGATTGGTTGTAATAAAGAAGTTTCACATACAAGTTAGCCTTGTCCAATGTAGGAGGGCTAAAAAATATGCACCAACATTGATTGAAGGAAATCTTGTGGAACAGGAACATTATGCCAAACTTTGGTCATATGGTGTAAGGATAGAAGCTAACGACATGTCAGATGGGAAAAAGTATTTCAATAGATTCTATGTGTGTTTTGAGGGTGTGATAAAGGGATGGATGGGGTTGTAGGAAAATAATAGGGCTAGATGGTGGTTTCTTAAAGGGAATATGCAAAGGGTAATTGCTTAGTATAGTTGGAAGGGATGCAAAAACTATGGCGCTTCTTCCTCGAACGCCGACCACCCCTTCTCATGCTCCATCAACGACTTCTTCTGCCTCCAACCCTCCCATCGACCACTATCGTCGTCGATACTCCACCACCGACATTTTCTCCTGCGCAACCTCCTTGCCCGCAACCTTTTCCACCGTCGTCTTTCCAACTCTCGCTCTCTTAATTCAAGTATTTTACTTACATTCCCGATTTTTGATGAAGTTGTGATTGCTTTATTACTTAAAGTTGGGGAGAGTGAACTCACTTTATCTTGCCCTGTTTATGTATGAGCTCATCCCTTTGTTCGTGGATTTGCCCCAATTTGTTTGGAGCTTTGTAGTTCATGATCTGCCCTAAATTCTCTCTACATGGATTTGTTCAGAGATTTGTAGTTCATGGATTTTCCCCAATCTTGAACACAGGTCACGAAAGGTACTTTGTCTCCTTCTTAACCCATGTACTACTTCGTCTCCTTCTTAATCCTCTGTAAATTATTCTTTATCCTTTGGGTTCTAATTAAACAACTCTTAGCTTTGTTTTTCTATGGCTTTTGAGTTCCGATCAAAATGTTGATTCTTTCATCATACATTTATTTCAATTTCATTCTTTCTATTTTAGTTTCGATGAAAATAATCGGTTATTAGAATGAAATATAGACTCCATTATAAATATAACATATCAACCATTTATCCTATTAGGATTTTTGCGATATCCAAACTTGATATTAACATCAGTGGGTGGGTAGAAGAAGCAGAAACTGCATTCTAATTATAAACTTGTTTTTTTGTTCTTTGTTGATTGTTGGATAACAGGTGAAAGTTCCAACTTGGATCGGTGATAATAAAGAAGAATTTCAATGAATGTTACACTGTGAAGATGGTAGTCAACGTGTCTAAAGCTATAAAAGTACGAATTTGAGATTCTATTCGTATAGTAATTACTTGTAAGAATCGTCAATATCTTGTAACAATTACTATTAGCAATCACTCTCAAACCATATTGTTTTATTTTATCGTTTATTTTTATTAATTGTCACAATACAAATTGTTGGTTGACGAGTTTGATGTGTGTACAAAGGGAAGCCAAGGGACTTGAAAAATGTTGATAAGTTATGTAAAAACGGAACTGTGTGTATATTTGTCTATATCTATGTATGCGAAAAATGTTGTTTGAGGGTATATAGTCATTTTGCATAGTCAATTAGATGCAAATCAAACAACAAGTTTTAGTAAAAAGTTAATTCAGTCAGAACTTCAAACCCGGTCAACTTTAACCCAATTAGCAGCTATCAAACGACCCTTTAAACGGTTTACAGTCCACACAAACATCATTGCTCATCCGGTCACTTTACCTTGACAAGACTTAACCAAGAAAATCCCCCTTAATCTAGTAAGTTATATGAATGTTTAGTTTTGATTTAATACTAAAAAACGAACTCGATAGAAAGATTTTTCCATATAACATGTATAAAAGCTTGAAATTTTCTAACAATTAAACATAATTTATTTTCGATTTTTTAAAAGAGAAAAGTCATAAATTGATATTGATTAAATATAGAACATATTTACTTAGTTATAAATGTATATTATGAACATATAGTATCACATAGCAAAATACATGGTTAATGACTTGCAAGTCTCATTTTGTATCCATATGGTACGGGTAATTACAAACATATGTTATCTTTAATTCTTTATATTTTAAAATTATTTTGCAATCTTGGATTCACCTTATATTAAGCTCATTTGTTATCTTTATTTTTGGTTTGAAATAAAATCGGAAAGGACACAAAGGGCAGTGTAAGTAAAAATAATGGGTGTGGACAACTAGTCAAGGGTTGTTATCATAATCCAAAAGGTGACACCTCATATGTCATGTCAAAATGGTGAGAAAATTGACAACGAATTATAACATCTTTAACTTTCTATGTCATCATTTCTTTTTTTATTTTTATTTTTTGGTTTTTTTTCTTTTTTCAATTTATTTATTTTTTATTTTTTTGTTCAATATATTTTTTTTAATCACGTTGGATTAATTCAAAAAAACGAAACATGCAATTTAATTAACTTTTAGATTAACCATAACATTAAAGCTTAATTAAAAAAAAACAAACACACAACGTTGAACGCCAAAAAAAAAACCATTGTCCTAAAAACTAAAAACCGATCAACTAATCACCCAAATATTGTTTTTCGATTTTCTTTTTCATCTTCCGGGGCACTTGCGCTTCTCGTAGTCCCATATTTTCTTCGCTAATCCTTCACCATTTGATCTTTCTCTGCTTGCTTACGAAGAAACTCCAAGTGCTCACGTTGCACATCAACCTTTTGTTGGACGATCACATTGTGTTGGTCGAACTTCGCTTTCATTTCTGCCAACTCTTGTGCCCTTCTATCAAATTCGTCCGCGTGACGTTGAGCGCGTTTTGTTTTGTCGCGTCCGATCGATCGGCATGGGGGAAGATCTATTCAATGTCGTCGGGGATGTCATTCGTGTCGCGTTGAGGTCAATGTTAGTTCATGTGTCGAAAACATCAAATGAACTATAATTGTGAGACCTCTTTGATTGTGCCTCTGACGATGTTATCACCTTAATCCGTTTTGGGTCTAACTTGACAATCTCTCATATTTTTTCAAACTTGAAAGTGTGCCCCATTTCGACTTGATATTATTCCCACGCAGCTTTGTACACATCAAAATCATTTGCACCTTTTTTTTGCGATTCTAGTCTCATGAAAATCTCATTAAACTGGGTGCGCCGATGATTAATCGGAGTCCACTTGCTACTAAGCATATCAATATTGTGATATGGTTGTTTCTTCATAAGAGCGTGGAATTTGCCACGCACGATTTCCCAAAACCTAATTCTCCGCACATCATTTCCGATGGTTAAACTCTTTGAAGTCCCAGATCATGCCACCGCCAATGCGTACTCTTCCTCCGGTGTCCAACATAGTGGAGGATCTTCTTCCGTATCTGAAACTGCCTTCCTTTTCCTTTTCCCTTTTCCTTTCTCTCTTCCTTTCCGACTGCCTCCCGCTTGTGTTTTAGGAAAAGTTTTTGGTAGTGGTTGTGTGGTTGTTTGTTGCATGGAAGTGAAAACACCGAAAATGTTTTGTTGAAGATTTAGGTTTTACTACATGTAAGGGGATGTAGGAAATTGCATTAGGGGTGAGTTGGAGTTGAACATGTTCATATAACTTTCGTATTGTACGAACCCCATTGGAATGGATGTGTTTGTGTTTAGAGATAGGGTGTTAGGCTTTTGCTCCATATTGGTTCAAAGGAAAAGTGGTTTTTTTTAAGTTGAAAATAGAATGAATATGAGAGAAGATTGTGTGGTTAAAATTATGTTTGTATGTGTATTTATATTTAAAATAAAAAATAAGTTTATTTTATTTTATTTTAGATATTGACCGTTCGTCAACGGTCAAAAAGTGACCGTTCTACGCGTTATGAATCGTTATAGGGGCAACGAAGGGTAAAGAAATGGCTCGTAACGGACAAAAACGAAATGGAGGGGGCGGTGTTTAGCCGTGACCACGGCGTTAAGCCCGTGCCACGTCAAACTACGGATCATGGTGATAGCCTTGGAAATGTAGGTTTCACATTGAAAGATGAAAATAAAGAAGTGAGACTCTATAGGTGGTGTGGTGTGTTTGGGGAACCATAAACAGCAATGTACACTACCAAAATTTCCAAAAATAGCAGTGTGCTTTACCAAAATTCTTGATTACAATACAGCAATGTACACTACCAAAATTAAGGCATGAATTATCCAAGTTTTTTGTTTACTCTATATTGGAATGAAGGAAATCAATAGAAATTACTTAATATTAATGAAAAAAATACATGTTAGGAAGGAACAAAAAAGAAAGGGTGATCTCGGTTTCTTCTAATTATAAAACTTTGTTTCAATTAAATTTTGCATTTTAATTAGGTCATCCAATCAATCAATTTACAAAACATAGCATATCATATTTAAGTAAGAATTCCACCCATCGATTTGATTAAAACAAGTGCATATATAGGAAATTTATATAGAAAACAAAAGTATTCCAGAGAAGGTTAGGGAGGATAATGCATGAATCTCAACAAAAATAAAACCAATAGTATTAGCATATATATATATATATATATATATATATATATATATATATATATATATATATATATATATATATATATATATATATATATATATATATATATATATATATATATATATATATATATATATATATATTATGATGATGATATTGAAGTTCTACAATTAAGAAATTATCCAAAATATATATTAAAAAGTTTAACCATCATTGTGCAAGCAACAAGTTTAACATATCAAAATTGTATCACAAATCTAGGAAAGTGATTATAAGCTTTACTTGTTTGCTTGGATAAACTCCCAGTATTCTTTCTTCATTTTGACCCCGGATACACTCCTGCATAATATCTCAATTCCATTGTTAGAGTGAAAAGAGTTTCTAAAATAGGAAATTAAGAAGGAAAAGAATTAAAAGATTTGGCAACCTGATCATTTCTTTATGCTTGAAGAACTGGACACATGGCGTACCCATGATGTTTGCTGCCTCAGCAACTTCTTGATCTTCTTCTATATCAATCTCAACATAATGGACATTCTCCTCAAATTCATCTATCACCTGTTTCATTTTCATTCATTAACCAATTATTAATGGATTTTAGCCAAAGTTTCTTTCTTTCAAGTTAAAAAGATGAAATAACATTAATTAATGAATGAATGACCTTGCTGAGGATCGGCTTCAATGTCCTACATGGACCACATGAGGGTGCTGTGTATAACACACAAATCAGCCGTGGACTTTCATGATACAATTTACGCACTGCATACTGTTATTTAAAAAAATAATAATAAGAAAAAATATATTGTGAAAATAAGGGTATAAATGTCAAATACCTGTCCCTTGTGCTTTGTAAGTGTAATGTCAAATCCTTCTTTTTCATCACTTGTTGTGACCTCTTTTTCAGCTTCTTCACCATGGTGCTGCAAGTAAATTGCAAGCTTATGACACATTTTATGCATATATATAATAGGAATATGAAAAAAAAAAAAAAAAAAAAAAAGGTGAAATAAATACCTGATGAAATTCAACAAGAAGATTATTGGTGACAAGATATCTCTCCACTGACAGAGCAGCAATGCACCCTGATCCAGCTGCAGTTATGGCTTGCCTCCATTCATGATCCTATATATATAAAAAATATATATATATTGGATATAAATCGTAAAGTATAAAAAAGGATAAGGTTGAATTGGTCATTATCAAATTAAATTACCTGAACATCTCCTGCAACAAACACTCCTTCAGTTGAAGTCTTTGCAGTGCCTTCTTCAACCAAAATATATCCAGTGTCATCAAGTTTGACTTGACCTTCCAGCAATTGACTGTTTGGAGAATGACCAATTCCATAAAACAATCCTTTGACCTCTAATACTGATTCCACTCCTGTATCAAGTCTTTTGGTCAAAACACCAGACATCTGCCCTTTACTATTGCTCACAACATCAACTGTTTCTGTGTTGTAATGCACCGTGATATTTGGATTATCAAAAACTCTGAAACATTCGCCATAATCAACCTGTTATACAAAGAAGAAAGAATCCCAGTCTTTTAACTACTTCCATGAAGACATGGATATGATATGATCATATATTTTCTAACCTGTCCTGCATAGCTCGTGATGCCTTTAATTGATCCCTGCGCACAAGTAAATGTACATGTCTTGCATATTTAGTCAAATATATTGCTTCCTCAGTTGCTGTATCACCTCCTCCAACAACAGCAAGAACTTGACCCTTAAAAATTGGTGAAGCTCCATCACAGATTGCACAGGCACTAATTCCCCTACTCCAGAACTCATCTTCACGAGGTAATTTAAGCCTTTTGGCAGTCGCCCCTGTGGCCACTATGATACTATTACACTTTACTATGCGATCACTACTTTGTACAGTGAAAGGACTGGTGTTCACATCAACAAATTCAACATCTTCTTGAAAAAGCTCTGCTCCCCAACGCTCAGCTTGACTACGCATCCTATCCATCAAGTCTGGACCAGTGATTCCTTCTGGAAACCCTGGAAAGTTCTCGACTTCTGTGGTGGTCATCAATTGTCCACCAGGAACACCGCCTATTTGATATCCCTCAAACATAACAGGCTTCAAATTGGCACGACCTGCGTAGATTGCTGCTGTGTAACCAGCAGGTCCTGAACCAATAATCACCAAATTTTCAACACCTGAAAGCATTCCATGGAATACTGGTTAGACTCTCAACGTTTCCCTCAGATCAATGCAAACCACATCCTCTTTCTACTTCGCTTTGTTGATTTTGAGGTTTAAACATACACATGGATACATACGTAAATGATTTTAAAAATAATAAGTTAAAACCTGGAGAAGTAGGTTGATCAGCCGAGTAAGCCTTAACGGTTACTGATAACGGCAGCGGCGGATGAGAACGGTGGTAATATGGGAACTGGCCACCGATTGCAGCGACCGAGTCATACCGAAGAGTGCTAGTGCCTTGGCTGTTCAATCCAAAAAAGATTCGGTTCGCGTTTGTTGAGGGACTGGACCTAGTACAGGTCGGTCGGCTGCCGAGACTATTTTTTCCGACGGCAATGCCGATTCCGACGCTGTTGGCCACCTGCGCAGTTGTAGCCATCAGGTTCGAATCGGACGATACCCCAACTAACCCAAATGTCAATTGACGGACACCTGAACGTTTTGACAAGCCACAACGGAAATATGTTGGGTTTGGGAAAACGGACAACGAACAATGTTAACAAAACTTTGGAATTTCGATAGCTTGTTAATTTAAAGAAAACACTCAGGTTAATTGGGTTTAATATTGGGCTAAGGTTGAAATTAGGCAATGAATTATTGAATTTGTGTTTATTTACATATTAAACTCATTTTTAAGTTATAAATACTCATTGAATTTATTAATTTTATTCAAAATAGTTAATATATTATCATCGGTCGTAAATACCATTTGAATCAATAACAAAATATTACTAACTATTAAAAAATTTAGTTATTATATGAACATAAATTTACTATTTAGTGTCTAGTATCAACGTTAACTCTTATTTTTTGTTGGTCTTGTTTTAGAGTTTTTTATACATTGCAAATCACATTGTAAAGAAGCAGGCATGTATATTTAACAATGATAAACATAAGTACACAATATATTAACAATTTAATTGTTAAGATGTAAAATTAAGGTTTAAAAATGTGTGGCAGTGTGAATAATGAATTATTTTGTGTAGGTTGGCTATGGCATAATTGATGATGAATCATTAATACTAATTATATATATATTAAATTTGTTTTCCCTTAGCTATAATATTCTTGATGTAATTTTGACATATTTAGTCCACATGTTTACATATGTGTTAAAAATGTCAAAAGTGGTTTGCTTCTTTTATTGAATTATAGTTTTACTATTCTCTATGTACTCATCCATATCACCGTCACTGCTTTATCTCTCTATTCTTATTACACTCTCGATTCTTATTGAACCATGGTCACCGCCTCACTATCCTATAATCCACAGCCTTCATCTCGATCCTTCCTCAACCCTCTTCGTCTCCACCGCTTCTCCCTTTTTCTTCACTACCCATTCATCTTCACCATTTGATTCGTTCATCGACATCCTGTTGCGTGCTCGCAAATCCTCTTCATCGACATCTAACCACTGATATCAACACCACCTCTGACTCCTTTCATCTTCTTTGGTTGCAGCAGTTTTACTTTACCCATCGTCTTCCATAGAACAGTTGCTTCATTGAGATGTTGGACGAGATCGACAGGGAAGAGGGGGATGCAACAACGCACGTCAGCGGTGCTGCTGCTGGCAGATTCCTCCTCCGCATTCTTCTTCACACATCACCGCTCCATCTTACTACACATCAAGAAGCTTTCATCGGTTCCAAAACCCACCGTCTCTGTCTAAAAGCATCAACATAGAAGAAGAATTGTTCCTCCTCCGCTTCTCCTCTAAGGTCTGCTTCCCATATATGGTCATCTTTTTTTGCTTTCCCCTCTTTCATGCTTTCCAGATATTTCTCCTTTCTGATGCCTGATATTGATCTCCACCTTTCTCCTTTCGATTCTTCACAGCTTCTAATGATATTTGGAATTTACGTCTTCCCTATTCAATTGAAGCTTCAAACAGGTTTAAGGTTGTTTGTAGGCGACGTAACAACATCCTGATGAGCCCTAATTGTTTTCTGGTTTCGATTTTGGAATCAACAATTAATTATTGACAACAACAATATCATTCAGGTCAGGAACATTCTGATGGGTTTTTGGTCATAAGACATCCTATGTGCTCATACAAACCCTAAAGCTCGGATCTAGGTTTCTCTATTGTACATACTTTGAATCCAAGACTTGAACCCTAATTCTAGCATATGGAAATCAGAATTCACATGTAAATAGGTTTAAGAGCATACCTTGATTGTTATGTAGCAATAACAATCCAATTCCTCCTTGAATTGACCTTGGAAAGCAGAGAGTCACAAGTGTCACTCCTCTAATGGCTTACAAACACCATAAGCAAGTGGAGAAGGTATATGGAGAGAGGAGGGAGGTTAGAATTCGTATTTGGGACCTCTTGGGAAGGGATCCCCGAATTCATAACCCTAGGGGTGTTTATATAGGTGTAGAGATAGAGTTTCAGTCATTATCCTTATCTAGTTGATTATCCATTAAGCAACCAATAAGATAATCCTTGAATCCTTATCATACTCGAATTCTAAGGCTTTTCAACCTTAAATTCGTTCACCATACTTATAAGATAATTCTTACCTTATTTTGTAACTATCACATAATTACAATTCAGCCCCTCAAGTTTAATTAATTACACTTGATCACAAAATTAATTCTTAATTAATTATTGACCAATATTAATTAAACAAATATGATTTCTCCTTTAATATATTATTCTTATAACATATTAATAAATCATATTATCCTCTCTTTCTATTTATTTCTCCAATCAAGTTGCTTTGGTGAAGGCAACCCAAAAGGACCATGCACCATTGGGTCAAGTACATACCAAACTAGTTATGGACTTAGACACTAATCCAACAGTCTCCCACTTGGATAAGTCTAATAACTATTCTGCGTATGACTTCGGATCCCGATCTGCAATCGTAGCTTTCCAAAGCCGCTGTCAACTCTGATCATATCAAATACGCGTGTCCTTAGATAAGGGATCATATATTCCTCCATTCTAGATATCATATGAGATATGATTTTAAATCATTCTCTTTGTACTAAATCTCGATTTCTGATTTATGACGACTGACTAATTGAACAAATCAAATTAGCCCTAGCCCGGCCGAGCATTTACGTTTGTCATCACTAAACCATCGAGGGGCCCAAAGATATCGCTTTTATTCTACTTTGAATAAAAGGAACGGATAAACTTTGATACAATGCTTGCTTGCACTCACGCACCGAATTACACACAACAATACGTTTTATAACACCAAGTTACTGGTGCGTTTACATATTATCAATGTGCAACCGATTTGCAAGATACAACTCACACATCTCGGTTTCAAGAATATAAGATGTTATCGTCTCACCAATCACTCGTGATACAATCCATGGAGTGATCCAAGCGAGCGTGGGTCTAATCCAATGCTCAAATCATATTCATAAGCACTCATGAACGTTGCAGCAAACATTTGCTTATGTCTAATACTCTTTTAGACAATCCACACACCAATTCACGACAGTCTTCATTCATACCTACTTCCAACATATGAACGACTGTGGCCCGTTTGAATAATTCGATTATTCTTAATAAATTCAATTATTCTGGAAGTCAAAACATGCAAAGTGAAACACAAGAATAATACTAATCCCATATGGCCTCAAACCTTTGAGTATAAATAAAACACCTTTTATTTATCACCATATTGATTACTCATTATTTGTCGTTTCGGGTAATCAACTTCTTACTTGAATTCCAACACTTGTCTCATGCTCCTAGCATGCACACAATGTTTACCTATGGTTCTTACTTTGTGAAATAGATCACATTGAACACATTTCCAATCCTCCAAATCACAACTCCAAATCCGTTTTTCATAAGTCAAAGAATATCAAATTCTTGCTACTTATAGAATATGCTAGATTCTAACATTCTTTGCAACTATCCTTTCGTAATGTCACTGCACCAAAGTCACAAAGACTATTGCCAATGATATTACAAAGTCCTCTATCGGAGATTGTTACAAGACAATTCCATAGGCGTGATGTCTCTCACTCAAAGTACATTCTTTGAACATCCTTTTGCATAGAAGTTTCTAATCTAATCATAGATTTCTCAATATTCAATTCCCAATATGGACATATTTCCATATGTTCCATATGACAACTCATTCTTAATAGATTCTTATCTATTCGTAATGATGTCGATATGGTCCATCCAATATGGAAACATTTCCATATTTTCCAATACTATACTTCCAACTACTCACAAGCGACCAATTCTCGTCGAACTTTGGATTGTCCTTTTATAGTTGTTTAATTATTTTAGTCAAAACCAATTCTAGTCCCTTTTCCCTCTAAATGCGCTAGACATTTGGAAAATTTTAGAATGGTCAAACATTAAAGCATTTGCAATCGATCCTTTACCCGAAGCGTATGGGACACGACGCATAATGTTTTATTTGCTATGTTCTCAAAATTCGAATTGTGAAGAGGGATGTCGTAATCATAATCGAAATTTTAAGAACACACTTTGTACCTTTGACTAAATTTTATTAACATTTCTCAACCTAAACCTTTAGATTTGAAATGAAGCATAATATTCTCTCCCTTAATTATAGCAAAACAACCTTTCAACTCTTACAACTTTGCAAAGTATGACTCTTGTTTTCTATAATTAATATTGCTAACCTTGCAATACTTTCCTTAATAATCATACAATCATAACTTTTATGCTCCCACTATCTTGATGATTATTATAACACATAACACTTATGCTCCCACTAGCTTCGACATGTATTCTTAAACATCTTAACTTCCAGAAAGACAATACCTATTGAATTTCTTGAGTCCATGTTTCTAATACATAGTGCTTTGATAATCTTTTATCAAGGTTTCTTGAACTTATACACATTTGCCTTCGATAGTCCATATGTGTGTCTAAACAATTAAGACTAATTGCCAAACCTCACAATTCAAATTATGGAAAGGGATGCCGTAACCATAATTGAATTCGAGAATGCAATTTTACAATCACTATCTTCTTAAAATCTTTCTTAGTGAAAGCATTTTCTCACAATCATTTTCATGAAGGAGGAAATCTTATGACACTTAGATTTAAATAGTGTATATGTTCCTATCCATCTGAATTTGTCAAAACCAACGTTTTACGACAAATTCAAACTCATATGGATCGAACTTTCTTAATATTGATTTCTTGCCTCATGGTAGCACAGCTGCCCACCACGTCTTCCAAGTAGTTAAGCATCTCACCCTTTCTTATCAATGTACCTTTCATTGATTAAGGTGCCTTGCCTTTTATGCATTCAAGATGAGAACTCATAGAACTCATATGCATAATTAACTCAATTGGAACAGCACATAATCAAAATAATGTCAATACGATAGGTTGTCAACCTCAACTCGTGTGCTAGTGATGATCGATAAGGTTTATTTGATTTGTTCTTGAAACCTTTCAAGACTATTAAGACTCCCACTGACTCCTTGACATATATGATTCTCTTGTCAAAAAAAACATTTCTTGACAAACAAATATTCAAGAGTTAGTGTAGTTTTTATCAAAACACTTCATAAATTGGTCCTAGTTGGTCTTTGTCTTATCCAAGACATCACAATCTTACCACATTTAATGAAAGTTACAAACCTTCTTAATACTTATCACTCATTGTCACAATCTTAACTTTAAGATTTATCATTGGAACGAAGTATGATTGACTTCTTGATTTAACCATTTCTTCAATTCTTGATTCCTCTTCTTAGACATACAATTGTATTAAGACTCACTTAGAGGATCAATTGAGATATGGTTCTTAATCATTAAGACCTATCATAAAGCATAAAAGGTACTCTCCCATCTTCTTAGAATGGAGAAACTTTTATCTTTCTGCCTACTTGATTCTTCTTATTCGTTCTGCTATTGATCTAAACCCTTTAATCAATTCAAAATTACACTTAATCTTGTAAGTATAATCATATTTACTAAATCTTTAGTAAATCATGACGAATATAATTGTTACTCTTATGGTGGTCTTGATCAACACGCAACTTTGTGTACTCGATCTTCTAGTCCTTCACTTGACAGTTTGTCAACGAATTGGTCTAATTTCCAAATATGAAATTTCTCATTCATCGTGCAACCAAGTTGCATGATTCCAAATTTCTGTCCAATTGAAACTTGGGCGATGAGAAAACTCTCCCTATTTGGTAAATTCTTGACTTTTCCATAAACACCATAAATAAGAATCATATCCATTTGTTGTAGAAATATGCAAACACCAATTTTCATAACGATTTCATTGCAAGGAAATAAATTAATAAGTCAAACAAAAATTTTATTTTATTTATAAAAGCAGCGGAAAACATATGTCCTTACAATGCAAAATCCATTGAAAACTATGTATTTCAAAAGAAAATTTTCTAACAACTCTATCATAACTATCTAAGATCAAAATCTAATCTTCAAGTCCATGCGATCAAGATCCATTCCTTGTGATTAGATTCATCTTGCTCTTTCACCAAGCTTCCTTTCTTTTCACCGATCCTGTAAAACATTCAAATGCAATCTTATTACATTATGTATTAAGAATTAATGAATAGGAACTTAATGGAGTTAGATAGTGGATTTTACCTGAAGCGCAGCCATACTCTTTGACTCTCCCAGCTTCTGGACTCTTCAGGCTTTTTGGGCAGACTTGTATCCAACGCCCTTTCTTTTGGCAGCAAACGTAGGTCGGTTCTCCTAGAACGTCCTCGGAAGTATGGTCGGTTGACTCTCCCAACAAATACGCTCCATTGCTTCGCCAAATCATTTCTGATTCAGTAGCAATGAGCATGTAAGTTAGGTCAATGAGGTTGTCATCATGATTCATCATATAATACTTTCTTTTGAACTCATTATATGATTATGGAAGTGACTGCAAAACCCAATTCACAGCCAACTCATTCGGGAATGACACACCCAACATTTTCAACCTATCAATGTGTGATTTCATTCCTAGAACGTGGGCACACACGGGTTTACCATCTTCATGTTTCATTTCCAATAGGGCTTTAGTGATATTGAACCTTTCAATTCTTCGATCTTGTGGGTTGGGGAGAACAATAGGAGGAGGAGGAGGAAGTGAAGTATGATTTCTCGTTCCTCGATTGAATCGTGGAATACCATCTTCATGTGGAATGCTTGTTCCACGGGATTTGGGAAGACCATAGTTGTCGAACTTTGACATCTACAAAACGGGAGAAAAACGAATTCAAGTTAGTTGATAGATTGAGTCCTTGGTAGATCACCCAAATGAAATTCCAAGGCTAGGACCCAACACAATACGCTACAACCTAGAAAAGGGATGCCGTAATCTAGTTGCAGAATATTTGAAGGTAAGTGAATGACGATTCACTAATTTCCACCATGAAAAACGAAAAAGAAATTTAAGTTTTAAATCTATGAAAACTCCTAGATCCTTTGAGATACATTGAACTTTCAATGGCATGTTTATATCTCGATATGCCCCTCTTGTTCGTGACTGGGATGCCGAGGATCACAAAGCGGGTGTGAATAACCATGCAAACCACATGGTGCCCTCACATGTTACAGTCACCTATTCGATGTGCCGGTAAACCACACACGCTCCACCAAACTATGACAAACATTGAGTCACCCTTTGCTACCTTTGCTTAGACCCATTTAGTGTGCCGGTTAACCACACACGCTCCACTAACGTCTTCGCAAGGGCACAAAGTGTAATTTCATGGAATTGCATCAATTCACTTTTGCCTAAGTAACTAAGATTGGGAATTTTATAAAACATTTAGTTACTTGATAATTCATTATACTTATAATGGAAGGTTTCGTCCTATCCTACCCGTTCGGCTAACGACCCTCCACTAGTCAAGAGTGCGGTGGGTAAGAGTGGATACCCATTCAATCGCCATTTTATAGGCAATTTCCTTAAACACCCCTTATAGACCAGCTTCGTGAATGAGGCCTACTAACGGTAAGACTGACTTTTAGTTATACATATATATAATGTTAGACTTTTAATGTTATATATAGTATAGGGTGTATTTTACACTTTTAAAAATATTAGGTGGTTCAATTTAACAATTATACTTTTAATTTACTTAAACTGTAAACCTAAACTTTTATGGATTTATTAAACCTCTTTAATTAAACACCTTAATTAGTTAATAAAACCATAAGGGTGTGATTTGAACATTTTCAAAACTATACTTGAGTTTTAGAATTTTAACATTTCTAATTAAACTTTTAATCAACCTTTAAATTCCAAAACTTGAGGGCAAGTTTTGAAACATTTCAAACCATAAGGGTTTAGAATTTAAATATGCATCAAAATTAAACTATTTAAATCAAAATTTAAATTCCAAAACTTGAGGGCAAGTTTTGAAACCTTTTTCAAAACATTAGGGTTTTAACTATTTAAATTTCAAAACAACAAAACTTTTGGGGTTCAAATTTAAACTATAAAACCTAAAGGGCCAAATATGAAAATTTTCACAACAACAAGGATCAAATAACAAATAATTCAAATTAACATTTAATCACATAATTATCCATATTTGATGATTTCTTGCAAAATAATTTATCAATTTACTTAAAATAATTAATCAATTATCTTATAAGGAAACAATTATCCTATTAATTGATAAATATCTTCAATTAGATTAAAAATATAGTCAAATATATCACATAATCGGATTAATATAAATCTAACATGATAAGGTAATTATCCATAAGCAAAAACAGCAAGAAATCCCGAAGTACCCTCCTTCTGACGAGTTGACTCGTCGAGTCAGCCTTGGACTCGTCGAGTCACCTTGGACTCGGCGAGTTCAGCCATGGACTCGGCGAGTCCAGCCTCCAGAATGCAAAAAATCGAATTTTCCAGTTACAACAAGCATCAATACAATAGAAACCAATCATGGCTCTGATACCACTGATGGGTTTTTGGTCATAAGACATCCTATGTGCTCATACAAACCCTAAAGCTCGGATCTAGGTTTCTCTATTGTACATACTTTGAATCCAAGACTTGAACCCTAATTCTAGCATATGGAAATCAGAATTCACATGTAAATAGGTTTAAGAGCATACCTTGATTGTTATGTAGCAATAACAATCCAATTCCTCCTTGAATTGACCTTGGAAAGCAGAGAGTCACAAGTGTCACTCCTCTAATGGCTTACAAACACCATAAGCAAGTGGAGAAGGTATATGGAGAGAGGAGGGAGGTTAGAATTCGTATTTGGGACCTCTTGGGAAGGGATCCCCGAATTCATAACCCTAGGGGTGTTTATATAGGTGTAGAGATAGGGTTTCAGTCATTATCCTTATCTAGTTGATTATCCATTAAGCAACCAATAAGATAATCCTTGAATCCTTATCATACTCGAATTCTAAGGCTTTTCAACCTTAAATTCGTTCACCATACTTATAAGATAATTCTTACCTTATTTTGTAACTATCACATAATTACAATTCAGCCCCTCAAGTTTAATTAATTACACTTGATCACAAAATTAATTCTTAATTAATTATTGACCAATATTAATTAAACAAATATGATTTCTCCTTTAATATATTATTCTTATAACATATTAATAAATCATATTATCCTCTCTTTCTATTTATTTCTCCAATCAAGTTGCTTTGGTGAAGGCAACCCAAAAGGACCATGCACCATTGGGTCAAGTACATACCAAACTAGTTATGGACTTAGACACTAATCCAACACATTCTTCTTTTGAATTTATTTGATTATCCATGGCGTCGTCTACACTTCCCTATGTTTTGTGCTTGACGTCTGCGACTTCCGACTTCCTCCTGATGTCATCGTTCATTTTTTATTTGGGTATGTGTTTTGTGCTTTGTAATTGATTTTGGAGTGGATGTGTTTTCTGATTTGTAAATGAGACTGATACTGAAGACTAAAACCGGAGTTACATCTGCGTCGCCATCTACCCATCAATCCACAGTCAGTCCCAAGTGAATCTTATGTACGACCTGCACACGGAAACCTAGCTTTCTTTTTGTGTCAATTATGCTTTTTATCGATTGATATTCTACTCATCTGATTTGGGTTTTTTTTCCTGTTGCTAATAATTTCGATCCTATTATGAATTTCTTCCTCTATTGGCTGAAGAAGAAGAGAATGAAGGAGGTGCTCCAACGATTTACAAACGAATAGGTTTCAGTTGCGCCCCAATACTCTGGTCTGTATTTCTGGAGGGTTATCCAAGCTTCAAATGATGACAACCCAATAGTTAAAAGACGAAGACAGGGCAAACCCGATTCTCCAATTTCAAGTCAAAGGTAACCCTAATTTATCCAATTTCAAATCCAAGCCAAAGAGTAACCTAGATTTGATTCGGTAGTTCTAACTTTTCAGATTTCTCGCTGTAAGTTACACATTTCCCATTCATCATTTTCGTTTCTTTACTTAATTCAATGCTTTTCAATTCTCATTTAAACATACTGACACGTCATGGTTATAATTGTTTGCTACCCCTGCTTATTTCAAAAGAATTATGCAGATACAGCTGAGTCAACTACTTAATAAAAATCATGAATATCTATCAGTGTGTTGTATTAAATGATTAAACCATCACATTATTTTGTGACAAAATGGTTGTTGATTTTTTATGACCTTTGATTTCCCATTTCCCTCACTACTTATCACTTACATGAATCTTTTGCTATTGTTTTATGATAGCTTCATTTTATTTACTTCTTTTTATAGTTTATTTTAGTACATTTCATTCGCATTTTAGTTAACTTCCATGCATATTTTCCCTTTTGTTATTTTTATGACCATTTCGGGGTAGTTTCTAGTTTCTTGAGCATTATTGCAGATTTTCTTGGAAACTAGCGGGGCGGCACTCTTGGGAGGCGATTGAGCTTGAAAGGAATTGGGGATTTCGTGCTTGATGGCTATGAAGGTGACTCATGGGGTAGACTTGTCAATTGCTTGAAGGCTTGGAAGAATTGAGCTTTAAATTTGAAAGACGCGGGAGAATTCTTGAGTGTGCAAGATCAATATTTGGGAGTTTGCGGAAGTTTAGAGTGACGTGGATGGACAAATTGGGCTTTAATTGAAGAAATATTGAAGAAAAATGGGCTAGGAGTTGATTGGATTCGAACTGGGCCAATGGATTAGCTGTGGGGGCCCAAAACTTGAAGAAGCCCAAAATTACACGTCAGAGCCCGTGGCCCGCGTAAGATTCCCCGCGGCCCGCGTGGTTTCCTAACAAGGGCAATTTCGGGATTTTGCTAAGAGCTCTATTTTGGGAAGTTTGGTGTGCCTCTTTAGCCTTATCTTGAAGGTCCGATTTGGAGACTTTCTCTCTGGAGTTTGGAGCACTTTTGGAGGCCAAGAACACTTGAAGAATATCTTCTTTTCATCTCTTGAATCTTGTCAAATGTTTGGTACAATCTTATCTAACTTTGTTCATTTGAGTTTAGCCATGCTTGGCTAAACAAATCTTGGTTGACTTTTTGTTGAATCTTTTGAACTTTTGTTGGATGTGGAAGAATCCATGAACTTGTTCTTAAATCTTTATGGAATTGTTTTGTGTTTTATCATATAATCACTACTAGTATGTTTTTATTCATGAGTTTAAATATGTTTGTGGTGATTAGTTGGCTAATTTCTTGATTAAGTAAATGATCCTCAAATTAGCAAGCAACAAATGATTTTTGTGTTGTTTTTGCTTCACACAATCATAAAAACATTTCCTCCAACATGGTGGTGAAAGCATTTGACCCCTCTTGAATTTGGTGACTTTTTGGTTCTTAATGCTAGTTGAATTTCACTAATTACATGCTATTTGGAATTAGTGACTTTGACTAAGGAAATTGTTATGAGCTTCTCTAGCCATTTCAACAAATAAGAAAAGTCTAGGTAATCTCAAGCTCCTTGGATTGCTATAGCCAAATTAAGGATTTAAGTCAAAGTATTGCATCATTGGATTCTAATGATATGTTCATCAAAAGTCAAAGTGAGAAAACTTTAAGTCAACCATCTCTCCCTTATTGATTTTACATCAAACTCTTATTTTTGTTGCATTTGTCTATTTAAATCATAGTTAATTCTAGTTTGTTTCAAGTATTTCAAAACATCAAAACCCCCCATTTTATTTTTATTGTCATTTTACAAGTATTTTTACAAAGAGATTTTTCATAGAGTTATAAATTGAACCAATCTCCGTGGATTCGATCCCTTTACCACTATACACTATTTTAGTTTGTAATATTTAGAGTTATTATTTGTGTTGGCCTCGACAACCACCAAATTTTTGGCGCCGTTGCCGGGGATTGGTTTTGATTTAATCAGTTTGTTTCTCTATGCCTAGATCTCATTGTGCATGTACTCTAGTTTAAAACTCAAAAATTCAAGAAAAAAGTGTGGTTCGGGAATGAACATTCCTAGCATTGAAGATAAACTTTCTAATCTAGATCAGTTAGTTATGATGATTGAAAGTGACCAAAGTGTGCAGCCCACACCTCTTCTTTGTGATTTTTGTGCCCAAAATGGACATCAATCCGACATGTGTCCATATTTACAAGGAGAATGGGAAGAAGTGCAAGAGAAGGGAAGCTACTACTGGTCAAACCAATGGAGTTATGATCAACCTCAACATGATCAATGGTGGGACAACAACCAAGCTTGGGGATACAACCAATACCAAAGCTCATACCAAGGTTGGAAAAGTGACCAATACCAACAACCTCCACAGTTCCAACATCCATATCCTCCACCTTCTCAACAACCTAAAATGCCAAGCATGTCCTTAGAGGACATTGTGAAGAGCATTGCCACATCTACTCAAAATTTCCAGGAAACAACGCAAGCTAGCCTCAAAAGCTTAGAGAAACAAATAACACAACTTTCTCAAACAATAAGTATAATGGAAGCTCAAGACAAAGTACCATCTGAAGAGAGCTCATGTCATAGCACATGTGCCATTCCTTTGAAAGATGAGAAAATTTTTGATGGCTCAAGAGTGTTATGTGAAGAAGAGGAAGAAGGAGCAGATGTGGAAGAGGCTATCAAGGAGGAAGAAGAAATTGAGAAAGATGTCAATGAAACTATAGAGGACATGTTGGGGGTTAACAAAAGAGAGGTTGAGCCACCCACTACCATTGAGAAACTAACTCCATTGGTAGATGAACCACAAGAGCCGGGAATGATAAATATGTCGGACCCTTTAAAGGATACATATGTCAAGAATGAAGACGCCCAACCGGTCACCAACTTGACCACCATGTCAAAGATGGAAGAGTTGGTCACCTTACTAAACAAGTACAATAAAGAATATGGTTGGATGCTTTCTATTATCAAAGGTCTAAGTCCGGTATGGTTCTCCCGTAAAAAGAAAGTCAAATACAAGAAAAGAGTCCCAATGGAGGTGTGGAAACTAAAAAATGTCGACACGGGGCAAATTTTCAATGTTAATGGACATCGGTTGAAACCTTTCTATGAAGGTTTTGATTCAAATGTCCAAGATGTCGTCCATTTGGATGCCCCAAAGTGTTAAATTGAAGTTTGGAGGCGTCTCGCCAAAGACGTTAAAGAAGGGCATTTTTGGGAAGCATTGTGCTTTCGTCTTTTATAAACCGAATAAAATGATTTTGAAAATTTTTTGTGTTGAAAATGTTTATTTTTGAAAAATTTTAAGCTTTATTCTCACCTTTGGTCCAAACCTTTTATTGTGTTTTTGAAACCGGGACTTCGCGGGAATCATTTAGACCAAAAATCAAGTTTTTTGAAAAATTTCAAATTTTAAGGTGCAGGAAGTCACGCGGCCCGCGTAAGGTCATGTGCGGCTTATGTGCGGCCCATTCCTTGCCCGCGTAAAACAATCACCTCTAGCCCTGTTCAGCTCACGCGGCCAGCATGCGGGTTCCACGCGGCCCGCGGGGCTGGTTTCAACACTTAGTATTTTTTGAGCTTCAGTTCACGCGGCCTTTACGCGGTCCGCGTGTTTTGACCCAAAATTCTTCTGGACCTTCTGTGAACTCAAGAGGAAACCAAGAATGTTACACGCGGCCTCTACGCGGCCCGCGCCCCGCCCGCGCTCCACACAAAAACTCGATTTCCCGGAGATCTACCGGTCGGAATCCCGCGAGACCACCACCATTATTCACCATTTTTCCTCCTCTACAAAACCTTATGCTCTACCCAACCCTCCGATTTAGGTCATTTCCGCCCTTTCCTTAAGCATTGAGGACAATGCTTGTTCTTAAGCTTGGGGTGGGGCATTTCCCTTTTCTTTTACTTTTTTTTTCTTTTTTTCATGCATTTTTAGCTAAGTTGCATAACATTTTAGTATTAAGCTAATTTTCTGTCACACCCCAAAACCGGAACGGCGGAAACGTTCTGGGGTGGATGACGTCATGTCAAGTATCACAACACATGCATTAATAGTAATAATTTTACATGGTTACATTACAATACATCGAAGTAAAACAAGTAAATATAAGTAAGTACGGCATGGCACTAAGTTATCTTCATCAGCTGCTCCGGGGATGTACCTGTCTAATGCTAACCTGAGAATACAAGTTATTTGAAAAGCGAGTATCAGCATTTTTACAAATGCTGGTGAGTTCATAAGCATTTAGTGATGTTTTTAATCAAATAACTTTATAAAGTAGTAGTCTAAGTGTTTACTGTGCATTACAGTTCTTTCCAGAAAATCCTATATTTTCTTTAATAAAAGCAGCCTTCTACCAAGACTGGTCAGTGTTATGTGGTAAAAAGTAGTTTTCCCTTAATTGCTATCATTATCAAAATACTGAATTTGATTATTAAAGAAAGCAAACGACATCAGGGAAACGACATATGCCTCAGCAGTGAGGACTGCTGACTAAGGCAAGGAATCATAGACTCCAGGATAGTATCGAATGAACGACACGCCTGGTTCAGTCTAACAAATAGAGACACAGACCCCAGAAGGTACCAAATGGAAGGTACAGCTGGTAAGATCTAACACAGTGAATACATACCGCAGACAATATCAGATGAAAGATACGTCTAGCGAGGTCTATAACAGCGAACGCAGTGAATACAGTGGATTCTGTGAATACAATGGATACAGACCCCAGACAGCATCAAATGAAAGATACGTCTTGTAAGTTCAAAACAGAGGAAACAGACCCCAGACAATATCAAATGAAAGATACGTCTTGTAAGGTCAAAACAGTGTGACTCTGAAACTGAGTTACCAGCATACAGTGTAAATTGCTGACGAAATACCGTTACCTTAAAGCCAATGAATTATAAGGTAACCCGGGATACTCGTAACCATACTGACTAGAGTACCAGACGCCCTACAAGCGTCTATAAGATGTGACATTTGTCACCCGTTGGCTTGGTAGGCCGGGACTGTAGCTAGCAGTCTGGGTGCGGGGTTGTCAATCTCGTATAGATCTATACACACAATGTCCACTCTCCCTACAGGAGACTTTGGTTACCAACTAGACGACGGAGAAGGCCGTGTCCTGAAGATGCATCCCAAATAGTGGGTTTCTAATGAAAGTGTTGAACTAGAGGTAGAGACTTCCCAATAGTGGGTTTCTAATGTAAGTGTAGACTAGAGGTAGAGACTCTTAACTGAATTGACTGAAGTAACCCGTATGCCTAAGCTTGTATACATATTATATAACTAATGAATCAAATGACCTACGGATGGACATCCGATCCAACCAGACCACATCTCAACGAAGAAAAGGAAATAGGGCGGACAAGCCTTCCTAAGTCCTTCAATCATTATTTATATGCCTCTATACAAGCATCGACATACATCTAACTACGCTTGAGTGTGTATCAAGTAGAAGTGATTCTTGTGAAGTAGGAGTGTCTAACAAGTGAACTAGGAGTGGTCGCAAGTGAAGTATAAGTGTCAAATAAGTATAAGCGTATCGTGAAGTAGAGACTACAATAAGTGAAGTAAGAGCGTATCGAGTATAAGTGAAGTAGAGTCAATTTCAAGTATAAGCGAAGTAGAATCGTATCACTAAGTAAGAGTGTGAATAAGTATAAACGTCATCAGGTATAAGTGACTTCAAGTATAAGTGGAAGCGTTACAGAGTAGGAGTATAAAATAAGTATAAGCGAAGCAGCAATATTTAACAAGTAAAGTATTCATGAAAACCTTGGAAAAACCTTATTACTCAGAAAAATCGCATTTGTATTCTTTGGTAAAATAAGTGTGAAAACCTTTAGAAATCTTTGGGAATCTTTCATAAATCAGTTTGAAAATGAAACTTTGATAAAGCAATAAAAGTAAGAACTTGAACAAGTGAAAACCCTTTTTGAAAGCCATTTATAGCGTCCTACTCGGTAAAACAGTGTACAGTGCAGTAAAATCTGGTGCATGCGGGTTATCAATCACATGTGATTGATATGATAACTGGCATGTTTAACTTGTATTCCCCCCCCCCCCTATAAAACATGTTAAAACATTTAAAAGGTTCATTCAGGGGTATGAACTCACCTGGTGTAAGTAGGTCCGACGAAGGTGCCGTTTGGGCGTTCGGTGTCACGCAAGGACTTGAACATACAAAATGACCTATTTAACATATGATAACATATGTTCACATACAATTAGTATATTTAATACTAATTAAACAAATATACACGCTCACAGGAGCGGAAAACACTTTGGCTAAGTGTTTGGGTGGCCCGGGTAGCGTTTAAGGGTGTGTATGGCTAAGGAATGGAGCTTACTATCCAAGAGTACACCCCCAATGTTGATTTTACGGCCCAGGGACATCTCACCATGAGTTTACGGCCTTAAACTCATGGTGATGGGTTCTAGGGTGTTTAAGACTTCTACTTGCATCATGAAATTATTCTAAGCACTTTTCCTAAAAGGCATGAGTGGGTTTGAGACTTCTAAGGGTACTTTATAGGAGTTTACGGCCTAGAGACACTCCTATGGGAGTTTACGGCCATAAACTCTCAATCCTTGAGTTAAGTGAAGTTTTAAGCCCCTATTACCTTTCTAGCAATTTCTAATGAAGTGTGATGCCATTTTGGGGGATTAAAGCTAACATTTGGATGTGTTTTGGGGAGTTTACGGCCTAGACACTAGCTTGGTCCGTAAACTCCTTTTTACCCTCCATTTCATGTGTTTAAGTCCCTAAATCCTTCCTAGCATTTTGTAGAAATAGTCTAAGGTCATTTAGGGGGCAAAAACCAACATTTTGGCTTGGTTTGGGGAGTTTACGGCCTTGGTATAGACCTGGGCCGTAAACTCCTTTTTCTCCTTTAATTTGATGTGTTTAAGTGATCAAAACCCCAATTACTAAGTCCCTAAATTATGTGTTAAGCCCTAGTGTGGTTTGGGAGTGTTTTGGAGGCATTTAGACAAGATTTTGAGGAGTTTACGGCCTAAGCTTGTGCTTGGGCCGTAAACTCTCTTTTACCCCCTAAATTGATTGTTTTAAATGTGCAAACACTCCTAGGCTAATTCCTCTATTTATTTCCAAGCCTATAAGGACAAGTTTGGGTCATTTTGGCCTTGTTTTAGGTGTTTACGGCCTAAGAAAGAGCTTAGGCCGTAAACTCCTTTTCCATTGCTTCTAAGTCCGATTTTTGGGCTATAAACATGAATCAATATGTTTAGAATAGGCTAGGGTAAGCGGACTTACAATTTGGAAGCGTTTGGTTGCGGATTCGGGGCGAAAACGGGTCTAGAGAGAGAGTGTAAAAAGTCTCCAATGGACTCCACTCACCCTTATATAGGGTTCCGAGTCGGGATTCAGTGGAATTTTACCCGATACTGCCGTTAAACGGGGCTTTTGGTCGCACCTGATTTAGTGGTCGTAATAATAAAACTTAACATTTTCCAAATAAATGGAAATGTGTGTCCTGTGTTTTTATTTCCTTTTATCACGACTTAACGGCATGTTAAATGTAACCAAATGGAATGTTTATTAACTTGATGCCCTCTAATTAACGGAACTTTTATACAGTGGAATATTCCGTTAACGGTAACGGGGAAATGTAACGGGACAACTTGGGTTGTCACATTTTCATTCATTTTTTTTATTTAAAATTCCAAAAAGATTTTATTTTCTTCTTTTTCACCTTTTATATTTTTGCATAACATTTAGCCTAAGGCATTAGCATTCATGCATTTTTTTTTGTTGTCTGTTTATTCTCACCTCTCTTGGATGCCATGGAACAGGTTCACAGTTATTGTATCATTATTGGTCAAGGATCTTGTTGCCATCTCACCCATCGAACCGGGATCAGATGCTGGTAGCTTAAAGGGATAAGTGATCATGGTCAGGTAGTTTCATGAAAAATTATGCATACAATACTAACAACTGTAGGATATACTATAGCAATGGATGTTCTTAGCCTTGCGGTCACTACCGCCGAGAGGATCACACTTGATCATGTTTGAACTGTTAGGATGAAGCATTGGTGCTTGTCCCCGAGTAGAATCCATCTCCGGTCTCTTTACATCACCATATCTTTTTGCGATTTTCTTAGAATTTTAGAGAGTCTTTTAGTCCACATTTGGAAATTTTCATTATCTTTGAAAAACCACAAGTTTGAAAAGGAGCTTAGATTACATCTTTATGCTCCACACATGGTCATTTTCACACTTAGGCCATTCGGATTATATCATTACCCTTTCGGTTCCACTTACACACCTTTGGGAACCAAATTTTGAGTCAAAGGGTTTCTTGTTAAAAATTTTGATAGTTAATACATTACCTTCAAGTATTAAAAAAAAAAAAAAAAACAAACAAAAAGAAGCATGCAATTTTTCAGTTGCAACTATCTTAGATAGGTGGTCGGTTCAATTATTGAACAAATTTCCCAACATCTTGGTCACCCGGCGTTTGATATTCATTTGTATAGGTCTGTTTTATTGTATATAGATCGAATTGTTCTTTTTTCGCAAATTGGTGATGTTAGGGAGACTGTCGAGTAGGATACTACGGGAGGTTTGGGCCAACACTAAGTGAATTGATTCCTACAACGGTGCCCGAGCGATTAAACCAAGTTACACATGAGAGAAACCGGCAGATGTGAGATCAGAGTGTGCACTTAAAGAAGAGCTCCACCCGAGCCCATCCAGTTGCTTTCTCCCTACTACAGATGTTCTTCATTGTATGCATGTTCCATTAAGACTACGACTGACCATCCCTCCTTATTCACCTAGAGGAGTTGTCCTGGCTGTGGTTTATGGTCCCATTTTCATCGGATGAAAAAGTTGTGAGACAGCAGCGAGATCAATTCTGACCATGTTGACTAACATCGAACAGGTTCCATGGTTTTATCCATTCTTTTTATTTCTAGGGTAGTTCATCCCAAGTTTATTTAGTCTTGTCTTACTTGAGGACAAGTAAGGTTAAGCTTGGGGTGATTTGATAGTTTCATTTTAATTACTTCTTTTTATAGTTTATTTTAGTACATTTCATTCGCATTTTAGTTAACTTCCATGCATATTTTCCCTTTTGTTATTTTTATGACCATTTCGGGGTACATTCTAGTTTCTTGAGCATTATTGCAGATTTTCTTGGAAACTAGCGGGGTGGCACTCTTGGGAGGCGATTGAGCTTGAAAGGAATTGGGGATTTCGTGCTTGATGGATATGAAGGTGACTCATGGGGTAGACTTGTCAATTGCTTGAAGGCTTGGAAGAATTGAGCTTTATATTTGAAAGACGCGTGAAAATTCTTGAGTGTGCAAGATCAATATTTGGGAGTTTGCGGAAGTTTAGAGTGATGTGGATGGACAAATTGGGCTTTAATTGAAGAAATATTGAAGAAAAATGGGCTAGGAGTTGATTGGATTCGAACTGGGCCAATGGATTAGCTGTGGGGGCCCAAAACTTGAAGAAGCCCAAAATTACACGTCAGAGCCCGTGGCCCGCGTAAGATTCCCCGCGGCCCGCGTGGTTTCCTAACAAGGGCAATTTCGGGATTTTGCTAAGAGCTCTATTTTGGGAAGTTTGGTGTGCCTCTTTAGCCTTATCTTGAAGGTCCGATTTGGAGACTTTCTCTCTGGAGTTTGGAGCACTTTTGGAGGCCAAGAACACTTGAAGAATATCTTCTTTTCATCTCTTGAATCTTGTCAAATGTTTGGTACAATCTTATCTAACTTTGTTCATTTGAGTTTAGCCATGCTTGGCTAAACAAATCTTGGTTGACTTTTTGTTGAATCTTTTGAACTTTTGTTGGATGTTGAAGAATCCATGAACTTGTTCTTAAATCTTTATGGAATTGTTTTGTGTTTTATCATATTATCACTACTAGTATGTTTTTATTCATGAGTTTAAATATGTTTGTGGTGATTAGTTGGCTAATTTCTTGATTAAGTAAATGATCCTCAAATTAGCAAGCAACAAATGATTTTTGTGTTGTTTTTGCTTCACACAATCATAAAAACATTTCCTCCAACATGGTGGTGAAAGCATTTGACCCCTCTTGGATTTGGTGACTTTTTGGTTCTTAATGCTAGTTGAATTTCACTAATTACATGCTATTTGGAATTAGTGACTTTGACTAAGGAAATTGTTATGAGCTTCTCTAGCCATTTCAACAATTAAGAAAAGTCTAGGTAATCTCAAGCTCCTTGGATTGCTATAGCCAAATTAAGGATTTAAGTCAAAGTATTGCACCATTGGATTCTAATGATATGTTCATCAAAAGTCAAAGTGAGGAAACTTTAAGTCAACCATCTCTCCCTTATTGATTTTACATCAAACTCTTACTTTTGTTGCATTTGTCTATTTAAATCATAGTTAATTCTAGTTTGTTTCAAGTATTTCAAAACATCAAAACCCCCCATTTTATTTTTATTGTCATTTTACAAGTATTTTTACAAAGAGATTTTTCATAGAGTTATAAATTGAACCAATCTCCGTGGATTCGATCCCTTTACCACTATACACTATTTTAGTGTGTAATATTTAGGGTTATTATTTGTGTTGGCCTCGACAACCACCATTTTACTGAGCAAAAGAGGGGTCTGATGATCTTATTAATTTTATTGTGTTTTTTTAGATTTGATAATTGGTTGTATTTGGTGACTCATATCACCATCTGAGAATGTTGACTCAAAACCATTTCAATAGGCAGCTTTTATGCCTGAGGTTACTAAAACAGTCGACAATGACTAAGTTGCCCATCCATATTGCCAACAAAGAGGACAAACAGATGTAAATGCTTCTTTTGGATTACCAACACTTGGAAAATAAAGCAGCTGAAACAAAAATAATGTTGCCAAGATTAAAGTCATGGTATGTAGCCCACATCGTTATCAAACATACTATCTATTATGATTATAGTTATAGTTTGAAATGAGAAAGATTCAAAAGTAATTGATTGTCAGAAGAATATTCCCGTTATGTGATCTGAATGGTTTATATATATATATATATATATATATATATATATATATATATATATATATATATATATATATATATATATATATATCTGATTATGCATATTAAAATTATTTTTCAGAATCAAAAGAAGTTTATTGAGTTTATGTTTATTTCAGGTGCGCAAATGACCAATGAATAAGAAGGACCTTTGTCATTTGGAGGATGATGTGAGTGTATCTGAAAATAGTCTAACTGTCCATGAGACCAAGGTTAAGGTTCGGATATACGAGTGTTAAGATGGAATTATATAAATCTTCATGTGTGATATAGAAACTAACATTTGACTTTTTTTTGAAGGTTGACCTCATTGCTTATGTTGAAAAACATGAGCTTTGTTTTGATGTTGTTCTTGAACAAAAAGTAACCAATGATGAGGTAATTTGTTGACAGATTGATTTAATTTTTTAATTTTAATTTTTTTATAACCCTAAAAGTAAAAGCTTTCATTCAAATGTTCTAATTGGATTTTGCTACTCAAGGTTTAATTTGCGTTTTTTTTGTTAAACATGTGTATGAAATGGGGTATTTATTTCCCTAGAAACTATAAATATTACATCTATATCCTTTTAAACGTTAAAATTATGTATATATCCGTATGAAATCAAAAAGATGTAAATGCCCTTTTTTATGTTCTACATGAACGAATCCCACTTCATCATTTTGAAATGTATGCTTAGAATTGAGTCTGTAATACTTCACTTTTATCTCTTTTCATTTTTATAGATTTTGCCCTGTTACGGGATACTATTATCAACCTGTCCTTTTGATCAGTTAAAGCCATAGGCACATGCATATTGTTGAACTCAAATTCAATGGAATTGCAGGAACTTGCTTTTGCTTCATCATTATTTGTATTAGATAGGCTTGAGTGTTGTTTATTCAAGTACAAGCAATCTGTTATTTCTGCATTAAATTTTAGTTAAATATAATAAATAACAACCTACTTTCATAACTATGTCTATTGTTTCATCCTCCTGTTGTAATATAATACTTCAACATTGATTCCAATCCACATGTACCATTCCGACCCACTCAACACCATTTCCGACCAGCGCAACGCACTGGAACGCATCTAGTTTTAGAATTATGATTTGTCAAAAGTCAGACTTCCATATCAATTAGACGGTTAAAAAGCAAAACAAATGTATAATTTTTTAGGTTCAATTAACTAAATGGCATAGCAGTAAGGAGTGATCCTCTCATAGGAGAGGTCATGGGTTCAAGTAGGGATGAGCATAGGCGGGTACCTGCCTCATTTGGCGAGAACCGGAACCGGCGGTTCCGAGAAAGTTAGAACCGGAATCGGAACCGCTCTAGGCAGTTCTTAAATTTTTGGAACCAGTCGCGGGTAACCGGTTACATTAACTTTGTTAACTTTTGTCGATAAAACCGCAACTTAGTTCGATCCAAATCGTATCAATTCGGACCAAAGAGGGACAGAATCGAACCAATATATTTTAAACTGGTCTAGGTAACACACATATTTATATGAAATACTTATATATATATATATATATATATATATATATATATATATATATATATATATATATATAAACCGGTTTTGGCGGGTACCCAACGGGTAGCGGTTCCGAAAAAATGAGAATTGGAACCGGAACCGCTTAAGGCAGTTCCAGTTCCAGAACCGGCAGTTCCGAGGCGGTTCCGATTCCAAAAGAGGGTACCCGGTTTCGATGCTCATCCCTAGGTTCAAGTCTCGATGGAAATATAGGTGCTTATTTAGGAAGAGGTTAGTTAGTTTGCTTTTTCCAAAAAAAAATTAACTAATTTATTATATTATATATTAGTAAACATTTGTACTTCTTTTACAGAATTTGTGAATCATCGATTCCATACGATGATAAATTAAATATCTTCCCACGTTTTGTTTTTACTTTTCTTTCTACCTATTTAAGATGATGACACGTGTATAAATTTAACATATCAATCAATTTTAAATTAAATTAAATGACACTTGTCACTAAAGATGTTATTTGGGCTGGAACCGAACTAAACCAACCCGAACCCAAATAAATCGAGAACCGAATAAGGGTAATTGTATGAACTGAAAACGGAACCAAATAAGCAATACGGGTTCGGTTCGGTTCCGGCCCGAATAACCCAAATAACATGTACAATATTATTAAGGACCTATTATAACCGAAAAGAATCGGATAAACCGTATTATAATTGTATAATCTGAATAACCCGAATAACCCAAATAATATTTACAATGTGATTATAAATATTGTATTTTGTATGACTTTTGTAACTTATGATTTCATAACAAATCTTTTAAATAAACAAATTTGTTAATTAAAAATAGGGAAATCTTCAGAAAAGTCCCAATATTTACGGAAAAATTACACTTTAGTCCCAAGATTTTTTTTTGAACGAAAAAGTCCCGAAAACCGGCAAAAATTTGCAGTTTGATCCTTTTTGACCGGTTGAAACCGACACCTAATTAATTTGGGACTATTTCGTAAACTGATCCAAAATATTGGTGATGCTTTTAGCATTTAAATCGTGAATGTCTGCTTGTATATTTTTACTTTGTATATAGTCATTTCATATTTGTTATTATTGTTTTCAATTAAGAATATTAATACTTAACAATTTGAAAGAAGTTGCATATTAATAGTTTAAGGTAGTAGGGTTTCTCACTTTGTATATAAAATTGTTTAAGGTAGAAGAATTATTTTCCAAATCCAACAAACCCACTACAAACATCTGCATAGGTAACCCATATCAAAATTCAAAAGTATTAATTACAATATTTTGTTTAATAAAAAGTAATAGAAATAATTCAAAAGTATTAATCAAAATTCAAAAGTATTAATCCAAAAAACATGTCTTATTACTTTTTATTAAACAAGATATTGCAATTAATATTTTTGAATTTTGATATGGGCTACCTATGTAGATGTTTGTAGTGGATCTCTTGGATTTGAAAAATAATCCTTCTACCTTAAATGTTTTTATATACAAAGTGAGAAATCCTTCTAGATTAAACTATTTATAAACAATTTTACAAATATGCAACTTCTTTTAAATTGTTAAGTATTATTATTCTGAATTGAAAACAATAACAACAAATGTGAAATGACCATATACAAAGTAAAAATATACAAGCAAACATTCATGATTTCAATGCTAAAAGCATCAACACCTCCTCCACCTCCACCCTTAAACAATGCCATTAATATTATTATTTTTTTCATTTAAATGCATTTATATGTATTAGTAACTAAATTAATAATAACAAGTTCAAAAAATAGTATTCTTATTTTTATTTAATAATAATAATAATAATAATAATAATAATAATGGTTCTGTTTGTAGAAAAATCCTAATATTTTTGTTTACAGAAAAGTCTTAATATTTTTTGTTTATAGAAAAGTCTCAATATTTTGGATTAGTTTACGAAACAGTCCCAAATTAATTTGGTACCGGTTTCAACCGGTCAAAAATGGTCAAACTGTAAATTTTTGTCGGTTTTCGAGACTTTTTCGTTCAAAAAAAAAATCTTGGGACTAAAGTGTAACTTTTCCGCAAATATTAGGACTTTTATGAAGATTTCCCTTAAAAATAATACGAAGTATATATAATTGTTTCAAAGGTGCAAAAAGAGTTAGAATTTGTGTTTGTACACATCACATATTTCTCCAAAAAAACGATGTGTCATCGGTTTTGTTGATGTCGATACTATGTCGTCGGTTTTCACCTTGAATTTCTCGAGAAATCCAACCATAGCTCTACAAATGTTGAAATCTTCTTTTGCGGGAGTCAAACCATCCTGTAGGATCTATTATAATAAAGTAAATGTTACTATTTAAAAAAAATATTTAATACCCCTTATTTAGGAGTTTGTTTCTCATTTAATATACAACCAAATAATGCATTTAAATAGTATAAAATGTAGTTTAAATTGTGAACTACAAGCTAGAAAAAAAATCGGTCTAATTGGACAAATACGAAGACGTTATGACACTTCAAAGTTGGCTAAAAATTTACAAACATGCTAAAACAGAAAAACTCAGCTTTAATACCCCATGTTTAGATACATGTATCTCACTGAATATACAACCAAATAACGTGTTTAAATAGTGTAAATTGTAGTTTAAATTGTGAACTACAAGCAGAAAAAAAATCGAGCTAATCAGACAAATAACGAAGATGTTATAACACTTCATAGTTGGCTAAAAATTTGTAAACATGCTGAAACAGAATAAAACTTGTGACTTTTCAAATTCGGTTTGGTCCTTTTGGCCCGAATAAGCCCTTATTCGGGTAATCCGGACCGAATAACCCAAAAACCAAATAAGTCTTATATGAATACCCAAAAACCGAATCGAATTGTTTATTCGAGCCTAATTCGGTTCGATTCGGTTCGGGTTTCAATTCGGTTTGGGTTTTGGGTCAAATGTACATTCCTACTTGTCACCATCTAAAATAGGTAGAAATATAGTATACACAAAAAGTAAAAGGCTATTTAATTTCTCTTCGATGATATTAAAGTTATGTTATTTTAAACGAACTTTCTTAGCAATATATTGTATTTATTTCTGAGAAATTAAATATTCTCCTAAAATTTCTTCCTACCATTATTCTATCCATGTCAAATAATGACATTTGTCATATATTTAAGAGAAAATGACAAAAATAGCCATTTACACTAATGGCATTACAAAAATAGCAAAAAAAATCGAAATTACAAAATTAGCCAACGATTTCGCAGATGGAGATGCCCCATCTGCGAAATGAGCTTCTCATCTGCGAAAGTACAAGCACCTAAAGCACAACTGTGCTTTAGGTGCTTGTACTTTCGCAGGTGGTTTTAATTTTTTTTTTTAATATTTTTGTTGTATATATAGGGGTAATTTCGCAGATGGAATAGGTACATCTGCGAAATACTCTCACTCTATCTGCGAAATCGTAGTATTTTTTGTATAATTTTTTTTTTTAAGTCTAACTATGAAATTATAATTTTTGTATAATTTCTACAAAACTTTTTATATAGCAACATGATTTCGTAGTCAAACCAATTCATTTCATAGTCAAACTTAAAAAAAAAAAAAAAAAAAAAAAAAATTATACAAAAAATACCACGATTTCGCAGATAGAGTGAGAGTATTTCGCAGATGGACCTATTCCATCTGCGAAATTACCCCTATATATACAGCAAAAATATTAAAAAAAAAAAAAATTAAAACCACCTGTGAAAGTACAAGCATCTATAGCACAGCTGTGCTTTAGGTGCTTGTACTTTCGCAGATGAGAAACTCATTTCGCAGATGGGGCATCTCCATCTGCGAAATCGTTGGTTATTTTTGTAATTTTGATTTTTTTTGGCTATTTTTGTAATGTCATTAGTGTAAATAACTATTTTTGTAAATTTCACTATATTTAATTTTCCTTAAGAATATTTTAATCTAATTGCTACCATTTAACATTGGTAGAAAGATAAATAAAAGAAAATTATAGAAGGATATTTAATTATTGATGCCCAAAAAATATCCGGATCTCGTTGTATATATCTTGGCATTGTTGGATGAAAGAAATCCAGAGGAATTAATCAACCTTTAGAATATATCTTCCGCGTTTTTTCTTTTAAAAAAAAACAAACAAACAAAAAAAATCAAAGAACTAAAACCTTTTGGAGAAATAGTGTTGTGAACGTTTAGCTTTGACGTTGACAAGGGATGGTTCATGATTGGGTGGGGTCTCGACATGGAACCAAAGTTCGAAACTATTACTTAATTTTCTATATTTTTGTTAAAAAGAAAAAAAAGACAAGTTTGTATAGTTGTCATAGTTATGAAGCTACTATGTTTATTACCTTTTGAAAAAAAAATAAAAAAATCAAATCAAAATTAAAAATAAAAAATAAAATTTTTATATAAGTTTTGTTTGTAAGTTTTATAATAATTTTTCATTTGATAAAATTATAAAAGTAATTTATTTTAGTTTGTGAACTAACTAATAAGTTAGTTTTTGATAAATTATTTTGAGATAGTTTTTGATAACATTAAAAAGCTTTTTCAAAAATATTTTAAATATGTCTTTAATTATATTTAGTAATCTTTTAGTTATATATCTAAATGTTTTTCAGCTAGTCTCACAAATAGGAAGAGTCTTCCAATAAGTGTAATATCCTAAAAGAGTATTGAAAACAAGATCAAAATTATATATATTCAACAATGTAATTTTCAACAATAAACACTTTGTATACGTGTTATTAGATTCTCAACCTTGCTTGTACACAAATTGTGGGCCTTGGCAGTAAGACTCATAGCTATATTATTTACCAATTACCATCATAGAAGAGAAGACTTCTGTTTACCATCTTTTTAAATCATTATATATTTATAAAGTTTGTATTTTTTTTTGAACCACATTCATTTGAAACTCTCATGCATTTTTTTCTTTAACCACATTCATTTGAAACTCCCATGACTTTTCAATTTCTTTCTAATAATTATTATAAGTTGGTTAATAAGGTTAAATAAATATCAAACCTAAAGTGTAATCATATATAAACTAATTTTCAATATTAAAAACATATATTTTCTTCTACTTATAAAGTTTGTTTTTCACTTTTAACATATTATACTTAATTTATTAGGTCTAATATATTGTATGTAAACCATTATTATTTTAAATTAAGCTACAACTTTTGATCAATTTATATAAAATACTTAAATTGTTAATTTGAATATAACCTTACAAGATCAACTTAAATATAACATTTAGTTCAACTTAAACCACCGAAAAAATATTTTATAAATAGTTAAAAGTGATAAATTGTAGTGTATTTCTAATAATTATTATAAATTGGTTAATAAGGTTAAATAAGTATCAAACCTAAAGTGTAATAAAAAATAAACTAAATTTCAATATTAAAATAATATTTTTACTTCTACTTATAAAGTTATGTCTTTAACTTTTAACATATTATACTTAATTTATTAGATTTAATTTGTTGTTGTATGTAAACCATTATCAGTTTAATGCTACAAGTTTTGAACTGTATGGACAAAATACTTAAATTGTTAATTTAAATATAACATTACAGGATCAACTTCAATATAAATTTCAGATCCACTTAAAAAAACCCAAAGAATATTTTGTGAATAGTGAAAAGTGATAAATTGTAGCGCTAAATATAAAAACTAATTTGTAATATCAATTAACTATAATATTTCCTAAAGATATTTTTATAATCGTTAAAAGTTTTGAAATAAGTAGTTTAAAATAACTTATAATAACAATAGTTAAAAATAACTCTATATAAATGATTATATTGTTACCCTTAAAAAACGTTTGATGTTTTAAATAATTACACTGATAAAAATTAAAACGTTAAGCAAATAAATTTTAAAAATGAATTAACAATAACAACTATAAATAATATTAAATCATATATTATATTTAATTTTATTCATGAGTAACCCGCATGTAGAGGTCATTCAAAAGTTTGAGATTATGCAGTTTTAATAGATGTATATATTATCATATAATTCAAAATAATCGATATACTATATCAAATTAGCATACGAATTATTATAACAAATTTAATAACGACACTATTGTTATATTTAAAAAAAAAACATATATTTGTAAATATTTCAACTATATAGATGCTTTTGCGCAACGCACGGACATTCGCCTAGTTATAATAAATATACAAATCGTATATATTCAACAAAGTGACAAAAAACCGACATTAAAATAATGCATATGTCCATATTTCAATTATTTAAGTGTAGCATTAATGCATTATAGCAAATAATCAACTTTGTATGCCAACAGCCTCAATCATAAGTATACGAATAAATATCATCTTTAAGCGTCATTATCAATCGGTCCATGACTAACATTTTTAAAACAAAACAGTTCCTTAATTATAACTAGATGAAAAATGTAAGAAAAAATTTCAAATCATAATACAAAATCCACCCAAAGTTATAAAAAAAATAAAATAAAAATAAAAACAAAACAAATAGTTATTTGTCGTGTTTCATCATATATCCAAATTAAATTTTCTGTTTTGTGTTTCTAATAAATTCTCAATATATATAAAAATGGTTTTCCATTAAATGTTTGTAAGATATTCAACATCTATCACATTTGTAAATTAAGATGACATCATTAATCCTTTGACACCTTAATCTAATCACTAACTTCTAGTTCGAGAACATCGTTTGCTTATTATCGAATCTTGCAATGTCAAGTTATTTATTTGTCTAACTAGGTGTAAAACCCGTGTAATACACGGGTTGATTAAAAAAAAGATCAAATATCAAAATGTAAATAGTAAATATTTTTTAAAATAAAATTTTAAAATAAGGAATAAAAAACATATTAATTGCATTTTATTATCACATTTACTATATTTAATACTTTATATATATACATGTAAATATTATGTGACTTTAATTTTAAAAATTGAAAAATCTAGAAATTGACATGTGCATTTTATTTTATTTTTAAAATATCACAAAATGACAAGTGTCAAAACTTATGAGAGATTGACATGTGACAAAATTGATCTTCATTTATTATAGTAGATATAATTAATAAGTTGTTTAAAAAAATCTATGATAAGTTATCAAGATTTTTTGATGGAATTCTCCTCACCCACCGACGATGCATCACGAGACCTATACCATTAGGACACTTCTTTGTACAATTTTACCTCTCTATTATTATTCATTTATTCACAGTCAAACATAAACCGAAAGGACCCGAAAGGCCAAAACGCCCAGAACCCATACAGAAATTAATCTTCATGGGGTTTAGAGGGGGTAAAAGTGGGCAGCTGTACAGGGCCCAATTTTTTTCATCATATATTTTTATTTAAAAATACAAAATTATAATAAAGATAAGGGTCTTTTTTTTCTTGTTCGTACTGGGCCTGTAAGAATATTTCATTTTTCAGGACCGGCCCTGTTAATCTTCAAATCTTTTTATATAATCACCAACGTGAAAAAACATATTAACCTTCACACCCTCCTATTTTCACTTTTTCTTTAATAAGCTCTCTTTTTCCCCTTTCTCCAAAACCGATACAAAAAATAAAATAAAACAGAAAATAAAAAGTAGTAATTTTATTACATATTCAAATATAACAACTTTTTAATTAAAATACACGTAAAATATCAAGTTTTGTCTTCCAAAAATAATGATAAGTCTCTAAAGAGCAAATCTAAGTTGAGATTATATTTCGGATTTTAAACAAGTTACGACAAATCTCACCAACTCTTAAGATTATATCATAAATTTAACGAATCATAGTCTTAATATTGCATAAATAAAGTATATATATATATATATATATATATATATATATATATATATATATATATATATATATATATATATATATATATATAGGTAGAGGTTCATTTAAGATCATCTATATTTTGTGAGACATAGGGACCAAGTCTTAGCCTTTCATCAAATTTGATCTTGTGGCTTATAAAAATACAGATGAACACTAATTAATCTAACAGATTAGTTAATTAGGGGCAGATTAGTCACTAAGTTAAATATAACATCACTACCAGATCTGATATACAGTTAGCGTCATTTTCAAGAACATCTTCATCTACTTCGATTCTTCTACCAAGATTATCGCTCCTATGTGATCAGCATTCTTTAATCTTCTCATGTAATGGATCTTCAATCTCCTTAAATCTTCATTTATTTCAACCATATCATCCTCTGATTTTTTAGTTTGATTGATCAAAGAATGATTGTATCCTATCTAAATCATAGCTTCTAAATTCATGATTTTTGTGTTTTTCGAGTTCGTCTTCTTCATTCTTCTACATATGTAATTGATAATCAGATTGATTGGGGTTGATTTTCATCTATCGACATTTGGGGATGATCATCAGATAGATGTTATTTTCAACAATATACTTCATCAAATCACATATATCACCATCAAAATCTAATCGATTTTTAGCACCATAATCATCCATTTTCAACAAAAAGGTTAGTTTTTCTTCATTAACCTTTTATTTCAGCAATTCTTCATCAAATCACATTTGTTTAGCTGTTTTAGATATATTTTGAGCACTTTCAAGATTCGATTTCTATTTAACAGATTAATGATTTTACAATTTGTCAATGTTTGACTTTGAGCACTTTTAAGGTTTATAGTGTTTTTTAAACACAAATTTACTTAATTTTCACCTGATCACCTAATTAATAAAACAAAATAACACCTAAAATCAAATTATATTGAAAATACCTGCAATCTGAATATGATTTAGTTGAATGATCCATAATCTATGATTAATGTCTGATTTATAGTGTTTTTTGATGCTAAAACTCGAATAAAAGGCTAGGGTTCTTCAATTATGTGGTTTTATCAGCACTAGGGTTTTTTTAATACCGATTCATCACTTTCCTGAATGATTAGTGTGGTTATTAAGGGTTCCTGGGGAAAACTATGGAATGAAGATTGACGAATGAAGAGTTACATACACAAATTTATGTATTAGAAATATCCATACATGTAAGCAAAACTTCTATACTTCATAATACTAGATTAAAATCGCACATAGAGAGTATAGTATTATATGTTACCTGGAATGTATTGGGATACAAAACTGGTCTCGGATCAAGTAATATGAGTCGATTTTGCCGATTGATTGTGTAAATTGAAATCAGAAACAAGTTTATAGCAAAATGAAATCTATAGAACAATATTCGATTTGTTTTCGAGTGAAATAATTGATGAGCTCAATCTAGAATCAAAATAACGAGCTTGAACTTTGTTGATTTAGGATTAATCTGAATCAAAAACAAATTTGTAATAGGGAAGGGTTTTCTTGATGAAAGGGTTTTAGATGAAAGAATTTTAACGGATGAAAATTTGTATGAAAACAATCTTCGAATTTTAACTAAGTTATGTTTCTACCCCTCTGTTTATTATAGTTAATTACAAATTTTGGATTATTTCCGCAACTGCCACCGCCTCCTTTAATTTTTTTTATTAAATCTAAACCTTTGATCAATTTAGAAGAGTGGTCAAGATCTTGTCCCCATGTCTCACAAAATATTATGGTCTCATATGAACTTAACCCTATATATATATATATATATATATATATATATATATATATATATATATATATATATATATATATATAGGCAGAGGTTCATTTGAGACCACCTATATTTTGTGAGACATGGGGACCAAATCTTAGCCTTTGATCAAAACTGATCTTGTGGTTCATAAGAAAAACAGATTAACACTAATTAATCTAACTGATTAGTTAATTAGGGGTAAATTAGTCACTAGGTTAAATTCAGATATGATATATTGTTAGCGTCATCTTCACGTCATCAAGAAATCAACTCGTCTGCTTCGATTCTTCTACCAAGATATTCGATGGATCAACATTCCTTGTTCTTCAATTCAGTAAGGTCGATCTTCTATCTCTAATCTTATATTCTTTCAACCGGTAATTGATTTGAGTTTGACATTGATCGAATAATGCTAAATCATAGCTTTTAAAGTCGTAATTTCTTACTTTGTTTTTCGAGTTCATGTTCTTCATTCTTCTACATCTACAATTGATAATTTGGGTGACTTTGGTCAATCATGTTCTACATTCTTCTACATCTACAATTTTTGTGATTTACGAGTTCATCTGCTTCGATTCATCTACCAAGACATTAATCGTAACAGGAAGTCACCCCCCTTTGTTGATTGATGAGCAACCAAGTTTTACTAATCCTTCATAGAAAGTTGCCCCCCCCCCCTTCATTTAATGGAATCGTAACTAAAAGTATGATATTCAACAACTTCAAGCTTCAATTTAAGTTTAGATCAACAATTTTTAGCCATTCATCAACATTAGTAATCAATCATCAAGTGATATCGATTTCCATCTAATTGATGCTTCGAGATTTACTCTCAAATTAGGTGTTTTATCAATTTAACTTCATCTTAAATCTATTATCATTTCAAGTATTTGATTTCAGCCATCGATTATCAATTTCAAGCTTTTGGTTTTTTCTGTGCATTCGAGCACATATTAAATGAAGATAAGCTAGAAAAAACAATGTATCTTCGAGTTATTTTTTGCTCATTCTATAAATTAATGAGGTATGTACAAAACTATTATTGTTCTTGAGCCAATTCTCTTACATTATACATGTACTCTACCTGTTTGATGAAAGTCCTGAATGAATAAAGAGTTTGATGTAGAGTCTAACAGATCACTCCTTCCTTCCCACCCTTAAACTTTGTTACTATTTAATGATATTAACCCCAAATTCCAAGATGATTTTTCTTAACTTAATGATGACTGGTGTACTTATTCTTTTTGTCAGTGATTGAAGGATATAAAACTGTCATTGATGCAAATGTTCAGTGCAAATGTTAAAAGAAGCATATCATCCATATCTTACCACCATTAATTAATGATGAGAACTTCAAGAAGTATATTGACATGTTGGTTTCAATGGTGCTTGGTCCATAAAGAGTTAAAGGGGCTTAGAAGTTGATGGATGATGAGGACTTGGTTCATCTTTAGAATTGAAATTTGTAATGAGGATGTTGGTTTAATTTACTCCTTGCACTATCTTTATTTCTTTCTTAATGAAATTATGCTCTACATTTGTGTAACTTTAAACATTGTTATTGCAGTAGATATATATCCTTATACCCATCAAACCCCGTTCACAGTGTAAAGTGGTACATACAGTTATGAAATTAGCTAAAACTTTCATGTTTTCTATCATTACAACTTTTTAGGTAAGTCTTGAATGGAACTGTAGAGAATGTGGCTTGATAATAATTTCTTGGAGAGTCTCATTCTATGTAGTGGGATGTTGTAAATTTGCTTATATTTTTTTGTTTGGTTTCAAGTGATGTATTTGAGGTAATTGAAAAAAACGATAATACTATATTCTATGTTTTTACTTTTACATTGGTATTTACAAATAAACTGTGCATTATTTTAATTTTCTTACATATATATTGTTATATTCTGGTTCGATATTTGATGTTCATATAATCATTTAGTGTTACATTATATTTAGAATGTTCTACATATACAAACAGTCTATAGCATTATTCTATAAGAATATTAAGTTGTAACTTAAATATAGACAACCTAATTAAATTATTATGCTAGAATGTTACGTATATTCATAATATTGAATATAATATTAGAATCTTATGTCATATAAGTTCATTTTAAATGTTATTAACACAATTTAGAATATTACACTTTCATATCAGAATATTCCATACAATTTCATAATATTAGAATATTTTACATATAACTTAGATTATCCTAGAACATTATGCATATTATTCTACAAGAATAGACAAAGTATAAAATTATTCTATTAGAATATTCTATATATACGCATTAATGACATCTTATTAACAGTACATGTAAATTTAAACGAAATCATAATACTTAGAATAATCAACTTAAAACAAATCACCTTTTGCAAATCAGAGTATTCTAATTATAATATTATACTTCTATTCATGTTAGTACTCAACCTATAACATTATTCTACAAGAATATTCTATATGTACATTCAACGTGTATATTGTTCTTTTAGAATATTCTACGTCTATACATGTTAGTATCCAACCTATAACATTATTTTTTATGAATACTGTAACGACCGAAAAATTCTAACCAATTTAAATTTTTCAAAAACAACCTGATTCCATTAAAGTTATTACAAAAAGGTTTTCAATACAATTTATTTAAAGTATTCCCAGAATCACTTCACGACAAAAACATGAGGAGCGGTACGATCACGCCTTCGCCTTGCCACGGTCTCCTGAAGAACCTTAAAAACATAAAATCACAACTGTAATCCCGAAAACTTAGTGAGATATCCCCAAAATACCAACCACATATACCATATACGCATAACATGTCATATCATATCCGATCACAGAACAACCATGCACTTCGGGTCTACTGTGTGACTGGTCCGCCGTACCGGCCAACAGTCCACCTAGTCCACCCTCCGAGTCTAGCCATACACACCGAGTCTGCAGTGTGATTGGTCCGCCCGCACCGGGCCTTCAATCCACCTGGTCCACTCTCTGAATCTAACCACATACATCGAGTCTGCAGTGTGATTGGTCCGCCTGCACCGGGCCTTCAATCCACCTAGTCCACTCTCTGAGTCTACAGTATGACTGGTCCGCCCGCACCGGGCCTTCAATCAGCCTGGTCCACTCTCCGAGCCTCGGCACGTCTGGTCCGCCCTCTTGGGGCCTACAGCCTATCCGGACCGCTCGTTGGGCCTTCGGTACAACCGGTCCGCCCTAGGTATCTTGGCCTACAGCACAAAACAGGACCCGCCTCAACCCAACTCCAGTCCAAACAACCATGTGCACATAAACATACAATCATATAACAATTCACAGTCAACAAACCGATCAAACAGATCACATAACATATCATCATCCTAACCAGGATACCGACCTAACCGGTCACTAGCATAGCATCACCCTACATCTCAGGATACCGATCTCAACCAGGTCTCTAACATATACCATCCTAGCTACCAGGATGCAAACATATCAAATCAATAACATAACAACAAATACCCGGATCTCAATCCGATAAGGGCCAGCCTTGGTGCCTTAGACCCTGTAGATATAGTGAGGATAACTCACATCGAAACTGCCGACTGAACAGATAACCCAAGCTGCTCCGATCACTGATACGATCTCCACCACTGGACAACCACCAAGGCACTGAACTCAAAACAATATCCAACAATTACCAAAATTCCCCTGGAAACCACTGGTCAACCCTTGGTCAAATTCAACCCCTGACTGACTCTACTCGCCGAGTCAACCTGATAACTCGCCGAGTCCCCATGCTCAGAAATTCCCCAATTCGCGACTCAACTTGCCGAGTCACCCCGAGACTCGCCGAGTTCAACAACTCTGAGTCCACTCACACACAACTCACCGAGTCATCCCCTTGACTCACCGATTCACGGCTCAACCAGAAAAGATTGGGACTCTTCGACAAGACTCGTCGAGTCCACGAACAGACTCGTCGAGTCTAAGGCTATCTTCAACCTACTCGCCGAGTTGTTCTTCCAACTCGTCGAGTTCCAGGCCATCTTCATCCAACTCGCCGAGTTGTTCTTCCAACTCGTCGAGTTCCAGCCTATCTTCAAGCAACTCTCCGAGTCTACCCATGTAACTCGTCGAGTACCACCGGGTCTGAATCCATACAGAGGCTTTCCAAGCCATGCAAATGGTCCAAACCAAAGATCTACCCTTCCTAAGGCCATCCATCACGTAAAGTGGCAAACTTTACATGAATCCAAGGAGATCTAGGCACTTACACTCTAGGGCTAGGGTTTGGGACAAAATAGCTCCTTCAAACACTCATCAACAGGGACTTTTATGCATTCAAGCCTTTCTCCATTCCAGATCTGAGGTAGCAACCTCAGATCTAACCTCTAACTCCAATACACCAAAAGATATGATCTCTAACACCCCCAAAAATGATGAATCTAGACAATAGCAACTCAAACAATGAAATAATACCTCAAAAGGAAGCTCCAAGAGAATATTAATCTGGATCCTTGCAAAGCCCTTTGATCCAAGTCTCTTCTCCTTCAAGATTTCTTCAACAACCACTTCTCCAAGCTCCAATTCACTCAACAATGGGGTTTCCTAGGGCTTCTGGAACTCAAGGGATGATAAGGAGGCTGGGGAGGAGACATAATGTTCTTTATATAGGGCTCAACCTCTGGATTTAGGGTTTTCTCCACTCAGCACCAACTCGCCGAGTCCACCCATGCTACTCGCCGAGTTGGTCACTTAACACGCGACTAGAGTCGCGACCCTACTCGCCGAGTCCACTCGTGGACTCGCCGAGTCGCTCCTTCCCATTTTACTCTTTTAGCCCTTCAACTTTACTCTTGCTATTCCGGGGGTGTTACAAATATAATTTATTAAACGATATTATAATAATTAGAGTAATTAAGTTAAAAATAAATCATAATAAGTATAATATCAAGTAATTAAATGAAACAAGAATATTCATAATAATCAACTTCAAACAAATCAACTTTTACAAATTAGAATATTCTAATTTTAATATTATAGTTCTATACATGTTACCACTCAAACTATAACATTATTTTGTAAAAGTATTTTATACGTACATATAACATATTTTATTCTTTCAGAATATTCTAATTTTATACATGTTAGCAGTTAGTCTAAAATATTATTATGTAGGAACAATCTATATGGACAACTGTAACGACCCGTTCCCGGTATGATGATTCCTTGGTATTTATTTTGAAGTTTTGTAAAGGGACTCGGCGAGTTCATAGTCTGACTCGCCGAGTAGGGACGGGATTTCGAGCACGTGTTAGTTGGCGACTCGGCGAGTCCATATTCTGGACTCGGCGAGTCTGTCCGTCTGGGAGAAACCCTAAATCCCCGGGTTGCCCACTATTTAAGCCACCTTATAGCCCCCAATCTCGCCTCCTTCACCCTCAAAAGCTGTGAGAAAACCCTAATTCGTTCTTGAGTGATTCTAAGTGATTTTGTGTGCTAATTGTGAAGGCTTGAAGGAGGAGAAGAAGAAAGGAGCAAGGAGAAGGATTGTAGAGCAGAGATTCAAGGGAAAGCAAGAGCTCTTTGAGGTATTCTTCAGATTTCCTTCCCTTTTATGCTTTAAGACCCTTTCTAGATCTTGTTTATGCTTTTCTAAAGCCTTATGTTGATATGGAAGCTCTCTTATGCCGAGATAACCTTAGATCTGTTCATTAAGGAGTTGTAGAGCCCAGATCTATTGCCTTTATGGAGCTATTTTGCATATTAACCCTAGATCTACCCCTTTTAAGCATCTTTTAGCCTTTATTCCCTTGTTCATGTGTTTGTACACGTAAAGTTGGAAACTTTACGTGGTAAATCAGCTTATTGGACTCAGATCTATCATTTGTATGTGTTGGATTCGAGCAGAATCGGGTGTAGAATAGTTGCATGGCGGTGACTCGGCGAGTCGGAAGAACGACTCGGCGAGTCGAGTCGCGAGTCCCCGATTTCTTCCTTTTTCGCGGTGTCGAGTGGGACCAGTGAGTAGTGGAGTGGACTCAGCGAGTTTGAGGGTAGACTCAGTAATGGAGGGACTCGGCGAGTTGTTCATACAACTCGACGAGTCCAAGGCAATCTTCTTAAGTTCAAGAACAACTCGTCGAGTTGTTCATATGACTCGGCGAGTCGGATGAAGATTGTCTGAGTTCTTGGATCGAATGAGTACTCGTCGAGTCGATGCCATACTCGACGAGTAGCAGCGAGTAGGGTCGAGGAGTGAGAGCAGGGACTCGGCGAGTTGGCGGCCCAACTCGGCGAGTCAGGTCAACTGTGGGTTGACTTTGACCGAAAGTTGACTTTGTCCGAGGGTTGACTTTGACCTAGGGTAAAAGAGTCATTTTACCCAGTGCAGTATTTAGTATTTGATTGAGTGTGTTTATGGACTTGTAGCCGGGGAGATACCGGAGCAACAGCAGTTAGCTCCCAGAGCCATACACTCAGCAGCCAGTTCACGAGGTGAGTTTCCTTTCAGTAGGAGCGGGTCTACGGCCACAATGCCGGCCCGTTTAATTATCAGTAGTTCCGGACCTTGGTCTGATGCAGTAGTTAGTGTGCTTGATGTCTTTGTGATACAAGCTTGTTTGTGTTATGTGTTCCGGACTCTGTTCCGATGCAGTATGCAGTTTATGTGTTTATAATAGTTGTTATGTTTTATGCTATGCCATGATCAGTCAGTTCCGGACTTCGGTCCGATGCAGTCAGTTCCGGACTTCGGTCCGATGCAGTCAGTTCCGGACTTCGGTCCGATGCAGTTAGTTCCGGACTCTGGTCCGATGCAGGGGACAAGGTCCCGGTCAGTTCCGGACTTCGGTCCGATGCAGTGGGCAAGGCCCGGTATGTGTTTTATATATGTATTGTTTGGTATGTGGTAGCTTGGGGGAGCTCACTAAGCTTCGTGCTTACAGTTTCAGTTTTGGTTTCAGGTACTTCCGCTAGCAGAGGGAAGAGCTCGGGATGATGGCATCGCACACACCACAGCTTCAGCTTTTATCCTGGGAGTTGATTTATTTCTTGATTTTTATATGACATGGATATAATACCGTTTTCCGCACAGTGTTTATTATTATTATGAGATACATTATGTATGGTTTATGATATGACACTCAGTTTATGGTTTTTGGATATGTTGAAAAACGAAATTTTTGGGTCGTATTTTAGGGTCGTTTCAACAACATATATATTATTTATTTTAGAACAATATACATGTACATTAGGACTAATCATATTTCCAACCATTCCATTAAGCAGTTACCATATTACTAAACATAGAATTAAGCAGTCATCATATAATCAACAATACCAACTGATTTACAAAACATTAAGCAATCATTAATATCTAATTTATTAAAAAAACATAACAAAAGAAAATGTTTTCATGCTACATAACCATATTTTCAAACTTTCAAATTTGCAACAATTCTATTTTTCACTCATTTCCGGTGCATCTCTTGCTTCAATTCTTTATTTCATCAACCTACATCAACAAAATCAAAATTATTGACTTGGTCGCCATCTTCATCTTTCAGCCATTTCCATGTTCCTTGTTTCTGAGTTTCTTTAACTCCAACCCGCTCTTTTTCATTTTCTTGCTTATTGGTACTTGAAAACATAGTACCTGAAAATAAGTCATTGAACTTCTTTGTCATACTTTTGTTCTATTGTCATTTGGAAACATAGATACATAATTAGAAATAATTTCTTCCATATTCTCTTTTCTAACTAAAACTATTTTGAACACATTGTCAAGCATTTTTCAAATTCCTGAAAAGTAAATATAACTTAGAATATCAAATGAAATTAGAATACACAGAAAAAATAATCATTTATGAAGTAACGTATAATTTATCATATCAAAATACATAGAATATCAAGAAATGAACCATAAGCATGTTACATTATAATACATAGAATTATGAAAAATAACAACATACTTTAACTTTGATACAAATATAGACAATATAATATAACTATATTCTGTTTTTCTAACTAATTAATTTTATTATATAGTATATGAAAATTATGATAAAGTTCCAACTGTTGCAACATTCTAAAACATGCAAAACTAGAATACCTATAATTTCCTAGAAATATCATCTATGAACCATAAGCATGTCATATCAAAATACAATTTATCTTATCAGAATACATAGATTATCAAGAATGAACCATACGCATGTAATATTAGAATACATAGAGTTATGTAAAATAGCAACATACTTTAACTTTGATTGTAACGACCCAATTTTCATGTCCAAAAATTTCGTTTTAAAAACATTCCTTTTAGAAAATATTAAAAGTTAAAACATTGTCTAAAAGCTAATTCATACATTCCATCAAAATATCAGAGTACAAATCCCAGTGAAGCTCGTAAATGCGGAAACCGGAGAGTGTGTGTGTGACGTGCCGCTACCGCGCCGGCTCCTTTCCCCTAGCTGAGGAGGTACCTGAAACCAAAACCGAAACTGTAAGCACAAAGCTTAGTGAGTTCCCCCCATAATACCACATACCATGCAACATATAACAACCACTGTTCAGCTAGGAGTTACGGGCCTTGCCCACACTCGGGAAGATACGGGCCCTGCCGACACTTCGCTAGCCGGGAGATACGGGCCTCGCCCACACTTGTGAAGATACGGGCCCTGCCCACACTTCGCTATCTGGGAGATACGGGCCTAGCCCACACTCCAACCTCGGAGAGATACGGGCCCTGCCCACACTCAACCGCTAACCCATAACATACAAGTATCACGCAGACAACAAGTATAAGCAATTCCATCATATTAACACATATATCATACTTGACTAAACCCAGAGATACGGGCTTGGCCCACACTCTAGTACTAGCATCTCGTCTACACGGGTCGGCCTTGGTGCCTTAGACCCGTTCCTACTAGAAAGGAAACTCACCTCGAAATAGCTGCTGGTCTGGGTGGGAATTGATCACCTACTACTACTGCTGCTGCTCCGGAAACCCTCCGACTGCAATTCCCACGACATACTCAATCAAACACTGCTCACTGACTTTTGGGTAAAATGACCATTTTACCCCTGACCTTGCCCTAAGTCAAAGTCAGAGTCAACTTTCAGTTGACCTCGACTCGCCGAGTTGGCTTTCCAACTCGCCGAGTCCCTACGCAAACGACTGCCCTGAATCCTGGTCCTACTCGTCGAGTTAGGCGACGACTCGACGGGTTCACCTTCTTAACCAATATTCAAGTCCTTCATCCTACTCGCCGAGTTGTATGAACAACTCGCCGAGTTCATCTTCATCCAATGAACACTTATGCGAAGACTCGCCGAGTTGTATGAACAACTCGTCGAGTCTGTTCTTGATCTAAGGAGATTGCCTTGAACTCGCCGAGTCAGGGCATTGACTCGCCGAGTACCTCCATGGATGAGTTAAGCTTCCGACCCACTGAGCCACACCCCGTGACTCACTGGTCACTCGACACTACGAAAAGGGGACAACTCGGAGACTCGCGAACAGACTCGCCGAGTCATATGAACGACTCGCCGAGTCGTTGCCATGCACCTTCTGAATACACGGATTTGCTCGATTCCAGTCCATGCCATTCATAGATCTGGACCTCTAGGACACGATTCACACGTAAAGTTTCCAACTTTACGTGTGGATATTCACCAATATGGATTTTAGGGCTCAAAATGTCTCAAAAGGGTAGATCTAGGACTAACAAGCAACATGGGGCCAAAAAAGCTAACAGATCTGAGCCCCTGGAGCTCAATCTTGCCTAGATCCAAAGGCCAAACGCCTTATTACAACATAAAATGCACATACAAACTTGGGGATTAGACCAAGAAGGACCCAAATGAAGTTTTAAGCATAGAATCAAGGGGAAAACAGGTTATACCTCAAAGGAACTGCTGGAAGAACACAAATAATGCTTGGATGGCTTCTCTTCTTCTGGATCTACTTCCTTCCTCTTTCAAAGCCTTCAAACACACACACACTAACCTCAAACTCTCAAGGAATAGCTTAGAACGAGAGATACAGGGATTTAAGGGTCAATGGGGGCCGACTTGGGGCTGATAAGTCCTTTAAATAGGGTGCAAACCCCTGAAACTTAGGGTTTCATCCAACAGCTGTGACTCGCCGAGTCCAGGATATGGACTCGCCGAGTCACCAACTTAAACGTGTCCCGGGTCCCGCATCCACTCGGCGAGTCGGACCTATGACTCGTCGAGTCCAAGGCTAAAAGAAAGGAAATACTCATATAACATTACGTACCAGGAACCGGGTGCTACATTGATACTAATATAGACAATGTTTTATAACTATATTTGGTTTTTTAACGAATCAATTTTATTATATATTATACAAAATTTATAATAAAGTTCAAATTGTTGCAACATTCCAAAACATGTAAAATCATAATACCTAGAATTTCCTAGAATATAATCTATGAACAATAAGCATGCCATATCATAATGCCTAGAATTACAAAAAATAGCAACATGATTTACTCTTGCTATTAATATAAACATTGTACTTTACTTTTTACCCATTATAACAACATACTTTTATTGGTTAACCAATATAATAAATATATAGAACCTCTATAAAATGATCACATGTGTTACATTAATGTTAACACAAAAATTCCATAAGATTGGCATTATAAAGTATAAACTTGTATTATATATTATAAAAAATGATAAACAATTAGACTTCAATGTGTAAAAAATCCTATATCATCTAAATAAAATCAACAAAAAATCAAGTTATGAAGTACATATGGTTTATCTTATCAAAATACCTAGCATATCAATTATGAAACCATAAGATTGTTATATCATAATACTTAAAATTACATAAAATAGTAACATACTTTACTCTTGCTACTAATATAGACATTGTACTTTACTTTTTAGCCATTATGGCAATAGACTTTTATTTATTAACCAATATAACCAATATGTAACTTGAATCTTTGTAAAATGATCACATGTGTTCAATTACATATTGTTATTATCAGTAAAAATATTAGTTGAATTCTCCACCTGTGATTTATCCCAAGTTAACTAGGTACTCACATTCAATATGAGAATGACATGAGGAATGCACAAAATGATGGTGGTCAAAGTCGTTATAATGGAATTTCTCCATTCCTTTGTTTCTTCAGATATTTCCATCTTGAGATTACGTATGGTATGTGTGTAAAGCTTTGAAAAATACATGCAACACAATATTTCAAGATTTTTGTTATCCATAAAACCTATGCTCCTAAGTGAATATTCCACCAACCCTTGTTGCAGTAATCAATTTCATTGATACAGTAAAACAATTTCATTTATTAGAACAAATATAATAACACTAGTATTATTTCAACAACAAAATTCAAACTTTAATACAAAATACTATGTTTTTACAAGTGATTCAAACTTAATCCATGGATTCATAGAAAAGAGAATTGTATAAAAAAACAAACTAAAAGACATATTAGTTTTATCTTACCAGATTGTGTTGATCAATCCGTTTTTGATGATCCTAATCATAATCGCTAGCTTCATAATCAGAATCAAAATCCAAAATCTAAACCGAAAGGTAAATTTGATTTTTTTGAATCAGGTGAAGATTTTTAAATCAATTTCATAGGGCTTTTCTCGAGAGATTTGGGAAGGTGATTTTTATCGGAAACAAATGTATTCTCGATCGAGCTTAGGTATATACGAGCTTAGGTTTTTCTTTAGAGATCGGGTTTTTATCAAGATATTTGGGAAACAAAATGTAATCTTGAACAACATTTGGATCGGAAATCGCTTCAGATCGACGAAACCACGATGTATTATGGAAGATTTGTCGAACAAAACGGAATCGGGAGGGATGTTTTTAGCATTTTTTCGTGAAGAGTTCTTGGGGAGGAAGATGAATTTCAAGTAGAATGAGAATAAGGAGCTCGAATCAGAATATCAAATTAGATTTATAACTAATCTGAAACAAATTTGTGAAGGAAGTAGAAGATGTCGATGATCGAGATTTGGATCAAATGGGTTTTAGTGTTCGCATCGGGTTTTTAGGAAGAACACCGAGTGTTTTTTGTGGGCTGAATGGAAAAGAACCTAAAATTCCATTCCTTCCCCTCCGTGTCTTATTCTAATCCCAAAATTCCATTTATTTACAAAAATGCCACTGCCTGCTTTATGTTCCTTATGGTTTAATCTGATTTAACATTAGCCTTTGATTATTCAAAATGAGTGGTCAAGATTTGGTCTCCCTGTCTCACAAAATATAGTGGTCTCACAGTAACATATATATATATATATATATATATATATATATATATATATATATATATATATATATATCCAAAGTAGGGAATTTTCCATTATGGCGTTGCATATCTAATGGCCATCTCTAGAATCCCAAATGCACCGGCTCGCCATTACCCTTAATGTCACTACAAGCCATGCTAAATCTCTTAGTTGCATAGAAATTGAATTTGTTAAGTCTAGCTACGACTTAGTGAGTTTGTGTTTGATTAAGCATAATGATTTTTGTCGTTTATATAATACGAGTTAGCCATGCATTTCATATAAACCAAGTGATACAAAACTATATTGGCGTAGCTATAAAAGAGTCAACATTCGTTTCGTGTCCTAACTCTACTTATTTTATTTTTGTATAGTGTAACATCCCGAATCCAGGGTTGCTAGTTCAGGGTTTAAAATGTAAATGTATAAGGGCAACTCGACGAGTCCATGGGTGGACTCGGCGAGTAGAGTCGCGACTATGGTCGCGTGTTAAGGGGCCAACTCGGCGAGTCGGCGGCTGGACTCGGTGAGTTGGTGCTGGGTCAAGAAAACCCTAATTCTCGGGATTGAGCCCTATATAAAGAACATAACATCCATTCCCCCAGCCTCTTTACTCTCTCTTAAGTCCAGAAACCCTAGTTGCCATGTGTGAGAGGATCAAAGTGCATTTGGAGGCTTGAAGAAGTGATTATTGAGGAAATCTTGAAGGTTAGGAGGCTTGGAACAAGGGGTTTTGCTTAGATTCGGGTTTCATTGCTGTTGGGGCTTCTTTTCTTGAGGTATTATCTCATTCTTGGGCTGTATTCTTATAGATGCATCATTTTGGGGTTTATAGGGAAACATATCTTGTGATGTATCGGAGTTTAGAGGTTAGATCTGAGGTTGCTACCTCAAATCTGGAATGGAGAAAGGCTTGAATGCATAAAAGTCCCTGTTGATGAGTGTTTGAAGGAGCTATTTGTCCCAAACCCTAGCCCTAGAGTGTAAAAGGCCTAGATCTCTTTGGATTCACGTAAAGCTTGCCGCTTTACGTGATGGATGGGTTGTAGGAGGCTAGATCTACGTTTTGGATCAATTGCATGGCCTGGAATGCTTCTGTATGGATTCAGACCGGTGGTACTCGGCGAGTCACATGGGTAGACTCGACGAGTTGCTTGAAGATGGCCTGGAACTCGACGAGTTGGAAGAACAACTCGGTGAGTAGGTTGAAGATGGCCTTAGACTCGACGAGTTTGTTCTTGGACTCGGCGAGTCTTGTCGAAGAGTCCCAATCTTTTCTGGTTGAGCCATGAATCAGTGAGTCAAGGGATGACTCGGTGAGTTGTGTGTCTCAGCGAGTCTCGGGGTGACTCGTCGAGTTGAGTCGCGGATTGGGGGAATTCTGAGCATGGAGACTCGGCGAGTCATCGGGTTGACTCGGCGAGTAGAGTCAGTCAGGGGTTGACTTTGACTTTGACCAAGGGTTGACCAGTGATTTCCAGGGGCATTTTGGTAATTGTTGGATATTGTTTTGAGTTCAGTGCCTTGGTGGTTGTCCAATGGTGGAGGTCGTATCAGTAATCGGAGCAGCTTGGGTTATCTGTTCAGTCGGCAGTTTCGAGGTGAGTTATCCTCACTATATCAACAGGGTCTAAGGCACCAAGGCCGGCCCTTTATTGGATTGAGATCCGGGTATTTGTTGTTATGTTAATGCTTTGATATGTTGCATCCTGGTAGCTAGGATGGTATGTGTTAGAGACCTGATTGAGATCGGTATTCTGAGATGTAGGGTGATGCTATGCTAGTGACCGGTTAGGTCGGTATCCTGGTTAGGATGATGATATGTTATGTGATCTGTTTGATTGGCTTGTTGACTGTGAATAGTTATATGTTTGTATGTTTATGTGCATATGGTTGTTTGGACTAGAGATGGGTTGAGGCGGGTCCTGCTTTGTGCTGTAGGCCAAGATACCCAGGGCGGACCGGTTGTCCCGAAGGCCCAGCGAGCGGTCCGGATAGGCTGTAGGCCCCAAGAGGGCGGCCCAGACGTGCCGAGGCTCGGAGAGTGGACCAGGCCGACTGAAGGTCCGGTGCGGGCGGACCAGTCATACTGTAGAATCAGAGAGTGGACCAGGTGGATTGAAGACCCGGTGAGGGCGGACCAATCACACTGCAGACTCGAGGTTTATGGCTAGACTTAGAGGGTGGACCAGGTGGACTGTTGGCCGGTGCGGCGGACCAGTCACACAGTAGACCCGAAGTGCATGGCTGTTCTGTGATTGAATATGTTATGGCATGTTATGCGTGTATGGTATATGTGGTTGGTATTTTGGGGATATCTCACTAAGCTTTATGTTTTTCAGGTTCTTCAGGAGACCGTGGCAAGGCGAAGGCGTGATCGTACCGCTCCTCGTGTTTATGTTGTGATGAGATTCTGGGAATACTTAAAATAAATTGTATTGAAAACCGTTTTGTAATAACTTTAATGGAATCGGGTTGTTTTTGAAAATTTTAAATTGGTTGAAATTTTTGGTCGTTACATATAGTGTCATGCCAACACATTTTACTTAAATGGAGTGAATACCTTATACAAGCTTGTTTTTAAACGAGGTGAGCGGATGTACCCCTACCTCATGCGAATCAAGTAGTCATTGACAAGCAATGTCCCGAAAGAGTGTGCAACTTCCCTCGATGATGGCTAAAGCTTATAATGATTGCGTCTCAACAAACATTTGGCTCACTAATGGACATGTATAAAGAGCTAACAATTTTACCTCTTATATGGGATTTTCGAATATTATGCCCATGGTATCTAAGCATGGTCAGTTAGATTGGGGTTTGGTGGGTTGTCCTAAGGTGGTGGATTGAATGAGGATATGATGCCAAGATGTTACGATGTAACTGGGAGACATAGAATTTTATTCAAGTTTTCTAGTAGATTTTTCTCACATTTTTTTAGTTTTTTATTATTTTATTGGCTTATGTTTTTACTACTAAGGTTTGGTTTATAAATTTTTTTATGGATGTTATCTTAATCAATTTCGAATTACACTGTTATAGAAAGAAGTTTATTTTCTTTTCCTTTAAAAATTTCCCTTACAATTCGCTTTTAGAGGGTCTTGAATTTTATTATAGAATATTCACATTGAACTTTTGTTTTTACTTTGTGTGTTTTATAAATGTGCTTGGCCATTCAATTGAATCGTTGGCACGTCACAAATTAAACTAAGGGAAAATGACTTATAAACCCAACGAAGTTTTCAAACCGTTCAAAAAACCCAATTATGTTTTGTCTTTTCATGAAAACCCAACGAACTAACATTTTGTCTAAAAAAACCCAACTAACTTACACTTTGTTTACTTCTCATTTAGGGTCAACTGGCTAATAAAAGTCAACGAATGACATGGCTTATGACGTGTAATTAAATATCAGAAAATGACTTGTAAGACCAACGAAGTTTCAAATTCGTTCATAAAACCGCAATCATGTTGTGTTTGTTGAAAAAAACCCAAACGAACTTACGCTTTTGTTCAATTCTCATTAGAGGCAACCAGATTCATTATGTATACAACTAGTTGGCAAATGACATGACATTATATTTAATAACATGAAATAAACAGATTAGAATTACGCTTTATATATCAATTTAGGGTTTCGAGAAGAGAAAAATAAACGATGTCTGTGTTCGAACTCTTGTAATAGCTACTTCTTATTCTTCCTCTCAATCGTTGATGTCCAACTCAATATCTACAAAGAAGATATTTGATGATGAAAACCCTTGTGGATGTGGACGCTCTTCTTGGATTTGGACATCTAGAATGGACGATCATCCAGAAAAAAAAAAAGTTTAGGGTTAAATCGATATATAAAGGGCAATTCTAATCTCTTTATTTCATGTCATTAAATATAATGTTATGTCATTTGCCAACTAGTTGTATACGAAATGAATCTGGTTGCCTCTAATGAGAATTGAACAAAAGTATAAGTTCATTGGGTTTTTTTTTCAACCAACAAAACATGATTGGGGTTTTGTGAACAGTTTTGAAATTTTGTTGGTCTTACAAGTTATTTTCTGATATTTAATTACACGTCATAAGCCATGTCATTCGTTGACTTTCATTAGCCGGTTGACCATAAATTAGAAGTGTAAATTAGTTGGGCTTTTTAGACAAAATATTAAGTTAGTTGGGTGTTCTTGAACAGACAAAACATAATTGGGGTTTTTTGAACGGTTTGAAAACTTCTTTGGGTTTATAATTCATTTTCACATGAAACTAAAATCATATAAGTTGCTATATATTTTAGATATAGGAGTTGTTATTAAACATAAAATCTCAATTTTTCCTTGTCATATTCATTGTTTTACTTTTATTAGACAAAACTTCAAAAATGGTCCCTGTGGTTTTCGAAAATATCAAGTTTAATCTCTAAGTTCAAAAAACCTTACAGATGGTCCCTGTGGTTTCAAAACTTTTAACAAACAGTCCCTTAGCCACATAAAAAGACTAATATGCCCTTTCTATTTCTTTTTAGAATTAATTTTACCTAATCCTATTTTAAAAAAAAAGACAAAATAAATAATTCATTGGGCCCACATGCTCTCTCTCTCTCTCTCTCTCTCTCTCTCTCTCTCTCTCTCTAAACATAAAAAACACACATCATCTTCTTCATATGTTTTGGGTATTTGGAGGAACGAACAAATCGGAAGTGATGAGAAGTTCCGATGGTGGTCATTCAAATCGTGAGGAGAGACGGAGTCGTCGATCTCCAGCGACCCTCTGAGGCTTTAACTTGCATCATCTCCGGTTGAGAGCTAAGGGAACAGGTCTCCGTCTTCGTCTGTTTGGAGAAGCTAAAATCATGAATGGAAGGCTACGATCAGGAAGCTCCGATGGTGGAGTGTGGTTCTATGGTAGTTAAACAGTCACAAGGGGGGAAAAGGCGGGGGCGTCTATAATGGTTGAAGAGGGAAGAGTAGTCGGTTTTTCCGATGAGCTCCTTCTCGGCTGATAGCTCACTCATCGGAGTTGTGGCTTCAAATCACCAACAATAGACGGAGAGAGGAGGTGTTGGAGGTGACGGAGAACCAAGTGAGGATGGCTGAGGAGTTGTAATAGCTCGCTAGTTTATCGGTTCTTCTTCCTCTCACTTTATCGAAGCCAAAATTGAGGACCACTGCAAACGAGGAAATGTTTTGAGTTGTTGATCGATAGGGAAGAATGATGGAGGAAGGAGAGAAACTGAAACAAGGTCGGCAACCTTGGTTCGTCGGATTCTTTCCTCACGAACACCCCCACCTGCTGTTGTTTTCCATTCTTTCTTTTCCCTTCTCGATCAGACGAGGATCGAAGAACCTCCCTCGATTTCTGCCTTCGCTCGATTTCTGCTGGTGTTATTGCTTTTAGGATTGATTGTCAGAGCAGGAGAGGGAAAAGGGGGGTTGTTGGTTGACAAACGGTGGCCAACGTTGGTGATTCACATTTGATACAGGTGGTTCTATGGCGGAGTAGGGGTGGAGCAGTGGTGATGTTTAAATATCAAGCTGTTGGGGCTAAGAACTGATGTAAATGAAGTGCCCGTTTTTTTATCAGTCAAATTAAGTGTGTTGGGGATTGAATAGAAGAAGATGACAAAGACTTTCAAGAGAGAGAGAGAGAGAGGTGGGCCCAATAAATTATTTATTTTGTTTTTCTATTTTTTTAAAATAGGATTAGGTAAAATTAATTCTAAAAAGAAATAGAAAGGGCATATTAGTCTTTTTATGTGGTTAAGGGAATGTTTGTTAAAAGTTTTGAAACCACAGAGACCATCTGTGAGGTTTTTTGAACTTAGGGATTAAACTTGATATTTTCGAAAACTACAGGGATCATTTATGAAGTTTTGTCTTTTTATTATAAAAAGTTGAAATATAATGATAACAAAAAAGTTGTGTAACAACTATTCACATGTTTTTACATAAAAGTACTAAATAAAATTTAATGTGCATTGCATCTTTTGCCCGCTCTCAACACATTGTCAATAACTACCCGTGCAACAGTTGGACCTACGACCCGCTGTTTAATGGAAATTGAATTTTAGTATTTTACCTTGTACTAAATTTGGTAAGTTGACACTTACTATCCTTTGTCGGTATTTCATGCCAAAATGAGAAAAGAATCATGAAGATAACACAAACTCTATTCCACAGACACCAACACATTCAAATCACATAAACACACACGGAGGGGATCAGAAAGAACTACCCAATTCTACAAAACAGAGGAGTATCGGAATCTAGAGAAAATGGTATTGACCGGAAAAATCAGGAAGAAAAATGACGGCGGCGGGGGCGGCGGTGGTGGTGGTGAGGGATGGGGAATGGATATATTCCTTGTTTTCTTCCCTGAAGAACATCAACAAGATTTAAACTCCTCCACACCTTCATCGTCATTATCACCATTCAGATTTCCCACAGTTAATACCCTTTTCAAACGCATGAATTCCAGTCATATTCTCAGAAGAGCTCAATCCACCATCTCCATTTGTGCTCTGCTCATCTTCTTGATGCTCCTTCTCTTCACTCTCTCAACTTTCGAACCCAACAACAACTTCATATCATCTCGTCTTCCCAACTCTCACACTACACCCAGATCAAATTCACGTGCATTACAAGGATTGGGCACTCTGTATACACGAGGAACAATCGCCATGAACAACCTCCTTCTCTGCCACGTTACAGAGTCTGTGACAACAAAAGATCTTAAATTGTTCTTGAGAGCATTTCACAGGTCTGGTTTAGCTTCAAATTCCGATCTTGTATTTATATTCCCATCGATTTCAACTCCGCAGTCTTTTGACGATGTGATTCTGGAAGAGAACGACTTCTTCCTGAAAATCATGGGAAGGTACAAAGCAGAACTGTGCAACGGTAGTAAAGTTTTGGGTTTTCCGGCGAGCTTCGACCTCACCCAGTTCGTGAAATCCGGCAAGAAGGTAAGGGAGAAAGGAGAGCCAATCTGGGGTGGAAAATTGAAGACCAATAATTCGAGTTTACATGATTGTGGTGAAACTGATCATATTGAGTCAACTCGGATAAGTTATGGATCGGTTGTAGGCTTTGGTGTCGGCGAGCTTGATCCGGAAAACTCGTTATCCGGGTTCGTAGACCACGTTCCGATGAGTCTCCGAAGATGGGCGTCTTATCCAATGATATTGGGGCGGGTTCGCCGGAGTTATAAGCACGTGATGCTGGTTGACGTAAAGAAAGTTTTACTACTCGGAGACCCGTTCAACCGAGTAAAAAATCAGAGTCCCGAGTCAGTCTTCTTGTCATCAACACCGCCACCATTACCACCTCTCTCAGCCAGACACCGCCCTAAGAACTCAGAGAATACCCATCAAAAAACAAATACAATCAACACTGCCGTCATAATGGGTGGAGTTCGTGGAGTCCGACGGTTGTCCGCCGCAATGCTGACGGAGATTGTCAGAGCTACCACAAGCAAGCCACACAATAAAAGAAAGAACTCAGTCACCGAGTCAGGTATGCTCAGTCGTCTCGCCATGAACGAGTTTACCCTCAAGACCATTCGTCTGGTGACGTCATCCGAGTCAATACGAGAAGCTAAGTCACTCACTGAGTCGGCAATGACAAATCGGACGATTTTATGGCGTGAAAATAACGACACGGATATAATTGAGTCAGTTATTATGAAGCACATTTGTTCATTTCCCATAGATTCCACTGTCTACACGGATTGTTGACTATTTTGGTGAATAGAGACTATATGAAAAGGTACAAATTATTTTTTCTAACATTTAGCATATATACATTAAAAATGTTATATATTATATTATTTGTTATTTGTAATATATATAATATCAGAAATCTTATTCTTGGCCCGTGAAATAATGATTTTGCCAGCAAAACATTAACGTCCCCTTGCATTGATTGGCTGGTTGCTCGTTGGTGCATGCTTTGTTACGCCTCTTGTAAATTGTAATACTCTTCCTTTTTCACAAATTTGATAGAATATTTTACTATTTAATACGTAGTATTATTTTACTCTTTATCATATTATCATTCATTTATAAGATTATATATAAATGTTCTTAATAAGTTGAATAAATATTTATTTTAAATAATAAACATAGACATAGAACAAAATGTGCATTAACATATAATTAAATAAAGGGGCTAATATCATAAATTAGTAAAAACTATTTTTCTAATAAAAGACAAATGTTTTAAAAACCTATTGTTCAAAGGTAAACTGTTAGAATTTTTTGTTTATAAAATATCATTATTTAAATCAAATAAACTCCATAAAGCTAAAAAAAAATAAACTTAATAAAGTGAATGAATTTAAATAACTTTTATTATTAATATACATATATGAGTGTGGGTGGATGGAATATATATGTAAAGTTAATTAACTTGACTCCGAAATAAATGATATGAATGAGTAGAAGCACGTGGAACAACTTTCTTTTCTTGTTGGGGTTGTGCTTCTGCTTCTGCATTAAGTTTAATTTTAGCCTTTCTCGTGCTTCTATGAAGCTGCCTCTTTCTCGCTTTTACGCGTACATTTTTTTAACTATTCTCCCTAATAAATGAAAATAATTTTGATACATGTCATTTTTTCATTAATTTGGACACATGTCATTTTTTGGTAATTTTGAATAATTTTCTTTTTCATTTGTTATTTTCTCATTGTTTATCTTTTCTTAATTAACACATCATATTTATAACTCAATTAATAATTGCCTTAATTAAAAATAACAATTAAATTACAATATTACAACTCATATACCATTGAATATGTTTCCTTTTAAATTCAAAATTTAAATTTTAAATTTCAAAATTAAATAAATTTTTGTTTAAACCTTCATATTTAATTTTTTTTTTTTGTTTTATCCAACCCGTATAACATACGGGTTTCACAACTAGTAACTTAATATTAGAAAAACTATATTTCTATCGCTAACATTAGCTATATCTTTTTCCAATAATAAACAAAGTGGTAATATGTTGTTGCATACATAAATTTACGAATGAAGTAAAGAGATATAAGTAATTTCTTTTAACAAATAACAAACCAAATATTTGGCACCATTCCCACAAAGGAGCTGATCCGTACACAATAATTTTTCTCCATACACAACAATTGGTGTTTTAAAATGTTGTATTGTACAACTATATAATGAATGAATTGTTTTTATAAAGATATATGGTATCATATGTGAACTAAAACACTGAAGACAATATGTATTGGAAAAGGTTAAGGCAAAAGTGTAAGGAAATAAAAATATAGTGGCAAAAGTATGAATAGTGAAAAGTTAAAAGTGACAAAACATATGAATTGAAAAAGGTCAACGCAAAAATGTAAAGAAATAAAAGTAAAGTGCCAAAACTATGTATTTGAAAAAGATAATGTTAAAAATATCCATGTGCTTTAATATATATATAACTAGTTTATAACCCGTGGGAACCACGGTTAGAAAATTAATTAAACTTTCTAAGTAAAAACTCAAAATTATTAATTAATAATTTTAAATAACTTATTAATTAAAAGATATTTTTTTAGTTATATATATATATATATATATATATATATATATATATATATATATATATATATATATATATATATATATAATTATAATCGTTTATTCAAATAAATACATAAAATATATCATCTTATAATTTGTATAAATTTCATTTTATTATAATTTGTATAAATTTTATTTTATTTTTATTCTAATATTATTAATTTAATGTAATTAAAATGTGATTTAAATTTTGAATTTTGAAATTTGAAATTTGAAATGAAGATTGTATAGGGAGAGGAGATATGTATCACTTACTATAATGAAATAAAATGAGTTAATTTGGAGATTCGAATTTTATGGTTTACACCTTATTTGCGTTTTGTGGTTTTTATTGTTTCATCTATTTAAAAAAAACACAATTATTCAAATTCTAAATTGTTTTAGAAAATTGGAAAGGTTTAAGAGTCCACTATATAGAAGTTTCCTACGTGGTCCACTACAAAAGAATAGTCAAAAGAGTGCATGCGTAAATCGTAATACCACAAAAGAAACTGTTCCTATTTTCTTTTTCTTTTTTTATCATCAAGCGTAGAAAAATAAAACTGCTACACAATAAGAAAAACTTCAATTGTAGTCAAAAGGTTTTAAAAAATTCCTTTAATTTTATACATTTTGCTTTACCATTTTGGTCCTTTGTTATATATTCCCTCGTTAAGAGATGCTTGATCGGGATATAGGGTAAGTCAGAGTTTTCATCATGTTGCTGATTTGACGAAAAATTCGGATTTAGTCATTTCATGGAATTTGAATGTTTTCCGTCTTTTGAAGAGGGTTTTTTAACACCTACTATTTAAAAAAGACGTTAACTTTTTTTTTTTTGTAAAAATGGCGGTTTTACCATCTATTTTTAATTTTAAAAGTTTGGGCTTGTAAAGTGGTGAAAGGGCCATGGGTGGGATGCGACCCACCTAATGATTAATGAATTCAAAATTATAAATTTTAATGAAAATGTAATAAAATTAAATAAAATAAAATAAAAAGTTTTATGATCTTTAGGACTCTTCTACAATACTATAGATACAATCTTTCTAGTCATTCCATTATCTGTTACTCCCCCTCCCCCCCTAATCAGCTTTTATGCAATGTAATACGTTTCTCATTGTCAATTTTATTTACAGGTTTTTGTGCGTTTTGGTTTTTCCCACAAAGGTTTCCATCCATATTCTTGGTTTTTTGGTTTATGATTTCATGCTTGTAGTGATCGTCATGATATAACTATGTAACAACTTAACATTCCTTATAATCCAATTTTACATAAAACACATCAAGATTGATGAAATAAAAACATATGGTCTCAAATCATATGAAAATATAAGTTAGGTTTTATGTGATAGTAATGGATGTGACTTGAGAGGTTTTGTTTTTGCATATGGTATGAAGTAATGGGTCGGTGGTACTTTAGACACCAACATGATGTTTGCCTAAGTGGGTACTGGGTAGACAACGACAGTTTTATTCTTATATTTCAACAAACAATATTCATCGGTTTCAACAGTGGAAAAAAGGAAATAATACTACATAGGTACATTGTAAATGTCATAATAAATTAAGTCGGTATTTCCTGCTTCACTCATCGAGTCATTTTTATCAAGTGAAAAATGTCCTCCATATCAAATGTTTAACCCATTATTATGTTTGCCAAGTCAAAAAAAAAAAAAAAAAAAGATTCATGTGTAAATCCTGTTATTAAGTTGTGTCAAAATGGCAAAAGTACATAAGACAAATAGAAAGGACATACATGATATGATAAATATCAAACAACAAACTTTTTTAACCCTTAATATCTGAATTCAAAATACAAACAATCACATGACATGACATCACATTTACAGTCTTACTTTTTTTCTCCAACAATAAATAGCAAGTAATCCCACAAACAAACTCAAACCCAGATTACATTACATACCCAATCAAATCTAACATCCAGCAATCAAACCATATAATCATAACATCAAAAGAGAGGCAAAAAAATCACTCTTTACTCAAGGCCATTATATCACTAACTCCTCCTATAACCACCAGCATCATAACTGATAACAACACCAACACAATCAAAAACTAAGAATTGAAAGAATCATATTCATCACTGTTTTCAATTCCTAGAACAAATCCACCTTCTTCTTCAGCATATCCTGCTTCCATTTTGGTATCTTGTAGAACGCCTCTTTTGCCATTCCAAACACACCCTCAAACTCTTCACCTGACAGATAAGCCTAAACCAAAAAACCAACAATGTTACTTATTCCCGAAATAGACTTTACAGTTGTGTGAAATTACAAAACTAACCTCTCTTCTCTTAAAGTCGATACCAGTTACCGGGTTCTCGGATTTAGCCCTCAATTGTTCATAACTGAAAGTGCTTTGACTGTCTACACTCTCACATTCGTTTTCATCATTCTTTGGTGCTGAATCTTCTCCTCCTCCATTGGTTTCTTGAACTGCTGGTTCAGATGTTTCCATGGTAACTTCTGAACCTTCATTACTCTCCAAACCATCAGAACCTTCTTCAGCCTTGGTGGCTGAGCCGCCTTCAGATGGTGGACTTCTGGTGGGCCTGACAGGTGAACCATCAGATGCACCCTTCTTTTCAGCTGTAAGAACAGAAGATAAAGCAGCAACAGCAGCTGCTCTCTGTGAACCCCGACTCGGTACCTTTGGTGAAGCTGATGATGATTTGGCGCTTGTCGGAGATGATTTGAAAGCAGAGTTTAATGCTGCTAATGCTGAAGCTCTTTGAGTGGGCCCACTTTGACCCCCGTTTGACCTATCTTGACCCTGTGATAGATAAAATACCAAAAACAATCCTTAAACAAAACCATAAACAACAAGCAGGATGAGTTCCAACTTTACCTCAGAAGCAGAAGCATGGCCTCCCCCAAATCCAAACAGTAGCAAAATCTTCTTCTGGAATGAGTTCCCATGAGCCTAGGAAGAAGGTAAGAAATACTAGTATTTTAAATTAATTGTTTATTAGATAAAAAAAAAAAATTACTATGATAATGGAAAAATAAGGACACGGACATTAGCTTTTGCAGAGTCCCATGAGAAGAATGTTGTGAAGAAGGTAGGTTCGTTTCCTTCTGTAACTCTGTATAAGGGTACACATGGAGATAATCCATCAAGAGATGAAGCCAAGTCGATGTATTTCTGGCCAATTTCAAACGCATTTTGCTTTTCTTTGGAGTCAACGGATTGACCAACCCATATGAACACCTCCGCGTGTGTGTCTAAGATGAGCACATCTTCTGTCAACAGATCGTCTTGTGAAAAATTGTAGATCTCCTCAATCTGGAAGAAACCGTGATTTAGATCTTCATTTTGAAACGAGTGTTGTATAGGAAATGAAAAGCTGAGAATTCACCTCAAACTTTCCTTTATGGAAAGAGAATGAAAATAAATGGGGATCTCTGACGGATTCCTGCGCTGCTTTTTTACTGGTGTAGCCTTGTTTCCCTCCAAGGGCAAACCAGAAAGTTGAGTTTTCAGTTCCTTCTTTAGCAAATTTCACAGTGGCGCCAGGCTGGACAAGAAGACGAAATAAAGTTAAAAGTCAACCAAAAACAAGATTCAAACTTATCATCAAAAACTTCATATCGTACCTTCAAAAATTCAGCGATTTTTGCAGCTATGCTGTGCTGCTCAACACTACTCTGGTTTCCATGCCAGGTGAACAATGAAGAACCGGATTGAAGAAGAAAGCATTCATAAGTATTCAATGAGGTCGCCACCTGAAACAAACATATTTCATTAGCCCTAATTTTAACAAGTCGCACGCAATAACTTAAAAGGGGCTCACAATCATACCGCATCTACTTGAACGGCTTTATTATTATGGGGTGAAGTTCCCGATATCTGAATTAGGGCTACACCATCTGAAGTGTAGGTTTCATCATTCAATCCTTTGTCTGCAATGGAGTTCTTGTATCCAGAGCTCAATCCACCCTGATAACACAACATTTTCCATCTGAATCTAATATCACAGCAAAATCAAAATATTTGAAAAAACTATAAATGTTACCTACCTTTAACACAACCATAGGCTGAAAGATGGCGACAAACTGTGGAGGCTCTTTCCCTTGAAATACACGACCCTGAACTGGTCTTCCCTTGAGTGAATTGAACATTGTGGTAGCCAATCGAGCAGCTATGTTTTGGTCCTCCTGATGTTATTACAAGATTTGCTTCTTGTTATTGTCACTTCAACACACGTACACAGATGGAGGAAGAAGAAGAAGAAGAAATGAATTGAATTGAATGTTTTCAAGGGTTACCTCGATGCTATCTTTGCCAATCCAACAGCACAAATAGTAATCTTCTTTCTTTTCATTAGAATGGTAAGTGTAAAGAACAATGTAGCAATCTCCACTGTAGAATTTGCCAATGTCTTCTTTGGGTACTGTGGTTTTAGCATTGCCACTAATCCTCCACACCTCAATTTTCCCATTTTCTTCAAGCAAAGGTGGGACTTCTTCGGTTGCAGTAGAACTTTTAGCCAACCCTTTCAGCCCAACTCCTTGTTGCTTTAACAAAGCTAGTAATATACAAAAATAACACCATAACTACAACTAGTGTTATAGTAATAGATTGTGAACAAAGAATATGTTTATTTTATTTACCTGCTACTTTTCCTCTACTTTCTTCAGGAGCAGAAGGTGCTGAACCAGATGGCCATGAGTCAAAGTTTGACTTGAACGAATGTGTCTCGTACCCTTGAATAAGTCGAGTTACACGGGTTGCTTTGGGCCGATTTTGGCTCACAATAAACTCCTAAAAATGTTTCAAATAATATGAGAATACTAATATATAAATTTAAAAAACAAAAAAAAGTAATTGAATTTAAAGATTTAGATTTACCTCAGCAGCTTGCATGGCAGTTTTTCTTTCCTCCACTTGTGTTACCCTTCCAACCCACACAAACACCTCTGCACCACAATCCAGCAGATAACATTTGTTGTTTTCCAATAAAGATTTGGAAAGTTCACCATCTACATCCTTAATTTGACCTTCACTTATGCTGCAAAAAAAAGACGATTAAAAATAAGCATCATTTATGCCATTTAATCCATTCATCATATATATTATAATTATACCAATAAAGTTTTGGAGAAGTCTTTTCTGGAATTATATCATCTTCACTTGCAACCTTTTTGCCAATTGGAGCAAACCCACCAAAAATAACCCAAAATTCACCAGAGTCCCCTTCCGCTTGTAGCTTTCCATCATCTGAAAATGTTTTTCATTTACTAACAACATATGACATAAAAAGAACATATGTTAATTTAATAATCATGTATGTTGACTTACCAACAATTGCAACATCACATGTCCCTTCATGATATTTCTCTTTCAAAAACTGAATAACTTCCAATGCTTTCGCCCTTTCTTGTATATTCGAATTCGCCCCATTGAATTGAAAGATTTTATCTTTAGTGTCCAAGATAAACACATCATCATGGTTCAATGTGGATCGAGAGAAAGGAACCTGAATAAACAACCATCATCAAAATCAAATAAATAAATATATTATATCTAAGGGTAGTTTGGTAATTTTACAGACCTGTTTCAATCTGACAACACGTTTTCCTTTACAAGTGTACAATCGTGTCTGAAACTCTTCTTCTTCAACCTCTTTAAAACCAGATGCAACACCTCCCTCGAGTGGTATAATACATGGTTTAAAATATGATAAAAATTTATCAGATTCATGACCTTGAAGTTCCCTATATTGAACTGCACGACCACCTAGACATGCATCAAGTTCAACCGTTTTTATTGCTGCAGTTCCAGCTTCATCCTGATTTATTTATTTCATAAATTAACACCAATTAACAAAACATTATATTATTCAAAAAATAGCAGCCTGTACTTATAACTTATAACTTATAACTTACCTGGCTAGTATCTTTTCCCAACCAGAAATGTATGTCATAATTGTAAGCACCTCCCTTCCCAGAAGTAGTCTACAAATATATGAGTGTGTAAAAAAGAAGTAATTTTTTGAGATAAATATATATATAAGGAAAATAAAAAGAGTTTTGGATATTATTATTATTATTATTAGCACCTGCAATACAATGTATGAATCGCCAGAGTAGAATTTTCCATAATTGGACTTTGGCAAAGGTACTGGCTGAAAGTTTTCGATTCTCCATATTTCAGTCCCTCTATAAGGTGTTAAGTGAACATTTAATAAAAATTAAAAAATTAAATTAAAAAAAAAAAATCTTTTATATGGTTTAAAAGAAAGAAATTGAAGAAGGATACACTCTTTGACCAACTCCTTGAAATGCAGGTTCAAGAGTTTTTGCAGAGCCAGACATGATGTAAAGTTGTTGATTGTATCTTCTTCTTTAAACAAAGACAGAGTCTTGTGATGCAATCTTTATAAATAAATCACTCCAAAGATCTAAGGAAAAATAGAAAAATCATTAGCATACTTGTAAAATGAAGGATTGACAACTCTGAATTGATGAAAAAAAGTATTTCTTTCATTTAGTATAAGTAGCTATGTGCTCGTGTGTTTGCTCGGGTAATGATGGTTTAAAAACCATAATATATGGAATGTTGAGTTTTCATATCCAATTCAAAATGATGTTTCTTACAACAATATACTTTTAAGGAAATTGTATGCCGATTCTAGAGACTACTGTTTATTATTTGTTGTAATGGAGTAGATAATTATGTAAAAAAATTTACATTGAATTGAGTTAAATTTAGACTAATATATAATGCCAAAATGTAATGTTAATAAAAATGTTTCACTATCGACTCATAACAGGAAAAGAAATGGATGATAACCGGTCTGGAATATTTAAAACTTAAACAAATCTGTTTGGTTTCAAAACTTTATAAGGATTTATCAAAATAATCAAAGAAACATTGTTTAAATAATAACAAAATGATGATTAAGGGAAAAATATTTATGTAAGCGCCTAACAAGAAATTAGAAAAAGAAATTATCATTATCAACCGTGTACTTGATTTTAATGTCTATAAATCGCATACAACTATGATAATATATTACTATTTTAAGCACTGTGTAGATTCGACATCAGAAATATAAATATCATGCGCAAGATCATGTCATCATTTCTCCCATGTTTAAGCATGAATACTAAGATTTGTAACTTATAATTTGATATACAGAAAAGTAAACATCCTTTTGCATTATGTGATTAAATACCACAAGGTCATTTGATTTGAATATATACAATGTAATTAATTTTAGATTATGTAAGCTATGAGAACTAAAAATTTAAACCATTATTCTCTCTCTACACATTGTTCTTTCATATTAAATGTCCAACAATTATCTTAAAATATCAATTGCATAATATCAATAAGATGCAGCATCATACTTGATAGCTCGAACAAGAGTAAAGTAACTAAAGAATGTAAGTTTCAAAAAGCATCATTAACAAGCTAACACATAAGCCATGTATTGTCACATTCGATATCAAAATCCCCAAATGTTCTTGAATTTGTCGAACCCTACACAAGATTTCTTGATATTGGGCATGTTTAACACTCGATTCCTATAAAAAAAGGTCGGGGTAAATTATCCAAAAAGTTTCAGGCTTGATAACCAGTCTAACTCTATCTGCAACAAATTTTCCCTGATTCCATGGAATTACTATTCGAAAACTTATCCTCCAGAAATCAAGAACGAGTCCAAAGCACGGTCAACACCATAATCCATCTGAAGCAAAAATATGATTTCGAAATGTATGTACCAACTTTATACCCTAGAAGACATAGTGCATTGAAAACATAGCTCCATAATAAAATACTAATTCTCTAGCACCTATCGATAGATCCAACCAATTATGTTAATCAACCATCGAAAATCTTAAGCACCGATATCGAGAAGAAGAAAACTCACTAGATCAAAACAACAGAGAAATCATTCCCCCAATTCGAACTATAATCCATGCCAAAGAGACCCTCAAACTGTTAATTCAAGTTGAGGATCATCAATTTAAGATCCAAACAATAGGAAAATAAGTTGATGGCAAAATTAAGTACACGAAGCGAGAGATCTAAGTAACTGGAGTGAAAATCTAGGGCGAAATCAGTTGGTCAAGTAATCGATTACAGCAAACATACCTGTGTTCAGATCTCGACTGCTTCGGGCTTCAAAAAGAGTATCAGGAACTGGGTTTTAGAGAGAATGAAACGGCAGAAGGACAGAAAGACGAAAACGGAGCTGGCAAAGTATTATAGAGAGAGAAAGAGGAAGGAGTGCAAAAAAGAAAGTTAATAATTGGTTTTATGGGTTGGTTTTCTGAATTTTTATTTTCTTTAATTCTTGACGTGGGGGTGGGGGCTTTTTCTCTCTCCAACTTTTTGAGGATTTGAGATTTGAAGAAAAGCTTCAAGTTCTTGGGTATGAATACATCAATGGCGATTGAAAGGGCGTATATACGAGGAACAATTATGAAGCCTGTTGAAAAGAAAATTAAAAAAAAAGTTGAATTTGAGGCAAAAATCCGGTGACAGTGGCACCGGCCTTGCCGCCTTTTCGTTCCATTTTCTTATCTTTTTCTTGCTTTTTGCTTCCGTAATCTTATTTTCTTTACTTGTCAAAATAAATGAAATATGTTTGTGTGGTCCGAAATAAGTTTCCATTATTTTAGTTCAAAATATTTATTTGTCCTTTTAAATATAAAACCATAGTTCAAATTAGAAATTAAATATTTGTGAAAATACAAGAATTTTTCAAATAAAAGTTTCAATTAAAACATAACGTACGTTACGTTTCACAATTTGTTTCAAAAAGATAAACACTAGTAAGGATTCTCTTGTATGTTTGAAGGTGTTGGCTCAAGGAGAAGAATCACTAGTGCTTTGACGATAGATATTGATAGGCACCCAAAAAGACCGTTCATAGATGGTGGCGATGGTCTCTCTCTCTCTCTTTCTAGGTATTTGGGTGGTGCGGTGTCCTTTCATTCAAGTGATTATGTAACATCCGTTTTCCTGATTTGATCAGTTGAAGACTTAAGAATTTCAAAGATAAGGTTTCGGGAAAAACCTTATGTCACGACGTGGCCACTTCATCTAGATGATGACACGTTTGAGCATTGACCACAATATGGTCGAGTATTCACCACGACGTGGTGACAACATATTAATAAAGGGTTTTTTCCATTAAAAAAAAACCTTATATTTTGATTTTTTTTTTCTTTTTAGACCTAAAACTTTTAGTTTTTCCGAAAAAGACCCAAAGTTTACTGGAAACTTGTTATTTCGGACCCTAACAGGTCACCAACAGGTAAACTAACTGATTTTTTTCATAAAAGACCATACATTTTGTATTTTTTTCCAGTTTAGACCTAAAATGTGTTTTTTTTTCATATTAATCTCAAATGCTATTGTTTTTGCTTTATCAAGTTGTCTCCATGAAATGTTATGTGCTCATTAAAAGCCGTATTTCATTGGATTTGGATGATCATTTCGATTCTCTGTTGGAGTTATGTCATTTGTCTAAAGTTTTTACGGTTCGAAGAATCAAGAATTCGAACCCTTCTCGCTATGGTCCTAAGTAACATCTATGAACTAGATTTGTACATTTCTCATTAACTAGACATATTGGGGATTAAGACTCAATAATAAAATATTTAAAAATGCATCATTTATAACAACTTTCTAGAAAACACTTATCGATGAAGTAGTGATGTTGTTAATGTAATATAATTTAATTAAAACTTCATTTTAAAATGAATTAGACGAGGTAAGAATAGAAATTAAAGAATAGAGAGAGTACCATTTTAGAAACATCATGATATGATTAAAACAGGTAAATCACTTACACTCTTCGAGTGAGTGCCGACATAAGAAAGAGAGAAGATGATGACTTAATTTCCAAAATCTTTTATTAACAAAACTAGTCTACCTCTTTAATAAAATAATCAACTATAGCCACGTGTCACTTTTTTAAACCCATTAAATGCCACATGTCATTCTCATGACATATGACTCCTCAATATTTATTTTCGGCTTATATTCATCATCTCAATCTCAATTTGGATACAAGTCATATCCCGAAAAATCAGCTAACAAATTTGAATTTCATTTATATTAGTCATTGAAAAAAAGTAGAATTCTAATTTCAAATTTAAACAAAGTTAGAGTAATTTGGAACTAAAAACCTTACGCTAACTTTGTTTAAATTTGAAATTAGGATTCTACATTTTTTTGAATGACTAATATAAATGAAATTCAAATTTGTTAGCTGATTTTTCGGGATATGAATTGTATCCAAATTGAGATTGAGATGATGAATATGATCTGAAAATAAAAATTGAGGGATCATATAAGAATGACATGTGCCATTTAATGGGTTTAGAAAAGTGACATGTGGCTATAAAGGATTCTTTTATCAGAGAGGTAGACTAGTTTTGTTAAAAAAAGGTTTTGGAAAATTAAGTCATCATATTCTCTCTTTCTTCTGTCGGCATTCACTCGAAGAGTGTAGGTGATTTACCTGTTTTGAACATATCATGATGTTTCTGAAAGGGTACTCTCTCTATTCTTTAATTTCTATTCTTACCTCATCTAATTTATTTTAAAATGAAGTTTTAATTAAGTTATATTACATTAACAACGTCACTACTTCATCGATAAATGTTTTCTAGAGAGTTGTTATAAATGATGCATTTTTAAATCTTGAGTAAATTACGCGAATGGTCCCTGTGGTTTAGTGTAAATTACACGCTTGGTCCCTAACTTATTTTTCTAACTCGGACTGTCCTCAACTTTTAATTATGTAACCCGCTTAGTCCTTATTCTCACATTCCGTCAATTGTTTTCGTTAGACACCCCACGTGCCTTGCACGTTGGGGGTATAAAAGTCTTTTCACATATCCAATGTTATACCGCCAAGAAAAAAAAGGACGTATCGTTGATCAACGTGATCAGACACAAGCTTCACAGACAAAACCTTTGAAAACCCTTTGAAAACCCTTGATCGAAAGAACCCTACATTTGAAAACGACGATGGCGCCTTGGAGGATACGTGCTACCATGGACGAGATTGATGTTGCTCGTAGATATGGTAAGTGTTTACTCCCTCAATCAGTTAGTAACTTAAAAAGAAAAATGTGACTAACCAATCTTTCCGTGAATATACAGTCGGACATCCGACGATATTCTCTGTCCGATTACACCATGGTGGACAGTTTACAAAGTTCCCTGGAAGAAAGTACATCATAGGCAAGCAAAATTATGTTGATTTACTAGACATTGACACCTTTTCCATTCACGACATTGACGATATTATGGAGGAACTTGGGCATATTGATTCAGACGAAACACTACTCTATTATCATTTCCTGAGACCATTTGGCGATTTTGATTTTGGGTTATTTGCTTTGGGTTCAGATCAGGATGTTCATCATCTGGGTACGTATGTTGCTAACCATAAGCTAATAGATGTATATATTGAGCATGGGAAAACAAATTTACATACTTATTCTATGTCCCCCAACCCTAGTAAGGTTAAAATCGTTGAAATTAAAGAGCCACCAGCTTGCTCCAAACAGTTGTTTTTGGAGTGGAATGACTCTCCAATTGAGCATGAGAGTGTTCCAGACCTAACAGAAGTTGAGAATGATAGTCATTTGGACAAAGAACCATCTTTGGTCGACCATGTTGAATTTGAAATGAATGTAGAGAATGAGGATGATTATGATGGTAGTGGACACAACAATGGCAGTGGAAATGATGAGTTTGATGATGATAGTGAGAGTGAAGATAGTGATTTTTTTATTGATGAGGACAATCTCATACACGATGTTGATGTGGATATGAAAGATTTCCATATGAACATTGACAAGGATGTAGAATGGGTTGGAGGTTCTTCTGAAAGTAATGTACCTGAAGATACACAACAAGGTGACTTAGAAGTGATCAACACAGAGGTTTTGTTGTCTGGGTCTTCATCAGATGAGGCAAATGATGGTAAGCGAAGGAAAACTATTAGGGCCATACAGAGGGCTTATGAAAATGATGTAGTTTTGGTTAGTGAGCCCTTCTATATTTTTCAAACTTTCAGTTCATCTAAGGACTTTAAGACACAAGTGAAACTACATTCCATAAGGACAAGAAGGGAAATACAATTAGAGAAAATGATAAGAATAGGGTTAGGTTTGTGTGTAAGGGCACTATACCAAATATTGTTACTAATGAAGAAGAGAAATGCCCATGGGTTATATATTGTAGTAAGTGGAAGCGTGACATAGATTGGATGGTTAAGACATACACGAAGGAGCATCGATGTCTACAAACAAGGAAAGTCAAAGCATGTGACTATAAGTTCCTTTCAGAGCATATAGTACAAGTTATTGAGACAAACCCAAAGATTCCTATTAGGGCTTTACGAGAGCAACTCCAACGTGAGTACCAGATGGACATTTCGCATATGAAAACTTTTAGGGCAAAGCAGCAAGCTTTAAAGCATGTTCAAGGAGATTATGCCAGCCAATACAGGTTGTTAAGGGACTATGTTTTAGAGGTACAAGCACGTAACCCAGATACTACGGTTAAAATTGATGTTGAAAGTGAAGCGAATCCAACTGTTGAGACAAGAACATTCAGGCGTATCTATGTTTGCATTGGAGCTTTGAAGCGAGGTTTTGCAGCGGGAAGAAGGGACTTTCTTGGACTTGATGGAGCCTTCGTGAAAGGTCCATATCAAGGCCAAGTTTTGTCTGCTGTGGTAAGATCTTCTTATTTCTTTTTGTATTGTATGTTCTTTATTTTAAGTAGTGTTAACTGACCAATGTTTTCTGGTAATTTATGTTTCTTATCAAAGGCATTGGATGGTAATAATGGGATATATCCATTAGCCTATGCTGTGGTTGAATCAGAAACATTGAATTCTTGGACTTGGTTTTTAAGTAATTTGGGTGATGACTTAGGTTTGGGAACAAATTCCAATTTCACGTTTATGAGTGACAGACAAAAGGTATTGGAACCTATCCAAACTACGTTTTATAGTTTTATACTATTGATGCAGTTATACTAACATACAAACATGTTACTATTGCTAGGGTTTGTTGCCTGCGATTGCAACACTATTTCCATGTGCAGAGCATCGATATTGTCTTCGTCACATACACGACAACATGAAAAAGAACTGGAGGGGAAAGGTGTTCAAGGATCTTCTTTGGGAATGTGCCACGACCTCTAATGTACAACACTTTCATCAAGCAATGGAAAAACTAAAGAAGCTTAACAATGATGCTTATGAGTGGCTGAAACAAATACCTCCTCAAAGTTGGGCTCGCTCCCACTTTACTGGTATAATGACTTTCGATCTCTACTTAATAATTTTAAAAGAAGGTAAATTGAATACTGACATAGAAGTTGTTTATGTTTAGGGAGAGCACATTGTGATGCTCTAACTAATAACCTGTGTGAAGCATTCAACAGCAAGATAGAAGATGGTCGTGATGCACCAATTATTAACTGCATTGAGTTCATCAGAGAGTACATTATGAAGAAGATAGTCAAAGTTGACAAGGAAATTCAGAAAGTTGTAGGTCCTTTGACTCCTACAGCTACAACAATATTGGATAAGATAAAGAGTAAGGCAGAACAGTATGTTGCAACATTTTGTGGTGCTGGAAAATATCAAGTTGTTGGACCATGGCAAGATCAGTGTATTGTGGATGTAGGTCAACAAAGTTGCACGTGCAAAAGGTGGGAATTAACAGGAATTCCGTGCAAACATGGTGTGGCTGCTATTTGGGACATGGGGAGGAATGACAAAGATATGGGAATCCCAAAATCATTTGTGCATCCATGTTACTGGTTATCAAGCTGGAAAGAGATGTATTCTTTTAAGGTTAGTCCAATCAATGGAAGGTCCATGTGGGAGAAGTCAGCTATACCAACAACTCTGTTGCCTCCAAAACATCGTGTTCCCATAGGAAGACCAAAGAAGAAGAGAACAATATCAAATGTGGAAAAGGAGGACTTTGTTAGAGGAAACACAACATCGAGGGCCCATAGATCAGTAACATGTACGAAGTGTAACAATGTTGGTCACAATGCAAGAACCTGCAAAGGGCAAAGACCAATTGTTGATGGGGGTGGTGGACAATCACAAGTCAAAGGAAAAGGGAAAGGGAAGGCAACCACTTGATGGTTTGTAATAGGGCTAGTCTTTTGTTACTTTAAATATGAATGGATTGTGTTATGTTACTGCTTGTAATAGGGCTAATGTTTTGGTACATTATTTATGAATAGTTTGTAATAGGGGCAGTATTTTGATACTTGTTTTAGCCAATATGTTGGCACTTTTGGATGAACTAGTTTGTCACCCTCATTGCCCTGTAATAGTTTGGTACTAATTAATGGAATGTTTTCTTCTTATGATACACCATTGGATAGATAATAATTTGGTTTATATTGATTTTTACATTTATATTTTCCATAATAGTTTGGTACTAAATTAGATTGTTATATTCTTCTTATGATGTCACCCTCATTGCCCTGTTATAGTTTGGTACTAATTAATGGTCAATATGCTGCTTATACATCACTTTAAAACATAATCAATACAACACTGCTACAACCATTACAGTACATTTGCATTACAATACATAGACAACCTAACCAATACATAAACACCATTTTCATTGATCTTAAAAATCTTAACCATCTGCATTACAATACATACACAACTTAACCATTACAGAAAAGGATACCTTCACATTCACTGCTACAACCTAACCATTACAAATAATGATACCATCACATACATTGCTACAACCTAACCATTACATAAGACTTTACCATTACAATAACAACTCATCCCCACCTTACAACTTGTAAACAAGTATCACCAAGAACAATACCCAACTAATAACTAAACATATTTTCAAGAAAAGATTTTCATTTTTCAGCTTCTTGTTCAACCTCACAAGCCAGGAGATTGTCAATCTGTCACCATGATCCTTTTCATCATCATCTACCCAAGCAATAAATCCTTTACGTGGTTCCTGTCAATTTCAAAATTCACGGTTACAATACCTATAATCGCATACAGTGATATCCCCATCTAGGGTTACGATTACAAAATTCTCAACTACAACATACCTTAATTGGACATGTGTAAAAGGGTCTTCCTGGATTATTGTTAGTAGTTGAAGTCCGAATTACAGCAGCACGCCCACAATCGCATTGAACCATCCTTGATTTGAAGGAGATTAGGTGTAACCACTTCAAACGATGGAGGATTGAAAGAAACTCTAAATTAGGTTTGATCCTGATGAAAAATTAGTATTTGAAGATCGTTGTAAATGTGAAAAGACTTTTATACCCCCAACGTGCAAGGCACGTGGGGTGTCTAACGGAAACAATTGACGGAATGTGAGAATAGGGACTAAGCGGGTTACATAATTAAAAGTTGAGGACAGTCTGAGTTAGAAAAATAAGTTAGGGACCAAGCGTGTAATTTACACTAAACCACAGGGACCATTCGTGTAATTTACTCTTAAATCTTTTATTATTGAGTCTTAATCCCCAATATGTTTAGTTAATAAGAAATGTACAAATCTAGTTCATAGATGTTACATAGGACTATAGCAAGGAGGGTTCGAATTCTTGATTCTTTGAACCATAAAAAATTTAGACAAATCCAACAGATAATCGAAATGATCATCCAAATCCAATGAAATACGACTTTTAATGAGCACAAAACATTTCATGGAGACAACTTGATAAAGTAAAAACAATAGTATTTGAGATTAATTTGAAAAAAAAACACATTTTAGGTCTAAACTGGAAAAAAATACAAAATGTATGGTCTTTTATGAAAAAATCAGTTAGTTTACATGTTGGTGACCTGTTAGGGTCCGAAATAACAAGTTTTCAGTAAACTTTGGGTCTTTTCGAAAAAACTAAAAGTTTTAGGTTTAAAAAGAAAACAAATCAAAATATAAGGTTTTTTATGGAAAAAACCCATAACTAAACTCTAGAGTTCATGCTTTGTGCCCTATTTAAGCAACATGTTGGCTAGGGTTTCACCTCATTTCCATCATACCTCTCCCCAAAAGCAAACCATATCCCCTATTTGAGTGTTTTAGGGGAATCTTGGCATTTTGGTATATTTTGGTGGAAGGATCAAGGTATTGAGGTGCAAGCAAGTTAGATCTAGTGAGTGTGCAACTTCCTCTTCAGTCCTGGACTTTGGTAAGCATTTAAGACTCTACGTTTATGTTTCATTTCCTTTGGATCTAAAAAGTGAGCAAGTTTCATAGTGTTATGTAACTTTTTAAAGATTAAAATTGATAAAGTTGGCAACTTTATCACTCTATGAGGTCCCTATTTCATCATATGTTAGTAAATCACTTGTTTGATGCCATGCATGTTGACTCCATTTTCTACTTTTTAACCTAATTTTAAGGGAGGACATGCATTGGACATGCATATACATAAAGTTAGGATTTTTATGAATCACTTAGATGCAATGAAGCCTTCTAAAAAGTTAGAATGGATGGCTTAAAGTATTAAGGGCTTAATGAAGTTTTGGATTTGGCAACATTGTCACGACGTGGTGGTCCAACCCGTCACGATCTGCTAGAGCCAGACCACGATGTTATCAAGGTTATGGCCACGGCATGGTGGTTTGGAGAGTTGACTTGACTTTGATAGTTGACTTTTGACCAATTTGACTTTTGGTTAAACTTTGGTAGAATTTAGTGTTTAGCTAATGACTAGTTCCGATTTGGCTATAGGCAGCTTGTGTAGTTATTTTTATCGTTGGGATTGTTATAGAGCTTATGTTGTTTAGCTCATGTGAGTTTTCTTACTGTGTTACTTATATTATATGTTGTATGTGACCTGTTGATAGCTTAGGGTTGATGATAACCCAATTGGTGTTATGTGAACTGATGATAATTTGGGGTTGCTGATAACCCAATTTTTTGTATGTGAGCTACTAATAGTTTGAGGTTGTTGATAACCTAATTTGTTGTATTTGAGTTGTTGATAACTCGTGGTTGTTGATAGTCCATAGAGTTACTGATAACACATAGTTACTTTATATATTTTGCAATGTTGTGTTGTATGTGATACTTTGGAGTTGTTGATCACCCAATTTGTTGTATCTTAGCTACTGATAGCTCGGGGTTGTTGATAATCCAATTTGTTGTATTTGAGTTGTTGATAACTCAGGGTTGTTGATAGTCCATAGGGTTGCTGATAACTCATAGTTGTTTTATATATTTTACAATGTTGTGTTGCATGTGATACTTTGAGGAACTCAATAAGGTTTGTGCTTACAATTGTGGATTAAATGGTTTTCAGCTACTTTTATCAGTTTGTGAGGAAGCGAAGGTGTAACTATACACACACATCAATAGTTTTACGATTTGAGATTTCACAATACTTTCATTGTAACTTTGATTTATGGATTTCAATTTATGGATAAATGGTTTTACTTTGAAAGTATATTTATGAAAATGAGTGTTTATGCCAATTTTAAAATTTATTCTTAAAGTTAGGACGTTACAGGTTGAGTGTTCAAGTTCTATTTGAAAAACGTTGTGTAATTTAAGAATATATTAGTGTGTGTGTGTCCTCATTCAAAAAACTCTCTATCTCACTTTATTTATCTCTCTCCCACCTCGAAATCTACTCCACAACTCATGCTAAATCATATTCTAATAAAGGTTCCAATGAAATAGTTTCACCGTTGGATAATTATATATTATACATCCACCCACCCTCGGGCCTTCATCATCGATATAAAATTACGATCACTTTCTCTGCCCATGGGTCTTCATCACTGGAGATCTATCTCCCATCTCTCCTCACGACATGCCTTCATCGCCTGAGAAACAATGAGATCAACTCCAAGAAGATCCTGACAAAATAGACGAGATCATTTCGTGTATATCAGGAGCTCGATGAACATTTGATTGAGGTAACTTTGTATTCTTTGTTTGATTTGATTTGGTTTTAATAATTATATGAGTTTAATATTGTGTATTAGACGATAAAGTTTTTAAAGTGTATTTAAAAAATCAAATTATCTTTTCCTACCACTTTAAGTATTTAATTGGTTGATCATTAACTAAAACATAAATATTAACTCTTTTGTTGTAATATAAATTTGAAAGTGTACATATGAACAAATCAAAAGGTGCTTGACTAGAAGAACCGATGACTGAAAACCATTCTTAAAGTGATTTGAAAACAATGATGGTCTGAAATGAGACAAGAAGTAGATGGTACTAAAATTTTAAAACTCTTCTCAAATCTTATTGGCGATGGGTAATGCTTGAGCAAAATACTGACAATATCGTAAAACATTTGTTATTTGTATATTAGTATTACTTATAGAAGCAACAACAAAACCAATGAATCCTATTTCGATACATATGGTATAGGAGGTAAATGTCTATACTCAAGTCTCAATAGAGTAAAGAGTTTTATTTATGGTTTAATTGAGATTTTTGGATGTGATGAGTATAGTTTGCTTTCCGTTTGATCTCAATATTTTCTCTATGTAACGACATAAATTTTCAAACCAATTTTTTCAATTTAAAAGAAATTTTTTATCACATTGATAAGATCTCAAAATGTCACAATGTCAATCATTAAATCTCATAATCAAAGACCATATATATATATATATATATATATATATATATATATATATATATATATATATATATATATATATATATATATCCAGGATCCTCTAAATCATATGTAACGCCTGTAGATCAGGGCTAGTCAATTTAGAGACGATAAGCATCAAAAATGACTTTTTGATGGAATATTATTTAGAAGGATTAATCTTAACCAAGTTGTATTATATTTCACAAGGTTTCTGTGCATATAAAGAACGCCAAAATCCGAGTTATAACGAAGAAGTTATGACATGTCGAAGTTTCGCGACAGAACCGGCACGACCTAGCGCGACCCAGCGCGACGTAAATAGTGAATTTAAGGTAGATAGATATCTATCCTTAGTGATATAATTGAGAATTGAATATCTCATCGATATTAGTGCAACGACGGAAAGACGGACGAAAACGGACGTTAGACGAAGGAGTTATGAGTTTATAACGGAGTTTTCCTGTCCCGGCCTACTAAAAATAATATATAAGTAATATAATTATAATATATTAAAAATAAAGTCAAAATTAGCCAATGGAGTCTAAACTAGAGTTGTAGATCATAATCTCACCTTCGCGGCGATATAAAGAACGTCGAAAACGGAGTTCGTATGCGAAAGTTATGAATTTTTGAAGTTCGGGGCGCGAAACCCCAAAACTGTCAGAGACCACGACGTGGCAAGCAGTGCCACGACGTGGCAAGTCTCCTGACACCTCCGGGAGTCCCCCAGATGCAACTTGTGATGACGCATGCAATGAAGACCAAGCCCACGACGTGGAAAAAGGTTGCCACGACGTGGCAAGGGCCAAATTTGCCCTATAAATAGATTTGAAGGGCCAGCCGACTATGGTTGCTCCATCCCTTCTCTCCCACTCCCGATACACCCTCTAAGCCCTATTTTAACCCCCATAAGCCCCGATATCAACCCCGAGACCCGAAGCGAGTCTCGAAGCCCCGAAGATCCCGAGAAGAAAAGAGTTTCCGAGCCGAAGCTCTGCCCGCGAGAAACCCGGTGTGTGAAGATATCCTGGTTTCACCGAAGAATACTACTCTTAGAGCTGTAGTGCTGTCCGATCATCTTCTGATCAAGTGAGTGTATAGTCACTTTCATCTTACACATATATATGAATTATTTTATAAAATACGTGCTATGTGTATATATATTGTTGTTTATATGTGTCAGTGTGTGGTTACTTTCTTTTAACACATAAATATAAAGTATTAGCTATGAAATATGTGATATGTGTTATATATTATTTGTCTATTTGAGATGGGCGTGGAATTGATGTTTTTATACGGGTGTTAAATGATTTAAACTGTGTTTGTATTTATATCTGCAAAAGTGTTGGGTAGAACATGGGTAGATAGGAATAGTTGGTGACGATGTGACTTCGTGCCTAATAAGTAAACCCTGGCGACTATGTGACTTAGTGCCTATCGAGTAAACCTTGGTGACGATGTGACTTTGTGCCTATTAAGTAAACCCTGGCGACTATGTGACTTAGTGCCTATCGAGTAAACCTTGGTGACGATGTGACTTCGTGCCTATTAAGTAAACCCTGGCGACTATGTGACTTAGTGCCTATCGAGTAAACCTTGGTGACGATGTGACTTCGTGCCTATTAAATAAACCCTGGCGACTATGCGACTTAGTGCCTATCGAGTAAACCTTGGTGACGATGTGACTTTGTGCCTATTAAGTAAACCCTGGCGACTATGTGACTTAGTGCCTATCGAGTAAACCTTGGTGACGATGTGACTTCGTGCCTATTGTATAAACCTTGGTGACTATGGAGTTAGCGCCTACTGTTAAGTGAACCTTGGTGACTATGGAGTTAGCGCCTGATAACTATGGACTTAGTACATGATAGATAAACTTTGGCAGCAATGGACTTCGTGTCGATTCCTTAGGTAAATCCTTAGGAACGAATGAATAAAGGATAGTTGATTGTTTGATGATTGAATATAATAATTATATTATTGTGGGTTGAAAACCCTATATGCTCACCAGGCTCCCAAGCCTGACTCACTCAGTTTTCTTTGCATTACAGGTAATGACACAAGAGTATAAATTGGTGGACTTGACGAGAGATTTTGGATTATAGATCAGTAGTTACAAATAACTGTTGTAAGATCTATTTTATATTGTTTATGCTTTTGGTCTGTATCGGAACATGACATCCTGAGGTTTTATTATTTAATGAAAATACATTCTCTTTGAGAAACGTTTTGATAAATTTTATCATATTTCGTTTTGGGAACAAATTCCGCAACTCTTTTAATCAAAAGGATTTACTCTGATTTTATAAAACAAAGCATAAACAAATCGGTCTTTTTTTTGGCCGTGAAATTGGGGATGTCAAATCATAACTCAAACTCTGATGTGTGTGTGTGTACAATCATGTCGGCGCCCTCCCGTGATCCTGCGAAGTACCTGAAACGCATAACACATAACGCGGTAAGCACGAAGCTTAGTGAGTTCCCCAAAATACCACATACAACACATTAACCACTCGAGGCTATAACTTTGTAAGACCCTCCGGACTATGTGTCTCAGTGGGACCCTCCACTCCCACGACTCGTTGGACCCTCTAGCCCGATCTCAGTGAGGACCCTCTGGTCTTGGACCCTTCGGTCCGGTCTCAGTAAGGACCCTCCGGTCTCACAGCTCGTTGGACCCTCCGGTCCGGTCTCGGTAACACATAACATAGCAGATATATCACACAAATAAAATACATAACTCAAGTAAGCACAGAAGACCCTCTGGTTACACATAAATACCACTCAAGGTAAAGTATAGTGAGAAGACTCACCTCGTAAGAATTGGACAACCTCGAACTCAAATCACCAGTCTAGCCTCCGCCTAACACACATAATAATTATCCCCAATTAATAGATGCTCTTAAGAAGCTAGACTTAACCCTTCCAAATACTCACAGAAAAGTAAAAGACCATTTACCCCTCCACGAGCTCAATAGACCACATGTTGACCAAAATCCTAAAAGTCAACCAAAGTCAATGGCAGGGAGTACGCGCGTACCAGCTCTCTACGCTGGGCATACTCAGGTGCCATACAGATATCGGGGATGCTCGACCCCTACGTTGCGCGTAATGGGATTACGCCCAGCGTAAGTCCTAGTTTCACTCTCCTCACATTTTTGGTCTTAATTGGATAAGATCTTGGCTCAAATTATGGATTTGGACCCCCTAACATCTCTTAATCCTCATCCTCTTTCCTCATAAAGCTCATAACTCATGCATGGATTGCTCCTAACGTCCAATATTGGATTTTTATGACTTTACTCCACAAAATACACTAAAAGGGGGTTGGTTAAGGTCTCTGGAGCTCATTATCTCATAAAGTCTCCATCTTTTGGGACAAAACCCTAAAATACTCCATATAAATGCACAAATCAAAAGAGTGAGAAATCTTGAAGCTTTATAACTCTATGTGAAGCTTTCCTCACAGCTAAGCTCAGATCCAAAAGCCTGGACTTCCACTCCTTCTTCTCCAAGGCTTCTTCTCCACTCCAAGAACACAATATTACACTCACAAGCTCTCAAATGCACTCACAAGCTTTAAGAACGATGATTTAGGGTTAGGAGGGTTTGGTATCTAGGAACGGTGGCCAGGAATGAGGCCATCATATCCTTTATATAAGGGACTCACCAACAATTAGGGTTTTCATTCTGGGCCTAGTACGCTCAGCGTACCCTTTGGTATGCCCATCGTACTAGGTGGACTCCGCGTCATAAACACACATATGAGTATGCTGAGCGTAGAATCTATTACCCCCCGCGTACTCATTTACCACCTTTTTCCAAAAAGGGCCAAAATGGACAAATGCTCAAAAGATCAAGGTTTACAAGGTATACCTGGACTTGGGATGTTACAATTCTCCCCCACTAGAATCAGACTTCGCCCTCGAAGTCATGCTCTGGAAATAACTCTGGATGCTGCTCCCGTATCTCCAAATCCGGCTCCGAAGTCGACTTAAACCCTTTCTGATGCTGCCATTGGACCAAAACCAGGGGCACCTCTTTGTTTCTCAGAACCTTCACCTTTCGATCCAAAATCGCTATCGGTCTCTCAATGTAGTCCAGGATCGCAACCACCTGAATGTCCTTTGGGGGTACCACTGCCGTCTCATCGGCTACACACTTCCTCAATTGAGATACGTGGAAAGTGTTATGAATCTGACTCAACTCTGCCGGTAGCTCCAACCGGTAGGCTACTCTTCCTACTCTAGTGGTCACTCTGAAAGGAACGATGTATCAGACCCCCAACTTACCCCGTTTCCTGAATCGGATCACCTTTTTTCCATGGGGATACCTTCAGAAGGACAAAATCTCCGACCTGGAATTCTAGCTCGGATCGTCGCTTGTATGCATAACTCTTATGGCGAATTTGAGCCGTCAGTAATCTCTGTCTAACCTGCTGAATCTGCTCAGTCGTCTTTAGCACTATCTCAGTGCCACCCATCACTCTCTGTCCGACCTTTCCCCAACAAATACGAGTCTGACACCTCATCCCATATAATAGCTTAAAGGGAAGCATACCAATACTTGAATGGTGGCTATTGTTATAGGAAAGCTCAGCCAAGGGTAAGTAAGTGTCCCAACTTCCTCAGAAGTCCAAGACACAGACACGCAGCATGTCCTCAAGTGTCTGAATCGTCCGCTCGCTCTGCCCCGTCCGTCTGCGGGTGTTAAGCAATACTAAAATGCAAGCGCGTACCCAACTCCTCATGAAATTTCTTCCAGAATCTGGAAGTAAAGTGCATGTCTCGGTCTGACACTATTGAGATCGGCACTCCATGTCGAGATACCACCTCTCTCACATAAATCTCGGACAATCTCTTTGCAGAAGAGCTCTCACTAATAGCAAGGAAGTGAGCGCTCTTTGTCAGTCGGTCCACAATCAACCAAATCGCGTCAAATCCACGCACAGTCCTCGGTAACTTGGTGATAAAGTCCATAGAGATATGTTCCCACTTCCACTAGGGAATCTCCAGAGGCTGCAATGGACCATGCGGACGCTGGTGTTCGGCCTTGACCCGACGGCAGTTCAAGCACCTCTCAATCACCCAAGTAACATCCCGCTTCATACAAGGCCACCAGTAATCTCTCTTCAGGTCTAAATACATCTTAGTAGACCCAGGATGGATTGAGAATCTCAATCTATGCACCTCCTCCATCAGTATACGCCGAACTTCGCCCGTAAAGGGCACCTAGATCCGCCCTCGGAAAGTCATAAACCCTCGGCTATCCATCGCAAACTCGAACACCTGTCCAATCACCCGCTCCCTCTTGCGGTTCTCCGGTCTCACGTCCTTTACCTGAGCCTCTTGAATGGTATCTGTCACACCCCAAAACCAAGAACGACGAAAACGTTCTGGGGCGGAGGACGTCATGTAAAGTATCATAACAATGCAAAGTGGTAAACAGGTAACAACATCATCCATTGCATCAATAGTATAATTTTAAATACAAGTGTGTTCTTTCATAGTAATAAACAACGTAATGAATAATCAAAATGAAAGACGAGTTTTGACTGCTCCGTCTTCACAAAACCTGGTCGTCGTACCTGTCTATTTGTGACCTGAGAATACAAGTTATTTTGAAAGCGAGTATCAGCAATAAAGCTGGTGAATTCATAAGTATTTATGTGTCTTTGACTTGTAAAACTGTAAAGGAAATATTTGTAAATGTTTGAAGAAAAATTTGTATAAGTATGAAAATGTTTGTAAGTAATTGTAAACGTTTGAAAACCCTAGAAAATCCCATATTTCCTACTAGTATAAAAAGTAGTCTTCTACCAAGACCCGACTGTTTTGAAAGTAGCCTTCTACCAAGACCCGACTATTTTGAAAGTTTGAACCTCTACTTAAGTGAAGGTTTTTTCTTGTACAACTATTATTATTTAAATCTAATCTACCTCATCAATTATGTGAATGTGACACAAAGTAAAGGTAATAATAATATAATAACTGGAATTGTATCCTTTTGTATTTGTCGTATGTAAAGTGTAAGTATTGTAGTATTTGTAATAAGTGACTACTATTGTACTAATTGTTTTAATTGAGTATTAAGGTATAAGATGATGGCTAGATCCCATACTAAACGCTCCCATGTCAAGAGATTCTGGGAACCAAACACGACCCCTGCAATGTTGCAAGCCGTGAACATCCACATTATTATGATCATGTATACCCAATATAACTATCACCTTTTGTTTAAAACAATGCGTTAGTGATTCATTGGTATAGTTAGATCCTGTAATTGTTTCATGCTATAGCACCTTATCGTGTATTGTATCTTCCTCCCTATTTTGTGTGTTCTCTTATGGTATCATGTATTGTATCTCTATATAGTATGTATCGTGTTAATATGTATGTAATTGTACTTTTGTAATTGTATCTCTTTATATAGTATGTATTGTATTAGTATAGACTCATGAATGAACTGACTCTTGTGTGATTCCTTGTACTTGGAATAGTAAGTAGTATCTCCTAACTATACCTATTATAGCTTCTAGTAATGTACGTGAATAACAGAAGTATGCCTTTGCTACCCAAAGGTACTGAACTAACTGATGGAACTTTTATGTCTATATATGTATACATGATATATAATTAATATTTAGACAACATTCAGACGAATAACTGGTGCCCTAAGGCCACATCCCAACGAGGAAAAGGATACAAAGCGAGCTAGCCGTCCTAAGTCGTTTAAACATTACTTATATAACTATACATATATGGGCATGCATTTGACAATATAAAAGTATAAAAGAAGTTTTTGTAAAACCTTTGAAAAGTTTAATAACTAAGAAATGATGACTTGATGTCAGTATATAAAATGATTTGAAAGCAGCTTGTTTGTTGAGAACATTTTTAAGTATAAGAAAACCTTTGTTTAAAACACAATTGTAACAGAGTTTGAAAGGAAATATACAGTATGTAAGATAGTTTGATAAAGAGCTTTAACATGTAAAAACGTTTTAGTAAGTCATTTGGAAGTAGTATCCTGAGTAAACAGCTAAAAGTGTAATAAATCCATTTGTATGCTAGTTATTAATCACATGTGATTGATGTACTAACTAGCATGATTCAACTTGTATTCCTACCCATAAAAGCATTTATAAACATATAAAAACATTTAAAAGGGTTATTTTAGGGGTATGAACTCACCTGTAGTGAGTGGTTTGGATGAACGGATGGTATAGGATGCTAAGTGTCAAGTGAAGACTTGAGCACACACACGGATCCTATTTATCATATAATAACACATATATGTATCCAATTAGTCATTTAACAACTAATTAACCAAGTTAATACACCCTAGGATATGGAAAAACACTTTCATTCAAGTGCTAGTAGTATCAAGGGTTGCATCTAATGGTTGTATAGCCACTTAAGGGGGCTTTCGGTCAAAGTGGTATGTTTCTTGTGGTTTTCGGTCCATATGGATTTCGGTCCAAGAGGTTTTTGGTCTAAAAGTTTGGCCAAAAACTCTTGTTCTTTGATACATAAGGTAATTTCCAAGGGCTTCCAACAAGCAAGAAGTGTTCTAGACTCAATACTAAGCATTAGGAAGGCTTAAAATCATTTTGCACCTTTCATTAGGTTTTCGGTCTAAGGAGATGCACTAGACCAAAAACACCTTTGTTTCTTGGATAAATGGATGTTTTCAAGGTTCCAAATTAAGTATCCTTACTAGATAACAAGTATAGGAGATAGATACTTACAATATGGAAGCAAAGAAGGGTGTTTTCGGCCCAAAACACTAGTGTGTGTTCTTGGTGTAACTAAGAACACTTGAAGATCTACATAAATGGAATGATTTCATGGATGAAATCATGTAAAAACACTTGAATATGGGAGGAATCAACTAGATAGGGTAAGAAACACTTACATTTTACAGATTTAGAAGGAAGAATCGGATGATACTTGAGAGGATTTCGGTTCTTGTTCTTGAAAGAGTGAAAAGTGACAAATATGGCTAAGTGTCATATATATATATATATATATATATATATATATATATATATATATATATATATATATATACTCATGGGGTTTTCGGTCCAAACACTATTTGAGCCGAAAACTCCTAACTCTTGGAGTTTTTGCGAAAATGATGCACAATGAACCTAGGGCATCCTCTCTCCTATTATTCCTTGAAGTACTAAGCTTTAAAACACTTAAACTGACTCCAAAATGCTTAACAGATAGCAAGAACAGTTCTGATTTCTATTGAAGTGAATGATTGTTCAGAATAGAAATTTCGGGTTGTCACATCATCCCCCCGTTAGAAGGAATTTCGTCCCGAAATTAGAGTTTAAGCAAATAAGTAGTTATAATTAACAATATCATCACAACTTATCAAAACATATTTTCCTTTTTATCACAAAAGTCAAACTAAAAAAAGGGTTCAAAAAATATTCAAAAAATTACAAGAACACCAACAATTACTACTCTAATAGCATAATTGTTCAAAATCCACGAACAAAATAGATGATACCTCATATTAAGAATATGATTCTTGAACACAATTAGTCCACTAAATTTACTAGGCTTACTAGGCGTCAATTAGGTTTAGAAAAAAAAGATGTTACCTTAGATTAAGAACAAGATTCATGATCACATCGGGTTGCCAGCAAAATTCTAATAGCCCATTCAAATTAGTTCTCGATGACACACATATATGAAAGCAAAATTCCAATAGCCCATACGAAGGGGCTGATGTATACAAGAAGGACGTGATATGGTGGATTAAAGGAGATGCATCCAGAGGGGCTGCTATATAGGAGTGACGGTGAAGGGTGGCAGTTTGTGGAGATGACAACAAGGCTCTGACGACCTCACTTGGTGTATGTGGAGGTGTGCGGCGATAGTGAGCGACGAGCGATGGAGTAGACATGACAGGCAGATGACGTCGATGAGTAATTGTTGATGGCGATCGAAGATGGCGATGACAATCGATTTTTGTAGAAGAAAAGATCGATTTTGTAGTCTATTCCAATTTTGTAGATCTGCCAATATTTGGTTTTTAGCAATGTTTTAAAAACCGGTTTGAACCGGCCGGTCGAACCGGATGGACCGGGGACCTGCGGAGAGAGCGGTTCAACTATCACCAGTTTTACATTGATTTCTGAACCGGATTGAACCGGCCGGTTTTTAGAAAAACCCGGTTGAACCGGTCAAAATAATCCGATTGAACCGGTTGATCCGAATAAAAACACATGAAAAATAATTATTTACATAATAAACTTTGGTATTTTTTTTCAAATATATTTAGTTTTCTCTAAATAAAAACATATGTTAAATGCTTTAAAGTTTTTTGATGTGGTTGCATTCATCTAAAACTATTTTTCGTTTCGGTATTATATTTTATTTTTTTAGCGTATATTGATTGATGTAAAACACTAAAATATATGGTTATGTGTTATTTTAATTTATTTTGATTTATTTACAACTTATTTTTATGTGTATTTTTAATGTTTGAACTTATAAACATCAAATTCATAATTTATATATGTATGTATGTGTAGGAAAATAGAGAAAAAAACATGAAAAATATAGAAACCGGTTCACTCGGCGGTCGAACCGGTTAAACCGGGAACCGGTCATCATACCGGTTCAACTAAAAAACCGGTTTTTAAAACATTGGTTTTTAGATAAAGAGGGGAATGACTCTAGATATAAACCTGAAGAAATTATGTTAAAAGTCATTACCATGATTATATGAATTATTTTTGGAAGTTATTAATCAAATTACTAAAGTACCATTATTTATTTATTTAATTATTTATTTTGTTATTTAATTTTGATTGACCACATTTATGCATATAATCACACAATAATTATTTTGAACACTTAAACCTCTCTCTCTCCCTCTCTCTCTCTTTCTCTCTCTCTCTCTCTCTCTCTCTCTCTCTCTATATATATATATATATATATATATATATATATATATATATATATATATATATATATATATATATATATATATATATATATATATATATATATATATATATATATATATATATATATATATATATGATGGTGTATTTAAAGACGCATTTGCATTTATGCATATATTTGGTTACGATATGCAATACATACATTCATCTGGTACATATAACACAACGGGTCCAAAAACATTGAGAACTAGATGGGTACAATCAAATTAAAACCATTGAAGTACTTTAGACTTACGAAAGAGACGAATGCCACCTTAAAATAAAAAAACATAGTTATTAATACTAATAAATTATATCAACACAAGCATATGAAAGTTTTCCGACGCATTGATGTGGTAACTACCTCCCTTGAAATCTTTTGTTCTATTGTTTATATATAATCAAGTGTATCTTATTTTCATAATGGGAATGCTAATTGTGGTTAAGCATATTTACTTTGATATTCAATATTTATTTTACGGTACGAATAAATTTCGTGTAGGTTTTATTTTGAGTAAATTATACAAATCGTCTTTTGTGTATGTGTCATAAGACATGTGTGTATGTGTCAAAAGACACCTTCAGTCTTTATTTTAAAAATTAACTTCAACCGTCTTTTGTTCTGTTAAAAAGTTGTACGTTTCAACCCTCATTAATTTAAATTTGCATGTTTCATCTTTCGTTAATTTAAATTTGCACGCTACATCATTTGCGATATATGGATAATTATTATGCCCTTTTGTTAGATTTGGGGTGTAATAGCACTTTAGAATTCTGATAATTGTGTAGTCACTTTCAAATTTAAGTATTTTGGTGGTACTCTTGAAACCATCAACCAGATAATACTCAAAATGAAAGAAACAAGAATAGAGAATGTTGGAGATATGAATTTTGTTGGTGTACCAGAAAATTATGACCAAAATTGTTTTATGTTGTACCCCGATTCTAGGGGACTGCCCGGGGACTCCCGTTCGTTCAATGACTTCACCCATAAATGATAGTCTACTTCGAATCTTGAACAAACTCAAATACGTGTGCACTCTGCACCTCTTTACTTGCTTAATGTTTAACAAGATTATATTTGATCAACAAATTAATCCATTACACTTAAATATATATTGGTAATACAAATCACCAACACATTTTGATATTTCTTTTCCAATTAATTTAATGTTCTTCTTCTTTTTATTATTAATTAAAAAAAAATATGACCCCACTTCATCTCCTTTTTTCTATATCTTCTCTAAAAAAAACCCTAAATCACACTCCTTAATCGACGATCTAACACACCAATTATTAATAAATCAAGATTCGTACTCTAGCATAGTATAAACAAAATCGCAAAACATCTTCAGTTGTTGTGTTTTGCTTTTTTGAATCTAATGCCATTTTGGAAAACGAAGAACTGGTTTCATTGAAGCGGTAGCGATGGAGAGTTATATGAATGATAATTTCAAGGTCAAGCCAAAGAACTCATCGTAGGAAGTGTTACAGAGATGGATGAAGCTGTGTTGGGTAGTGGAGATAACATGTTTGCTAAATTATCGTCGTAAATTAGGTAGTGTGAACGTCGAAGCTCGACAGATAGTGTATGTCAGAGTTCCACACGCAGTGAATGCTGAAGTTCCATGTTGTCCGCCTTCGATCCGTCGTAGCCTTTCCGGCGAATGATTTCTGGTGCACAAGTTCCGTCCTTCTGTGACTCCGACGACGTAGAGAGTTTGTAATCAAAGATTTTTCATATTTTAATCGTCATCTAGAAATAAAATTTGGGGTTTTAGACCTCAATGTGCGACTCCATTCTCCTATGTTTTTAATTGTGAACCACGACCTCATCGTTGTAGGGTTCTCTCGTCGGAATCCAATTACAGATCCAGAGACGAGAGATATAACGAGGTTACTTTTTATATAGTAGCCGGTGGATCAAGAGTTTCAGGGTCGTCGGAGGATTTCGCTGGAAAAGTAATGAGAGACAGAAGAGATTTGACATCGGAGCAGAAAGAGGTAGAGTAGTCTGCGATTTTTGTTTCAAGAGAGAAGTGGAAAGGGAAACGGGAGGGTGAGATAGTGGAGAGATTTTTTTTTTAATTTAAAAATGATAAATAAATAAAAGAAAATTAAAAAGAATTATTAATGGTAAAACAGTCTCATTTTTAATGTCCAAAGGGAGGAAGTGTACAAGTTTTAAACAAACGAGGGTTAGTTCGAATTAATTTTTGAAAATAAAGACTGAACATATATTTTAACAATGCACGAATGATAATTTGTGTGATTTACACTTTTATTTTATATCTTTTAATGTTTTTACGTGTTCATCCGTAAACAGTTCACATTTAATTTTAATTTCATTTGTTTACAACCATATTATTCTCATATTAAAATTATAATAATTATTTCATTCAAAAGATATTCATTAGCTAATTACCGTATGCGTAATAGATAAAACATGGACATGGATATTGGAATTAACAACTTATATAGTTTTTTTCTTTATTTTTTATGTACTTTTAACGTATAAACATTTTTACGTATTTATATGAATTTTTAAGAGTTTTTAAATATTTTTATATATTTTGTATATTTTTCATGTATTTATATATTTTTTAAAGTATTTTTTTAGTTTTGTTACCGTAATTATATGTATTTTTAAAATATTTTTTTTACGTATTTATTTATTTTTTTACTTCAAGTTTCATTGTAAGCTAACTAATAGATAATGTAAATTAAAAAAAAAAAAAAAAAACTAGAGTACTTCAAAACAAACATTTTTCAAAAATAATCCTTAGCAATCAACGTTATTTTTGCAGGTATTTTTTTTTTCTTGAATTCAATTGGTTGAAGAACAAAGTTTACGAATATCTTTATTAACGACAAAAATATTACTAAACTTTGTTCATCTACAAATTGAATTCAAGAAAAAAAAAAGAATTTACCTGCAAAAATGACAATGATTGGTAATAATCGTTTTTGATTTTTTTTTAAGTACTCTATAGTTTTTTTCTTCATTTACAAGGTCTAATAGTCAGCTTACAATGAAATTTGAAGTAAAAATATATAATTATGTAAAAAAATTACCAAAGTACATAAAAATACATAAAAAAAATTACATATAAATATGTAAAAAATATGTATATACATTTAAAATACATAAAAAAAATATATGTAACAGTTATCACGCCAACATCGATAGACCCCCTTTTGAGATGCTCTACAGGAGGAAGTGCATGACCCCAATTTGTTGGGGCGAGGTCGTTCAGCGACTCATGGGAAGTAGTGAAGTGGTGCTCAAGACCACTGAGCTGATTCAGCATGTTCGGAACAAACTTCAGACAACTTAGAGTTGGCATAAGAGCTTTACCGACAGACGTCGGTCAGACTTGGAGTTCCTGGTTGGAGATATTGTTCTCTTGAAGGTGTCACCTTGGAAATGTGTCATCTGGTGGTCCCTTCAGGGTTTTGGCTCAGGTGGGTCAGGTAGCTTATCGTATTGATCTTCCAGCCGTGCTCAGTAAGATTCATAGCACTTTTCATGTATCTCAACTGCGGAAGTGTTTAGTGGATGATTATGTAGTTGTACCTTTGGAGGATATTCTGGTGGATGGCCGCCTGAATTACATTGAGAGATTGGTAACAATTTTAGACCGGAAGACGAAAACCTTAAGGAACAAGGTTGTGGAGTTGGTAAAGGTGCAATGGTGTTTTTCTTAATGGTTCTATTAATTTTTTTTCTTAATGATGTTTTCTATTTTGAAGCATTGCCTTGTAGTGGAATATATGAAACTGTGATGGTTGTAGACAACTTAGGAAATGATGTGTTGCATATTGACTCTTCCAATAGTTTGGACAAAGCATGCTTGTGGCATTTTCGTCTTGGACATGTCAACAAGAAGCGCATAACCCAACTCCAAAAGGATGGAATGTTGGAGTCATTCGACCTTAGGGACGATGACGTGTGCGAGTCTTGTTTACTTAGAAAGATGACCAAGTCACCCTTCACTGGTACTTGTGAAATGGGTGAGGGTTTATTGGATCTCATACACACCGATGTGTGTGGTCCCTTTAGATCCACCACAAGAGATGAGGGTCGCTTCTATGTGACTTTCACCGATGATTATAACAGATATGGGTATATCTACTTAATCAAGCACAAGTCAGAAACCTTTGAAAAGTTCAAAGAGTTTAAGCAGGAAGTGGAGAATCAGTCGGGCGGGAAAATCAAGATACTTCGATCCGATCGAGGTGGAGAGTACCTTAGTCTTGAATTCCATGACTACCTCAAGGAATGCGGAATTGTTTCGCAATTGACGCCACCTAGGACATCGCAGTTGAATGGTGTAGCTGAGAGACGTAATCGAACCTTGTTGGACATGGTTCGTTCCATGATGAGTCATGCTTCGCTACCTATCTTATTCTAGGGGTATGCCTTAGAGACTGCCACCCATATCCTTAACTTAGTCCCTACAAAGAAGGTTGCCAAAACACCTCACGAGACGTGGATAGTGAAAGCTCCCTCGTTGATACATATCAAGGTTTGGGTTTGCGAGACTTTCGTAAGACGAGAGATTCACGAAAAGCTCAAACCTCATGGTGAGCGGTGTATTTTCATCGGCTATCCGCAGAAGTCATTTGGATATCTCTTCTATAGACCGAGTGACAAAGTTGTATTCGTTGCAAGGAGAGGGGTTTTCCGAGAGTGAGAACTCATAAGCCAAGGGGACAATGGGAGGCAAATCGACCTTGAAGAGATTCAAGAATCGAACGACGAAGGAACCTCTAACACTGGCGCTCAACCTGAGGAGGAAACTCCCGTTGAACCGATTTGTCGGGTCCTTACTGTTGGATTAATGTCTAAGTCCATAACTATAATTGGTAAGACTTGACCCGACCCGACATGGTCTATTTAGGGTTGCATGTACACTTAGGAGTGTTAGAATGCTCAAAACCCAACAGTGGTTTCAGAGCCTAGGCTTGCTTTCTCTTATACTTGATGCAAATAGATTTTTCGAAGCCAAGAAGCTGTCCAGACAGAAAACTCGACGAGTTTCTTCAATAAACTCGACGAGTTCATTGTTTAATGCATGAACTCGACGAGTTCTTTATAGAACTCGACGAGTTTTGGCCCCTGACAGCTTACATTCTACATTCGTGTTTTTTTGGCTGGAATTGGACTAGGAACATTCCCAAAAAGTTGTTTTTGGACTTGTAAACCTATTTTTGATGTGGTAATGTTCATGCTAATCCAATTTCAAAGATAATTGTCAATAGATTCATGTTTTGTATTAGTTTAAAAGTTATGCTAATTACATGAAAAAGTTTGACGTGAATTATCTTTGTTCATATGAGTTGCTTAGATTAATTATTAAGTTAATTGATTATGTGTTTTCAATCCATTTTAATCTAAGAGATGATTCTAAAATGTATTTGTGTAACTTGTCCTCAAGTTACATGAAAGGTCACATTTAAGTTTCTTAAAACTCATAAAAGATGGCAAAGGTTACAAAATGAAGAGTCTTGTTCTCATTAAATGGTTTTATGACTCCATAACTTGTCCTCAAGTTATGGAGGTTCAAGAGTCACTTCATTAAGTAATAAAATGTGTAACCTTAATTAATTCCATAAGTTACAAAATAAAGAAAAGTTACATTCTTTTATTAGTTTAAAGTCTTCCATAACTTGTCCTCAAGTTATGGAACTTAAAGTGTTTTTTAATTAAAACTAATTTAAATACATAAGTTATGAAATTAATTAGTTTTGAATAGTTTCAAAACTTGCCCTCAAGTTTTGGAATTTGAAAAGTTTTCACTTATGAATACTTTAATTCCAAGTTAGCCCTTATAATTTTAAAAGTTAAAATTCAACCCTTATACTTTATAATATTATAAGTTAATAATATTTATATATATATATATATATATATATATATATATATATATATATATATATGTATAAAAGTAAAGTCAGTCTTACCGTTAGTAGGCCTCATTCACGAAGCCGATCTATAAGGGGGGTATATGGTTACTTCCTATAAAATGACAGTTTAATGGGTGTCCACTCTCACCCACCGCTTCCTTGATTGGTGGAGGGTCATTAGCCGAACGGGTATGACAAGGACTAGAATTCTCCCTTCATTAAAAGTATTAATGATAAATACTAAGTAACTAAACTATTATAAATACCCAATCTTAGTTACTTAGGAAATTTGAATAAGGTGCTAATCCATGAAATTACACTTTGCACTTTGTTTAAGCCGTTAGTGGAGCGTGTGTGGTTAACCGGCACACTAACCTGGACTTAATAAGGTAGGCAACGGGTAACTTAATATTTATCATAGTATCGGTGGAGTGTGTGTGGTTAACCGGCACATCGATTAAGGGGTAAATATTAAGGGTACCAAGTATATTTGCATGGTTACTTCACACCTTGTTTTGTGATCCTCGACATCCCAGTCACAAAACCTGAAGGGCACACTCGAGATTGAAACATGCCTTTGAATAGTTCAATGAATCTCAAAAGAATCTAGGAGTTTCAAAAACCAATTAAAACCTAATAATACATTTCGTTTATCTTGGTGGAGATTGGTGAATCGTCATTCACCTACCTTCAAATATTTTATAGCTTGGATTACGGCATCCCTCTTCCGAGTTATAAAATAGTTTGTAGGGTCCTAACCTTAATATTTCGTATTGGGTGTTATATTAAGGACTTTTAATCAAATATCTTGAATATCTCCCAAAAGATGTCTAGTTCAGACATCTATGATCCTCCCAAATCTCTTGGAACTTCACTTCCTCCACCTCCTCCAATTATTCTCCCTATCCCACAAGTTCAAGGTCACTCAAGCCCTATTGGCAAGGCAAGGTCTAGGTGTGCTCACATCTTGGAGATGAAGTCACATACTGACAAGCCGGGAGAGTTGGGTGTCAAAATCTTGAGAAAGTTGGATGTCCAATCACTTTCTAAGTCACATAGTAAGTTCCTTTGGGACTCCTATGAAACAGACTATGACATGACCCTTAATGATCTTATCTATTTGCTTGGTGTTGCTGAATCAGCAGCACTGGGAGAGCAAATTTGATTGGTAGATCAACTTCCTAAACTACCATGGACATTGATAATGGTAACATTGGATATCTAGAAAAACGTTCTCTTCCCAAGGAAAGGGATTGACCATAGTCAACTAGGTTGACCAAATGGTAAAGAGAAAAACTAAGTTTGAGATAGTCCCATGTACCATTACCAAAGGGTCCATATGTTAAATTGCCAAAGGAAGCGGCACTGATTGCAAAGCTGCCAAATTTTTACCTAAGGATGTTAAAGTCAATAAGTTTGACTCTACTTCAGGTAAAGACCAATATCTAACTCTGTTAAGTTTCTATTATGAGATTCTTGATACATGATGTGACTGGGTCACATGTTGATGTTTTAAGAATCAAAGAAAAGTGAAGAGACTTAAAGAAAGAGTATGCTGAATCTGATCGCGTAGATGGATTTCTCTCGCATAGTTTGAAGATCAGATTCTTGAGCTACTTCTTAGGAGTTATGATATATTGCTTAGGAATAGATAACAACAAAGTTTTCATGTGCTTTTGCACTGTAAGGATAGTTTTTCTGCAAAGTTTTAAAATAAAAGGAAAAAAATGATTTTATTTATTTTAAAATATCCTTACAATGACATTTGTGAAAAATTGTTGTTTGTATGACTCCATTGCTATTAATATAGGAAAATGGTTTTGATTCTTTCATTTGTGGTAGTGTCTAAATTTACCAATTAAGGAAAGTTTCTCATCACCCAAGTTTCAATTGGACCGAAACTTGGAATCATGCAAGTTGTATAGTATGATGAATGAGAACTTTCAAGCATAAAAAAAATTAAGACTAACTACTTGTTCACATGGATGTGTGAGTCAAGTAAACGACTAAGGGATCGAGTACACATTCTTGTGCACTGGTTAAGTCCACCACAAAAGATCGATAAGACTATTCGTCATAATTTACTATAGCTCAGTAAATATGGTTATACTTACAAGCTTAAGTGTAATTCTAAGACATTGGAAAAGGTTCCAATGTATGGCAGAGCGAATAAGAAGAATCATCTTAGGCAGAGAGATAAAAGTTTCTCAATTCTAAAAAGATGGGAGAGTACTTTAGTATCATGTTTTAAGACCATCTTAATGATTTTGAGACCTTATCACAATTCATCCTCTAAGTGCATTCTGCTAGTTAAGAAGATGAGTTATGAATTGTTGGAGTGGTTAAATCAAGAAGATGATTCATATTTCGTTCCAAAAACAAGTCTTAAAGTTATACTCTAAGATTGTAACTTGAGTGACATGTCTTAAAGAAGGTTTAAAACATTTGTCAAATGTAAGAGTAAAAGTTTTCTACTCTTGTACATTTAAAGTTGGTAAGTTGTGATGTTTTGGATAAAACAAAGACCAACTAAGGCCAATTGTGTGAAGTGTTTATCTTGATAAAGAATCTGCACTATTTCTTGAATATCTGAAAAGAAAGTCTTATATGTCAAGAGGATAGTGGGAGTCTTAAAGGTCTTGAAAGTCTCAAGAACTAATCAAGAATAAAAACAGAAGTTCTTCACTAGCACACGACTTGAGGTTTATAACCTATCGTATTGACATATTCTGAGCCCATTCCAATTAAGGTTGGCTTTGCATATGAGTTCTTAGAGTTCTCAATTGGTTGCACAACAATATGGAAGCAATGGCAGACCCTTGAACTGCCAGATGGCAAGAAATTAAGATTGAGTTCAGTCCATATGAGTTTGAATTTGTCATTATCCTTGTCTTGTGATTATGGTTTTGAGAATTCACATGGATAAGAATTCATATACCATTAAATCTAAGTGTCATAAGGTTTCTCTCCGATTCATGAAAATGATGGTGAGGAAATACTTTCACTGAGTAGATTTTAGCTAGATAGCAATTGTGATATTTGCATTCTCAAAGTCGTTAGTGGAGCATGTGTGGTTAACCGGCACACTAACATGGACTTGTGAGAAGTGGCAAAGGTCTAAACAATCGAGGCTATGATTACGGCATCCCTCTTCATAGTTCTTAAAATTGTTTAGACACACATGTGAGCTATCTAAGATAAGGTGTATGATATTGATAAAGTTTTATCAAAGCAATCTAGTATCAGAAATCTGAACTTTGGTAAGAAAGTCAATAAAGTATTGATTTCTAGAAGTCCAACTGATTTCTGAGTACATGTCAAAGCTAGTGGGAGCATAAGTGTTATGTTAATAATTATGTCAGTGGGAGCATGGTAATTATGATAAAGGTTGCAAGTTAGCAATGTTAATTATAGAAAACAAAAGGTTTCAATTGGGAAAGAGTTGTTTTACTATAATTAAGGGAGAGGAAATTATACTTCATTTCAATTCTAAAAGCTTAGATTGAGATTTTAATCAAATTTAGTCAAGAATATATATGAATTTCATGTTGGAATGGCTCAACATAAGGAGATTCTATATACGGGTTCATTATTTGAGTTCTTAAGTTCAATTATGATTACGACATCCCTTTTCATAATCTGAATTATGAGAACTTTACAAATAGAAATGGAAATGTTATAGCAAAAGACCGGTTTAGTCTTTATGTGAGACATCATGAATTGTGTCCCATATGCTTCGGATATAGGATCGATTACATGTGCTATATTCATCATTTCTAAAATTTTCCAAATGCATGGGGGCATTAAGAAGGGAAAAGGTCTAGAATTGGATATGACTAAAAGGATTAAGCAACTGTTGAGGACAATCTAAGGGTTACCAACGATTGGTTGCTCAGGGACAGTTGGAAGTATAGTGTTAATTGTTAGAAGGACCGTATTGACATAATCTGTAAGGAGGCAACTCTTGTTCAGAAGTGATAGTCAAAATGGAATATGGAAATGTTTCAAAGATAGAAATTATTCAATCTATGTAAGATTAGGAAACTTAATGCAAGAAGGATGTTTCCAAGGAGTTGATCTTCTTTGGAATGCTTTGTAATGTTTGTTGTCAAGTCTTTGTGACTTTGTGCATAATCATTATAAGAGGATCAATGCATATAAGTTTAGAATCTAAAAGATTTCAGTAAATGGCATGAATTTAGAATTATTGCATTTGCAGTAAGGAATTGGGAGTGTGAAATGAGAATCATTGGAATTATGTTCAGTTGATCTCTTTCACAAGGTAAAGATCATAGACAAACTTAGTTCGCATACTTGGTGTATGGCATAGCTAGTGTTTAGAAAACATAGTGTACATGCTTGGGGCATGGGACAACTAGTGTTTTTTAATTCAAGTATAAAGTTGATAGCTGAAACAGTATGCAATGAATAATATGTAATCATATGGTGATAAATAAAAGGTGTTTTATTTATATTCATAAGTTCTGAGACCATATTGGATTCCATTATTATTGTGTTTCATTGTTGCATGTTTTGACTTCTAGAATAGCTAGGTCATTCTTCCTGAATGACTAAGTTATTCAAACCATCCACAGTCAGTCATATGTTGGAAGTAGATATAAATCAAGACTGTCATGGGTTGGGCTTGTAGAGGTCTAAGATGTTGGACAAGGTGGTGCTACAACACTCATGAGTGCTCATAAGTTCTGAGTATTGGATTCAACCCTCGCTCATTGGAATCACTTCATGGATTTTATCATGAGTGATCATGAGACGATAATATCTTATATTCTTCAAACCTAGAGATATGAGTTGGTTATACATTGATTGCACGAAAACGCATTGGTAACTCGATGTTATAAAACGTGCCTTTGTGTATGATTCAACAAGTAATAGAACAAGCCATATGAGTCGAAGTTTATCCAATCCTTTTACCTTTGGGATAAAGGCGATATATGTGAGCCCCTCGATGATTTAGTGATGACAAATGTAAGTGCTCGGCCGGGCCAAGACTGATTTGATTTGTTCAATTAGTCAGTCGTCGTAAATCAGAAATCGGGAAACAACAAATGGATAGAGAGAATGATTATAATCCATGTCTCAGTCCATATGATATCTATAATGGAGGAATATATGATCCCTTATCTAATGGACAAGTCATTTACAAAGGTCATCATCGACAAGGTTAGAGTTCGACAAAAAGCTTTTGAGAGCTATGATCGTCAGTCGGTTCTTGAAGTCATACTTGCAATAATAGTTTTAGACTTATCCAAGTGAGAGACTGTTGGATTAATGTCTAAGTCCATAACTATAATTGGTAAGACTTGACCCGACCCGACATGGTCCACATTTGGGTTGCATGGCATCATGCATGTGGATAGACTATAACGAGAGAAATAACACTTAAGGTTTGTTAATATATTATAAGTTCTAATATATTAATAAGATTATTTAATTATTATTGATCAAGAATTAGTCTAGATTTAATTAGGTGATCAAAAGAAGACTAATTAAATATATGGGTTGATTGTGTAAATCATCCATACTTGTATAGTGGGCTAAGACTCCATGGATTATCAAGTTGGGCTAAAACCCATAGGATGCTCCATGGTGTATTTGAACCCATGGATCCAAGGAAATGGAAATCCATGACAATTAGGGTTTACCCTAATTACTAACTATATAAGCATCTTATTGTTGACAAAAATCGGCACTAGATTATATGTGAAAGGGCTAGCCAATTTTATGAAGTGTGGATTTCTCTCTAAGTTATTCCAAGTGTATTTGGTGTTTTTTGAACTATTTGAGGTGTCACACTTGGAGCACTAGGCACTCAAGCTTCATGAAGACATTCTACATCAAAGAGGTATGTAATTCTAACTTGAGATATTCATATGAATCAATGTTATTATGCTAGTGAGGATAAATACCTTGGAAAGTTCATATTTGAATTTATAATAGAGAAAACATAGATCCAAGGTATTTAGGGTTGCATGTACACTTAGGAGTGTTAGAATGGTCAAAACCCAACAGTTACCTCTTAGACGTTCCCGTAGAGTTAGTGTTCCACCTGTGTTGTATGGTTTTCATATAACAAGTGAATGTGATATGTTTATTAGTGACAGTACACTAATAAATTTAGACAAACCTAACAGCTACAAGGAAGCCATGGCAGGCTCGGAGTCTACAAAATGGAAAGAGGCTATAGACAACGAGTTTCAGTCCATGTATGACTACCAAGTTTGGAATTTGGTTGACAATGTGCCAGGTCGTAAGACGGTCGGGTGCAAGTGGATCTTCAAGAAGAAGACCGACATGGATGGGAAGGCACACACTTATAAGGCGTGATTGGTTGCGAAGGGCTTTACTCAAACTCCCGGAGTTGACTATGATGAGACCTTCTTACTAGTTGCGAAGATAAAATCTATTAGGGTGATGCTAGCCATTGCTGCATTTCATGACTATGAAATATGGCTGATGGACGTCAAAACCGTTTTCCTTAATGGGAAGTTGGCTGAGGCTGTTTACATGAGTCAGCCAGAGGGTTTTGTCGATGTGAAACATCCTAATAGAGTGTGTAAGCTTGAGAAATCCATTTATGGATTAAAACAAGCATCTCGCAGATGAAATCTTTGTTTCGACAAGAAAGTCAAAGAGTTTGGCTTCCTACGCAGCGAGGAAGAGTCATGTGTATATGTCAAAGCCAGTGGGAGTGTAGTTTGCTTCCTTGTATTGTATGTCGATGACATACTGCTCATATGAAACAACATCCTGACCCTGCAGGAAGTCAAGTCCTGGCTTGGGAAGTGTTTTGCTATGAAGAACCTCATAGATGCTGCCTATATTCTGGGAATAAGGATAGTAAGAAACAGGAGTAAAAGACTAATATGAATTAGTCAGAATACTTACTTGGACAAGGTACTAAAGCGTTTTAGTATGGAGAATTCCAAGAAAGGGGAGTTACCGATCCAAAGCAATGCCAAGTTGAGTAAGACTCAAAGTCTGAGTACCGAAGTTGAGATAGCAGAAATGAGTCGAGTGCCTTACGCTTCTGCTGTTGGCTCGATCATGTATGCTATAACTTGTACTCGCCCTGAGGTGGCCTTCGCTTTGAGCATGGTCAGCAGATATCAACGGAACCCTGGCAGAGCACATTGGACCGCAGTCAAGAATATTCTTAAGTACCTTCGGAGGACTAAGGAATGGTTTATAGTTCTCGGTAGAAGTGATGACTTAAGGGTGCGAGGGTATAGTGACGCTAGTTTTCAGACCGACCGGGACAACTACCATTCTCAGTCGAGCTGTGTCTTTACCTCGAATGGAGGAGCAGTGACTTGGAGAAGTTCCAAGCAAGAGACCGTAGCCATTTCAACGTGCGAATCAGAGTACATAGCGGCGAGCAAAGCGTCAAAGGAGGCGATATGGTTGAAAAACTTCATTGGAGACCTTGGAGTTGTGCCAATAATAAAGGAGCCCATGAAAATTTTCTGTGCTAATGAAGGAGTGGTTGCCTTGACCAAGGAACCAAGGGATCAGGGCAGATCTAGACATATCGACATGAAATATCACTTTATTAGACATTGGGTGGAAGAGGGACTCCTCGTATTGAAGAGGGTATCATCAGAGGACAACCTAGCAGATCCCCTTATGAAGGGACTGAGTAGGGTTAAGCACTTGCAGCACACTAGGAGCATTGGGCTGAAGGACGATATTAGTTTAGATTAGATAACTTCGAAACGTGTAATAGATAAATTGTAATTAACATTTGATGATTAAATAAAGGTTTATTATTTATGAGTAAAGTTACTGTCTTGTGTTAATTATTTAACTATTGTTTCACTTTGCATGTTTTGACTTCCTGAATAATAAGATTATTCGAACAGTCCACAGTCGCTCATACATTGGAAGAAGGTATGAAAGAAGACTGTCATGAATTGGTTTGTAGATTGTCTAAAGTGTATTAGACATGGCAAAAGTTTGCTGCAACGTTCATGAGTGCTTATGAATAAGATTTGAGCATTGGATTAAACCCACGCTTGCTGGCATCACTTCATGGAATTTATCACGAGTGATCGCAAAACGATAATATCATATAGTCTTTAAACCTAGATATATGGTTTATTGTTTGCAAGTTGGTTGTGCATTGATAATGCGTAAACGCGTCAGTAACTTGATGTTATAAAATGCATTGTTGTGCGTGGTTTGATGAGTAAATGGTAAATGTATATAAGTCGAAGTTTATATGTTCCTTTTATCCTAAGAGGGTAAAAGCGATATCTGGGCCCCTCGATGATTTGGTTTGACATATGTGCCAGGCCCGGTCAGGACTGAATTGATGTGTTCAATTAAGTTCTATGTCAGGCAAATCAGAGATCGAGAAACAAACTGCTGAACAATAAGTATGACTATGTTCCATGTAATTGTCCGAACGATATCTAGAACGGAGGACTGTACGATCCCTTATCTAAATGATAGGTTATTTATGATCAAGAGTTTTGAGAACTGCGATTGCTAATCGGATCCTGAAGTCATACTTGGATTTGTAGCTATTAGACTTATCCAAGTGGGAGACTGTTGGAGTAGTGTCTAAGTCCATAACTATATTTGGTATGTACTTGACCCGGTTGTTGCATGGTCCTTTTGGGTTGCCTTCACCAAACTTGACTGGATGAATAATAGAGAAAGAGGTTATTATGGTTTATTAATATATTATAAGAATCCTCCTTAATAAATAAAGGGTTTTTTTTGCCACATGTCAATCTCTCATGAGTTTTGACACTTATCATTTTGTGGTATTTTTGAATAAATGTTTTTTTTTATTTGTACTTTTCTCATTTTTTTATCTTTCTTAATTAACATATCATACTTACACCTTAATTAATAATTGTCTTAATTAAAAATAACCAATAAATTACAATATTACAACTCATATAGTATTTAATATGTTTCTTTTTAAATTTAAATTTTAAATTTCAAATTTAAATAAATTTTTGTTTAAACCTTCATATATATATTTTTTGTTTTATCCAACCCGTATAACATACGGGTCTCACAGCTAGTAATATATTAAAAGAGAACTGATATTTATTTAATTAACATTGGTCAAGAATTAGTTAAGAATTAATTTTTGTGGTCAAAAGAGGTTAATTGAATTAAGGGGCGTAACGTCCCATTTCTGGTATGTAATTTAAATATAGTATTTTTCCTTCCTTAAGAGGAACTCGACGAGTCAGTAGCCCGACTTGTCGAGTAGAGACGGGATTTGCACGCGTCTATAGTAGGCGACTCGACGAGTCTGTATCCTAAACTCGGCAAGTCCGCTAGTCTGGATGAAACCCTAAATCCCAGGGTTTGTACCCTATTTAAACATCATTATAGCCTCCCACCCCAGCCTCCAGCACCTTTAGAGCATTTCTCTGTAAAACCCCAGTCCCCATTGTTGAGCTTGAGTGTTTTGTGATAGCTTGGGAGTTGTATAAGAGAAGGAAGGAAAGAAGATCAATAGAAGAGAAAGGAGATCCAAGAGCTAGCTTCCATCTGCTTCATATTCTGGTAATAAAGTTATTACCTTGCTTATTCTTCCATTAAACCCTATTTTATGCTTGTTTATGTCTCTTTTGGAGCCTTATATTATTCAAACTCGAGATTTGAGCTCTCCTTAGGATGGAGACCATAGATCTGGATATTATTGAGCTCCAGGAACTCAATATAGCTACCTTTATGAAAATGTAGCCTTGTTCCAAAACCTAAGTGCTTAGTGTTGGATGATTTTGGTGTTTTAGCCCCATTCTCGTGTGTATGCACGTAAAGTTGGAAACTTTACGTGCAAAACCAGCCCTAGAAGCCCAGATCTATGAATTGGACGCACTGAAATCGACTAGAATCGACTGTATAGTAATGGCATGCAGGAGACTCGGCGAGTCCAAGGCAATCTTCTTGCCTCAAGAACAGACTCGACGAGTTGTTCATACAACTCGGCGAGTCACAGTTTGGACGTGTTCATATGATGAAGGAGAACTCGACGAGTTGTTCATACAACTCGGCGAGTCGGATGAAGTTAGATTCGACGTTAGTATGGAAGGAGAACTCGTCGAGTTGTTGCCAAACTCGACGAGTTGAAGCGAGTAGAGGATTAGAAGAGGTGTTAAGGACTCGGTGAGTTGGCGGCCCAACTCGGCGAGTCCGGTCAACTAAAAGTTGACTTTGACCAGGAGGTTGACTTTGACCAGGGATAAATTAGTCATTTTACCCTGAGAACAGTTATCAATATCTGATTAAGTGTCTATGGAATTTGTAGCCGAGGATTTCCGGAGCAGCAGCCAACCAATTTCAGATTTAGCATCTCAGCAGCCAGTGTTACGAGGTGAGTTTTCCTTCTAGTAGGAACGGGTCTACGACCACAATGCCGACCCGTTTAGTTAGCAGTAGTTCCGGACTTCGGTCTGATGTAGTAGTTCAGTGTGCTTGATGTATTTGTGATTCAAGCATGTTTTTGTGTTATGTGTTCTAGGCTTCGGTCCGATGCAGTATGCAGTATTTGTGTTTATGCTAGTAGTTATGATTATGCTATGCTATGTTCAGTCAGTTTCCGGAATTCGGTCCGATGCAGAGGGCAAGGCCCTGGTTAGTTCCGGACTTCGGTCCGATGCAGAGGGCAAGGCCCTGGTTAGTTCTGGACTTTGGTTCGATGCAGTTTCCAGACTTCGGTCTGATGCAGTGGGCAAGGCCCAATATGTGTTTATATGTTTTTGTATGGTATGTGGTAGTTTGGGGGAGCTTACCAAGCTTCGTGCTTACAGTTTCAGTTTTGGTTTTAGGTACTTCCGCTAGCAAGGGGAAGAGCTCGGGATGATGGTACTGCACACACCACAGTTTTATCCTGGGAGTTTGTTCAGATGTTTGATATGATATTGTCATTAGTTTGATTTGATACATTTACTATGCCCTTTTGAGACACTCGAATCATGGCTTTATTAAAGTTAGATGATATTATGGTTTTGGTATTGTTTTAAAAACAAAATTTTTTGGGTTGGTATTTTGGGATGTTACAAGGGGACTGAACTTGTAATTATGTGATAGTTGCAAAGCTGGGTGAGGAAACCCTAGAGTATAGGGTGGACGAATTCTAAGGATAAGGCCTTAGGAATTCGTCTAAAAGGAGGGTTCTAGAATTATCTTTTGGGTTGCTTGGTGGCGAAGTAACCAGATAAGGATAATGACTGAAACCCTAATTCCTACACCTATATAAAGACCCCTTGGGCATGGGAATTCGGATACACTTGCACCCTAGAAGTCTTGGAGCCGATTTTTCCCTCTCCCCTCTCTCTCTTGCTTCATCCAATTGCGTTTTGTGTTTGTGATTCATTAGAGGCATAACATTTGGGGTGCTAAGGTTCTCAAAGCTTCAAGATCTAAAATCTACAATCAAGGTATTCATCTAACTTGTTTATTTGATATTTAATTAGTTTTGTTGTATGCTAGTTTAGGGCTTACAAGTTTTGGATGAGTTTGCATGTACAATAGAGAAACCTAGATCCAAAGCTTTAGGGTTTTGCATGTGCGCATAGGAATGTTCTTTTGCTCAAAACCCAACCATGGTGAGTGAGATGACAATTGATGACAACCATAAGTCCATATATGAATATACTAAATAGAGAGGTTGTGGACTGGAGTGGTTTCATCTTGAGGGCGAGCTTGAGTTGAGCATATAGTGCATATTTGTAGTCCCCTTTTAAGACAAAGTTATACACGTTTGAGAATGACTTATTAAACAATGTAAACAATTTAAAAGATTTTTTTAGCGTAGTTTTAGATATTGGGGTGTTACAATTTAGGATCATATGTTTGATTTTTCTTAAGTGGATAAACATTTTTCATTGTTTTATTCACTTATTTATGATAAAAAATCAAACCTCTAATAAAATGATAGATCCTAGCGATAATGATAAACTTTGGGGATCTAAAAAATCACTGATTTAAGAAACAAAAAACAAGATAATCACAAAAAATTAAACAAGAAACCAAGAACAAGGGTTTCTAAAGTATAGGGACAAAACCCCTTCATCTTCAACCCGACATTGATGATGTTCTTATATTCGATTGGTGTTACGTTGCTACTACACAAGGATGGAATCTTCACCAAATTTTTGTCAATCAAATTCTTCACTCTATCACAAGATTTTTGTTGACGAATCCTTATTCACTCTCAGTGGTGTTGAAGCTTATTCCTTTCATTGTTGAGGATCCCAGTTGAAAAGGCAATGAGAGGCGAATAAAATATACAATTGAATCTTGTATTGAAGAAGATAAATGGTATATAAAGGATTGAAGATGAAGATCTTGTGTTAAAAAGACAACTACTTTGTTGTGTTTGCTTTTGGTGGTAGTGAAATAAGTGGTGGTGTTAAATGGTGATGAGTAGTGGTGTTTGTGAATGGTCTTTGAAGTCACAAGAAATGTTTTTTTTGAACAATTTATATAATTTGTTGCGTATTGCACTGCAAATAAATAATCTAAATACAACGTTTAGTGAATTTATTTTTAATTGATGAGTTCAAAACTCTTAGATCGTTTAGATCTTTCACAAGAATGATAAAAGAATTCAAACAGTTTAAGAACAAATTAAGAACGAACACAGAACAGAATCAAATATTAGCTTATGATTCAAAACTGAGTCACGCCTCAGCAGAGCTCGATGAAAAACTTCCGTTGTAGAGGCGAGCTAGGGTTTACAAGCTATGAAAACGAAAACAATAAAAGCGCTGTCTACTAAGTCTGCATGCATGCAACTTATATACTAAACCCTAATATAAAATAATGCACGGCTGGACAGGCCCAATACCGGCGTTTAATCTAGGCTATGGACCGAGCCCATGACGCAATCCACTAGACTAAAAAATCTCCCCCTTTGCGTCAAATGAGGCGAGAGATTATTTCTTCTGAGCAGGTCTCACCGTCTTTATAACTTTAAACAGTTTAGGAATAATGGTGAGAAGAGTCTGTCGGAATAGAATGTACCACCTCAGCATGTCGACGAACAACTTTTTATCAGCAGCACTGTTATGGTCGCACCTTTGTATGATCTCCAAGATATGCTCGAGAGAAGTCGTCGAGAAAAGGTGTTTGTCAAAAAGAGCGAACATACACTTTTGACCTTTGCCCCTGAGAAACATTACTATGTGATACTTGGAATCAATCTTCCCCTTGATCATGGAATTAACATTGCCAGCTCTGCCTATGGGTTTGATCGTTGGTCGCTTGTGTATGGAAGATGCAATTTCCTGGTCCATCTTCGCTACCTCATGTATGTAGCAAACAAGCATACGCTTGACATGATCAATAATTGGCTGATACTCCTGAGGATTTGACAGAAGAATGTTGTTGAGGAGTATCCCGTCATGGGGGTTGAGGTTCGGTAGATCAGTAAGGGAAAAATGGTGAACCGAGCCTTCGGTTCCTCTAGTCACCCTGAACTTGACATTGATGAATTTCCCTGCTGAATAGGGCTTCATCACCTTGACAGTGGTTATCTTCTTTGAACTCCATGTCTGATATTGAGGTTGAGCAAAGTCCAAGTAAAATTCTAACAGATCCCTATCTACCTTCGGGTCTGGAGATGGAATGGCAGCAATCGAGTTGAAACAGTGGACGATGAATGCCTTTCGAGTGATTGACATATCGAACTGCGCATCCTTGGAGTTGTCAAGGCTGAATGACATTATCGGCCCGAGCCATAGAACAGCTGGCTCGTCAATCGCACACCTTTGAAGCGAATCTTTAGTCCAGTAAGGGAACATGGCCTTTTTCTTTTCAAGGAGCTTCGTCTCCTTTCGCTTCTGTTCTAGCTCAGCTTGCTCCTTCATAGAAATTTCTTCAGTTTGTTTTTCAGAAGAATCAACCTTTGGGACAGGCTTCCTGGGAATTTCAACATAGACATCATCTTCGTTGTCTGTATCATCTTCACCAATTTTCTTCTTTTTCTTATCCTTGTTACTGACTGAAGCTTCATTACCCTTTGGTTCAGTAGCTGGCTTGGAGCTAGATGGAGGAGGTTGGTTCATCTCTTGCTTCTCTTGCTTCAACTTTTTCTCTCCCCCTTGTTGCGGTTGGACACCAGTCACCGAAACACCCTCGATACGGCTGAGGACGTCTAGTGCCGGTCTGAGCTTATCTGCCAAATGCCTTCGGATGGTGATAATTATAAGTGGATCATGACCTTCAATAAGATGAAGAAGGATGAAGTGAACGTCTGAAGCAGAACTCCGTATAACCATCCTTTCTGACTTGAGGTCATCAATCTCAGCATGAACAGTTCGCAACTTGTGTATTTGCAATTTGAGCTGATTTGTGCATTTAGCAAGCTCATCCATAATCCCATTTTCCATAGGTAAGTCCGCTTGTAGTTGAGATAAGCGTTCATTGACATTAGCATGGAACGCGTCATTTACCTGTTCAATAGCAATGCGTGCTGCTTCAACCTTCGAGCACTCAGACTGAAGAGTTTGTTGAAGAGTTTTTACAGAAGAAGTAACTGTAGCAACATTCTTGGCAGCAGCAGCCTGCAAAGAATCTAAAAATAGGTGGGCCTGGGAAACTAGTTTATCGACTTTTGCAGTCGCATCCTTGCACTCCTTTATAGAGGCATCAACAACACGAGAGGCCTGTTGACATTGAAAAGTGGAGGCTTCAATAGCCTTGGCTGCAGCAGATAAGGAGGCTGAATGTTCAACAACAACTGAAGAGAACAGGGCCTTCAATGCAGCATTTGAATAAGCTCCTGAGGAAGAGGAGGAAAGCAGTTGATCCAGCTTGTTGTTTACCGCTTTGAGATGACGTTTGGTGATAGGCTCATCGTCATCATCCTCACTATGTACTCAATAAGGACTGAAGTATGTGGAGTCAAACTCCAAGTCCTCACCGCCCAAAATCGGGGTTGTTTCTGTAGAACGTGTTGGAGATAAGGGTATTGAAGAAGTGGGAGGTTCGGTTGTTAGAGGAGGTTCGGTTGTAAAAGTAGGTTCGATTACAAGTGGTTTGGGAATAGTGAAGGTAGGTTTTGTAGTGGTGGTAGAGGTTGTATCTGTGAAAATGGGAGTGGGAATAGGTATTGAAGTGAAGGGTTGAGAGGTGGTTGTTTGAGAGATAGGAGGGAGAGAAGCAGGAATTGTAACAGGTGGAGGTGAAGGAGGCAAAGAACGAACCGGAATTTCTGGAGTAGGGGAGCGAGGTGGAGTATCCCCTCGGCCCGAAGCCTCTTCATCAGAACTTTCATTCTCAGAGTCTGAAGATGGAGCGTTCTTCTGCTTAGGAGAAACGTATTCTGAATCCGACTCGCTTGAGGATTGAAGAATAAGTCTCCTAGCAGGTTTCTTCTGCTTTTTGGGTTGTTGTTGAGAAGGAGCAGCTTTATCAGTTTTCCTCTTCTTGGGGGTCTGCCTCTTGGATGGTTTTGTTACCGGTCCCTCCTTCTGCGATCCAGGTTACTTTACCCCTTTTGGCTGGTTTGTCAGCTTCTTCAATGGAACGAAGCATTGTAGGAGTAAGCTCACGTGGATCAACGGACTTACGTTTCCTGTACTGCTGAAGAAGAATGCTTGATGCTGAGATAGAACCAAGCACGGTTTCAAGAATAGAGCCAATGTACGAGAATTTGGTAGGATCAGTGACGATGATCTTCTTCGTATGAAAGGTGGCGATGGAAGAAAGCAAGGAATCCGCCATAATTGGGACACGATTGCGATCCATTGCGCACTTGGTGATAATGGTCCAGAAACGCCCACAAGAAATTTCCGAGTGCTTTGACGAAGAGAGTAGACTTTGAACCAGCTGCTGCCAAATAATAGACCCATAGACAAGGTTGAGCCCGCTGTACAACCCATACAGCACCGTCATGAAAGCCTTGCTAGCACCGTCAGAACCAACACTTCGCTCAGACAAACCCTTGAATAAGAGTGTGAATAGGCCATTCCATTGAGGAGGAAGGCAGGACTTCTTGAACTTGGTAACGGTTGTTAGGGTTTCAGTATACCCCATCTGATAAAACATGGTAAATAGTTGGCTAATTGTAATGGAGTCAGGGTTTACCAGAGACGGATCTTGTGAGAGACCGATTAGGGCACAAAATCGGCTCTTGGAGATAGAGACCTTCTCATCGTGAAACTCAAAGTGGATACGTTCATTGGCCTTGTCGTAGAACGTCGTAGAGTAGATATGGGATAAGAATGACATAGGCACAATTTCAACCTTTGTCAGTGCAACGACAAGTGGTGAGTATTTGAGACACTCAACCACATATAGCATATACGACTCATAAACGAAGGGAGTGAGATCGATGATTAGGTTTTGTTGAGGTTTTATTGTGAGTAGAGGTTGACGAACTGAGGTATCATGAACAGATGAAGATTCTGCCATTGTAGGAGCTTGAGAATGATGATGAACAGTTGCAGAAAATAGGCGGGTTTCTTTGAGAGCTTTTTGGAAGTGATAAAGGTTGAGAGAGTACCGTTCCAATTCCTTTTATACATACAAGGAAGAGAGAGAAGAATCCGGCTGAAATCTTGGATTATCTCTAAAATCGCGTCTAAATTGATGTGGTAACAGTTGGCGTGCCGAAGATGACGTAGGAGAGAGAAAAACGATTCCCCTTTTTCACGCCTTTTGATAAAAGTCACCTTTTTCGAATCGCCAAACCGTTTGAATTTATGCTGAGTCAGCGACCTTTTCATCCCAATCGTTTCACCTGATGACACTTGAGTGTTTGTGAAAATTTTCGTGCAAAGGGTGTAAAAGATAAAGAAATAAAACTAGTATTTTGGGGTTATCTGTGATGTTGTATTTAGACATGAAACAATTGATTCTGGGCAAAAATCACTTCCTTCAAAGTCAAGAGAGACATTGAAGTGCTTGCTTGGTTTCCCATGAAATAATGATCAATAACTTGTTCAGAAGTTTTGAAAGGCATCTTTTAAAGGATAAAGTGGGTGGCTTTCGCTTCAATTCATAATTTCGATACTTAACATAAGATCAAAATAGAATGAAGTACTTGTGAGATCATTATGATCTGTTGAACAAGTAGGTGAGAAATAATTTATAGTGGCAAGAGAGTTTAAGAAATCTCGAAAAAAAAAACTGAATCTTTTAGGGTCAGAGACACCTTGGTGAAAGGCAATCTCATAAAGATTACTCAAAAAGAAAAAGAGATTTCATTGGGTAACAAGTAATGTCTTGAATTGTTGAATTCACTGTCAATTCATTAGTGGTGTTGAATTTTAGGTTTCACTTAGTATATAGTGGCATGAAACTAAGATCATGAACGCAGATTTTGTATAACCATAAACCTCAGTGGTTAAAACTGAGAGTCTTAGGGGTTATATTGATGAAGCGAAATATAATGGAGAAAGAGAATGGAGATGGTGTAAGAAACAAATATACCTCTGCTTATTAAAGAAAAGAGGGTCCAAGCAGACAACTCTAAACTCAGTTTGAGTAGAGTAAGGTAGCTCATGATTAGAGTGAACTTGACAACCTGGATTGGGAAAACATGATTGGTATTGATCATGTTATTAAGGCTTCACTCAGAATCAGTTGAGGCTTGAGTCTACATACAACAACATGCTTCTAGGGACACCTAACTAACAAAAAAAATTTACCTGCCATAGATATGTCCTCGAGAATCACACTTGGACAAACATAAAAACGTTAGAAATAGGAAAAAAAACAAAGAAAATATTTTTGGGTTTTTGTGAGAATTGAATAATTGAAAAAAAAATATTTTTGGGATTTTATTAGTAGAAAAGAAATATATACAAACGAATACACTTGAAACGCCTTTAAAAAAATAGCAAGTTCAGAAGGACCGAACCCGAAATAGACCGAACGCTCGGTTCATTTCGGTTCATGGTCCAACGTCACCCAAAATAGACCGAACTCGAAATGGACCGAACCCGAAATAGACCGAACGCTCGGTTCATTTCAGTTCATATAAGTTCGCTCTATTTCGCTTGTTACCTTTATGAGAGCGAAGGCGATTTCGGTACTAACTCGGATTGCATCATTCCTAGGCCTTGTAAGATCTTATTGAAGCTTGTTTCAGGTAAAGCCTTTGTGAATATGTCTGCCAGTTGATTAGTCGTTCTTACGAAGTGAATTTCGACGTTGCCATCTTCGACGTGATCCTTGATGAAATGGTACCTTAGTGCGATATGCTTAGTCTTTGAGTGTTGCACTGGGTTGTGACAAATTCTGATTGCGCTTTCAGAGTCACAGTATAGGGGATTTTCTTCATGCTTAAGCCATAATCCCGGAGTTGAATCTGTATCCACACGACTTGAGATGTACAAGATGCTGCAGCAATGTATTTGGCTTCTGCAGTGGATAACGAAACACAAGTTTGTTTCTTTGATTGCCAACTGACTAATTTTCCATCCAGAAATTGACATCCTCCAGTGGTGCTTTTCCGATCCAATCCACAGCCACCCAGATCAACATCTGAAAATGCTTGCACGAAGAATCCAGAGTTGGCTGGATACCATAGACCTAGAGAGGTAGTTCGCTTTAGATAGCGAAAGATGTTCTTCACTGCTTGAAGATGAGGTTCTCGTGGGTTAGCCTGAAATCGAGCACAATAACAGACAGAGAACATGATATCAGGTCTACTAGCTGTAAGATACATCAAAGACTCGATCATCTATCGATAAAGCGTTGTATCAGCTGCTGGTTTCTCCAATGATGGTGTGAGTTTCGTTCCAAAAGCCATCGGCACTTTTACTTTGGAGTCTCCCGTCATTCCAAACTTGGTGAGTAAAGTCTTGGTATATGCTTCCTGATTAATAAAAATGCCTTCGGGTCCATGTCTAATGTTCAATCCAAGAAAGAAATTAATTGGACCCATTGAGCTCATCTCAAACTTAGTTTCCATCAACTTTTGGAATTCAGCTATTAAGCTAGGATTCGTGGAGCCAAAGATGATGTCATCAACATAAATTTGGACTATCATAAGGTGGTTACCTTCTCGCTTACGAAAGAAGGTTGGGTCAACCAAACCTTGTTTAAATTTAGACATTTTTAAGAAACGAGTAAGAGTTTCATACCATGCTCTGAGAGCTTGTTTCAGGCCATAGACAGCTTTGTCAATGATATAACAATGATCAGGATACTTTTCGTTCACAAATCCCGGCGGGTGCTCAACATATACGGTTTCTTCAAGTTCACCGTTGAGGAAGGCACATTTGACGTCCATCTGATAGACTTCAAAGTTCTTGTGAGCAGCGTACGCCAGAAAGATACGAATAGATTCCAATCTAGCCACTGGAGCGAAGGTTTCTTCATAATCAATTCCCTCTTCCTGACAATATCCTTTGACCACCAGCCTAGCTTTATTACGAATAACATTTCCTTCTTTGTCCATCTTGTTTCTGAACACCCATTTGAGATCGATGACCGAAGCATCCTTTGGTGTTGGAATAAGATGCCATACCTTGTTACATTCAAACTCATTTAGCTCATCATGCATGGCTTGAACCCAGTCTGAATGATCAAGAGCCGAATTAACAGTCTCTGGCTCGATTTTAGACACGAATGAATTGAACATACAAAACTTGACTTTTGAAAATAGAGCAACCTGTTTCGCTTTGATTTGAGAGCGTGTCAACACCTTCTCAGAGGATTCCCCAATAATTTGAGTCTGGGGATGATCTTTGGTCCATTTCACTAGTGGAGGAAACTTTGGATCATAGATGGGATCCAATTTAACATTGATTTCTTCTTCGAGTTCAGACAAATTGTCATCTTCACTCACTGTTTTCTCCCCCTCGAAGAATGATTCCTGTTCAGGACCAACATTTGTACCTCTTTCATTGGTTGGAGTTTCAGTGGAGGTGGATGTATTTGCTGATGAGTTCTCCCCTTGGAAAGAAGAACCTTGATCATGATGAGGAGCAGAACCCTCCCCCTCGACAGTAGGATGGTCATCAGAAGGTTCACTTCCGTCTGCACTCTCGGTTCCGTTGGGTTGATCATCGGCCATTTTTCTCGCAACATCATCTACAACTTGTTTCATATTGTCAACTTTGTTGTCTTTTGCCGTTGATTCTGAGTCAATTGCTTTCTGAGGCTCATCAAACAAGAGCATGAATTGGTCAAAAAGATTCGAGATAGAGATGGTAACCTGACCATTCGTTGGAAATATGTCTTGCGATGCATCTTTGGTTGCTCTTAACTTCTTAACATAACTATCGTCAAAAGTGACATAGTATGTTTCTTTAATTTTCTTCGAGCGTTTATTGAGAACTCTATATGCCTTGGAGTTCAAGGAGTAGCCTAAGAAAATTCCTTCGTCCGCCTTAGCATCGAACTTGTTTCGATTCTCCTTGGAGTTGAAAATGATACCAATTGATGAGTTCAAAACTCTTAGATCGTTTAGATCTTTCACAAGAATGATAAAAGAATTCAAAAAGTTTAAGAACAAATTAAGAACGAACACAAAACAGAATCAAATATTAGCTTATGATTCAAAACTGAGTCACGCCTCAGCAGAGCTCGATGAAGAACTTCCGCTATAGAGGCGAGCTAGGGTTTACAAGCTATGAAAACGAAAACAATTAAAGCGTTGTCTACTAAGTCTGCATGCATGCAGCTTATATACTAAACCCTAATATAAAATAATGCGCAGCTGGACAGGCCCAATACCTGCGTTTAATCTAGGCTATGGACCGAGCCCATGACGCAATCCACTAGACTCAACATTAATTAAAAGAATTTATGTTTGAAATGGTAAAACAAAATTCATAAAAATTATGATTCAACTCATTCAATCTTTCCTAATAAATAAAAATGATTTTGACATTTGTCATCTTCTAATACATTATACCACATGCATTTTTCTTCTTCTTCTTTTTTTTTTTTCCACATGTCATTTTATGGGTTTTCCATTTTATTAAATTCCATATAGTATTTAAATATAATAAATAATAATAAATGCATATCAATTTCATTAATGGACTTTCATTTTAATTTGTTTATTTATCTAAATTACTAGTTTATAACCCATAGGAACCACAATTACAAAATAAATTAAACTTTCATATTAAAAACTCAAAACTAGTTATAAATTATTTTAAATAAATTATTAATTAAGAGATATTTTTTAGTTATATAATATTATAATTGTTGATTTAAATAAATATGTGAAATTATATCACCTTATAATCTATATTAACTTTATTTTAATGTTATTAATTTAATATAATTAAAGTGAAAAATTTAAAATTTGAAATTTAAAATGGAGAATCAATAGGTTGACAAGTGATATGACATTAATTAGGAGACTTAATATAATGACACATGACAGAAAGAAAATAAACCTATTATTTTATTATAATAAAGAGATTTGTTTAAATTTAAAAGAAAAAATAAATATTTTAATAATTCAATATATATATATATATATATATATATATATATATATATATATATATATATATATATATATATATATATATTAATTTTCTTATAAATTCAAACTTTTAAGAATATATTTTAAAGAATTTCATATTTAATTTTTCTTTTAAATAAACCAATAAAATACATGAATTTCACACTTAGTTGTTACGAAAATATTCCAAATCAATAGCAAGTTACCATAACAAAGTGTGTATGAAATCACAATTTGCCAAGAAAGAATATATTTTAAAGATCTAAGTAATTTTGTAAATACCACCTTTTTAACGAAACAAACAGTTATTTTGTAGTAAGTATATATAAATAATTAGTTTACACTTTATAGTACATTTTTGTTAATTAACCATTATTATCAGGCGTGTATTCAACTTATTGTAGATCAAATAAAATATCTTTGAGAACGTGGAAAAGGCAAAGGGTTTGTGCTTTTGATGTGAGAAAGATGTGGCAGTGGCAGGGTCCTCTGTTTCCAATCCCTTCTTTCTCTACGACCTGTAACCATCCATCACAGTTCAACTTCAACCACTTCCGTCGCAAATTTTATTATCTTTCTATTTTTTTATTAATAAATATATTATCTCATTTGACATTTTAAAAAAAAAAAAATCAAAACACCGAATATGTCATAGGAAAGAATTTATAAATCATTGGTTATTTGATTGAATTGACTAGCCGGATTTAGGTGAAAATTCCCTAAAAATACAAATTGGTGAGATGTCACTTTCAAAGAGAATAGTTATTTGTTATGACTGTTTCAATGTGTTATGTGTAAAGGACCTATATATTATAAGTTTATAATCATATAAGAGACTCGATAACTTAATATACAAATTGACTTGAGTAGGTCATTGTTTAAGGATCATACCAATTATTTGAGTAATAAACTTAGAAGCCCTTAAATATTAATTTTGGAAGCATGTACTCTAACTAAGATATAAACTGATTTAAGAACTCGCTTCTGTTACAGGCAAACTGCCTTCCCATAATATATAGAGTAAACTACAAATTGGGTCCTTGTGCTTTACTCAAATTGCAAATTTGGTCCATTTTTTGAAATCTTCCCCAAATAGTTGTTTAGTTTGTAATGTAGTCCATAATAATAATAGTATATGAAACATAAAGATGATGTACATGTGTGATTTAGCAATCCATCTACATCTATCCTGAATGATTATTTTGGCAGTTTGGATATATCTCATTATCACAATTCACTCCAAGACAAAAATACCTTTCAGAAGAATGTAACAAAAAATGGTCCTCCTGTGATCCCAAAGCAACAAAAACCAAACAAATTTAATTTTAAGTTTATCAACACTTCCAAAATTGTCATTAAACTATTCTCTCTCTTTTTTTGTCCTTTTTAAATAAGCAGATGCCAGAAGTACTACAACCAGTTTCAGCAACTTACTACATTTAGAACCTCAAACTTCATCTTCATCGTCTAAAATCAAACAATCTTGTATCTTTTCCCTGTCAAAGAATTTAAATTTCCATCATTAATATGAAGAAAAAAAACTCTGAATAAAATTACTAAATTGCCCTCACCTTATCCATTTTTGGTTCCCATTTCTTGCTCGTTCAATGATAGATTGGGGTAAAAACGAATAGAACTCCTCCATTGACGAGAGTTCCTCAGGAAGTATCTGATATTGGCAACTAGAGCAGCAAGCAGCACCGAAAAGTTCAGGGGTAGTTTGGGAATTAGTAAAAGAAGTCACGCTTTGTAAGTCACGGATTGGGCTATTGCAAATAGGGCAGAATGAGTCTGGAGGAAGTGATTCAATCGGCTTTAAATTAAACTTCTTATGACGCCTTTGAGATGCCAAATGAACATCATTGGAATCGGTGTTTGTCTCCGGAATCTTGTTAAATGGGAATGGAGTCAGCTTTCCAGCAGTCCTTACAATTGTGCATTCCCGAGAAGGATTTTCTTCCTGAGACAAATTTAGCAAGAAATGTGATTCCTTTTCCTACTTCCAAGGTTGAATTTCATTCCATTCCTTTGTGATCCATTCCATCATACCAAACAAACCCTAACTTTTTTTGTTCATATCAAACAGTAACATTTAAAATTACAATTTACCTGCAATAGTTTTACAAAAGAAGAAACCAAACCATTGATGCCACCACGAGAGTCTTTAAATTCCTCCACAATCTTCAAACTGTTATGAATTAAAAAAAATTTATTAAAATTATAGGTAAACCTTTCTCAATGTTACTACAAATATTTATAAATAAATATAAAAAGTAAAAACCTATCAAGACTGCAAAGTATGTTGAGTTCTTGAATAAGGCAATCACGTAGGGGAAGCACTACTGGAATTTCCCATCTTGCATCAGCATATTGTATATCAGCTGCTAATGAGTACCCTTGACCCTATTGTGAAAAATATAATATTAGCAATAATTTCAATAATTAGAAACCAAAAAAAAAATGAAAAAAAAAAAAGCAAACCTTGACTGTGGCTGCAAGTACATGGCAAGCTATTCTGGATGTGCATGATCCCAACACAAGTTTGGTGTATCCATTTTCAATGGCAATCTGCATAGTAAATGGCATACAAAACGTAAATGAAATAGAAATGCATATGAGTTTGTTGATAAAGATATAATTTTTTTTAAATCATACCTTTTGTAAGGACAACATACGTAGGTGTGAAAGAAGGTCTTCTTTTCCAGTTGCATCACTAACAGTGTTTATTAGATTCTTCAGTGTCTCACTTCCATCACTGGTTTTTGTTGAATAGATGTTTCTGATTGGGACTATGTGCAATTCTTTTTTGGTTGGAGACAAATTTGATACAATTTCTTTAATGTCTTCAATGGCTTTATTGAAATCAGTACAAGTGATGGGATGGAGTTCAGTTTCATCAATGAAAGCTACTCCAACACCAAATACAGGTAAAGATCTGTCTCTAATTGCAGTTGCATCAAAGTTTTTCTGGGATTTGAGTTGCATCTCAGAAACAAATTGAAGAGCCACCCTGCAAAGATCATTGTATGGTTAATTACCCTTTAGCAGCTTTAAACTTAAAAAAGCACTAGCACAATAAAATGACTAATAAGCACATATGGATATTCAAATATTGCACTAAAAAGTGGGAAAAATAACCAAACAACAAATAATAAGACCTTCTTTTTGCATATTTGCATCCACTTTGTCATGTCTCTCTTTGATTCTTATTTTAATGTTCTTGATGATGCTTATTTTAATATTTGTGGTTTAGTATCACTAATAGTAACTTTATCGATGTTATGTTAATGATTGTCAGATTTTAGTGGTTATTTGATTGTTAAATGACGCTTTTGTAGTTGTATGAGAGCAACCCTGTGTAGATATGCTGTTACATATCTGTAATGGATGTTAACGACATTTTAATTAATTCAAGCTTAAAAGTAGTCAAGTAGACATGCCTCTTTGCCCCTTTTAGTGATTTTTTTGTGTGTGTGTGCTTAAGTGTATGCAAAGATCATAGGTTCCTACTATGATGGTTTAGTCTGTTTTGTGCTTAAAACCAATACCAGGTCTCCAAAGTGATTTCAATTGTTCTAACACCCTAATTACATGCTACCTTTGTTATCTACAGATCAAATTTAAGGGAGCGTGGGAACATATCTGCTTCTCTTTACTAACACATAACAAGAATAGAAGTTTGTCAAAGAGGGAGAAAACAAGATATATCATATTTATTAATGAAATCGTTTCAATTCATAGCAAAAATATAACAGAACGGATCAAATAAGCCTTTAAAATTACAGACTATGTGTCGACGGGAAAGGGAAAGGGAAAGGTAACCTGGATGAAGGACCACCGGAGAAGGCCACGAGAACTTTATCAGTGGGCGAAATCATGGCATGGGAAGTGACAGCAAGCTTAAACTTTCCATAAAGGTTACTACGGAAGCAATCAGCACAGAATCTGCTACCACCTTCCCCGCCGGTGAAGATTGTGGCTTCGGCTGCCTTACACTTGAGACACGTCGTCTGGTGGCGATGGTGATTACCATCGCCATTGACATCACCATTTAACTTCTTCGTGGATGATTTTTCCACTTCATCCCCGGTGCTGTCTTTATAGCAACCCGATTCACATCCGGTGCCATTACAGGCCATTGACAATTTTTTCTCTCCCAACGGGGGTTTTTAGGGTTTTGGACTTGGTAGTTAAGAGGAACCAAACGAGAAATATGATAAAACGCCATCTCCTCCTGTTTCTTTTTCTGCTTTTCGTATATTAATTTAATAACTACATCAAAATTAGTGGATCTTGTAACAAAATGACTATTTTTTAAATGAATATGACAAATTGTTTTGCAAAATAAAAATTGTTTTATAAATGATATATATTATATTTATAAAAGAATATATGAAAACATAATCATTTTGTAACATAATGATTATGGCCATTTTGAAATATGTTTTCAAAAGATGATTATTTTGTAATAACATCCTAGTGACTTTGGTTGTTTTAGTGATTAACGATTAAACGTATCATTTCCGGTTTAATAAACAGAACTTGAGCAATATCTGACAAGTAGAGTTATTCGAATTTTGTTTAAAAAAAAGATTAAAAACATCACTTGCACTAATCGGATAAATGTGGCTTTTTGATTATCAAGCTGTTCATATCAAAAGACCCGAAGTTGTAATATTCAATGTAATGTTACATTCATATACATACATGCTTATCTTACTTGCTTAATGATACTTCAAATGGCATTTAACTAATCAAACATGCAAAAAAAAAAAAAATCGAAATATAACAATAATCATTTATCTTTCAAACTAAAACTCAAAAACCATAATTTCAAACCAAATTCAAAAACAAAGAACTCCCATAATCAAAATTGGTAATCAAGATGTACATAATATTCTACCTACCAATAATCTTTGCATGAACAAAACCCATCCTTAAAATGATGAAACCGACTTCTATCCCTCACCACAATCTCCCTTCCATAAACCTTTGAAACAAGTTTAATAGCAAGATGACAATCTGCACAAACCCTTAAATTCTTCACAACCCTAATAGGCATCCCATTAGACGTATTAATAAGCATAAACGCAATAGCAATCTTCTCACTATGATACGATAAAGCAGTCTCCTTTTCTTCCTCTTCAATATCCGCAAGCACATTCACAACATGAGGCACATAACCCTCTAACCTCAATAATCTTGTCATCTCATTCAATTTAGTGTAGATTTCTTCATTTTGTGGATTAGATGTATCCCCCATCACAAATTGATAAACCCTATTTCCCAACTCAACTAAACTATGCCCGGGTGACTTTTGAACACCATTTGCTAACATCTTTTCTCTCACTTTTGACACGTCAGACCATCTTCTCTCAGAAGCATAGAGATTTGAGAGTAACACATAGTCACCACTGTGGTTAGGTTCAAGTTCTATGAGTTTAGCTCTTGCAAACTCGGCTAGACCTGTATGTCCATGGATTGTGCAAGCTCCTAATAAGGTTCTCCAGATGACTGCGTTTGGTTGTAATGGCATGTTGATGATGTAATCATAAGCTTGTTGTACATGACCTGATCTTCCTAATAAGTCAACCATGCATCCATGGTGTTCGATTCTTGGTTCAATCTTATACTCTTCTTTCATTCTTTTCAAATAAGTGAATCCTTCATCAACCAATCCACAGTGGCTACAAGCGTAGAGTACACCTACGAAGGTGATTTCACTAGGTGTAAGTTTTTTTGTTTCTAGTTCTTTGAAAAGATTGATGGATTCATTACCAAATCCGTTCATGGCTAAGCCGACTATGAGTGTAGTCCATGAGACTACACTCTTGTCCTTCATTTCATCGAACACCTTATGTGCTTCTTTGATGTTTCCTGTTTTTGAGTAAAGATCCAAAAGGGCGTTTGCAGCATGGGGATTTTCAGCTAACCCAACTTTAGACATGTAGACATGAACCCTCTTGCCTAATGCTAAGGCACCGAGCTCTGCACATGCAGTGAGTAGGCTAACCAAAGTGAAACCATCTGGCTTCACCTGTTCGTCAATCATGTCTCTGTAAAGAGTTAAAGTCTCGTTAGGCCTCCCGTTGAGAACAAATCCATTGATTACAGAGTTCCAAGTTACGAGGTTTCTTTCAGACATTTCCTCGAACAGTTTGTGAGCGCTTTCAGCACGTCCACATACAGCATACATATGAACCAAACCGTTTTGGACAAACACCAAAGATCCGAACCCGTTTTTAGTTGCAATGGAGTGCACCTCTTCACCCTCTTTGACAGTGATTAACCTGGCGATGGCTTTAAGAAGAAATGGGTACGTATGCGTGTCGGGTTCGACAGCAAACGACCGCATGCTGCGGTGTATATCCATGGCTGGTTTTGGGTTTTGGCTCTCAGCGTAGCCTCTAATCATTGTGTTCCAAGTGAAGATGTTTGGGCTATCGATTTGCTTAAAGATTTTGTGGGCGTAGGACATAGGTGCGGAGAGGGAGACGAGACTGAACAGCAGATGTTTGCCCATATCTGGGTTGTTGAGAGAGACGCCATGTTTGATTGAAAAGGCATGAATTTGTTTGAGTTTGTGGATTGAAGTGGCACGGGAATGCAGGATAGCTATGCACTGCTTGAGAATGGAAGGGGAATGGTCCGAGTGCATATCATCAGGATCAAATCATTGGTACGAGATATCCTGTTGTTTTTGAGCCGACAAATTTTGAATCATATATATAAAATAAAACAAAAAACAAAAATCCATAAATAAACTCTTAAATCCCTCACAAAATTCCTAGAATGATGCAGTGTTTTTAAGTTTGAAGATTATGACAATGTTATTTGATGATGCTGTTATAATAATGGTCATTTTTTCTCATATCCTTAATGGCAAAAAAATAAGTACACTAACATATATACACATCACTACCACATATTACACCATTATGCTTTGTTGACCATCATTATCAAAATGGTCAATACATCTCGTTTGTTGAGGATCAAGTACACAAACCTATGCACATCACTACAACACCATATAATAGATACCTGATTTCAAGCATTGCATATACAAACAAGTACACAAACATATGATCATTTTTCATTCCTTCAAAATTGCCGTTTATAATTCAGACATCTGCCTTTTAAGACATTGACTATTACATTTAATACAAGAACCAAAAAACACACAAGACACTTTTAGACACTTCAAAATTTCTTATACTAACAACAAACACCAAAAACCACCATTTACCCTTCAAAAACCTATAATCATCATCCACCCATTGTTAGCTACAAAGACAACCATGAAGAAAACCCCCAAAACATAAACAAATACTTGCACTTCTTACCATCTACTAGTGCTTGCTTAACTCATTCATGGACCTAAGCAACCCATGAATAACTTCCACTGATCTTGGACACATTGGAAGATCAAACCATCCCACAAACCCACTGTTGTTTCTGGACACATTAGTCCACGAGCTGACTTGACTATCACATCTTGGCTTACCATATACGCATATAACCATTTTGGAGATCTTTGTGAGGTCATCACATTTGCAGAGAGCAGTCAAGAAAGAAAAAGAGGGGAAAAATATTTAATTAGCCTCTTTGCAAAGGCACAGCTCAATAAGATATAAAATCTATCCTGTCTAATGAATAATGATCCATGTTTTATAAATAGATTTTAGTGTATACTGACATGATATTATTTTTATATGGTGGTGTTATTGAAAATCATGAAGTCGTTAACCATGTTTCATAAGGATGGGGTAAACAAATTGTGTGCACAATTTTTCTAGCAAAAGAGGAGCTTGAATAACTTGGGGTCAATTTATAGTCCACTTTCTACTTTTTCACGAGAAACGGGTCCACAAAACTTTACCCATATTTGTGTTAACGAACTCACTCATGCTTAACAAACCGTACCATAGTAGTTTAGATCGTAGAAAGAGTTCAGTTAACCAGATCAAATCGCAAAAATCTTACCAAAAATTCAAATTATTCGTCACTCCCGCCTATTGTTACTGATACAAAAAAGCTTCTGCAGCAACACAAAATGGAATCCGAATCACCATTTCCAAATTCCACCGAAGAGATCGTCGCTTCAGCTCTTCTCCTTCTATCCTCGTCTCCATGGTAACTCAATTGAATTTAACGTCATCAATTTGGTTTGATTTTACGTTGCTTAATTCGTAGCTGGATCATGAATGAGTGTTTTTGTTGTGATTTGATGCGTTTAGCAGCGAGGGAACCACATGTACGTGCCATTCTGATTGTTCTGAGAGTTTGTTGGTGTGTAAATCGTGTTCGAGGTCGTCTGCTTCGTCTACTGTGAGTAGCGATGATGCATCATCGGATGAAGCTCATGGAAGCGGTCTTCGTATGGTTGCTAGTGCTATTGCTCATTCTGAACACGAGATGAAGTTTAAGGTAAATGTATATAGTTTATGCATTTGATTCGATCGACTTGAGGTTCTGTTTGATAGAAAATCCGGAATTCAGTCCGATTTAGAGCTCTGATTGGACTTGCGTGTGCAAATTCTATTCGTTATAGATGAATTCCATCAGAATCGGTTTCTATTTTAAATTTTGAACCTCATATCCTGAATTTGGGTTTCTTAGTAACTCTCTGTTCTATGTGAACTGTTTACTTTAGCTTCCTCGAACTCAGATACACTTCAGCATACCTAATTACTTCGTTCATGATTCATTCTTTCATTTCAGCTTAATTTATATCGTAGTTTATACTAAAATTTTATGGTTACACGCCTTGATCGGACGTAGTTACGTCCTTAGCATACTGTTCTGACTTCTGATCCTTCATCGTCATACTCTGTTATTCGCATTGAGTACAACAATTGAGAAGAAAGAATAAGCTATCGTTATCTAGCTAATACGATTTCTATAGATCAATGTGATCTCATAGTCTCGCCTTCTTACTGATCAATTTTTGGATTTGTCTGCAGGTGGTGAGAAAGAGCAGATCTAAGACGTTATGGATTTCCGATTGCCGGAAAAACTCTAGCGTGGAACAGAAATCTTTTGTTGTGTCCGGTAGCTCGTCGGAGACGACAGAAGGCTCGTCGTGTTTATCAGGTGGCTCCAGCAGCTTGGTTTCCAGCTCAGAAAGCTGGAAGTCGAAGACAAAGGGAGAGAAGCCGTCGGCTCCGGTCAGCTCCTCTCATCTAATCCGCCGGTCTGAAGCCATATTGGAAGTGCTTGCTCACAATGGATCCGCTTCGGAAGTCCGCATACGTCAGTTGCTCGGCGACAGCCCCGACACCAGCAAAGCCTTGCGCATGTAAAACATAATCTCCCTCTTTACTTACGGTATTGGCCTATAATAGCATGCCACGTGGCATGGCTTCCTTTCTTGATCGTTAGATTGCCCGATTTCTGTTCAAATACATAAATCAAAGGGGTTTTCTGCAATTAAAAGAAATACATTCATTCCACCATAAAAATTCCAGAAACCATGCATTCAACCAATGAAAATTCACAAAAATGCATTACTTGATACTTGTTTGGAAAAATATTCTTAAGGTATATGACAGTATAACTGATGCTTAAATGATAGGTTGCTGAAGAAAGAGGAGGTGAGAAGGTCAGGAGCTGGAGGGAGAACTGATCCATTCATTTATCAGGTACTTTTAATAAAAAATAAATATATATGCATGATTAGGTTAAGTTATATAATACAAACTCATTTATTGGTATAGTAGTTGTTTACATTTAGGTGATGTTTGTTTTGAAAGTGGTTAAATGTCTTTTGTCTTTTTCCAAGTTTGCGGAAGAAGACGTGCACTTGCGAAACGTCTACTCGCTAGAAGGGAAAAGTGCTCAATACTTTTGTAGAAAAAGAAACGAGACCTTAGATTTGATTTTTTAAGTTAAAAATCTTGCTTTGAATTATGTAGAATGAAATATTTTGTCATATACAAATTCAAAACCGTTTAAGTTCAAAAGTCATGCATATAGATGTTTATAACAAGCTTTTTACTTTAAAATTACTCAGTTATCAACTCAATTTTTTTAATTTATTCTATCATAAGATTCTTTAAGATATTTTTCAATAATTAGATAATTTACATAACCTAATTACAAATAAAAAAATACAGTTTTTTATAAGAACACATTCTTGTCATCAGCAAACATTGAGCTTAGTATATTTTTACTTGTTCACTAAATTTTAATCTTTTTGAACTCATTTGTTCAAACTAGATATAATCTAGAACTTTAGAAGTTATCTAACTATGATTTTTTATTTTTTGCAGATAGTTGCAGGATAATTGTTATGTGTATATTTCGGTCACTAACTACAGTATATACATACAAATTATAGCAAGATCCTACTAATAGGGAAATTTTGTTTTTCAAGAAAAATATATAGATTTAATGTCTAATAATGAAATATATATAAACATATAAGACCAATTTTATGTTGTGGTTTTAGTTTATATAGAGTATTATTTGGCAAAATACATGAGACTAATAATTGAAATGTAAGCAAAAATATCTTGTTCATGTGTCATATCTTTATTGTCTGGTTTTAAGACTTTTGTTATATTACAAGTTGATATCTTGTAATGAATGATTGATAATATCATGTCATATCTTGTAATTTGGGGGTTTTCTATTGGCAAATAAGAATAAAAATTTAGGTTTTCTTCCTAAGTGGACATTTCATTCATCAAATTGTATGAAGATTTAGGATTGTTGCTATTAGTCAAGGGATGTTTGTTATGGTTGTTATTTGGATCCAACTCACTTTAGTGCATTTAATCCATCCTAATTTTACCATATATAAAACAGAAAATTAGTAGAGAACATGTTCTGTCCAACCATTTGCACTCCAGTTTTATAATTTTTTTTTACAACATTTCTTCATTCTAATGAAATATTTCTATTTATTATTTTATTGGATACATTACAAAACATTTTTTCTTAAGTTTTTTGGTGTCAGCAAAATAAACTAAAAAACCTCATACCAGTTTGAAATCTAGATCATTTTCCTTAAGTTTTTTATACAAACTAATATGATCGTCAACAATAACAAACTTTCCAACTAATATTCATTCGGATCCGATCTCAGAGGTCTGATCAAGACGTAAAGTGTAAACCCTAGAAACCTTCAGCCACTGAAAGAAAAGTAGAAAACCAATCGCACCCTAAAAAAATCCAACCCATGAAGTTCGAAAGTCGAAATTGAAGCCCACAAGGTGAAGTTACAGAGCGCCGAGCTTGAATCCTTGAACCAGAACTCAAAATTGAAGCCACTCAAGAAGAATCAAGGTTGGGTTTTTAACATCTTTCTTTTCTTTGAATGCATATAATGTATCTGATTGCAAATACTCATCTTAAATTTAGCTTTCATCTGATTATTGCAAATGGCCATCTTAAAACAGAAACGACTTTCTTTTCTTTAGTTGATCATAATAATCTTGATTATTGATTGCAAATGGAGTCTGCAAGGTAAATGTTTAGTGTCTGATTTGTTGGCAATCTTAATATTTTTCATATGATTCCATCACCATAACCGAAGAAAAAGCTAAAAGGCAAATGAGAAATTGTGTATATAAAAAGATTTATTTCTCTCAAGAACATAAACCACCGATTCATTTTTTTGATATTTCTTCAGTTGATTAAAGCAATTGAATACAAAGAAATTTCAGGGCTATAAATTGGATAAAAAATTTAAAAGAATAATGTAAGTAGAATGCTTTAACTGCTTGAAAGTAGGATGTTATTATCTTTTTGAGTTCCTCCCAGAGTACTTGGTCATTGAAGTCGAATTCTACATTTTTTTAACTTACTGAAACATTTGCACTAAATATTTGAATAAAAATATTTGGTATTTTATGAAAACACAGAAAGAGTTTTTTATAGAAATTTGAAAAAATTACGAAATATAAGAATAACCATTAGTAAAATGTTAAAACATATAAGTGATACCCAATATATATATTACGTTTTTTTTTTCGTATTAAACCTCAATTTTTAATTTTCTTAAAAAGACCTTGCATTTTTTTTTTCCTATTTGGCCCTTGTAGACAGGTTAGCATTAATTTTCTGGTTTTAAACAAATAAAAGTTTCATAAAATCCCTCAACATTTTTTCCCGAAAAAACCTTCACATTTGAAAACTAGCTTTCAGTTGATTGCAAATGACCATTTTAAAACAGAAACAACTTCATTTTCTTTAGTTGCTCCAAATAATCTTGATTGATTGCAAATGGAGTGTGCAAGGTTTTGGTTGACTTGACTGCTATTTGGCTCAATCATGTCAAAAATACAATACAACACAATAAACCTTTGTTCCTAATTTTCTAGGATTTAACTTGAAGAAAATGTTTTTGATGTTTTATATATATATATATATATATATATATATATATATATATATATATATATATATATATATATATATATATATATATATATATATATATATATATATATATATATATACTCAAACAAGTTACTTTTCTGCATAATCATAATCTTATATATTCTACCTTTAAATTAGATTAACCTCATAAAAAATAGTCAACTCCACCACTTGGCTTTGGTTTTGGTTTGCTTTAAACTCATTTAATGAAGCTATATGAGTCAACTCTAACCATCTCCATACCGATTAATAAAACAAGACTAATTACTAATGTACAACTTAAAATTGGGACTTAAAACTATTCCTTACTTATTAGAGAGGAGAGTTGGTACTAAAGATAAAGAAAAAGGAAAAGACTTATGTTATGCTTCTGTGTGTTTATTCCTTAGGTATGAAACTAAGTAAAGAACAAAACCTGAAACCAAATCTAGAATAATCATGATTTTGAGAAAAGAATGTCCACATTACAGTATCATATGTATTTTTTTTATCAACTGCTGTTTAAAACATTCATAAAATACATCATAAGTTATGCCACTTGTTGATATAAAGTTATTAATTATCAGCAATTCCATATTGCACAGGACAAATAGGGAACTTGGTTGGCAAATTAAAATAGTATGAGAAACAACTTTTAAGAAACTTTACGGATATCTTCTCTGGGCGAGGAAAAGCGAATAACAAATTAAAAAAAGCAAAAGATAAAAAAAAAAAAAAAAAGAAAGGAATTCTGCTTAGTTTTGTGAATTTGGCACACATATATGCTCTTTCTTTGCTATAAATTAATAAGCTGGGAAGTGTAACATCTCTATATATTATTATAAAGAGAGATATATAATAATAATAATAATGGAGACACTGAAAGTATTCGAACACCCTCATCCACTAAAGCTCATTGATTTGCAGCTACAATATGAAGAAGATGAAGAAGAAGATGAGGAGGAGGGTGGTGCTCTGGTTACAAAAAAAGAAGGGTTTGGAGGTGCCACATGTGGGAGGTGTGGGGAAGAAATCCATATGTACCACAGGTACTACTACACATGCACCATTTGTTCATCATCATGTGATGATAAGAAGGTCTTCTCACTTCACAAATTTTGTGGTGAGTTGCCACCAAGGTTGGAGAAAGCATTACACGTGCATCCTCTTATCCAGCGACGACTGACAGTGAATTATAGTTGGTGCTGTCATATTTGTGGGAGTGATTACAGGTATCCAGAAACACAAATGATTTATGACTGTAATGAATGTTGTTTCCACATTGATGTAAAGTGTGCCATGGAAGTAGGAAAGAATGTGATCCATCATCCCTGCCACCCTCACTTGCTGATGTGGGCCATCCCTATACCCATTTTATGCAAGTGTAGTGCCTGTGGGAAGGAACATAAGGGGATGTTCTATCAATGTATCGCCTGTGTTGGCTTCACCATACACAGTGAATGTGCTTTCCTACCAGAAACATTGTTAATCCAAGAGAGAACATATGGTGCTTTTTATCATACTCATCCCCTCACCATTTCATATTCCTTCCCCTTTATAGATCAAGACGCTAAACATAATCCCAGATGCAGAGTATGTGGTGGTGGTTTTAATCGTACGGAGGATCTTTGGATTTACAAATGCGATAAATGTCTCTACTACACCCATCTGGATTGCGTAAGAGTGCCTCCGCTTGCTGGTAAATCATAGTTGCTTTGCTTTCTTTCCTTAATTATTATTATTATTATTATTATTATTATTATTATTATATATATCATTGACTACTTAAATTGTTTTCATATTATACATATTCTAACTCCCAATTTATGATGCTCAGACCTTGGGAAAACCATTAAAAATTATGAAGATGTTGACCATCCTGGTCTTCTCCGTCTCCCATTCCCTGATGAAACATACAACCTACAAAAACACTTGTTTTTCCAACAAACCACTACTCATCATCATCATCATCATAAGATTAACGTAGATGATCGCCTAACACACAAGAGTCATCAACACACTCTGATTCTAGTTGATCATGGGCAAACCTCCTCCTCCTCCTCAAATTCTTTGTTATTAATAAAGTGTCATGACCCAATGAAAAAGACCCAACTGCTATGCAACGGATGTCTCAGACCAATCATGGAGACCATGCAGTTTTACATATGTGCTCAGCGGAGTTGCAATAACTTTGCTCTCCATGAGTGGTGCACTTGACTCCCCCCAATAATAGAAAACCACCCGGGTCACCCGGAACATACCCTCAATCTCATCTTCTCAAACGATCTTCCTTTCTTTTTCGGTGTGTTTGAATGTAAGGTTTGTATGCGATCTTGCAATGGGTTTGCGTATGGTTGCGTCCAATGCAAATACTATGTTGATGTTACATGTGGGTTTATACCTAAAGAAATCACACACAAAGCTCACCCCAATCACCTTCTTTCAATACTTCAAGTAGAAGAAGTTAGGGATACTTGTTGTCATATCTGGCTTAGATACACTTATAAGCATCAACTTTTATTTTGTTGCGACACGTGTGATATTTATATACATCCTGCATGTGCTTTGTTATTAGCCGAGACAGTGAGGCACAAGTATGACAAACATCCCATGCAACTAAGTTACCTCCCGATTGAGAACCACAAGAGTGAATACTTTTGTGAAATCTGTGAGGTGGATCTGAATCCTCATCAATCTTTCTATCATTGTAAAGATTGTGCTCAGTCCATACATACCGCTTGTGCTCCGTCAATACTTGAGAGTGAGACACATGATGATTTCTACGTTGTCAGGGACATTAATCATTTGGTGAATATAAAGTTTGGTGGTAATTTCAACACCGGCTATCACCAATACCCTCTCTCATTTGCTCAAGGCATTGCGTCGGATGGAAAATGTAAAATGTGTCCTTACGGATTACAGTACTTCATGATCTTTAAATGTCTCAAGTGTAACTTTTCAATTCATTACCAATGTTGTATGGAATACGACATATGAAGTTTTTTGGTCTCTCTGAAACCAAATATGATTTGTAATTGTCATTACTCTTTCTTGTACTATACCCCCTTTGTATTATTTCATGTTTATGATGATACAATAAGGTAAATAAATTTAACGTGTCCATGTCTTGCAATACTTTTGTTCATTCCAAGTAATAATAACATCTATTGTAACTATAAAACTGGTATAGTAATCTTGTTTTTATAACAACAAAAGACTTGTATATAAAAATGCTAGCAAGACGTTGGAGGTTATAAAACATCCGGACAAACAGTTTTAGGATCAATACACCATTTTAACCAATCGATACTAGAACCAGTCTTGATTCTTGTTTTTAACTTGTTGAATGCCATCCTGTTGATGTCACTAGCCAATTTTTTGAACTTCTACTCTTGTTGTTGAAAGCACTTTCGTTGCTGAACAAGACCCTTGAGAATATCGTTATAAAGATCATCTCTTTAATATTATATGGTTCTTAAATTTATCTCTTTATCATTAGATGAAGAAAAAAAACACATACATCTACCAAAAGTAACTTTAGTTTGTGTAATTAATGCATGGATTTACTTGTAAGCTATAAATAGATGTTTCTTTGGTAAGCTATAAATAGGTGTTTCTTTTTAACTAATGCAGATGGAACGAATTGATACAAAATGTCAAAAAACAAGTTTAAAAAAAACAAATTAAACAAAACAAAATACAAAAAATAAATAAATAAATAAACAAAACAAAATAAAACAAAATATAAGGCAATCAATTTTATTGAGTTTTATATAGAAAAGTCCTGCAATTTTTTTTTATTAAAGTTCTAAAAAAATTAGAACAGAAAAGTCCCGATTATTTAACATTTTGCCCAAATTAACGATTTTTTTTAACATGAAATCACAAATTATGTGATTTTTCCAAATTTTCTGTTAAAAAAACATTAAAGACTTTCTTAAAATTTTTCTTAAAATAATGTGATTTTTCTACATAAAACCCGCCTATATTAATTAAATATGAATGCTACTATGCCAGGGGCATTAATGATTTCGTGAATATAAAGTTTGGTGGTATTTTCAACACCAGCCATCACCAACACCCTCTCTCCTTTGCTCAAGGTATTGTGTTGGATGGCCGATGTAGTATATGTTATCAGAAATTACAATACCAACTGATCTTCAAATGTCTCGAGTGTAAGTTTGTGATTCATTACTACTATTGTAAGCGTTTGAACAACATATATATACACACACACACACACACTACTTAAATTGTTTTCATATTATACATGCTATAATTCCCGATTTATGATGTGGCCTTGGCAAAACCATTAAAAATTATGAAGATGTTGACCATCCTGGCAGGGCCGGTCCTGAAAAATGAAATATTCTTAAAGGCCATGACGAACAAGAAAAAAAGGACCATTATCTTTATTATAATTTTGTATTTTTAAATAAAAATATATAATAAAAAAATTGGGCCCTGTGCAGCTGCCCACTTTGCCTTCCCTCTAAGCCCCCCCTGCATCCTGGTCTTCTCCATCTCCCATTCCGTGATGAAACATACAGCCTACCTAAACACTACTTGTTTTTCCAACAATCAAGTATCGATCATCATCACCATCATCATAAGGTACATGATCACCTAACACATGGCAATCATCAACACCCTTTAATTCTAGTTGATGGTGAAACACAAATTGATATCGATGGCCAAAGCCCCTCAAAGATTAAATTTTCATTATCAATGTGTCATAACCCGATGAAAAAGACCCAACTGTTATGCAATGGATGTCTCAGACCAATCAATCACAGATACCATGAGGTTTTACGTGTGTGCTCAACTAATTTGCAACTTTGCTCTCCACGAGCGGTGCACTCGACTCCCCCCAAAAATAGAAAACCACCCAAGCCACCCACAACATACCCTCCATCTCATCTACTACACATGCAATGTTTATATACATTCCAAATGTGCTCTGTTATTAACCGAGACAATAAGACACAAGTATGACAAGAAGCATCCCATGCACCTAAGTTACCTCCCGAATGAAAACCATAAGGGTGAATACTTCTGTGAAATTTGTGAGGAGGATTTGAATCCTCATGCATCTTTCTATCATTGTCATGATTGTGCTCAATCTATACATACCGTTTGTGCTCCGTTAATACTTCAGTGTAAGACAGAGACCTATACTGGGAATTATGGAAGTTCTATTCATTCTTTCGTGAATATAAATATATGTGTAAGTTATGAAGCTTTTGGTTCCTTTCTTGTATATCTCCCTCTTATATATATATATATATATGTGTAAGATGATGAGATAATAAATATAAATAAATTAAATTAAACGTCTGCATCATCTGCATATTAAACTCTTGCTATCCATATTCCTAGTAAGTCAAATATCTATATCTATTTATTAGTAACTTAATCACACTAGTTTACCATTCATTTTCTTTATTGTTTATTATTTTTTTAAATAAAAATTAAATACATTTGCGAATTAGGTTATATGTGCTGTGTAATCCTAATCCAATATATATACGATTTCGGATATTTAAGAGTATTGCGCGTTTTGCATGTAGTCTTTTAAAATTTCTGAATATTTTGAGGTAGATGTATGTTTATTTAGTTAAATTGAATCATAAAATCATAATTGACCACCAGCACCGGCATGACAACCACTATCTCCAACATACACAATTTAATATACATAACATATGTGAAAAAAATCAGTTAATATCATTCAAATGATGCTTAACAACTACACATTTACATGTACACCATAGTTAATTATACGAAACAAATTTTAATAAGAAAAAGTACGATTCAAACCACACTTAACGCATCATAACAAATAAATATTTTATTGTTGTACTGAATGTGGATACTTTGTTGATGATAAATGTGAGTTTATTTTTATTAGAACGACTAACGTACACCACTATTCTATTCCTAAATCTACACATTTTGTTTCCACCCAGACTTGAAACTACATCAAGCTCACCCGAATCACATTCTTTCACTATATGAAAAACAATATGGTTAACTATGCTCGTTGTCCTATGCACGTCGAAAGTCATTATGAAGATGGACTTTCATTTTATTACCAACATTTGTGATACATCCAGAACGTACTTTGTCGTTATTCCAGATATTAGGCATAATTATATAATGCACTTAAATTACCTTCCAACTGAGAACCCTAAGATTCAATACTTATGTAAAATATGTGAAGAGAAATTGAATCCACAACCCCATTCTTGAAAAAGCATTTATTATTTTGTGAATATAAAGTTCGGAGACATTTATAACATCGATATATATATATATATATATATATATATATATATATATATATATATATATATATATATATATATATATAGAGAGAGAGAGAGAGAGAGAGAGAGAGAGAGAGAGAGAGAGATGGTGAATGTCATGAATGTAGTGATAGGTATCAGTATGAAATGATCTTTAAATATCTCGAGTGTAAGTTTGCAATTCATTATGATTGTGGTAAGCGTCTAACCAAGATATTGTGAAGTTTTTGGTTTTATCTCCCATATGCTTAAACCACAATAAGATTTGTATTTGTCCTTGTAGTTTTTTTTTATATATTCCCTATTTTATATGTAAAATGATACAATAAATTTTTTTAATTAGATGCATGTATATTAATATGTTGAGATCTTTTTGTTTATTTTCTATCAGTTTATTGTTTTTAAATTAGAAATCAAATAAATTTGAGGACATGGTTTTATATTACCTTCGTGTGTTACGCATAATACAATAATGCAATTAAAATATTGATACATATACGGTATTAAAAGTAAGAAAAAACATCATAAATGGTCCATGTGGTTTCCTCAGATCTGAAGTTTAGTCCCTATGTTTAAAAAACATCATAGATGGTCCCTGTGTTTTCAAAACTTTTAAAGATCGGTCCTTATTGCTAACTCCGTTATGTTTTGTCCGTTAACTGACGGACATTTTCGTCATTTCACTACCACATGGACTATTTATGATGTTTTCTCTTATTTTTTTTAAAAAGAAAAAAAATTAAATATAATCCCTATTCTAATACATGAATAGTTTTAATGTCCATTTGACAAGTATCACTCTAATACAACTCTTTATTAATATTATGACATGTGTTATGTATATATATTAGACAACTCATTTCAAAATTTAAATTTTCATTTTCTAATTATATGTTAAATTTGAATTTATAATAACTTTAAAATTTTGATATATCCCCTAATTAATAATTTATTTAAAATAATTGATTAATAATTATAAATTTTTATTATGAAAGTTTAATTAATTTTATAGTCATGGTTCCCACGGATTATAAACTAGTTATTTAATATATAAAAGCTCTCTCTCTCTCTCTCTCTCTATATATATATATATATATATATATATAAATAAACAACTCAAGAAAAAACCTACCTTCTTTCCTAGGCTAACATTCATGTTTCCACCGCCTCCATTCTCTCTCCCTCCATGTACTATATAGCCACACTGCCCTCAAATCATTTTCCAGAATCACCATCTGTCTATATTGCACAACCTCCATTCTCCCACATAGCAAAAATATATTTTTTGTCAACAAATTATGGATTAGAATTGATCAACGTTTATCCCTGCCTTCAACAACTTCTTAACCATTAGAACCGATCGAGTTGCAGATCCCAAAGTAACGATCGATCGAGATGCAACTTCACGAAGAATTTTCGCTTTTGGCCTCTTTGTACCTACTCGTTGCACGCTCTTATCAGTCCACATTGATCCATATTCTTTCCAGTCGGAGTAACGGTCAATTGAGACAAAAACTAAGAAAACTTTGAAGAAGCGCAATGGGATAATAAAAAGGGCGGTAGCTGCGATCAAAATGGGTTGTAGTAGTTGTTCATGGCATCTTGCCCATCCATCTACCTTGTTGCTCTGGTAGTTGTTCATGGCATCTTGCATCCATAATTTGAAACAAACCTTCACCTGAATCGACTTCATCTGAATAAGGCTTCACTTAAATCTTCTAATCAGTGTTCCACCTACCCTATTTGAAACCTTTCCCTTTGTTGATCGCCCATCTACATTCATTTCATCTTCATCACCTTTATCAGTATATCTCTGAAATCTAGAATCAAACCTAAGAAAACTTTGGGGTATATTTCAACCCAGTACACATTAACGGGCCCAACTGTCGGGTGTCTTTCAACTCAATACATATCAATATGCCCAGCCCTGGGGTATATTTCAACCCAAACATACATGCAAAAGTCACCAAGACAAATAACATTCTACATAACACACTCTAGCGAGCCGACATTGGTGCCCTCAACCACAATTATAGTGAGAAAACACACCTCAAACTAAAGACAAACGAACCTCACACCTGAGGTGCCAAAACTAGAACCCCTACACTAAACAATACATCATAAGGTCCTAATTAAAATTATATATATATATATATATATATATATATATATATATATATATATATATATATATATATATATATATAAAGGTCTTAGCCCATACTCTCTCTCTCTCTCTCTCTCTCTCTCTCTCTGTTTCTGGGTAAAATACAATTTTACCCGTCCATGGCCATGATCCACTCAACTTGACCTAAAATCCATTTTGACCACAAAGTCAAAATCTGAGGTTATGTCATGCGTACCACACTCTACACCCAATGTATAGCCTTTGAATGGAATCGAGACAAAATCAGGTTGCGCGTTGCCAAAGATTATGCCCCGCGTAACCCTCTGCTTTAACAACTTCTTATTAAGTCCTTAATCCATAAGGACCAAACGTCCAACTCCCATATTTGGTCCTAAATGTCATCCTAAGAAATAAAGTCTTCAACTTTATGCTTTTGCATGGCTCAAATGAGCAAAATACTAAGCCTTAAGTCCAAACCATACTTAAAGGCTTAAAAACTCATGCATGGAGTGATGGGAGTAACCAAGCTCCCATTTTTATGACTCAACCAACTCAGAAATGAATAGCAATGGCACACATGAGATATGGAGTATCTCATACTCACTAGAATCAAGATCAAGGGACAAAAAGTTCATAAAACCCATAACTAGCTAGATCTAACAAATGAATCATCAATGTTAAAGATTTATACCTCCCGGAGAATTTTGAAAAAGACTAGAGTTTGGATCTACAAGCTATGTACTCCAAGCACACCTTCTAAGTCCTTCTCCACCAAATAACACACAAAAGATCATACCAAGGGCTAGGTATAACGCCCGTAGATTCGGGCTAGCCAATTTAGAGAAAATAAGCGTTAAAATGACTTTTTGATAGAATATTATTTAAGATCAATAATCTTAACTAAAGTTATAGTATATGTTACAAGGATTTCGTACATATGAAGAACGCTGAAATCCGATTTATAACAAAGAAGTTATGACCCGTTGCAGTTTCACAATTAAACCGGCACGACAGTGCGTATCGTAAAAAGTGAATTTTTGATAAATTACTTTTTAGCCTTAGTGATCTAAATGAAATCCATAGTATTCATTTAACCGAGAGTGTGCATATAGAGAACGTCCAAATCTGACTTCATAAGAGGAATTTATGGTTTTTCGAAGTTTTAGTGTAGCAGTATACAGCTCAGAAATTGAATTTTTATATTGGTCAGTTTTTATCCAAAATGATCTAAATTAGAATTGAAGATCTCATTAATAGGAGTTCAACGATAAAAAGACAGTCGAAAAGGGAGTTCGTATGTGGAAGTTATGAATTTTACACGATCATTGACAGCGTAATATGCTTATACTGTTAAATTTAAGACCAGTAGAGAATTAGCCAATGGGGTCAGAAGGAAAGTTGTAGATCTTTTCAATACCTACGCGTGAATATAAATAACATCAAAAACAGAGCTCGTATGCAAAATTTATGAATTTTTTAAGATCGACTGTTTTACCTACGTCCAGTGCCACGTGTCAGCACCAGGTGAAGCATTGGTGCCTACTAGAGGTGGAAAAAATTGACACGACCCGAAATCAACACGAAATAAATGGTTTTGGGTTAGAGATTTCGACACGTTTAATTAAATGGGTTGACACGACACGACATGAATATTAAACGGGTAAGGTTAGGGTTAAAATTTTCAACTCGAAAACGACACGAAAATAACCCGTTTATATATATATATATATATATATATATATATATATATATATAGTATTGGGCTAAAGAAACATATTGGGCTGTAATTGTGTTAAAAGGGTATTGGGCTAATAAAGAGATTTTTTGACCTAATTAGGTGATTACCTAATTTCTTTCCTAGTTTCCTTCCAGCCGCACACCAGTGACCATAGAACACACTCCACACTCATCTTTCTTTGCCTCTTACGTCATTCACGAAAACGCTCTCGACTCTCGTCTTTCTTTGCCTCTTACGCAGTTCGTTCAATCGTTCCTTGTGAGTCGCAACAACTATCGGTTTACTTCCTCCCACATATCAGTCGTTCCTTGTTTACATCATTCTTGGGTTTATTCTTATGTGTTATGTGATTTTTTTTTTTTTTTTTTTTTTTTTTGCAGTTAAGTTAATCATGGATGAACCAATCAACTTGTCTGGTGATGAAATCGATGTTTCTAATGACGAAATAGGAGATGAGATGGAAGAGGAGGTTGGTAGTGCAACACCAATTTCTAATCAGAATATGCATAAACCGAATCTATCTGGTAACCCACCTGTCAAACGAAAACGTAAGCTTACTTCTCGTGTTTGGAAATATGTTGTGCAAATGCAAGAAATGTGGGACTACGTATATAGCTGAAAGTAGTCACGGGACAGGGAATCTACTTAGCCATAAAAGGGCTTGTGATTTGAAACACAAAAGTTATTAAGATGTTGGACAGCTTCTTATATAATCTAATTTGAAAGGGTCTTTGGATACTAGATCTCCTACTTTTAAAGCTGATGAATTTTGTGAGTTGGTTACTGTTGCTATTGCTAGACATAATCTTCCCTTTCAATTTGTAGAATATGAAGGTATTAGGAAATGTTTTGCTTACTTATATCCAAAAGTTAAAACATTTTGCAGAAATACCATAAAAAAGAAATATTCAACATGTATTCAATTGAGAAATCAAAGCTCTGTGATTTGTTGCAACTTGTTCCTGGTAGAATAGCATTAACATTAGATTGTTGGACTTCTGTAACAACCGATGGGTATATTTCATTGACTACTCACTTTGTTGATCAAAATTGGTGCTTTCAAAAACGAATTTTAGCTTTTACTTCTATTCCCCCTCCCCATAGTGGTGCTTCCTTAGCAGAAAGAGTTTGTGGCTTGTTAAAACAGTGTGGAATTGATAAGAAAAGAGTTTCCATAACCTTAGATAATGCCTTTACAAATGATTCTATGGCTAATGCACTGAAGTTTGATTTGAATTTGATGTCTGATGGTGATTATTTTCATGTTCGTTGTTGTGCTCACATCCTTAATTTGATTGTACAAGATGGCTTAAAAGAATTAGATGGAGCTATCTTTAAGGTGAGAGATACTGTTAAGTATTGCAAAGGTTCTCAAGCTCGGAAAAAATTATTTTTGCGTTCTGTTCAATATGTTGGCCTTGAGTCCACAAGAGGGCAAAGGCAAGATGTTCCAACTCGTTGGAATTCTACGTATCACATGTTAGATAGTGCATTATATCACCAAAAATCAATTCATCATTTGGCAAAGACTTATGCAAACTATGTTCATTGCCCAAGCTTCGAAGAGTGGAGTAGGATTGAAAAAATTTGTAACTTTTTGCAAGTTTTCCATGATGTGACTTTAGCTTTTTCAGGTTCTAAGTATCCAACTTCCAATCTTTATTTTCCTAATGTTTTAAAGATAAGATTGCTTTTGCAAGAAGAGAAGGAAAATGGTGATACTTTTGTAAAGAACATGGCTAAAAATATACATTTGAAGTTTTACAAGTATTGGTGTGAGTTTAGCACTATTATGGGCATTGCCATTGTTTTGATCCCCGTTACAAGTTTCATTTTATTGAATGGGCTTTCAAAAAGATATATGGTTCATCTTTTGATGTTGAGTTGGATTTGTTTAAGAAAAATTTATTTTCCTTGTTTGATGAGTATACGGCTGTTAGTGCTACAACCAAGACTAATGAAAGCTCATCTCATTCTGGTGTTGACAATGATAAGTCAGACACATATATGATGGTAATAATTTGATCCTATCTTATTTTATGATTTTCTTTGTATTTTCCTAACTTCTACATTTTTTTGTTAGGATTTTGATGATTTCTTTAGCTATGAATTTACTACTGGTGGTAAATCTGAGTTGCAATCTTACCTAGAGGAGCCAAAGTTACCTCGCACGGGTGATTTGAATGTTTTGGAGTATTGGAAACATCTTCAAGGACGGTATCCCATTGTTTCTCAAATGGCTAGAGATATTTTGGCCATCCCAATATCTACTGTTGCTTCCGAATCTGTTTTCAGTATTGGAGGAAAAGTTCTTGATGCCTATCGTAGTTCATTGAAGGCAAATGTTACTGAAGCATTGGTTTGTCTTAGAGATTGGGTTTTTAGTGAAGGTAAAATCTGCATTTATAAAATTCTATATTTACAAAAAAAACTGTATTTAAACAAATATTAAGAGTAAAATCTACATTTTTTAAAGAGTTAAAATTTTGCATTTACAAAAAAAAAAAAAAAAAAAAAAAAACTGCATTTAACATTATGTATTTATAAAAACTGCATTTACAAAAAAAAAACTACATTTAATATGAAAGTAATGCTAATATCATTTTTTGTATTTTGTAGGTTCAATGCATCCAGATATTGAGGCGTTATGCAAACAGACTTTAACAATGAAGATTGGCGATGTGAATGAAGATGAAAGTGATGTACCAAATACTCCTAGTATTCAAACTTTACAATCCGGTTTAGGTTAAAGATTTGAAGTTGAATTCTCGAATTACTTGTGTTTTTTTTTAATTTTGTGGATGTTTGATGTTTTGGTAACTTGCTATTATTTTGGTTTGTAAACGTCTTTTAATACTTTGAAGGTTTATTGCTTTAACTTGTGAACTTTAAGTTTTGATCTACTGATTTTGTTGTTTACTTTATTGACGTAAAATTTAGAAAATTTTATTCTTTAAACAGGTTAAACGGGTTACATGGGTTAAACATGTTTTGCGGGTTAAACAGGTAGTGTCGGGTTAGAGTGTTTTATACGTGTCGAGTTCATGTCAACAATTTTTGACCCGTTTAATAAACAGGTCGTGTCCGTGTCACGTATTTCCAACCTGTTTAAGTTTTGACACGACACGAACCCGACACGATACGACCCGTTTGCCACCTCTAGTGCCTACGCAAGCTCATGACGTGAAAGACCCCTAGACAACCTATAAATAGAGCCAAATTTCACTCATTTCATCACACCTTTCCATTGTATTCTCTCTCCCCCCAAGGTCTCAATGCCTTTCTCTAGCACTTCCTAGGTGTTAGTAGCAAAGCTCCAAAGCGTCAGAAAGATCTGAGAAGTAGAGATTTCAGATTAGAAGCTCAGCACATACAAAGACCAGTTTCTCTCAAAACCACATGTAAGTTGAGTTGTGTTTAACATACTTTAAGTATAACTTATGTTTAAGTTCATTATCGTTATTATGAACCTATAAACAATATTTATCAGTGATTCTAAGGCATTATATTGATTGATCTACATACGGGGATGATGTCTAGGTTGGATTTAGTGAGGTGTTTAAAGTGGGTTTTCCAAACAGTACACTTTGTATACCAAACGGACCCTACATCTGATCTGATTCTACTTGGTTGTCCTTTTATCAGCTATAGATCAGTAGACTTTGAATTAATGATGAATCTAGAATAATAATTAGTCGCAATAAATATTAGACTAAGACTTAGTGATAATGATACTAGGTTACGTCAAAGGAAAAGACAGTTGCTAGAAGCGAAGCGTTGTCTGAATTTTGAGTCGTCGCTTTAACAAGTGAGTGCATACAGTGTTGTAAAACTCACCGAGTTGGCCGATTACTCCTCCGAGTACTCGCTACTCGCCCCCTTACCTAGGTGAGTTATAGAATCCCGAGTACTCCCCGATCGGCCCCTTACTGAACTGAATAGTGTTGTAAAACTCGGTTAAATCGGTGATTAATATGTATAATATACTTAATGATTTATTATTTAACACACACACATGTGATTATTACTACATATATATCTTAAATTTTCAGTAATTATTCACGAAGTGAGACCATTACGTGTTATTCAGTTTTTGTGTATTCACATGTATCTAATTTTGTTATATATTTCAATCAACTTATGATTTTATCGTATGATTTTGACATATATAATTTCCATAAAAATATTTCTACATGATTTACCAAATTTGAGTACTCCCTGAGTACTTGCTACTCGTTAGTCGGTCGAACGTGTACCGAGTAACGAGTTCAACAACCTTAAGTGCATAGTTACTTTTATCCTACACATAGATATGAAGTATTTAATACTAGGTTATAGCCCGTGGAAACCATGGTCGATATATTTAAAAATTTTATATAGATAAAAATAATAAATGTCAAAAAAATAAAAAGATATTGTCGATTGTAAGTAATTATGAATTAATTTGTTGAGCAAAATAAACATAATAATGTTATTAGGATATGATTTTGTATTTTCAAAATTTGAATTTGAATTAAATTTGATTTGTTACCATAAAAAAGGAAATAATAAAAATTATAGAAAAATGCTACCTGTCAAAGAGACATTCTAAAAAGTTGACACATGTCATTTTTAGGTTTCATTTATTAGTAGAGGTAGATTAATACATTATATGTTCCTGATATCTATTCTAGATGAACGATTTATACATGTTTTACTTGATTTAAACTGTATATGTATTTTTTTATCTATAAATATATTGGGTAAAGATGTGTAGATGAAAGATAATATAGATGATGTGTGTCACACCCCCGAACCAGACAACGGAAACGTCCGATGGCTCGTGTGACTTAAATTGATTATCATCACAATGAATATACATGAAATATAACATAAATATCACCATGCATCAATATATTACAACCGACATTGTTCACATCAAGTACATTGTTTTAACATTAGAAATCCGTACATAAATTGTTTGATAGTTTTCAAAAAAAAAAAAAAACAAAACACGCTAACATACTTGGTACCTATTTCCTCAGCTTACCTGTTACCTGAGAATACAAGTTATTTTGGAAAACGGTCAACATATGGAATGTTGGTGAGTTCATAAGTATGTTTGATATGAAAAATGTTTTGTGTAGTTAGAACGAGAACAACCCAGAAAATCCGATATTTTCTAAAAAGACCATTGTTTGTAAAAAGGTGTGAAGATCCGTACATATATGCATGATGATTTCAAAACATGTATAATTGAAGAACTTAGTATTAAACGTACAAGTGAAAATGTTGAACTTCCCCGGAAAACCTGATGTTTTCCAAATACATAAAATACAGTGATTTCTCAAATTGATATACCGCCACAATGAATGGTTTTGATTACTCTTCCTTGATTACTCGGATGGTTTTGGATTAATTAATGGTTGTGAGTCGTTATAACCACGTATGAAAATGACTAGTTATAACTCCAGACTACGAACGATCCTTAGAGGTGTCGCACGTTATCACTCACTTAAATCCAAACAACCTTGATTACTTTTGATTAATAACCTGAATCTGTTTACTTTGATTACTCATGTAACATCCCAAAATTCGAGGCCAAAAATTTCATTTTTAAATAAGTTATTACATAAAACCATAAGTATAAAAACATTCATTATAATATCTCGTGACAAACCAAAGTATCGGTAATCAAAACATATTATCATAAAACTATATCAAAGTGTAATCCCAAAGATCTCATGTGCGGAAAACATAGTGTGATGCGCTGCGATCGAGCCGACTCCTTTCCTTGAAAACAAAATACCTGAAACCAAAACTGAAAACCGTAAGCACGAAGCTTAGTGAGTTTCCCAGATACCACATACCATACAAACCAACTGATCCATACATGCCCTACATAGCCAAGAGCCATACATAACCAACATATCCATAATCAAGTAAGGTGCTATGTGCCAAACATAGTCTTGCCAAGGTGCTATGTGCCAAACATAGTCTTGTGGTTATGCCACGGGCCGCACGTGGTCTTCCTGGTCAAGCCTGGGGCCACTCCCTGGGTCTTACAGACAAGTTCCAAGGGCTACCTCCTGGTATTTCATGCAAGTATCACAAAGACAACTATACATACTACTCTACAAGGCTACTTCGCATATAGTGTCCCAGGAGCCACCTCCTGGTCTTCCATACACAATAGCATACAATGCGCCAGGAGCCACCTCCTGGTCTTCCTATCATATTGCCTAAGGCTAACCCCCAGGTCTTCCTATCATACATTATAACATACTGTGTGTCAGGAGCCGCCTCCGGGTCTTTCATGCATAATGCCTAGGGCTAACCCCCGGGTCTTCCTATCATACAAAACTACATGGGCCGACATTGTGGCCGTAGACCCATACAACCAGTGAGGAGACTCACCTCGCACTGCTGAACTTTGCTGATAAACCTCTGGCTGCTGACCGACAACTCTCTGAAATGCTGCCCCACTAGCTCCTCAAGCTACTAATATCAATATAACACTTAGTTTCAAACTGAACTCTAGAAGTTAAACTAAGTCAACTATGGTCAAAGTCAAAGTCCTGGTCAAAGTCAACCTTCCAGGTCAACCCTACTCGTCGAGTCTGCCTACTGACTCGCAGAGTTCATACGCTCAGAATCCTTTCCTTCGCGACTCGACTCGCCGAGTCAGCCCCTTACTCGCCGAGTCTACCGATTTCCGAGTCCTGTCCTGTCTAACTCACTGAGTCCCCACTTAACTCACTGGTCCGAGTCTTAACTCGAAGGGTTTGGGGTTTCGCGAGTTGACTCACTGAGTCCAAGGCAATCTTCAACAGACTCGCCGAGTTGTTCATCCAACTCGTCGAGTTCATCCCCATCTTCATACTACTCGTCGACTCCACTCGAAGGACTCGCCGAGTCGCTTCAGCTCTTAATCCATACAGTGGCTTTTCGAGCCATGCTGGGGCTCCAAACTGTAGGTCCACTCTTCCCAAGCCTATTCCTCAAGTAAAGTTGAAAACTTTACGTGAAACCAAAGAGATATGGGCTTAAAACACTCTAGGGCTAGGGCTTGGGGAAAAGTTTCTTTACCAACACACCAAAAACTGATACTTTATGGGTCTCTAGGCCAAGACACACCTAGAGCTGAAGGGATCCATCTTGAGGACGTCCAAATCCCGAAATGCATCATACTTGGTCCAAAATCTCATAAAGAGGGACATGAAGATATCTAACAAATAACAAGACAAGGAGGAAACTTGGTTACCAAAATGAGCAGCAAAAGAGATGAATCTTCTAGATCCACAACCTTCCTCTTGAACCCTCAACTCCTTCTTCTCCTTCTAGGCTTCAAGAACACTCAAAATCCTTCAATATTGGCTCACACACTCAAAGAGAGCACTAGGCTTTCATGGGATAACTTCTGGACAATGGGGGATACAAATGAGGCTGATAGAAGAGGAATGACATGCTTAAATAGGATACAAGCCCCGAAACTAGGGTTTTCCCAACCCAGACCAGACTCGCCGAGTCAGTCTCCCCGACTGGCCGGGTCGGTCACCTAAGCCGCGACACGGATCACGCTCCGACTCGTCGAGTTCCTCCTTGGACTCAACGAGTTAACCCCTTGACTTAGGGTTTTCCTTCCTTTCTTGGTCTTTCTGATTATGGGTGTTACAACTCTCCCCCACTTAAACTAAACTTCATCCTCGAAGTCTGTCATAGCCAACTACCTTACCATCTGATCACCACTTTACCGCTAGGTACACCCTCCGCCCATCCGATCCAAAACTTGAAGATTTCATCTTCAGAATAACCCGTTTCCTTACTACCCTTGAGTACAACACCTTTACCCAACCGGAAAAGATACTGATACTCCTGTTACACTTACGCTTGATTCGCACGGGGGTTTACCCTTTTACCCTACACTACTTCTAAGGTATTTCCCACAAGCAACAACCTTCCCAATTTCCTCCGAGGGCCGCTCTTCTGCTGAAACCGCAATCCCAACCACTCCCAGTGCCGACCATCATACCAATAATCACAGAATAACCCCAATACTAAAGGATCCACCCTATCGTGAGAATTTAGACAACCCTTTGGGTAGCAGGTCCCTCTCTGCTACGCTTAAGGCTCGGACGAGAACGGCGCCACCGATCCAATCCTTTACTCTGAGATCATTTGATCCCGCGATGAGCAGCTTAGCATCATCCGATTAGTTCATGGCTTTTCACACCGAATCCCTTACCATCATTCCTGCCTGATGTCTTGTTGACTCCCATCCACCTACCGGATGAACCGAGGCCGCCCCGATCCCGACTGATCTATCGTTACCTGGAATACCGGTTTCCCCCATGCTACCTCGGAGATACAGGCCCCTCGCCCACTCTCCGCGAACCAAGCTACTAATGAAAGCCACGGCTTACCCGCAGTCTTACGCAACTCCTAGTCTCCAATGACCTACCGTCTTTCAGACCCAATCATCACGTGGCCCACTCACATCCGGGCGGCTGCCCCGCCCTGAACTTAACTATCTGAAAAACCCTGCCAATGAATCACACAACTGATATATTCGCACTAGCGAATAGGGACCGATGAATGCTACGGGCTACCCCGTAGTCTCACTATACTCGTTCTGCCAACTAGCGATTGCTACGGGCCACCCACATAGTGCCGGCCACTCCCAGTGCCGACCATCATACCAATACTCACAGAATAACCCCAATACTGAAGGCTTCACCCCATATCGTGAGAATTCAGACAACCCTTCTGGTAGCAGATCCCTCTCTGCTACGCTTAAGGCTCAGACGAGAACTGCGCCACCGAGCCAAATCCTTTACTCTGAGATCATTTGATCCCGCGATGAGCAACTTAGCATCATCCGATCAGTTCACGGCTTTTCACATTGAATCCCTTACCATCATTCCAGCCTGATGTCTTGTTGACTCCTATCCGCTCACCGGATGAACCGAGGCCGCCCCGATCCCGAATGATCTATCGTTAATCGGAATACCGGTTTCCCCCATGCTACCTCGGAGATACGGGCCCCTCACCCACTCTCCGCGAACCAAGCTACTAATGAAAGCCATGGCTTACCCACAGTCTTATGCAACTCCTGGCCTCTAATGACCTACCGTCTTCCGGACCCAATCATCACGTGGCCCACTTACATCCGGGCGGCTGCCCCGCGCTGAACTTAACTATCTGAAAAACCCTGCCAATGAATCACACACCTGATATATTCGCACTAGCGAATAGGGACCGATGAATGCTATGGGCTACCCCGTAGTCTCATTATACTCGCTCTGCTAACTAGCGATTGCTATGGGCCACCCACATAGTCTTGCAACACTTCAGCGCTGCCAGCCATCTAAAGCTATGGGCCACACTGCAGTCTTGATATACCAGTGTTACGGGCCACACCGTAGTCTTACTAAACTAGTGCTACAGGCCACACCGCAGTCTTACTAAACTAGTGCTACGGGCCACACCGTAGTCTTACTGAACTAATGCTACAGGCCATACCGCAGTCTTACTAAAATAATGCTACGGGCCACACCGCATTCTTACTAAACTAATGCTACGGGCCACACCGTAGTCTTACTAAACTAATGCTACGGGCCACACCGCAATCTTACTAAACTAATGCTACGGGCCACACCATAGTCTTACCACACTCCTCATACTATCTGACCACTGGTGAATGCTACGGGCATCCGGTAGTCTGAAAACACCTTTCCACACCGGCTGGCTACCAGTGGATGCTACAACTAGCCCATAGTCGAGCATATCAGCACAACCTAGTACCACCGAACTGTATGCATGTCCTATCTGAAACTCCTAACCGATTATTCTGCAATCGGTTATCGGGCAACCCGAGAATGCGATCTCACAATTGGCAGGTTTTCTAAACTTCCAATTCACACTTTCCTCAATTCACATAGCCACCTGGGCCGTCTTCCTTCCCGATAGGAGAGAAAAACTTACCCCGGTTCCAAAACCGCTGCTGCTCCCATAACATGATTGCTTCTCCCCCACTTAGCTTCGGCTAAGTCTTTACTGCACGTGAAAAACCCGAGGGTTTCCACTCCTTCCTCCCTTGCACAATAGTCATGATAACTACCATCGCCTTGATGTCGCTAGCGATCTACCACTAGCCTATTCCAAATACCGTACGATTACCGAATACTAGATGAACACCTTCTACATCCCGATACTGATAATCCCCTAGGCTCCAACTAATGCCCTTAAGGTCCGAATAACTAATGCTCAGAGCAACTCCATTAGTGATAGACCACTTCCCTTGATGCTTCCCAAAGCTATCCCAAGTACCCAGGCCAGAGCCACCAAACCCTGCTAATGGTGGAGGGATACTCCCTGTACCCTGCCCATCGTCCTCCACGCAACGCTCTTGAACCGATTTTGGTCATAATCGAGATAATACTGGACATTTCGAACCCGAAGTGAGAGATGACCCTGCACTAGCTACTAATAGCTCTTGGTATGCAATTGGCATAAGACAATTCTGAAACTACAATCCGAATACAAGCAGAGAGACAACTCATACATACTATCACCAAAGTTCGGGGGTAAGAACAACCCTAATACACATGGAATCCAAAAAGCCATAGATACATACCTGCAACATTCCCTGCTGTAATCCAGATCTCCCTCATTTGTCGCTGCAAAGCCCTACCCTGTCACCCCTCCTCAATCCTCGAAGTTGTCGGGGCAGACGCACTCCCTGCTCCTCCCCTTGTCGTCGGACAGTCGGCCTTCTTGTGACCCACCTGATTGCAGTGAAAACATAATGGGCTTGCCCCCTGTGGGCAGTCCCTGCTGACGTGACCATCACTGCCACACTTGTAGCATCCTGAACCCCTGGAACGACAAACTCCCTCGTGCCATTTCCCGCACGTGCTACACTGACCCCGGCCCTGCCGATCTATTATCTGCTGATCTGAAGTCTTGGGTCTCTTCCCAGGACCCTCCAAAGTATACATCTGATCCGAATTCCTCTTCGCAATGTGTTCCAAATCAATCTCCCTTTCCCGCACCCTGGCAATCATAGAGTCCAAGGTCGGGCATGCCGAGAAGCTGACATGCTCCTGAATATCCGCTCTCAACATGTCATGATATCGGGTCCTCTGCATCTCATTATCCCCTGCATACTGAGGCACCAATAAGGCCCTCTCCCGAAACTTGGCGGTAATCTCCGCCACTGACTCTGTCGTCTGTATCATGTCTAGGAACTCTCTGGCCAACTGCTGAAGCTCCACCGCCGGTGCAAACTCCGCCTTAAACCTGGTCACAAAGTTGGGCCAGGTCATAGCCTTAATGGTTGTGGCTCCCAAGGAATCACCAACTGACTCCCACCAGTCTCTGGCTCTGTATCTCAAACATCCCACCGCAAAGCGGACCTTCGACCCCTCCGGGCAGAAGCTCGTCAGCTGCGTAGACTCGATGTCTGCGATCTATCTCCTGGCAGCAATGGGGTCCTTTACCCCGTGAAAATCCGGCGCACCACTCCCTCTGAATTCCTTGAAGGACAGTGTGCGTGTACTCGCCTGGCCAGATGCCAAATCACTCCTGAAAGCTCGAAGGCGATCCTCCATCAGCTCAATGATCCCCTCCTTGATCGACCCAAAAATGACCGGGGTCGCCTCAAGGATGCCTCTCATAATCTCAGACGCGATGAACTCGCGTAACCCGTCATCCGCATGCTTGGACCCTGCACCCGAGCCCAGTCCTGACCCAGATCCCGAACCTCCTGCTCCATGCCGTGTGGTCGCCATACTGGAATAAACATATAAATGTTCGGATCAAAACATACCCCGAGAGGTCTCACACACTATCCAAGATTCTTGGTTCCATCTCGGCCCTCCTTGACTCGAGTACGGATCCTCTGCTTCCAGTAGTACGAGCCCATACTACCTTCCACATCTATCCGTACTTTCCTCAAGGGCTGCTTCAACTTCACCAAGTCCCTTTCACTACTAATAACGCTGCTCCGAGCACTACTCTCATCCTAGGCTTGCCCTAGGGTAACCTCCAACCCGCAACCATTCCTCAGCTACTTAAGGCCTCCTTCTAATTCCAATTAGCCATTACCTGAATACCATCACATGTGATGAGGTTCAGATAATCCTTTGAGTAACAGACTCGTCCCTACCACGGTCAGACTCAGACGAGAGCTGCGCAATAGGGCCAAATCCAACACTCTGAGATTATTCCACCCTGATCACATGTGACTTGGCATTTTCACCTAATGGCTAACTCTCATCACTCAGAGTCCCACAAAGCACAAAACAAGTAGCATTCAGACAAAAGGGAAATCTAACCAGAACATAATCAATCAATTATATCCATGCAACAAGAATTTGTACCAGCATGCGATGCTAAGCTCATATAATCAGGCATAACCTAAACAGGCTATCCTATTACTGTCTGCTCAATACTAGCATGCAATCCTTATAAGCTGAAGCACATAAAGCAGGCACATAAGGCATCATTCCTAGATCCTTAGTCCTATTCTAGCATGTTGTTCTACTGAAACTGATAACATAATAATAACTTGTATGGGTATCCTGGGGTAAACTTACCTGAGCTTGGCTGATTGCACGCATCACACACTTTCTTCTTCTCAAGGTCCTTTTCTCTTTTCATTTTCTTTTCAAACTAATTTATAAAATGGTTTTCCTTTTGAAAATTTCATACCAAGCCCTTAGTTTGAGTTCAGACACACCTAAGGGTATGTCCGAATCCCTCAAACCAAGGCTCTGATACCAACTTGTAACATCCCAAAATTCAAGGCCAAAAATTTCATTTTTAAATAAGTTATTACATAAAACCATAAGTATAAAAACATTCATTATAATATCTCGTGACAAACCAAAGTATCGGTAATCAAAACATATTATCATAAAACCATATCAGAGTGTAATCCCAAAGATCTCATGTGTGGAAAACATAGTGTGATGCGCTGCGATCGAGCCGAATCCTTTCCTTGAAAACAAAATACCTGAAACCAAAACTGAAAACCAGAAGCACGAAGCTTAGTGAGTTCCCCAGATACAACATACCATACAAACCAATTGATCCATACATGCCATACATAGCCAAGAGCCATACATAACCAACGTATCCATAATCAAGTAAGGTGCTATGTGCCAAACATAGTCTTGCCAAGGTGCTATGTGCCTAACATAGTCTTGCCAAGGTGCTATGTGCCAAAAATAGTCTTGTGGTTATGCCACGGGCCGCACGTGGTCTTCCTGGTCAAGCCTGGGGCCACTCCCTGGGTCTTACAGACAAGTGCCAAGGGCCACCCCCCGGTATTTCATGCAAGTATCACAAAGACGACTATACATACTACTCTACTAGGCTACTTCGCATATAGTATGCCAGGAGCCACCTCCTGGTCTTCCATACACAATAGCATACAGTGCGCCAGGAGCCACCTCCTGGTCTTCCTATCATATTGCCTAGGGCTAACCCCCAGGTCTTCCTATCATACATTATAACATACTGTGTGCCAAGAGCCCCTTCCGGGTCTTTCATGCATAATGCCTAGGGCTAACCCCCGGGTCTTCCTATCATACAAAGCTACATGGACCGACATTGTGGCCATAGACCCATACAACCAGTGAGGAGACTCACCTCACACTACTGAACTTTGCGGATAAACCTCTGGCTGCTGACCGACAACTTTCTGAACCGCTGCCCCACTAGCTCCTCAAGCTACTAATATCAACATAACACTTAGTTTCAAACTGAACTCTAGAAGTTAAACTAAGTCAACTATGGTCAAAGTCAAAGTCCTAGTCAAAGTCAACCTTCCAGGTCAACCCTACTCGCCGAGTCTGCCTGCTGACTCACCGAGTTCATACGCTCAGAATCCTTTCCTTCGCGACTCGACTCGCTGAGTCAGCCCCTGACTCGACGAGTCTACCGATTTCTGAGTCCTGCCCTGTCCAACTCACTGAGTCCCCACTCAATTCACTGATCCGAGTCTTAACTCGAAGGGTTTGGGGTTTCGCGACTTGACTCACCGAGTCCAAGAACAGACTCGCCGAGTTGTTCATCCAACTCGTCGAGTTCATCCCCATCTTCATACTACTCGCCGAGTCCACTTGAAGGACTCGCCGAGTCGCTTCGGCTCTTAATCCATACAGTGGCTTTTCGAGCCATGTTGGGGCTCCAAAATGTAGATCCACTCTTCCCAAGCCTATTCCTCACGTAAAGTTGCAAACTTTACGTGAAACCAAAGAGATATGGGCTTAAAACACTCTAGGGCTAGGGCTTGGGGAAAAGTTGCTTTACCAACACACCAAAAACGGATACTTTATGGGTCTCTAGGCCAGGACACACCTAGAGCTGAATGGATCAATCTTGAGGACGTCCAAATCCCGAAATGCATCATACTTGGTCCAAAATCTCATAAAGAGGGACATGAAGAGATCTAACAAATAACAAGACAAGGAGGAAACTTGGTTATCAAAATTTGCAGCAAAAGAGATGAATCTTCTGGATCCACAACCTTCCTCTTGAACCCTCAACTCCTTCTTCTCCTTCTAGGCTTCAAGAACACTCAAAATCCTTCAATATTGGCTCACACACTCAAAGAGAGCACTAGGGTTTCGTGGGATAAATTCTGGACAATGGGGGCTACAAATAAGGCTGATAGAAGAGGAATGAGATGCTTAAATAGGATACAAGCCCCGGAACTAGGGTTTTCCCAACACAGACCAGACTCGCCGAGTCAGTCTCCCCGACTCGCCGAGTCGGTCACCTAAGCCGCGACACAGATCACGCTCCGACTCGTCGAGTTCCTCCTTGGACTCGACAAGTTAGCCCCTTGAATTAGGGTTTTCCTTCCTTTCTTGGTCTTTCTGATTATGGGTGTTACAACTCATAAGCCTAGCAAACGAGGAGAAGAGGAGTACAAAGTCCTGCTACTTCCGTGAGTTTACTTTAGGCTGTTGGGTGTGTGAAGGACACATTGGCCCATCTCGCATTTGATTACTTTGACCTTACTAGCTAGGCCAAAGGGCTACTAAGGCCCGATAGCACTCAAAAGCCATTGAGGGTCCTTCCAATATGGAACTGGGTCATAGAAGGCCCAATAACATATTATCGTTATCCCTTTGGCCCAAAGATCATGCTAATGGGTTTCAAAGGTCCAACAAGCATGATTGAAGACTTTAAGCCCAAGGTTTTGGAATGTTTACTTGCCTTAGATGTTGTACGATTGTTGGTGGGTTTGATTGAACGATTGTTATTTTTGTATCAACTCGAGACCGATCGATTTGTTTATAACGATACTTGGAGTTATACGTGTATTCATCTTTCAGTTTTTGTACGTCGTGGTTTAGCATTTTTGACATCAATACTCTAGAAATAAAACAATTAACATAAGAATATTGGTTTGACCTTTTCCGTCCTTCTTTAATAAAAACGACAATTTTAGTCCCTTATACAAAAAAGACATTTTTGCCCTTAAACTCTTTTCTTGACACTTTTGAGTCATGAACTTGTTCAAATGATATTTTTAGCTCCATAACTTATTCTTTGGCTGTTTCAGCCCTTCCAGAAAAGTATTTTACGGCTAAAATCCAAACTTGATGCAACTTTTACAGTTTTGACCCAAAATCCAAAAACTTTACATTTTTTTTTTATCCTTTTTGGTAAAGAAAAGCATTTTAACCCCTGAAATGATTTTGTTTACCCTTTTTATCCCCTGTTTTGAGAAAACTTTCATTTTATCCCCTTAAAATTCGGATTTTTCGCAACTTTGGGCTTGTTGGGCCGAAAAGCCCAAAAATTAGCCCATTAAGCTAATATTTACATTTTAAGTCCTTTGAAGTACATAATATTCATAAAAACATTTATTATAACTGTTTTGAATCCTTTGACCCTTAAGAAAACCGTAAATGACATATTTTGACCCAACTTTTGTTATTTGACAATTTAAGCCCAAAAATGGGTTTTATGTTGAAATATGTTTATCACAATCTTATAAGTTAACATTCTTGACTTGTTTAGTATAATATAAATTAGATCATGTTTGTTTTCCTTCTTATGGCATAGATCTCGAAATTTCTCCCCTTTTGATTACATATTCATCACAAAAACACATAAAATCACACATACATGCATAAAATCATACATGGCACACACATACACATAGATCTACACATTTTGCTTGTATTCTCCCCCATAAAACTTGTAAAAACCGAAAAAGAGAGGGGGGATGAACTCACCTTTAGTTGTGGGTTCGGTTTTTGAAGAAAATGGAAGAAGTTTGATGCTATTCTCGGCCTAGCAAGCTTCTTGGAGGATTTTTGACTTAGATGTGTTCTAAGATGTAAGATCACGAGTTTGAATAGATTAGGAGGAGGTTTTTGATGAAATGAAGTAGTTAGATCATAGATTTAAACATCAACTTACCTTAGATGATGATTTTTATGAGATAATCTCCTTGAAAAGCTCCTAAATCTCGAAAATTTGTTGAAGAAGGAGTGTTTCTTTGAGAGTGTTTGAGTGAGAGGTGTGTGTGTGTGTCTTTGATGTGCACAAAAGTACCCACTAATTTTAATATTTATAACCTAACAAACTTAGACTATCTATGCACTTATAGGCAGTGTACCTAGTCAGATTACAGTATAGCTTAGGTAAGTCGGGTGTCGATCACAGGGAACGGTGTTCTAATTAATTTACTTACTATTAAATTAACCTAATTAACAGATTTAATAAAGGGTTTTATCTGATTTTACAAGATCAGATGAACTTAAATCCAATTCAATAAGTAAAAACACACACTCTTGTTTAGATTGAATCCACTTTTCCCTTATGGTTAGCTAACAATTACGGATTACTAAGTTGGTTTTTAATTATATTAGTAATTTAGTTCTATCTTACCAATATTTAACTAATTCATGTCAAACCATGTATGTTCACACATAATTAAACACATAACCAATTATAGTTGAAAATATGCTATATAAGATTTGTTGTGTAAACGCAATTATGATCACAATTCTCGTTCTCTAGCACAGCTAAACTTTATTTATTCTAATTATTAACTAAGATTGGTCAATCCTAGCTCTAACAATTCAATGTTCACTAAATTATTAGGTAAACAGGTTCATGCAGTTTAATGGTCACTAAGCTACACAGAACATGTAATTAAACAATTAGATAAACAAATATTAACATGCTAGGTCATACAAATCAAACACAAGCAAATTTTCACCAACTAAGCTTAATCCATAATCATATAACTATTCATAAGTTCAAAGCTTCATCTAGCTAAACAAGAGTAGCTAGATTCAGCTGCTCATTATAGTAATTAAACTAACACAGCTAAAACTAATGAAAGACATGTTCTAAAAATAAACCTTTACTTCTTTTGGTGTTGAAAACCCTCTTCCAGAGCCTTTCTTTTGTTCTTATTCGTCTCCTGGAACTCTTTCTCTTCTGCCACCAGTCTCCCTTTTCGTAATAATCATCAGAACTTATATAATGCTTAAAAACTCGCGCCACGTCGTGGCCAGGTTGCGCCACGTCGTGGGCTTCAAGCAATCCGTATCCTTCAAGGAAATCCTCCGCGTCGCGATGCTTATCTTCTGAACACCCATGCCACGTCGTGGGCTTCATCGCCACGTCGTGAAATTAGCTCTTATCGTGAATTTATTATTTTCTTGTCTTCCAAGCCTCCCATGTTCCCCATTTTGTCACCTTTGGTCCCTTTCTTCGAAAATCCTTTGTATTGACTGAAAATAACAATTTAAACTCATAAGTATCTTTATTCTAAACATATTATCAATTTATTAATAAAAATGTACTTAAATACTGCCTAAAAATAAGTGTAAATATGGCAATATCAAAATACCCCACACTTAGGTTTTGCTTGCCCTCAAGCAAATTTCAACTTAATTCTTAATTACTAAAACTACACAGAACAATCCGACTCTAGTTCAGCCATTATGCCAAAACCTCAACGCATGCATTTGTGTCTAAAATTCTCCTAAAATACCCCCCATACTTTAAATACTCACAATCTTCATAAACACTCACCCACTTTTTCCGAACAATGCTCATTTTATGCAACCCTCCGAATCCATCCGCAGAAAACCTCCCAACCTCAAGGTATTTTTAGTTGAGCAACCTAAGCGTACATAAACTAGAATTACAATTTTTCGATACCACTATGGAGCTCTATTTGAATTCTTCATTTCTTTGACATTTGATCTTTAGTTTCTTTGAATTCACCACCTTTGTTTGATTTTTTTGGGTATCTTCAACTTTTTGGATTTCTTCAGAATTTTGATCTTTTGATCTTCCCTTTATTTGCTCCAAAATTCTTCAGACTTTACTCGTAATTCTCTTTTTTTTTTTTTTTTTTTTTTTTTTTTTTCACTCAAAACCCTACATGCTTAAGCAAAGGCGCTCAACCTCAACCTTTATTGGTTAATGATAATAATTTTCCTGGATACATTTCAGGTTTAGGCTGCTAAACCTATTGCATCCCTCAGACCAAGCGGGGTTATGTTTTTGTTCCATGATTTCACTAAAATAAGGGAAGCCACAAATGCACTATAACGTGTATTGACTCAACTAAACATTTGAACTTTCATCGGATCATCCCGCATAATACTAGCAATTATAGCTCAAATTATTAGTACTAGATTCAATTAATTTCAATTTTCCAAATTTTCTGGCAATTTACTAACAATTTACTGTTTCTACCCCTACCCCACACTTATTTCATACAATGCCCTCATTGTATGTATAAAACAAATAAAAATTAAAGACAAGGGAGAAAAAAGGAACAGACTCCCCTGGGATAGTGGCGTGAGCATCTCCAAAAGCGTGGACAAAGTACAATTGGACTTTCAAAAATCGAAACCCGGTGGAAAACTGGTTGAATACGTAAATAAACCACGAACCGCACTGGAAACTTCAATTCGTCAAAGTGTGTATTTGTAAGGAAAAATGTGGCAATGGTAAACTAGATCTCATCGTGATATGGGTTGACACCGCAAACACCAAAAACTAAACTACCAAAAATTGCAAGAGCACCACGACGTGGCACAAGGAGTCCACGTCGTGGAAACTGAACCTCAGCAGAAAATGAGTTTTTTGCTGTATTTACTCTAGCAGCTTTGACCAATGACTAACTGGTTTCCGATGCTTCTATGCAAATATATTTCCCAACTATAATCTCTCTCCTAATAGACCCCACACTTATCTTGAATTGTGGTTCCGACTCACGACTCTTAGCTTCTTTGACTAGACAAACACGACTCGAAAGTTAACCTTCTATGCTCCTTAGAATTCCAACGCTAATCTGAAAAAAATGAGATCAACCCAAAAGAAAAATAAAGTAACATAATAGTCTTAATAAAGTTTTACATCACATACTAAAGTTAAAAAAAACTACTCAAAAACAGAACAAATAAAATCAAATCAATCATCATCATGATCTTATGCTCCACTCGGCCCTGCTCTATCATCTTGTGAACGCCATAGCTCCTCCCATGTCGGAAAATAGGGATATTGTGGTGGCATAGAAGGTGGTCGGGTCACACCCAAATGCGAATAGATACCCTCAGTAAGCTGGGTATGGTAAATAGCATGACCTCGTAGATTATCCAAATATGTTCCCACCCGACTCTGAAAAGGGTCGGTGGGCACTCCTTGCACATACTGCGAAGCAGCACGCTCTCGTTCGACCTCACCTCTAGCCCGCACATTCCGACGCCTTGGCCTAGCTGGTGGCTGCTGTCCCGGCTGCACTTCCTCCTGTTCGTCATCGGTCGGTGGTATAACAAAACGACCCCCGATATTCACCACCGCGCGCATCACACCCAAGACTTGAATGGTCAAGTCTGTGTCCGGGAATCGAGTGAGATTCCTCACAAAGTCAGGGTTCAAAATTTGATATGACCTAGCCAGGCGAGTAACCAAATGCCCCCCAGTAATCGGGCTCCCAGGCCTAGAATTGGCCGCTTTCTTCCCCATAAACCTTGCCAACATATAAGGCAGATCACAACAAACCCCCGGGGTAATAAGTGTCCATAAATAAAATAGATTCTGGATGGGGACCTTATCACCATGATGCTTGTGATTGATTGAAAACGTGATAAGGCGGTGCAAAAATCGGAACACAGGATTCCGTATTTGTGACTCACTCGAGTCACGAGTGTTGTACTCATGGTTAGAAATGCCCCGCCAAAACTGCACATCCAAAGTACCTGGAGTAAAATCCCGCACACATCCAAGCAAGAAAGGAATAAAAAATGGAGATTGCGTCTCCACTTCCGTATAGAGTCCCATACGCCAAGCAAACTCCCGAAGACTACACTCACGATATACACCTCCAAGACGAAACACAAGTGCCCTATTGTAGGTGACATCAAGGGTGCGTTCTTCAAAACAAACGGTAGAAAAAAATTCTACCGACAATTCCCGGAACACGGGTTCTTGAATGGCGAATAGATTCCTCCACCCGTGACAAGTGAACGAAAATTGATCTCCAACATAAGTCTTCGACCAATAACGTTCCAGTTCCACTACCATTCCCACTCTACCCAGCCATCCCCAATCAATAATTGGGGCTATTGCAAACTCCCTATTGTATAACCATCCAAGTTGATTCTCGTAGGTTGTTAGCAACGGTCGGGGAATGTTTTGAGGGAATTGATATAGAGGATGTATGCTTGCTACATCTATCGGGCCCTCTTCCTGCTGGACAGCTCGTCGTGGTCTCATTTCTGCAAACAAGAACAAAGCAAAGCAGCAAACAAATAACACATTAAAACATATATAAAAGGGCCTGCCAGAAGTCACGACGTGGCCAGGCTGCGCCACGTCGTGGAGCTTGTCGAACCCAGATGCTGAATCGGACATGTTTACGTGCGATTTCCATAAAAATAATTCTTGGGGTTTGTTTCTATGGACTTTTAAATAACATGGAAACTAAAATCGGACACTAGATTCAACCAATTTCGTGAATCATTCAAACCCTAATCACGACAACTTGAAATTGGAAGAAATAATTGCAAAATAATAAATAAAACACGTACCAAATGGAGTAATTAGCAAGATCTTGCAACGAATTTAGAAGTATAATAAGAAATTGGCAGTAGGGTCGTGATGTTCCCGTGAGTGCGGCAGTCTTTCAAGTGGGGGATAAGGGGTTTCTCGGTCCAAGGGTTTTAAGCGATTGGTCCCCCCCCCCTGATTTTTAAAGGCCACGACGTGGCGGGCTTTGCCCACGTCGTGGACCTTAAATTTCCTCAGATCGCGAATTATAATTAAGCCCACGACGTGGCTGGCTATGCCCACGTCGTGAGACCTGTCAGATGCCAAATTTTAATAATATTCATCTAATTGACTAATTTCTTTGCAAATATTTCATTATTTAAAGTCCCCTACAACTATTTCTCTGCTTATTACCGGTTTTTAGATGATGAATTGATGTCTTTCCTAATTAAAAAGAAAATAAATAGAAAAAAAAGAAAATTGCAAACCAAACTCGGGTTGCCTCCCGAGAAGCGCTTCTTTTTCTTGGAGTCTTGAGCTGGACTCCGTGCCTTCTACGTTGACTCTTCGGAAGAGTCTACCACCAGGATCTTTTGTTCCTTGAACCGCCGTTTATAAGCTTGAACTCTCCTTTTATACGCCTTCTTTGAATTTTCTTTTTTAGTTTTTCCATCTTCTTCATGCTTTCGTTTTGTGCCCTTTGTGTGTTCCTTGCTCTCCATAGCGTTCCCCTCTTTTTTCACCTCCGGCCTTGTTTCTTTTGAAGTGACTTCCTCTTCATCACTTGTCATTTCCTCGTCCTCTTCGCTCACCCAAGAAGGTGGGTTCTTGTAAGCTATGACTTCAATCAAATGCGGAACAGATGCCCTGGGTTTTGTCCTCTTGGCTTGATGAACTACCTTTATCTCTTCTTCCATAAGCTTTTCCAACTCTTCTAGTTCATTCTCCTCATTAATCGTGAACACTTCTTCTTTATCTTCTTGAAAATCATTTCTTATCCCGAAGACTTCTTGTTCATTTTCAACCCTCAAAGTGAGCTTGGACTCGCGGATATCAACCAGGGCACCAGCACTGTTAAGAAATGGCCGACCAAGGATTATCGGAACATCCGTGTCTTCTTTCATATCCAAGACTACAAAATCTATTGGAAAAACAAATTTTCCGATTTTCACCAAAATATCCTCCACTATGCCTCGGGGTTGTGTCACTGAACGGTTCGCCATGTGAATCTTCATCTTTGTAGCCTTCATCTTCTGAATCTCCAATTTTTGATAAAATGAAAAAGGCATTAGATTAATGCTAGCCCCGGAATCGGCTAAAGCATTAACCTTCATTTTATTCCCAAACTCGCATGGAAGAGTGAGGCGTCCAGGATCCCCCATCTTTTCTGGTGTTTCTCCCAACACAACTTTTGAAATTTGCTCACTTAGAATCACTGTAGACTGTTTCTTTAATTGCCTTCGCGTATCTATCAAGTCTTGCAGTAATTTCTGGTTCTCGGAAGCTTTGGATAAGGAGTCAACAAAGGGAGTATTAATTGGAATCCCTTTCACATGCTTCACAAACTCTAAATGTTCCTTCTCCAGTTGACTAAGTGCTGCACGGGTGGGGAATGGCATAGGTGGATGATAATCTGGAATAGGCTCCAAAGATTTTTGCTCAGACTTGCGCCACGTCGTGGCCAGAGGCGTGCCACGTCGTGGCGAGCCTGGTTCAGCATTCTTTCCATTTTCGATCCTTGATTTCTTGGGCTGCTGCGGTTGTTCTTCCAACGCCTCTAGGAACTCGGATATTGTATCTTCTTCAGTATCGATGGCCATTACGTGAGATTGGGCTTTTACTTCGGGATTCTTCGGGGACAATTTTTCATGGACTAAAGTGGCTAGTTGACCAAGTTGTACTTCAAGGTTGTGGATGGAGGCTTGCTGGTTCTTCATCAAGGTTTGTTGTTCCATGATAGCGGAATCCATGGCATCATGTCTCTTTTCCGAAGCCTCCATAAACTTCATCAAAATGGTCTCTAGGTCGGGTTTCTTCTCGATTGGTGGTTGCTCCTTTTGGTAAAAGCCTCGACCTGTCTGCCTATACTTCTCTTCTTTTTGCTTTTTATACTCTTCATAGGGCAGCCACTCCTTCTTTGGTTTCCTCCAGTCGTCATCAAACTTATCCCCACTAGAGTAGCACACTTGAGCTTTTCTGTTCCCAGACTCATCCATATTGCAGTCCTTGGTCAAGTGTGGACCACTGCATCGCTCGCACCCCACTCTTAGGGCATGTATCGACTGGTCCATTTGTGTTATCCGGCGATCCATGTTATTTAGCATGGCCATGACAGCTGCAATTTCTTCAGTTTGGGTCCCTCCACCGCCTTTACTTCCGTCTTGCCTCGGGTTATGGTACTCGCGAGAGTGTTTCGCGAATTCTTCGATGAGCTCCTTGACCTCCCTTGGATTTTTCTTTGTCAACGGTCCTTGAGAATCAAGGAGTTGTCTTGTCATTACATTGACCCCATCATAAAAAATTGACATCTCTTGCTGCACATTTAGGTCATGTTGAGGGCAATTTCTGAGTAGGCCCTTGTACCGCTCCCATGCTTCGTATAGTGACTCCCCCGTTTGTTGCTCAAAGTTGGCTATCGCCTTCTTGAGTTTGGCTATCTTGGATGGCGGGCAGAACTGGTCCAGGAATTGCTCACGCATTTGAGCCCAAGTGGTGATTGTACCTGGTGGGAGTGCTTTTAACCACTCCTTAGCAGCTCCTTTGAAAGTGATAGGAAGCGTCCTAAGCAAGACTGTATTTCTTGTGACATTTGGGACATTGAAGTAATCAGCAATGTCGTTGACTTCGTCCAGATGCTTAAAAGCATCCTCATGATCCTTCCCGAAAAATGGGATGTCCTTCAGTGCTGTCAATATGTGTCCCTTTAGTTCGAATGTGGCAGTGGCAGGAATTGCGGGTTGGACTAACCCAGGACCCATGTCATCTCGGATCCGCTTTTTGTATGCTCCCATGGACATTTCTTCAATCGCTGCCATCTCGTTCCTTGGCTCGTTCTCGGGTTCACTTGTGTGTTCTTCAAATTCTGGCTCGGTATCGCTTTCGGACTCGGTTTGCACGGGTGTGTGTTCCAAATGCTCAAAATTGCTCTTGTGCTTCGCTGATGAGCTGGACTCTCCTGTCTTCTTTCCCGACTTCCTAGAAAAGGCTGACTTCAATTCTTGCAAGGGTGTCTTTTTCTTGTGAAGTGCAGATTCGGGGTCTTCCAGTGGTGGCACCAAGTGTGTGTTTGAGCTTCTGGTCATGAACTCCTGCAACTTGCTAAACTAAAACGTAAAACTGAACTAAAATAAGAAAAACTAACTACCAAATAAAAAAAAAGATTTAAAAATTTTGCCTGTCCACGTCGTGGCAAGTATGTGGCCACGTCGTGGACTCTGTAAAAATTTTTATTTTTGCTAAAAAATTAACTTTTTGTGGCTGTGTTTCCACAAGAAGGATCGATTAATTTAATGCAAATAATTAAACTACAAACTAAGCCGTTCCCCGGCAACGGCGCCAAAAACTTGATGTGCACAAAAGTACCCACTAATTTTAATATTTATAACCTAACAAACTTAGACTATCTATGCACTTATAGGCAGTGTACCTAGTCAGATTACAGTATAGCTTAGGTAAGTTGGGTGTCGATCACAGGGAACGGTGTTCTAATTAATTTACTTACTATTAAATTAACCTAATTAACAGATTTAATAAAGGGTTTTATCTGATTTTACAAGATCAGATGAACTTAAATCCAATTCAATAAGTAAAAACACACACTCTTGTTTAGATTGAATCCACTTTTCCCTTATGGTTAGCTAACAATTACGGATTACTAAGTTGGTTTTTAATTATATTAGTAATTTAGTTCTATCTTACCAATATTTAACTAATTCATGTCAAACCATGTATGTTCACACATAATTAAACACAGAACCAATTATAGTTGAAAATATGCTATATAAGATTTGTTGTGTAAACGCAATTATGATCACAATTCTCGTTCTCTAGCACAGCTAAACTTTATTTATTCTAATTATTAACTAAGATTGGTCAATCCTAGCTCTAACAATTCAATGTTCACTAAATTATTAGGTAAACAGGTTCATGCAGTTTAATGGTCACTAAGCTACACAGAACATGTAATTAAACAATTAGATAAACAAATATTAACATGCTAGGTCATACAAATCAAGCACAAGCAAATTTTCACCAACTAAGCTTAATCCATAATCATATAACTATTCATAAGTTCAAAGCTTCATCTAGCTAAACAAGAGTAGCTAGATTCAGCTGCTCATTATAGTAATTAAACTAACACAGCTAAAACTAATGAAAGACATGTTCTAAAAATAAACCTTTACTTCTTTTGGTGTTGAAAACCCTCTTCCAGAGCCTTTCTTTTGTTCTTATTCGTCTCCTGGAACTCTTTCTCTTCTGCCACCAGTCTCCCTTTTCGTAATAATCATCAGAACTTATATAATGCTTAAAAACTCGCGCCACGTCGTGGCCAGGTTGCGCCACGTCGTGGGCTTCAAGCAATCCGTATCCTTCAAGGAAATCCTCCGCGTCGCGATGCTTATCTTCTGAACACCCATGCCACGTCGTGGGCTTCATCGCCACGTCGTGAAATTAGCTCTTATCGTGAATTTATTATTTTCTTGTCTTCCAAGCCTCCCATGTTCCCCATTTTGTCACCTTTGGTCCCTTTCTTCGAAAATCCTTTGTATTGACTGAAAATAACAATTTAAACTCATAAGTATCTTTATTCTAAACATATTATCAATTTATTAATAAAAATGTACTTAAATACTGCCTAAAAATAAGTGTAAATATGGCAATATCAGTCTTTCCTTTGGAGTTCTCGGCCGAGAGTAGAAAAGAGAGAAGAAGAGAAGTGAGTGATATGATGGTTGCTTGGAGATTTGAGTTATTGCATAGAGAACCAAAATGTAATAAGGAGGTGGCAATGGAAAGTCAACTCCTCCTTCCTTCGTGTAGTTGGGCCGAGAAGAGGACAAAGGAAGAAAGAAAATTCGGCTTTTTGTTCTTAAGTCCATCTTATGGCCCAATTAGATGATTTTCGGCCCAATTGGTCTTAGGAGAGGGTTCACGGTCCAAAATAAATCAAGAAATGATTTTTATGATCCATTAGGGCTAATTTGTTTTGTTATGGCCCAATAAGGTCCATTAGGGTATTTTATTTCATTATAGGTCCAATATGGCCCAAAATGTTAAAATGAATGGAAGTGGGTCTAATTAGAGCCCATTTAAGAGTTCTAAGCCCAAGATAGTCAAAATTTGAAGCTTATTGGCCCATTGGGCCCAATAAGGAAATCCTAGTCCAAAATGGACTTAAACCGGGATTTCTAGGGTTTCCAATTCTTTGTTGACTATTTGCAGTGCTTGTATAAGGTGTTTGATTGAAGTTTTGTTGTTATTGAATAAGCATCATACATGCTTTCACATTTTTGGTTCACAAAGGTTGGTATAATTGTTGTTGTTAAAAAACATCAAAATTCCTGGTTGTGACAATGTGTGACACCTGATTCCTGATATGCCTATTATTCAAGTATTTTGTGTTTTCTCTGGGACTCAACGAGTTGGAGGCCCAACTCGTCGAGTAGAGTCGTGACCCGCAGACAGTTTAAGTAACCTACTAGATGAGTCGGGGGACTGACTTGGCGAGTAGGTGCTGGTTGAGTGAAACCCAAATCTAAGGGTTTGCATCCTATTTAAACACCTTATCTTAGCCTCCATCGCCCTTATCACCCCCAGAAAGCTGTATATCAAAACCCTAGATGTTTTTGTGTGTTCTAAGGCCATTTTGGTGCATTTGGTGGTTTGTGAAGCTTGAAGAAGAAGAAAGAAGCTTGAGAGTTCGAGTTGGGGCTTAGAGATTTAGAGATCTAGTTCCATTTTTAGCACAATTACGGTAAAATGCCCTTGTCTTGGTCTTCTATGTGTGTTTATTCATCTTTAGACTTGGGTTTTGGGCACATTTAGGGCTTTCCAAGCTATATTCGGATTTGTGGAGTGTCATATGAGGTTTTGACTTTAGATCTGAGTCATTGGAAGGGTCTTATGGCATAAAGGTGCCAACTTTATGGCCATGAGAGCCCCATGGATCTTGTAGAGCACTTTTTATGGCTTTTTGAGCCAAAACTCCCATGCATGTACACCAAGTTTGGAGCTTTACGTATGAAATGGACATTAGGGGGCCATATCTATGCTTTTGTGGTATTAAGGCCCATTAAAATCGATTGTATAGTGTTGGTCATGGATGGAATCGACGAGTTGTTCTTGGGACACGGCGAGTCACAGTGTTATGACCACCAAATCCTTTCTGTGGACAGACCAGTTGTTAAGGAGGAAAGTCCCTTAGATGTTTAGTCACGGAAAGGGACCTGTGAATCATGGGACTCAACGAGTGTATGAACAGACTCGGCGAGTCCAAGGCAATCTCCCAATCTTTGAAGATGGACTCGGCGAGTTGTTCATACAACTCGGCGAGTCATAGACCGAACACATTCTTATGAGGGAGATGAGCTCGCATAGTTCAAGGAGGAACTCGACGAGTCAGATGAAGATGGTCCCGATGGTTTGAATGAAGGAGAACCCGTCGAGTTCTTGCTTGACTCGACGATTGGAGTCGGGGTTGGATTAAATTAGTAGAGTATGGACTCGGCGAGTTGGTGGACTGGGTGCTGACTTTGACTGGTTATGGTATTGACCATGGTTATGGTCAAATGTTCGATTTGATGACTTGAGGATTGTCGTGTAGGGATTAAGGAGTCGCGGAGAGGCGACCTTCATGCCGAGGACAGTTTAGACGTTACACGACATCGAGGTGAGTTACCTTCCAGTAGGAGTGGGTCTAAGGAACCAAGGCCAACCCACTAGTAATTGTTAGTTGGGATGATTATCTTTGTGATAATCGCATGGTCTGTTATTGCTGGATATGCGAGTATGCTAGATTGTTGTATATGTGACTATGCTAGTTTGTTAGTTGCTATGTTATGTGAAATAGTATCCGTAGAAGGGGGCTAGTCCCCGATTCGGTCATTAGGACCAATGGGTAGGTCGGACACCCCAGATATGTCTGACAGCATGATTATGATATGATATTATGTGTTAGTAGTAGGGGTGAAATAGTCTCCGTGTTCGGTTGAGATAGACCGGAGGGTAGGTCAGCACCCCAGAATAGTTTGACATGGGTAGGTCAGCACCCCAAAATAGCTTGACATGGGTAGGTCAGCACTCCAGAACGGCTTGACATGGGTAGGTCAGCACCCCAGAATAGCTCGACATGGGTATGTCAGCACCCCATAATGGCTTGACATGGGTAGGACGGGCGCCCCAGAATTGCCCGACAGTTTGTATGCTATGTGTTGTATGGTATGTGGTATGATGGGGGAATTCACTAAGCTTTGTGTTTACAGTTTCAGTTTTGGTTTCAGGTACCTTTTCATCCAAGGGGAAAGAGTTGACGGGGTAGCAGCGTATCACACACGCACACATGATTTCCGCTTAGAGTTTTCTTGGATTGTACTATGATATTTTATTACATTCAGATGATACGGTTTTGAGACATGATACTACAGTTTTATGTATTGACATGATATTAGAAATGTCTTGATAAGTTATTTTATACACCACTTGATTAAAAATGAAATTTTTGGCCTTGATTTTTGGGATGTTACATGATGAAAGATGAAATAGATAATGAGAGAAGTACCTTTATGACACAAACTCCAAACAAACCTTAGAAGTACCTTTAAGGTACTAGAAGATCCATTGAATGACTTTCCAATGTTGCTTTCCCGGATTAGCCATAAAACGACTTACAACACTTAAACCATGCGATAAGTCGGGGCGAGAACAAAACATAGCATACATTAACGATCCAACTGCACTTGAATAAGTCACCTTTGACATCTGATTAGTTTCATAATTTTTTGTGGAGAAAGTCTAGAAGAAAGCCGAAAATGGTCGGCAAGTGGTGTACTTACCGATTTGGCATTTTACATGTTGAATCGGTGTAGAACTTTGTTTATGTAGCTACTTTGGCTTAAGTATAATTTTCCTATGGATCAATCCCTTGAAATTTCCATCACTGTTTTCTTTGCATCATTCAAAATTTTCATCTCAAACTTCCAGCTAAGTTGGTTTTTCAGTTTGGTGATGACGGACTTGTCTTTTTCAGCTATAAGCATATCATTAACATAGAGTAATAAGTAGATAGGATGATCTTTTTCGAATTTGAGTTAAACACGTGAATCATAATCTGATCTTTTAAAAATTTGAGACATCATGAAGCTATCAAACTTCTTGTACCAATTTCGGGGTGATTCCTTTAAGCCGTAAAGCAATTTCTTTAACCGACACACCAAATCTTCTTTCTCGTGAATAACAAACCATTTAGTTTGCTCCATGTAAATGTTTTCTTGTAAGTCACCGTGTAAGAAATCGGTATTTACATCAAGTTGTTGAAGCTCCAAATTATACATTGCAATAATGCTAAGTAATTTATGAATGGAACTATGCTTAACAACAGGAGAAAACACATCAATAAAATCTATACCGGATATTTGGATATACCCTTTTGCAACGAGTCGTGCTTTGAATTTGGAATCTTCCTTTTTCTTGTACACTCATTTGCACCTAATTGGATTCTTTGCATTGGGTAATTTGACAAGTTCCTAAATTTGATTCTTCTTTAGAAATTCCATTTCTTCTTGCATTGCAGTCATCTACTTGTCAAAATCAGAAGTAGAAATTGTTTCGGTATAGGGTGACGCCTCTTGATAATTTTCAATTTCTTCGACAACCGAGAAAACATAAGATACTGAATTAGAAACATTTGTGAACCTTCTAGGATGTTTAATATCCCTCCTAGGACTATCGGTTGTAATAGAATGAGATGGGGACAAAGAACTTGAAGGAGTCGACAAAACAATGTTACCCGAGTTGAGTGAATTGTCTTGATTTTCGATATTTTTAGAAACAATAATGTGCTCCACCTGAATTTGAGCACTCTCATGGGAATCAATAGAATTAGTAGAAGCCTGATATGTTTCTAAAATATTTGGCGAAGAACCATGTTGAGAATTAACGTGGCTGTTGGGTGAGTAATACATCACAATTTCATTGAAAACGACATTTCGGCTTATAATTATTTTACTTGTCTCGGGATTCCAAAGATTGTATCCTTTCGCCCATGATTTGTAACTAATAAAAATTTATTTAAAAGCTCTAGGGTTCATCTTTCCATTATCAACGTGAGCAAATGAAACACGCCTGAAAATCCACAACTTCAACTACTTTGCGGGCGAACCGAACCAAACATCAATCAGAGTCTTATTGTCCAATGGAATTGAGGGTGAACGATTGATCAAATAACATGTTGTGGAGGATGCTTCAACCCAAAATCTATGCTATAAAGATGCCTCGAATAACGTACAACGATCCATGTTAACAATGGTGTGACTTATCCGTTCGACTACATAGTTTTGTTGGTGCATATGAGTAACGGTGTAGTGAAGGACAATACCTTCGGGTTTGCAAAACGATTCGAACTCTTTTGAACAAAAATTCATCCCATTATCAATCCTTAACTTTTTACTTTTCTTATCGAATTGATTTTCAGTCATAATCTTCCATTCTTTAAAGGCAGAAAATGTGTAGACTTGTTTTTCAGAAAATGAGGTCATATCATTGGAGAAAACATCCTTGCCCTTAATTCTCTTAACATAGAAAGTTTTTTAAAATAACGGAATTAACCCTAGACTTATAATTTCTTATTAATTTATGTAAATTGATTTATTATTATTATTATTATTATTATTATTATTATTATTATTATTATTATTATTATTAAACCATACTTATTTATATAATTAATTAACTGATCATTAAGCAGCGAAAATCCTATAAATATCTTTTTAAATCAAACAAAACCCTAATGGCTCCATGTTTTTATTTATTAATCATTATATACTTATAAATGAAGCATTTTTTCTTGCACCACATTCATTTGAAACTCCTATCTATTTTTCCTTTCACCACATTCATTTGAAACTCCCATGACTTTTCAATTTCTTTCTAATAATAATTATAATTTGGTTAATTAGGTTAAATAAATATCAAACCTAAGATGTAATCATATATAAACTAAATTTCAATATTAAAATAATATATTTACTTCTACTAATAAAGTTATGTTTTTTAACTTATAACATATTATACTTAATTTATTAGTTTTAAAATATTGTTGGATGTAAACAATTATCATTTTAAAGATACAATTTTGGAACAATTTGTATAAATACTTAAATTAATAATTTAAATATAACATTACATGGTCAACTTAAATATAACTTTTTAACTTAAACAACCCAAAGAATATTTTCTAAATAGTTAAAAGTGATAAATTGTTGTGTCTTTCTAATAATGATTATAAGTTGGTTAATAAGGTTAAATAAACTAAATTTCAATTTTAAAATAATATTTTTGTTTCTACTTATAAAGTTATGTCTTTAACTTTTAACATATCATACTTAATTTATTATATTTAATATGATGTTAAATTTAAACCATTATCAGTTTAAAGCTACAAATTTTGAATAATTTGGACAAAATACTTAAAGTGTAAACATAAATATAAATGTCAACTTAAATATAAATTTCAGTTCCACTTAAAAAAACTAAATAATATTTTGTAAATAGTTAAAATTAATAACTTATAGTGATAAATGTAAAAACTAAATTGTAATATCAAATTAACTAAAATATTTTGTAATGATATTTTTATAATCGTTAAAAATTTTCAAATAAGTAGCTTAAAATAAATTACAATAACAATAGTTAAAAAGAACTCTATATAAATGATTATATTGTTACCTTTAAAATCAAAAAATGATGTTTGATGTTTTAAATAATTATAATGATAGTAATTAAAATATTAAGCAAATAAATTTTAAAAAATTAGGTAACAATAATAACAACTATAAATAATATTAAACCATAAATTATACTTAATTTTATTCATGTGTAAGTCGTGGGTAGAAATCATTCAAACGATTGAGATTATATAGTTATAATAGATGTGTATATTATCATATAATTCAAAATAATCTATATATTATATCAATTTAGTATATGAATTATTATATCAAATTTAACAACAACGTTATTGTTATATTTTAAAAAACATATATTTGTATAAACTTCAACTATATAGGTGTTTCTGCGCATTATAATGTCAACTTAAATATAAATTTCAGTTCCAATAAAAAAACCAAATAATATTTTGTAAATAGTTAAAAGTTATAAATTATAGTGATAAATTCAAAAAATACTAAATTGCAATCTCAATTTAACTAAAATATTTCCTAAATGAATTTTTATAATCATTAAAGTTTCCAAATAAATAGCTTAAAATAATTTACAATAACAATAGTTAAAAATAACTCTATAATAATGATTATATTGTTACCTTTAAAATCAAAAAGTAATGTTTGATGTTTTAAATAATTATAATGATAGAAATTAAAACATTACGCAAATACAATTAAAAAAATTAATTAATAATAACAACTATAAACAACATTAAACCATATATTCTATTCAATTTTATCTATGTGTAACTCACGGGTAGAAGTCATTCAAACGATTGAGATTATGAAGTTATAATAGATGTATATATTATCATATAATTCAAAATAATCAATATATTGTATCAATTTAGTATAAAAATTATTATATCAAATTTAACAACAATGTTATTGTTATATTTAAAAAGAAAACATATATTTGTAAAGACTTCAACTATATATGTTTTTCTGCGCAACGCGCGGACATTCGCCTAATATATATATATATATATATATATATATATATATATATATATATATATATATATATATATATATATATATATATATCTATATCTTGGTGTAAGTATTCTTTTAAGACAATCATTGCGTGTTGTGGTTGAAATTTTAATATAAATTATATTAGATTCATATTATCGATCATAGGTTATGAAATGTGATATAGATAGTATTTAATTAGATATTGTATATATGTTTGTATATTTGTGTTGCTTCAAAGCAATAATTAATTAAAAATCATGGATGAGTCATATTATCCATATTATCCATGTAAGTTGTTTTTAAAATGCAAATTATTTATATTATCACTTTATATTTTAGTATATGTTTAACATTTTAATTATAATAATAAGTCTTTTTTAAAATTTTTCTTTAACTTAGTAATAATGATAAGTGGTAAATTATAAAAATCATGGAAGCTCATATATATTATCCATGAAAGTCTCTTTTGAAATGCAAATTGTCAATCTTGTCACTTGATTATTAAGTATATGTTTCGTATTTGAATAATAATAGTAAGTGTTTCTTAAAAGTCTTCTTTAAACTATTAATAATAATAACTGGTTTAAAATTAATGATGAATAATTTTAAATGATGTCAACATCAAATTAAAAATTACATAACGTTAGCTACAAATAAATTGTACTTTAAATGAATCTCATTATTGAAATTAGAAAATAGTCGCTTAAGTAAAAAATTATAATTAATCAATCATAACATTTGTTATAAATAATACTAAATAGATAGTTATATTTAATTTTATTAATGAGGAAGGAGGGTTGATGTGAATGAATAATATTGTTCAAAATAGTTGAGATTATATATATATATATATATATATATATATATATATATATATATATATAAATTAGTGTAAAAATATTATGTCAAAGTTAATGTCAATAAGTAACCATTTTAAACATATATATTTTTTTATATTTTAACAATATGTTTTTAACTTGTGCTGCACAACGCGCGGAAATTTGTCTAGTCATTATCATACATACTTATAAATCTAACATTTTTTTCCTGAATCTCATGTATTTGAAACACCCATAAAAAATTACCAACACCTCATGCATTTGAAACCCCCACACCATTTCACCTTCAAAGTAATTAATCACACATAATCTCATTCCAAGAAAATCACACACTCTATAAGTTCAACACCTCATGCATATCAAACCCCCACATCCTTTCACCTTCATTATATATGTAGTTATATTAGCACATTATTCTTACAAAAAGTCGTCATTTGGTTGAAGATATTATGATTCAAAGGTTTTCATATAGTTGAAGCATTCACGATCCAAATATGATGATTTGATGAAATGGGTTATGTCGCATCGATGGTAATTGTTATATGGTTTTTTCTTTCAACCAAAACAAATGAAGCTTTTCTGTTTTTTCTTTATATTCAATTTCTCATTTGACCTTTATATGTGATTTATATGTACTACTCAATCTTGAATGTCACTCTCGAAACATCAATGTTTTACTTAGAATATCTTTCTCATTCTTCTTTTCCAAGAAAAACATTTTGATTGCAGGTTAGTGAAGAATTATTATCAAGTGTCTAGGGTTGAATGATGTTCAATAAAGAAAGAAGATTCAGAAAACGGATATAAGTTTTTTTTGTTTGAACAAAGTAGACGAATGTTAGTTTTTTCTTTTGATTTAAACGTATATTTATGTAACATTTTTATTTATATATTCAACCACCCAATGTTATTTATTTGATTGTAGTTTTTCTATTTCGATTATGTTTATTTTCTATTTTTTGTTGGGTTATCCTACACAACATATTTACAAGACAATATTTAAAAGATAACATAATTTTTAACATTTGATATGTAATTATGATGACTTATCATGATATGTTCTTCATATGAAAATAATTTATCCATATTACTACGACAAGAATTACATATGACATTTACGAAAATATATATTATATATGATTTGTTTAACATATATATGCACCTATCTATGTTATAAATTTATAATTAAATATCTTTATGTTTAATAATTGAAGAGATTAAAATGATGCATCAAAACCAATTATTTAGACGAATATTATAATAATAATAATACGAATAATAATAATAATAATAATAATAATAATAATAATAATAATAATAATAATAATAAATACACATTTCTAACTACTGTATTGATTTGAAAGTCACACTATAACTCAAGAGTTTTCTAATTTTTGTATATTTATTAGTTACAACTCAATAGTTTTTAACTTATGATTATTAATTAGTAATCACTAATAACTTTTAATTTACTTTCTTTTATAAGGTTGTAAGGTTTTGCTCACTAAAAACATTAATGTATTTGAAGAGATTTGTGATTTAAATATGAAAAGTTAATATAAATGTTATAATAAATGTTTTAGTGTTTTTATGTTATTAAAAGTTGTAGTGTTTATTTTTCATATTTTATTATTATTCGTTGTATATATATATATATATATATATATATATATATATATATATATATATATATATATATATATATATATCTTTTTAATACAAATGCTATAACAGATGTTTTTGTATTTTTATGTTACAAATGTGAGTGAGTATAATACAACCATGTTCAAAATTACTTCCCAACTAAAACTATGTGGTGAGACTATAACTAAAGAAAGACATGAGAGTAGAGAGAACTTTTATTTCAACACTTGTGATGAAATCATCAAGTTTCTAATACATATGATTCACTATTTGTACTATCCAAATAAGATGAAAGATGAGCTATAATATGAATGCACATTATGATGGTGTATTATTACGTTCATAAAACACATTAAAATTGTTGTTACTAATGGTAAATAATGATGGGGAGTTATGGGAGAAATGGAGAATTCAATGGTCATTCACAAACTAATATTTCATAAAAGTTTTTGTATTTTTATGTTACTAAAAGTCGTAGTTCATATTTTTGTTCATACATTTTGTTACCCGTTATATATAGATTATCATACGTTTGATATATAATTTATACAATTTTAAACGGTTTATAAAATTATCAGATAATTGTATATATCACAATGACTTAAAAATTAAAACTATAATCATCATATCATATCATATCATACTATATTATAAAAGAAACATTTTTTTCTTTCACATATTTATTTGAAACTCTCAACTTTTCTTATTTCCATACAATATACTTAATTTATTAACTTAAATATTATTTTAGTTGTAAACATTATCATAAATGGAAGAATTTGTGACTTATCAATATGATATACTTAATTTGTTAACTTCAATATATAGTTAAATAAATAACTTACATTAATATATCAAATAAGCTTAAAAATTTAGTGTAAAATTTAAAACCTAAAGTAAAATATCAAATAATGTTTAAAAAAAATTCAATATATATTTTTTAGCATAGTTAAAAGGAAAACATTAAAGATAATAATAATAAAAAAACCTAAATTGATGAATCGAATTAACTAAAAGATGTCTGAAAACTATATTCTAACAATATATTTTTAATTTGCACCGCGCAACGCGCGGGAATTCGTCTAATTATATCTATATTCCTGTGAAAAGTTTAAACTAAAACCGAGCGCTACAGGTGTCGTCCACAGTGGCGGATGCTCTTTGGGGCCAGAAGGAGCCATGGCCCCCCTGGTTTTGATGTTCCTAATACCTATATATATATATATATATATATATATATATATATATATATATATATATATATATATATATATATATATATATATATATATATAAGTTATGAAATATCACCAAAAGGACTAATTAGGCCCCCTTGTTTTAAACAGTTTTACGTATACGAATTATTAACCATGATACTATAAAAACAATCAAACGAAATTTGCAAAAAATCAAATCTAACCTTGTTTGTTTAGGAAACAAAATCAATCAAAAAAATACTCTTAAAACTCTATAAAAATCCACCAATCTATAATCTAATAAGCTTTTCATTTAAGAAAACAATAAATAACAAGAATTTATTCTGGCAGTCGGGAAAAGAAATCTCAAATCTATTCGGAAACGTGACCACCGCCTTGAGCCTCCTCACTTGTTGTCGGATTGCTCGCCATTCCAGTACACATACACAATCTCTCTATGTTGGTCACCGGACTACTCGCCGCTTCCTTATGATCTCTCTGCTATTTGTCGATCACATAATTGTCAGCTCCAACTTTCACTCTTTTTTCCTCACCATCACCAGAGTAACAAATAAGGTGTGTGTATTTGGTATTACTTTTATCTTTTTTCTCGATTTCTTCATGTCATTAGTCGATATGTAAAAAAATATTGTGCATATCTATCTAAAAGATATGAAAAGACGTAAGTCTAAAAGCTGCAAAAAAAACCAACTTTTACTTTATTGAATAAACAAATTTACTTCTTACTTCTTACTTCTTATTATTTGTTATTCTTCTTAAATGTAAATGAAAGAGAATTAAAATAATCACTAAGATTCATATAGGTAAAACATAATATGAGGAATTACAATCGTATATGGTAAGTAATATGTAAAATATAAATGTATAGTTAGAATATATGGTAAGTAAAATGCAAAATATCAAAGCAAACAAAGTAAAGATATTCCTTAGTATGGTTAGAATTAGGGGTGTGCAATAAACCGCATAAACCGCCCGCACCATACCAAACCGTACCGCATAACGCGGTTTAAAACACTCGCGGTATGGTTTGCGGTTTGTATTTTTGTTAAACCGCATTATGTGGTGCGGTTAGCGGTTTACGATTACAAAATTAGGGTTTAAACCTCACCGCATTAATAAAATCAATTAATGATTATATATATATATATATATATATATATATATATATATATATATATATATATATATATATATATATATAGAGAGAGAGAGAGAGAGAGAGAGAGAGAGAAATTAAATATCCTCCTACCTTTTGATCCTACCAATCCACATACCCATTTAAATGATGACATGTGTCATATTTGTATCCTAAAATATCCTAAAATCTCATTAAATGAGCATTAAATGTTACACATGTCACAATTTCATTGGGTAGGAGGATATGTAGGAACAAAAAGTAGGAGGATATTTAATTTCTCATATATATATATATATATATATATATATATATATATATATATATATATATACTAGTTGTGAGACCCGTATATTATACGGGTTGATTAAAACAAAATGTTAAGTACGAACGATTAAATAGAAATTTTATTTGAATTTGAAATTGAAATAAGTGAAAATTATGAGAAAAAAAACATGCAAAAAATAAATAAATTAAAATTATGTGTTTAGTGTGTATTAAACGGGTTAATTATAACAAAATGTTAAACATAAAGGTTTAAACTGTAAATTTATTTGAAATTTAAAATTTGAAATTAATAGTCATTATGGTAGGTTTAATTTATGGAAACTAAATTAATAATATATAGAAAATGAAAAATTAAAGTAATGACAAGTGGAAAATAAATATATCTCAAATTATGACAAAATGACATGTGGCTAATTTTATGAGAGAATGACATGTGGCAAAGTCATTTTCATTTATTAGGGTATATATATATACTAGCCATGTACCCGCGCAAAGCAGCGGCGACAAATATATCTTCCGGCAATTAGTTCCATTCGGAAATTGTGCTAGTTAAAAGATTTACTATATATGTCCATCGATGTTGACAGTTTAGACGCAGGGGGGGGGGGGGGCATTTGATGGAGAGAAAATTTTTGCGATGGAGTAAAATGCGATGTTGACAGTTTTGTTTTGCAGTTAGTTTCATTTTGTTTAAGTTAGACAGAGTACTAATGGGTTAAGATGTTCGTTTGTTGATTTCTATTTCCGATGTCTAATCTTTTATTGCTTAGTATGCCACATCACAATGGAGTTTTTTTTGGCGTATTTATATTGTTGATGAATAGTTATTATTGGTGTAATGCAGCGGGAGGCGGGTAAGACTGTGAATAGTTATTTTCGGCAAATAATTTCCCTTGGGTGTGTAGTTTCTTTTAGAGTTTAGGTTTACAATTTAGTGATTAGGTTTTTTAAGGTTTACGGTTTAATAGTGTCTAACGGGGAAGTTCTATTAATATAATAAGTAAAAATTCTAATTGAAGTCTATAAGTGTCTTATTAATATTTTGTCATGCAAAATGTCATTTTGGTTGTAATGTCATCTTTCTTTATTCGAATAAAACTTTGAACAATGACTTCAAATAGTTTTCTTTTGACGAATTATGTCCAAGTGACGATTAGTTCTTTCACAGTCAACTCTAAAGGTTGATTGTGTTGCGTAGGTAGATTTTTATTTTAGGGTTAAGCTTCTTGAATATAATAATAATAATAATAATAATAATAATAATAATAATAATAATAATAATAAATTGAGAAAAATATGATTATTTGATAAGAGGTTAAGATTTAATCTAAAAGTGTTTTAGGTACTGAAAAGCTTGTTTTTATGAAATAGTGCAAGGGAGTCATTTAATCTCCCCACGAATTTGAAGACAGGTTACACTGTACTCATTTTGAATCGAAATTGCATTATCATTTTTTTTTATTTGTTAAGTTTCAAATAAATAGTTTAGGATGTGATATTTGTCATAAAATCATTTTGGAAAACTTTTGACATGGCATCTAATATTTGGTCTAAACACTTGAATACCACTCTTATGTCTTATATCTTCTTTAAAACCAACATCCACAACTCTATAATCAACTTCATTAAATACTAAGACCCAAAAAACTATGTTACATGTCCATTGATTTCATTTTGCGCAAGTCACGTCCGAAACAAATTTAAATAAAGATGAATTTGAAAACCTATAGTATATCCTAAACAACAATTGTTTCCAATATAGTGTATAACTAAAAATATCATTAATTGAGAAAAAAAGAAATAAACATAGTCACACAATTAAATAAACAAATATTGTAAATATAGTTATTTAGGACATACATAAATTCACACAATATGAATGCATAACAAACATCCATAACTCTATAAACAAAAAATATAGTTTTAGTTTTTAACTAATATAGATTATTATAGACAAAGTATAAACTTACACCGGTAAAAAAATAAGTAATCCTTCTTTGAAACTAAATAACGTGTCAATAGTGCCAACTGTGAAGATGAAGCTTACAGATGCAATTTTAAGGCCCAAATTCGCCCTATCTTGCCCCTTCCTGTATATCTTGATCCCTTCCCCTTATCTCGCCTAAGGTTTAGAAGTTTCTATAATACCCATGTTCTCTAACTTGCAAAACATCATTCTAAAGCGTTCTAGGAACACCCTTTAGATCTTGCAAGTAGTTCCCTAGACTCCTTTGAAAACACTACAACAAATAGTAATATTATGATTCATTTAGTTATAAATTCCTAAAAATACATGAAATGATGCTAATTTACAAATACCTTTTCATCTACCATGTAACTATCTCAAAATCTTGTCATTGTCTATGTAACGACGACCTTACTTGAACAGGATCTGTTCTATAGGCTCGTACCTCTGTATTCTTGATTCCTAAGAAGACAGAAACCCATGTCTCGTTGATGAACCACGACCATGTTGCCAGATCGTGATTAACAGAGCTTCATGGTCTCGGCTATGGCTTAGTAGATGATCATTGCCAATCCATCTTGATGGGTCCTGGCATGGCTACATGGTTGTCTGACAGATAGCTTAATCTTTTAAGTGGGTTAGATCTGATCCCATATCGGCTGGGAAGGAGAACTAAACATTCCTTATAAGGGGTGTGGATACCTTCCCTATCGCAACGCGTTTTAAAGTCGTGAGGGCAGCAGATCCCATAAGAACTCTGCAGTTAAGCGTGCTCGGGCGGGAGTAGTACCAGGATGGATGACCCCCTGGGAAGTCCTCGTGTCGAGTGGCCCAAAGCGGACAATATTGTGATACGTGCCAGAGGGGGATGTTACAAATGGTATCAGAGCCAGGGCACGGGTCGATGTGTTCGACGGGGACGTTGAACCTTATAATGGGGGGTGAAAGTGGGTTAGATGCGATCCCATATTGGCTGGGAAGGAGAACTAAACATTCCTTATAAGGGGTGTGGATACCTTCCCTATCACAACGCGTTTTAAAGCTGTGAGGGCAGCAGATCCCATAAGAACTCTGCAGTTAAGCGTGCTCGGGCGAGAGTAGTACCAGGATGGGTGACCCCCTGGGAAGTCCTCGTGCCGAGTGGCCCAAAGCGGACAATATTGTGATACGTGCCAGAGGGGGGTGTTACAGTCTGCACTTTGTTTGTAGAATTCTTGAATCCTCTTTATGTCATCATTTTGCATCCAAAACTTTATATTAATGAAAACAAAACTCATGGAGTTTCTTTGTAAAATCATTCCAAAAGTAAGATTACAAATAATTTAGTACCTGATCAGCAATTGTGCCAATAAGCTGCTGCTTAAAAGTTATGGCCTTGGCAGTTGAACTGATACATTTTGAACAGTTCCTTATTTTTTGTTAAATTAATCCGTAACTCAAATGTTTTCTACAAAATAAAGGTGAATGTTTTGAGCTTTTCTCATTTGTATGTTCCATAATTGAAACACTATGATCGATCTAAACATTGGAAAAGGCAAAAAAAAAAAAACAATTAGATATAAATGGAGTAATCGTCGCAAAATCCAAGCAATCAGATTCTGAGAACATGCAAAATCCAGATCCTATGGATGAAAACATAAACAAAAACTAAGACTGAGATTTATTGGAAGTCAAACCATCGATAGGCTTCACGCATCAGATCATGTATGATTGTGGACGCATTCCAGTGAGAATAATAAGAATAAGAGGAGCAATGGTTTTAGGTAGAATAAGAAATTATAGGGAGAACAAGAAGAGGGGCAGCGATTTGAGGGAGAAGAAGCTGTTACGGAGATCATGGATGCTTGAATCGATAGATTAATGGATTTGGAGTAGTATTTGAATTTTGAATTTGATTCGAATATGGGTTGATTAATTCAAATTTTATCAAGAAACAAAGTACCGATATACGGGGGTGGATAGAACCGGATAAAAAAGGTTAAAAAACTTATGATGCATTGTTCGATTATACTAAAAGCTCATAAGGTTGGACATTTAAAATTTAATATTATTTTAATGATGATTAGTTGTACTATCAGCATAATGGTTTGGACGTCTTAAAAATATTATTATTATATTGAATCTATTTATAGAAATAGTTAGATTTCTTTTATAAGATAGTAAAGATATTGAAAATATTTTGCCATGTCCTAAACTAGTGACATTATCTTAAGTTTTTAAAATGTAATCTTAATTAATCCATAATTGAACGCAGTTACCATATATTTTTGTCTCAAATTCATTTTCAACTAAGATTCAGTGACAATTATTTTATGGTCACTATGTTTTCTTAACTTATGTATATTCATAAGTAGTTAATGATCACAATTATTTGACCACCAAATTTCTTAAAAACCACTTAGTGAGCCGTTAGTGACGACAATGATAGTATTATCATTAAATTTAAAATAAATAATTAGTTAAACCGCATGTAAACCGCATAAACCGTCTGCACCAAACCGCACCACATAATGCAGTTTTGAACATTCACGGTGTGGTTTGCGGTTTCTAAATAACTCAAACCGCATATGTGGTGCACTTTGCAGTTTTGACTCTAAACCACACCAAACCGCACCGTGTACTCTTCGTTAGAATTTTATAATATAAATGTATCTATTAATTACCAAATTTTTATTTATTTTGTTACATTACTTAGTATTTTTGTTAAAATTATTGTTTGTTAGAATATATCGTTGTTTCTTAGTAGATATTTGCCGTTATGTTCGATTATTATGTAAATGTAGTTATTTGCTAACTTTTATGTAGCTAATATCATTATGAAAATCAATCAATATTTAAAATGTTATTTATCGTTTATAATAAAAAAGTCTATTATAAGTGGTTCGTTTTGAAAATTTGATATCGGCCCCTCTAGTTCTAGTGCTCGTGTTCCGCCCCTGGTCGTCCATTCTTTTTTATTTCTCCACACTACGTTGCTCTTTATTCCCTTGGCTATCCCTCTGTTACTCACTCAGATCACACCATAGAACATCCTATCTCCTGTTAACTGATAACCACCATAGACCTTTACATGACGACGATCACCACCCCACTAAGTATCCGTTGATCACTATCCCCACTAAACTACATATCACTTTCTTCCATTGTTTTCATCACCAAATCCTATCTTTGTTTGATTTTGTATTCAAGAATCAAGTAAAAAGGAGTGGAAATGAAATCGGAAACAATACTTCATCTCACTAATTTTCACCATTTGAGCAAGAGTTGTTTTCGGCCTTCACCATCTAAGCAGGTGTCGTCGTCGGCCTTCAAGCCACTCCATCTCTTATGCGGTGAGGTTTATGTGAGGGCAACAATAATACCTTCAATTCGGTTAGAGTTTATTTTGATTTTTTGGATATGTAGTGTGGGTTTTCTTCTAACTAATTAATGCTAGATTGTGGTATGGTTCATGAAGTTAGTTTATATTGATCGAATTTTTAGGGTTCTTAAATATTGATATGCATTCTATTGAATTCTCAAAGCGTCATGCTTAAACATCGGGGTTTTTGTTTGTAAGTGATTAAGGATTTGTAGTGTGTAGAGGGTTCGATTGTGCTTCTTCACTATTTGGATTTAGGTTTCAAGATCTTTAGGTTCATTAGTTTGTATACATGGTTGTGAAAATAGATGGAGTTTGACTTCTTTTTTTCTTGAAACCAATGGAGGATAGTGACGTTGTGAAAGGAGAGGAAAATGATGGGTGTTGTGGGAATGGTGGGACCCTAGTAGTTTAATATTATTAATAGAAACAAATAAAAAAGATAAAATAAATTCAAAAGGATATATAAGTCTTTTTATATGGATAAGAATCAACCATCATAAAAATTAAAACCACATGGACGGATGGACCTTCCTAAAAAAAAAATAGAGATCAAACTTTATATTTTAAGAAAATAGTTCTTTTACTTTCCTTCGGTTATTTTTCCACAAAAAAAAAAAAAAAAGGATAGAATTAGATTTTTTGCTAGAGGTTCCAAAAAAATGAGATCCTATTTTATAGGATTCTTCTCTAGAACAAATAGCAAATGCAGACTTAACAGTTGGAAATCAGAATATTGCTTCATACATGTAAACAGGACTCATCCAATCCCATTAAGAACTATATCAACTTAATATGTTGAGAGCGATTTAAAAAATCCTTAGATACATTACAGACACAAACAAAAAGATTGTTTACAGCATCGAACTCTTTCCACAAGGCATTCGATTTATTATAGCAGTCAGATAAAATGTCAGAGCCCTGTTTAATAAAGTACAGCAAGATTGTCAAGATCACTGTTCAAATCTTAGGATCGTGAGAAACGACCCGGTTCGTTATTTATAGGATCCAGTTTGAAGTGAGATCAGCCCTGGCCCATGGGATGTCATCTCTGATCCTATCTCCAACTTGAATTCGGAATATTTACCAATTACCCTGTGTTCTTTTGAATTTCGTCAAACCGTTAAGTGTAAACCCTAGAAAGCTAACTCCTACCTTCAGGCTTCAGCCACCCAAAAAAAAACCAATCGCAACCTAAAAATCCATCCCATTCCCATGAAGCTCGAAATTGAAGCCTAAAGGTTCGGTTTTACCTGTACATTACCGAGCTCCGAACTTGAATCCTTGAACAGAAGTCGAGATTGAAGCCACTCAACAAGAATCAAGGTTCGATTTTCATTGCTTCAACATGATCATCTTTCTTTTCTTTGAATGTAGTATCTGATTGCAGATGCTCATCTTAAAATTAGCTTTCATTTGATCATTGCAAATGACCATCTTAAAACAGAAACAACTCCTTTTCTTTAGTTGATAATAATCTTGATTTCAAATGGAGTGTGCAAAGGTAAGATGTAGGGATTACATTCCAATATTTAGTGTCTAATTTGGGACTTAACTTATTCCTTACTTATTAGAGAGGAGGTACTAAAGATAAAGAAAAAGGAAAAGGATTATGCTTTGTGTGTTTATTCCTTACGTATTAAACTAAATTAGGAACAAGACCTGAAACCAAATCTAGAATAATGAAGACTTTGAGAAAACAATGTCCAGATTACAATATCATATGTATTTTCTATTAGCCGATGTTTAAAGCATTCATAAAATACATCATAAATTATGTCAATCGTTGATATAAAGTCATTAGTTACCAACAATCCCATATTATAAGGGACAAATAGGGAACTTGGTTTTCTAAATTACTTAAAGAAAATTAAATTTACTAAGAGAAGCCACTTTTAAAAAATTTCCCATGCATATATGCTCTTTCTTTGCTATAAATAAGATGGGGAGTTTAGCATTGTTATCGTAAAGAGAGAAATATAATTATCATGGAGGCACTTGAAGTACCTGAACACGGGCATCCATTAAAGCTTATTGATTTGCATCGAGAATACAAAGAAGAAGAAGAAGATGATGATGATGAGGGTGGTGATCCGATTACAAAAATAGAGGGGTTTGGAGGTGCCACATGTGGGAGGTGTAGGGAAGAAATACATATGTACCACAGGTACTACTACACATGCACCATATGTGATGATTTCTCACTTCATAAATTTTGTGCTGAGCTCCCGTCAACATTAGAGCACCTATCACACCCATCATATCCTCTTCGCCTGGTATCATTTCCATATTCATATGTAGATTCATTTCCTCGGATTTGTAATATTTGTAAGAGAAATCACAAGTCTACAGAACTTCGTTACAAATGTCATAATAGATGTGATTTCTCCATTGATGTCAAGTGTGCCTTGGAAATAGGAAAAAATATCATCTATCATCCATGCCACCCTCACTTGCTAATTTGTGCTATCCCTAAGCCAATATTATGCGAGTGTAGTGCTTGTGGGAAGGAACATAAAGGGGTCTTCTATCAATGTACCACTTGTGGTGGCTTCACCATTCACAATGATTGTGCTTTCCTACCGGAAAAATTGCTCATCCAAGAGAGAACAGATGGTGCTTTTCATCATACTCATCCCCTCAGCATTTCATATTCCTTCCCATTGATTGATCAAGATGCCAAACATCGTCCTAGATGCAGAGTATGTGGTGATGATTTCCGTGGTACGCAAAATCTTTGGATCTACAAATGCGATAGATGTCTATACTATGCCCATCTGGATTGCGTGAGAGTGTCGCCTCCAACTGCTGGTAAATCATATCATTTGTTTTTTACTTTCACAATTGCTTTCCATTCCTTACTTATTATATATCAATTTGTAATTAAATTCTTTTTATATATAGTACAAAATAACAAACTCTTAATTACCAATTTATTACCAGGCTTTGGGAAAACCATTAAAAATTATGAAGATGTTGACCATCCTGGTCTTCTCCATCTCCCGTTCCCCGATGAAACATACAGCCTACCAAAACACTATTTGTTTTTCCAACAATCAAGTATTGATCATCATCATAATAAGATTAAGGTGGATGATCACCTAACACATGACAGTCATCAACACCCTTTAATTCTAGTTGATGGTGAGACACAAATTGATATTGATGGCCAAACCCCCTCAAACATTAATTTTTCATTATCAATGTGTCATAACCCAATGAAAAAGACCCAGCTGCTATGCAATGGATGTCTCAGACCAATCACAGATACCATGTGGTTTTATGTGTGTGCTCAACAGAGTTGCAACGACTTTGCTCTCCATGAATGGTGCACTCGACTTCCCCCAAAAATAGAAAACCACCCATCCCACCCACAACATACCCTCCATCTCTTATATTCAAACGACCTGCCTCGCTATTTCGGTGTGTTCTATTGTGATGTTTGTCGTCTGCCTTGTAATGGATTTTCTTATCGTTGTGTCGAATGTGTATATTGTGTTGATGTTACTTGTGGGTTTATACCTAGAGAAATCACACATGAAGCTCATCCCAATCACATCCTTTCATTAGCTCAAAATAAAAATACAAGTGCTCTTTGTCTAATGTGTCTCCAACGTCTTTCTCTAGGACGATTTTCATTCTATTGCAACACATGTTCTTTATGTATACATCTCGAATGTGCTTTGTTATTACCCGAGACAATCAGGCACAAGTATGACAAGAAGCATCCCATGCACCTAAGTTACCTCCCAATTGAGAATCACAAGAGTGAATACTTTTGTGAAATTTGTGAGAAGGATTTGAATCCTCATGCATCTTTCTATCATTGTAAAGATTGTGTTCAGTCTATACATACTGAGTGTGCTTCGTTAATTCTTCAATGCGAGACAGAGACCTATGTCGTGCATACCGCGTGTCCAGGAGGTACTCACTCTTATGTTAATATAAAGTTTGGAGGCATTTATAACACCAGTCGTCATGAACACCCTGTCTTGTTTGCTCAAGGTATCATTTCAGATGGTCAATGTAGTACGTGTGGTATGAGATTACAATATAACATGATCTTTAAATGTCTCGAGTGTAAGTTTGCAGTTAATTACGAGTGTGGGTTGCCGTTCTATTAAAAAACAACAGAGTGTGGGTTGTCTGCATTTGATTACGTTGTTGAGAGCCTATCACCAAAATATTATTGTCAAGTTTATGGTTTCTCCCATATATATGCTTGAAACCACAATGATATTTGTAATTGTCACTACTTTCTTGTATTTTCTCCTCGTTTATGTCATAACATGATACAATACAAATAATTAATTTGATGCATATGTGCTTTAGTCTTGCGATCTTTTTGTTCAATCTTTTCAGTTTCTTATTTGTGTATAAAAAATCAAATAAATTTGAGAATTAAATTATATGCACTATTTTATCTAATATTTTTAGAGGAACAAAAACAAACAAACATAAGCCTACTTACTTTTTGAAATTTTGGAATACCTCGAAACATAAAATCATAATCCATCATAGCGACCGGCATGGACCATTTCTTATGCGTTGAACTCGTAAAAATTACTAGGAGTTTAATGTGTTGCGCATAACATTTTACGTTAAATTCAATTTTACCAATTAAATCTTATTAGTGGCGGAGAAAAAAAATTGATAGATAGTATAAACTAGATTATGGCCCACGTTAAACGCAGTGGAACGCATAAAAAAATAAGATAAAGTTACATAAAGAGACTACGTGTTATGGATTATTATAATGTATAAAAAAATAAAACAAAATGTTTGATTATTTAAAATTGTGAAGAACTTCTTTGTAGATAATATTTTTTGTTTTATTGGTTAGACGACATTCCTCGTCATATATGAGTTCCTTCAAGTCTTTTTTACTTGTTACGCGAGAAACAGTTACATATAACTGACCATGAGTGAAAAATAGTATATATCAATTTCTCAATACGATTATGGAAGGAATAAATGTAGTATACAAAATTAGATTCGTGATACCGGGCATGGTGTGGACAATAGTATATATCAAAGGAAAATACCACAAATAGACAAAAAATGGGGGTGAATTTCTAAATTTAGTCATAAAATTTGATTTTTCCAGCTATAGACATACATTCCGCGGAGGACCCTCCGCGGAATGACGTCATCTCTGCGGAATGGATCTTAGTTTTTTTTTTTTTAATATTTTTTTATTCACATCGATTCTTCGGGGTTTATGTTAATTCCCCAACTAATTATTTTCAAATAAAGATTATAATAGTATGATAATCTTTTCTTAAAAATAATTAGTTTGAGAAATGAATATAAACCCCGAAGAATCGATGTGAAAAAAAAACATTAGAGATCCATTCCTCGGAACTACCTCCGCGGAGGTACAGTAGATTTATTTACGATTTTGTCATTCCCCGGAGCTACAGTAGATTCCGCGAAGCTACCTCCGCGGAATTCATGTCTATATCCGGAAAAGTCCATTTTTATGTCTATTTTTTGAAAACACTCCCCATTTTTTGACTATTAACGGTATTTTACAATATATCAAACACTCAATACGAAATTTAAAGTTTTTATTCTATTAACATATTGAAACCATGTATATTTATAAACATTTAAGCACTGAAAATATAAAGATAATATATAAATAGGAATTGTACCATTTATGATGTCTGGTGTGGATGGGGAATAGCTAATGGGTAAAACATTACTATTTATTAAATCTAGATTGTTATTTGTTGCCTGTGATAGCAACATTTAAACAACAAAAACTGCCCCAAAAATAGCATAAAATTAAAGAATGTAATTGTGTAGGGGTTAAATGCCAGGGAACTTCAATGCTATCTCATCTTAGAGCTCTTTTTTGTGACATGATGATGTGATGTCATTTCTTATAAAAAAAAACATAGATTCTATTTTGAAATGTTGCTATCTTTTAATTTAACAAGTGATTAAAACATTTGGTTGCGGAATGAGAAAATCCAAGTATTAATGTTTCAAAATAATATAGCTATTTAAATACTAAATAATTATTTTTCTCAGAAACAAATATTTAATTTGATGTTAAGTCGATTATGTATTTAGTCACGAGAAAACTTTCGATTGCAAAGCTAACGCTATATCTTTATTTATTGTAAGGAATTATATGTATTAATATTTATTCACGTACTATAATTAGAGAAAAGAATCATACGACAAGTTAAGCATGAAAATATTTGTCCAAAGTGATTAATTTTATCATAATCTAAATTAAAATAAAAATTTGAAATTAAAAAAAAAGATAACTAAAATCCATACTTATAAATTAAAGTAATGTTATTATACAAGATAGCTATTTAACCTTACCTCAATTGTTATTACAATTTCTTCATGTTTCCATCAAAATTAAAAAGAGTTTTTACAAACTTATTTTTAAATCTATTTTACTATGTTGCACTGATTGATTAAATAATTTTTTAATCATGATTTAAAAGATTTTTGGTATTTAAGAGAAAAATAAACATTTCTATTAGATTATGCAAATAAAAGTTTGCCTTTTTGAGGGAGGAGATTGAATAACAAAATTATTGCCAACAATTTACAACTTCCGCTAGAAAACTGCAATAGGAGTTTATTTTATAATCTTTGCAAAAGTGTAATAACCAAAAATGGGCATGTCTTCATGTATGTATAGTGTGGTTCTCTAAAACTATTTTGCAAAACTGGAAGCAATTGTTGATTCACAAGCAAAACCCAACATATATTGATAGGAGTTTAAATCAGGATTTCCTTTAATGAGCTTTAATCTGATTCAACTTTAGCCTCTTCAATATCTGTTCAACAAACACCAACAGTAAAAAGATTTGTAGTTGCTTTTATGATGCGATAAAGATTATTAACATAAAGAGAAATACTAAATGTAAGCAATGTTTTGGGAAGGCGAAAACAATAATCAAATTACACCGACCAAATAAACATGATGTTAATTGTAAGACACCACAAGAATAATTCAGCAATAACATGTTATTTTTCTTTATATGATCACTGTTATGCATAGAAAATGACTTGTCATCTACTAATACCAAATGAAAAACAACAAAAAATGTTACAGACTAAGAAAAAGGGACTTACAAAATGTGCAGTGGATGAAGGACTTGTACTTTATGTAGATTATTTATTTAGATCCTAGCGAATAAACTTGAAAGTAGCATGTTATATTGAACAGATCAATAATAGTATATTGTCATTTCTTGAATTTATCTCGAAAAAGCACTAAATGACTAATGATTAGCAACAAAATTTTAAGTGTTGCTGAATTATAGCATCCAACTTTCATTTTCATTACAAATATGTCCTTTCAATCTAACATCTAATGCAGTTTGCTCAAAAAATCTAAACTAAAGAAAACAATCATTAAATATTTTTACAATGTAACCGAAATTAACCCACATAATATGGATTGTCAAATCTCTCGATCTGAAATCAATCACAATAAAAAAAATCATATTTTGTAGGCCACAAACTTAAAATAAAGGTGTGCTGAGTTGAATCATTGAGTAATAAGTTGCACCACATGAAAACAGACAATTATACAGTTCAATAAAGATTAAAATTGTCAAAATTATAGCTTTTGAAAGTATATGTTGCAAAGATTTAACACTAATAGTTATTTCATTGGTGGGGCTCTGGTTGGCGATGTTTATAATCCATTGAAAAGAAACCAAATTGACATTTTAAATAAAAAGTAAGGGCTTGGGGGATCAAGACTCAATAGTTCATACATGTTTTGGGATTAAGAGATTTTATGCGTGTATGTTTGCTTCATCAACAATAAAAGTCGTTGCATAAACAACATTTATACAAATACTGAAATACTTAAAAGTTTACTATTTAAAATTAGGTAAAGGAACTCATGTGATGAAAAAAGGCTTATACATGATTTATCTTTGATGATGGCTAACCAAAAAATGTTTGTAGATGGGAAATTGAAATATAAAAGCTCAAACCTGTTAAACCAGAAAATCAAAATTGATAGCAAACAAAAGCAAAAAAAATGATGAGAAGATGCTCACAGGTTCAACAGTAGTTCTTCAATTTCAGGTGCAAAAATGAAGTGTTTTTTTTAATGTCATTGAAGGGAAGATAGATAAAACAGACCTGCAACAAAGCCAAGGAAATAATGAGGCGTGTTAGTTTTTGATTCTGATCCGATGGAAAAAATTCAATTCTATCAGATTCCATTAAATTTCATATTTGATGGATTTTACCATTCACTGTGATTGACAAAAGGAACTCAATTCAATTCCATTCTTATTTTCATTAAAGTTAGTGAGTTCCATTTGAGGATTATTAAAGAAAAGACACAAAAAAGAATAACCATAATTTCAATATGCAACCGGGATATGATCATAAAGATCAACACACTATACCTCTAATTTTACATTTCCTATTGAGGAAAAATAGCTAACATCCAGTAACATATCTATCTGAGAAAAAATTCAGTCCAATGGAGCAAATGCTGTAAGGCGAAAAAAATCAACATAAAACCACATGAAATTTTGCCCTATATGATAAGAACCTTCCCCTTCCTTGAGTCTAAGGTTTAGCCAACTGAAGATCCTTATTAACCTATAAAAAAGATACTTTAGTTATGAAAGCTTCATAGATAAAACTTGGCATCCATTATTACAACGCGAATCTAGAACAAAGTCGACCTTCATTTTTTGGGTTTGTCATTCCAACCTTCTTATTTCGAAACAAAATCTTGAAAACTATGTAGTTTGAATGGAAAATAATAAAACGCCTCAAGGTAAATGCAACACCCAAACCTTATGTTAGAGCTAATGGAAACCAGCAGCCAGAGCCACGAGTTTGGGTGTTGAAGTTCACCCACAGAAGGTTCAAATGACTAAAATAAGACAAATTTAAAAAATGACAAAGTTAGAGCCATAGAGCATAGTATAGCATATGTAAAAACTAAAAACATCTCTTTTTCACCTTCAAAAACACAACTTATAAGTTATATCAACAATAATCTACTAACCAAAATACATTAAACCTCATAAACCGTATACGTGACAAGTAACTCATATTTTTATTTATCTTCTTTCATTTCAAAAGTCAACTGTTGACTTAAGTAGGAAGAAGTGGCTGTGTTGCATCAAAATCTAAACGATGAATAGCCTGAAAAAAAAGCAAGTATTATAGATTTTATATATAAGTACTCAAAATATTTATTAAAGAAAAATGAAAAAAAACAAACATATTCACACCTGCATCTTGAATTCCAATTCTATCGGAATCACATACCTGGTGCATTGAAATAAAAACAGTAGAAATTCCTAGCAAGAAATTTATAGTCAAAGTATGACCAAACAAAGTAGCAGATTCAACGCCTGTGAAAATTGTTGCAACAGTCGATGAATACTTTTTTAAAATTGTATCTGCATGACACAAACAAAACATATAAATAAATTATATTTTGAATTTTTGTGAAAGAAATATAATTTATTTATTTTACTTTACCTGCATATTTGAAGAAAAATGAGGATAAAATTACTTGCCCTGCATTGTTTATAATCAAAAGCATAGTAGCTTTTGAACGTCCACGCAAAATATCAAAGCTTTCAGGGCCTAAAAAATAATAATATAATTGTTTTGCATAAGCTTTCACTTCCATTATTTTGTTGTTCAAAGACCAAATTACTCTTTACATTTTCTTTTTGTAATTACCTTTGATAACAACTGTTCCAAATATCCCAAGAAAACTGAATATAGCAGCATATCCATACAAAAACAAATTTTTTAATCGAACAATAGGATATAAAATTACAACACAAAATATAACGAAACTTTAACTAATATAATATTGAGATCACCTGAAGGTATATGCTTGTGTCATATTGACTTTTCAGTACATATTCATTGAAGACAGAAGCCAAAGATGGAACAGTTACCTTTACAGAAGTTAAATTGATTAATGTTTTTGTAGATATATAAAATTAAGATAAATAATGGTAAAAAAATACAACTTACAAAAATGAATATATAGATATATGAACTCATTTCAAGTGGCACACCCATTCTACTACTTCCCTCAGGTAAAGCTTGCATTTGATTTATGCTAATTCCAATAAGCAACAGAGCAAGAGTCTCCCACTAAAAAAACATTTGTAACATTTGTATCATATGTTTTATGATCCTTTCATGATATATGTAAAGAAATATTTACAGTATGAATCTTTTAACAAACCTGAATAATGGAAAATTGGCGCTTCATTATTATCTTTAATAAAATTGCAATTAACAAACCTGAATAGTGTTACACTTTTATTGAAGAGTAATTCCATCAGTAAGTTTGATAAGATTATAATCATCACAGGTTGAAGCAACGCTAAGGTCAAAGAAATAGATCCCAGTTATCATAACAGCTGGGATGAAGGCAGCCAAGATATAAACCGGAGGAACCTTTCCCATGTCCTACAAGTCAATTATAAGAAATTAAAGGTTAGGATGCAAGATTTTTCTCCAAAGTAAACAGAAATTTGCAAAAATATACCTTGATTACAGTCCAATGGTATAAAGATTCAGAATCCCATAAGAGTTGGATACAGAGCCTTCTAGGAACACCAGATGGAACTTTGCTTGGTACACAGATGAGCCCTTTAAACTCCAATTTCTGAATGAAAACATCAAAGATGAAAAACCCATTTCGGTTATAGAGTCAAAATCATCAACGATCATAATTACAGGACTTACAGGCAAGATTCTATCGTCCCAGGAAGAACACATAGTATTGGGGAAGAAGACTTATCTTGGATCGATTTGATGTATGAAATCGATGGGTCGATTGAAGGAAGCGATTAGGTTTAGAGAAAAAGGGAGGGAGAAAAGTAAGAAGATCATGGCGATTCTTGCATGATTGAAGTGAAATTAGGTTAAGAGAGAGAAAGAGGGTAGATGATGAAGGAAAGAAAAGATAAGCATGTAAAGGTTTATGAGAAGGGACGATGTCAGCAAACAATCCAAAGGTTACAAATTAAGGATTGAGATGTAATGAAGGGTTCTGATTTCTTAAGATTAGAATTTAAGGTTCTTTTTTAGTAATATTTAAGATATAGTTAGAAATTCAAAATAATATTTGTACGGAATTAGTTTAATATTTGAAGTCATATAACCCAAAAGCAAATCATAAACAAAATATACAATTGAATCCCCCCTAAATTCATTTGATTGATGATATCTTGAAATTTCATTGATGATATAGTTAAACTTCATTTTATTTTTAAAACATAAATAGTTGAAAAACCAACTGTTTGCCCTTAATTTTTTGATATTGGTGCATTACTTCTCATTTGGAGCAATACTTATCATATGAAATTATGGATAACTATAATTCAAACTAGAAAGGTGCCGCCCCCTCTCCCTTTGGGAAGGGGGGGGGGTGTTGGAAGGTGTCACTTTTGAATGGTAGGCACACTAAAGTACATTGCTATTCTCTGCAATTCGCCTGTAGATTTCTATTTCTTAACCTGTACATTGCTATTTCTTAATTTGATTACTATAAATGAAAGAGGTTTTCAAAGAATATTGGTTCTAACAGTTTTGATTTAAGAAAATTTTGAAAGCTTGTACTTTGACATGAATAGCATCCATAGTTGGTTTCCATTCCTCCACTTGTTCCCCTGTTCATGTAAACTCCCATATTTTTTTGTTTCTAATGATAACTCTATCAGGACTCAGTTGTATATGGTGATGTCCGTACTTCCTCACTTGTCCCTCCATCAAAACCCTGGAGGTTTCCAGGTTCAACCATGATTGATCAAAAGCAAATAGAAGTGACCCACTTCAATTTCTGAAGTTATTTTGCATCAATCCTCTATAGGGCGACGAAATCGTACCCCAAAACGAAGGAATAGATAAAAATAAAGAGAAACAACAGAAGTGGGTAACCGGAAAGTCGGGATTAGTAGCCAAGAATAATATTACAATTTGGACATGGAACAAAATTTTGAATTTTTTTGTCCCTAAATCATTTTTTGGTCATCCACCCTTTTTCCTATGGGCCCTTATGTAATAGACAGTTATCCCCCCTCCCACCTCATGAGTAAAGTTAAGAAAAAAAATGTGCTCAGCCTTCACCTAATCTTGCAGCTCCCTGTTTTCTGCTCCAACGAACATATACATACCTGATGACAACTTCTCCTTGATACTATTATAGACAATCATGCATGATCTGTTTCAAACAAATTACAAAAGCTAAAATTATATAACTGATAGTATCAGATTAAAAGAATGTCTTTACTACATACATGTTTACATTTTAAAAGATTAATGTTTTACTTACCTTGCATTTAGAAAATTGGGATGACTTCAGCTGCAAAAAAGAAGATAGGACTACATAGAACCCTGAACGTAGTCAAAATGACAGCTATACCCTTGTTGGGCATCATCACATATAAGGCATCAAACCCCCATAACAGATCATTTAATTTAAAGAAATTAAAATGTGTTACTTAATGGATTAATGAACTTGCAAAATATCTTAAAGATTTTAAAAGGGGGTCAAATAGAGTAAAAACATGATATTGAATCTTTTTACTTACGTATCAGTAAAAAATATCATATTTTCCATTTCACCCACAATCATTTTTTTTCTTTAAAAAGATTACAAATTTTGATCGAATTTTTAAAATTAAGACAATTTTCTAATATGCATAAATTTTATTTTTCCATTTCACCACAAATTAGTAAAAAAAAAAAGATCAATTTTAACAAAAAAAAAAGTTTGAAAGAGTAAATATATGATCTTGAACCAAGCCCTTCAAAAAGACTGCAACATTTTTTTTATCACACATCAAAGATGACAAAAAAAACAAAAATCATCATTTCTTCATTTTACAACAAATTCAAAAGAAAATATAAAGATTTTTATGTTGAAAGTTTCTTATTTACCTGCAAATAATCAATAATAGAAAAATAAATGTAGTACATGTGAGCAACAACAAATCAAACCTAAAATAGTGACCATGAAGGGTACTTCTCTCTGCAACTCTATCTCCATATACCCCACCTTTATGCAAAAAAAAAAAAAGATGAGTACATACAAAGGAACAAAAATACAACAATAAAAAAAGGTTAGTAATAAATGTCGATTCAAAAACATCTGTTGACTTTTCTTTCATAAATGTTCAACCTTTCTTGGAATTCAATAGATATGATAAACACTTACACATCTCTCTTTGTGATTCATCCATTCGAACTTGCATCTCTTTGTCTGATAACAAACTTGTTGCTTCTGAGGATTGTGCATTGGCTAATTTATCTTGTCATATGGTAGAACCTAAAACAACAAACACCAACCATGTTCAAGAATGAGTTTATATAATAATCAAATACAACTTTCAATACTATCATCATATTCTTTAAAAGAGCCAACAATAAGAAACAATAAATCACAAGATAACTTACTTTTGGCACCGATGTGTGGTCCACCGTTTCCATTCCCTGAATTTAAAAGAAATGCAATTATAAAGTTTTTTCTTTACAAATCATTAAATGAAAATAATGGATTGATGGATGAAGTTAATAATTTATACCCACGCTCCTCGTGGGGCGGAGGTTGCTGTTTTAGTTTGAGGTTGGTAAGACAAAGCGATTTTACAAATTTACCCCTCATCTTCCCTACAATTGTCCTGTCAGGTATTCCCACTTGCATTAGGTCGAAAAAGTCAACATACCTGCAAAGTTTGAAAATATGTTAATTTGAAAGTACAATGATATACTTTTTGTTGATATTAATTATAATTCTATATAAGTCACTTCCAAATCCAGACTTTTTTGCAGCAGAGTTTAGTATATTACAGAGCATAGTGATGATCAAAATTTCCATTTAGTTATAAAATCAATGGCAGGTAAACCCAAAAGTAAGTAAAAAGTTGATCTTAACCTGACATTCAATGTTAGATTTCATCCTTTGATGAATTCCCAACTTTTCTTTTTCTTGCCTAAATAAAATTAAAAAACATCAAGATATATAAAAAATGAGTAAAACAATGAAGGTAATAGAAAAAAATGAGAGTTCATTCAATTGAAGTGGACCGTATTCAATATGATGTGGTATATCTTTAATTCTTGGATCAATTGCCACTGTAAGAAACACCAAAACCTTCACTGCAATAATTACTCAAAAAAGATTTTAACTTTTATTCAAATTTCATTTCAATATTACATGTTTGCAGAATATATTGGTGAACATAACATATCTTAATTGGTTTCATTGAGGCAATCCATCGAACAACTGTTGTGCATTTTGAATATCAGACATCTGCTGTTACTTACCTTTTTCCAGCCTACAAACCACATAATTTAAACCAATAATGATAAAAAAATAAAAGAAGTATTATGGTATAAGATGTAATTAGATTTAGGAATGCTGCTTTTTTACCTCATGGCAAGAAGAAATTGAAATCCAATGGGGATGGAATCGATTTTCATCGAATGAAGACAAACCTTTAAGCCATCGATTCTGGACGTCCTCAGGCAACATCGTGTTGAGACGTATGACCACCGTGGCTGACCCATAAGCCTCAAATCCATCAGACCCAATAATCGCATATGGGTTTTCATAGATTCTATTCGACGACGATGGTGGTACGTAGCGGTGAAGGGAGTTTGATGGTGCTGCGTTGCATATAAATTGATGGTGGTGATGAGTTGCATCATAGAAGGAGGCGGTGGAACGCATATTCGAGCAATAGCAGAGGGTTTTGGAGAACCTTCTTCGTTAGCAAGAATCGAACAAAATGAGGGTAGAGTAGGGCTTCATCGCAAGAAAAATAAAATAAATTGAATAAATTAACCTGCAATTTTGATCAAAGATCGATTTCTACAGGGAGGTAGAGTAGGGCTGATTTCTCGATCTTTTTCTCACCAGTGTCGATGTGTTATCTTCATCCCATATTCTTCAATAAAACCCCAAAATTGAACGACTGAGTCATCTATTTAACCTCAATTCTTAATCGGTAGAAGAAAGCTTTGAAAGAGGGCGGCGTTAGTGGTTGTGACGGTGTTGAGATGAGGCGGTGAAGAGAGAAGGTGGAGGAGTAAGGTTTTCTTGGAAGAGTGGTTATTGATTATCATCTATTAAGAGAGGGTTAACAAAAGATCGAGACGAAGGCGGTCGGTATGCACTGTTGGATGAAAGAAGGTAGGGGCGGTGACCATGTACACAAATATGAACCTCATTGGATGAGAACGCGGTGGGTTCGGTAAAGTTAGATCATAACAACTCGTGTATATAAATAATAAAAAAATGACATAAACTACCCCTAAAAGAAAGGAGACACAATTTGCAACCACATTCATAATGAATGGACCATTTTAAACAACCCCTAAAAGAAAGGAGACACTATTGCAACCACATTCATAATGAAGGGACCATTTCTGCCAGACATTTTTAATGAATATATATTAATAATTGAGGGACCATTTATGTCAATCCCTTAGCCACTTTACTGTAGCTAAAGGTAGACAATTTTAATATATATATATATATATATATATATATATATATATATATATATATATATATATATATAATTAAACCCTACCTAAACAACTTTATCACACAAATTAAACCCAATTTGATAACTACAGTTCAAGGTTAACTAATTATTGTATTCCATATTTTTGGAAAACGGTTAAATTAAAAATTAAATAAAAATAAAATAAAGCATACCTTATCACCTATTCAAAGTCTTCATTTTAATGAAGCCTTTATAAGAAGCTTACCAAACAACCTTTCGACAATCCGTCTAAACCAAAAGGAGATTCGACTTAAAGTAGGGCTGATAATTCTCGATACGACCCGCGATACGACACGAAATAAATGAGTTTGGGTTGAGTTTTTCAACTCATCAACTGGTTTATTAAACGAGTCATATATGAGTTTCTCTCAAAAAATAATTGGGTTGACCCGCCAACCCGTTTATATTTTTAATAAAAAAATTATTTTATTTTTAAATGTATTTATGTATCAAGTATTAATATTTAATAAGTATTATATAATATATACCATTTATTCATAGATCATATGATTGTTTTGACATTTTGACTCGTGGTGGATGACCTAAGGTCGTAAGTTGTAATCTGTAAGGCTGTAAGGCTGAGTCTGTAACCATTTTGGGCATTTTCCTTGAATAACAATCTCAAATCAAATCGCGTATTAGCGTATCTCCCTCTTGTAGACTTCCAGTCTCCCACAGTCCCACTCTCCTCTCTGTTACTATGTGATCGAAATCGGGTATCGAAATCAAATCGTGTATCGAAATCACAAACAACGTTGACGCCTGAAGGCTGAAGTGATGAAGCCCTGAACATGAGTCGCCCAATACAATCTTTTGGTATGTTTCTTAAGTTGTTCTTTTGTCTCAGTTTTCTGATTACAAGATGCACTTCCTTGGTTCCTTACAAATTTGGTTTTTAATCAGAAGGTGAAGTGTGTATGAGTGGTCATAACAGGATTGTGAGAAGTGAGATTGTTGATGAGCTGATACGCTGATAACACAAACAGAGGTTACAAGTTCTAATAAACTTTAAGTTGACGTTTGGTGAGTTATTTTTAATGAAAACTATACATTTTTATAATTTTACTTGTGTGTGTTTTAACCTTGGCTATTGTTTCTACTTGAAGGTTGAAATTCAGAAAATGGTTTTGGAGAATTGACTTTGTTGTTTGGGAGAAAAAAAAGGGAATTGTGGCTATTACTTTAGCACTTGAATTATCTATGTTTGTATTAATGTTTAGTTTTAACATTTTCTGTGAACGTTTTTAATTTTCATTTAGATATTTAAGACTTAAGTGTCTAAAATTCGGATATGTTTGCATCGACCATTAAGAATTTATTCATGTTTAATTGTCAATTTTATTTATGGAATCTGACCCACGAACCCAAATATGACCCACGAACCCGCCAACTTGTGAACCCGTATAAATAAATGGGTTGGCGGGTCATATATTGGTTTATGTTCCAAACCAACCTGTGACACGCCAACTCGTGACCCGCCAACCTGTGACCTGTATATTTAAATGGGTAGTGTTTGGGTTGGCATATTTTGACCTGCCAACCCGCGACACACCAACCCGAACATGACACGATTGCCAACTCTTAAAGAGATTATTGAATATCGTTTAACATAATAACTTTGGTAGTTCCACTAGACCATTTGGGCCTCAACAAGAAAAGGTCCATATTCCCATTTAAAATCAGCATATGACTCGGGAAAAAATAGGATATTGTTACAACTTGAACAATATGATTTACACTAATGTAGGGATGAACACAACAGAAGAACCAAAATGAAATCGATTGGAACCGTATAGGGATATTCGATTCGGTTCTCGGTTCCTTAAATGTCCATTTTTCGACTTTAGTTTATTTTTTATTCCGGATAAGTTCGGCTCGGTTCAGAAACCGATCTCATTCTAATAGACTAATACAAAAGGGAAATTAAACATAGAACTGTAATGGTATATGAACCAAATATGTAAATAGGTTTGGTTCTCGGTTCCTTGATTTTGCACTTTCCGGGTCTTTTCAGTCTTATTCCAAAACAGATCTCGTCTTTATATCAAGTTATAGCGTTTTACAATTTAACATTTTGGAGATGCAGTTGCAACCCCAACGTCACATGAATCATCCAGCGAACACAACACTTTATTCAAATTTGCAAAGATTTGTCACATAAACATCATATATTTAATCATTAATCGCTTTTGTTAAAGTTCATTTAAATAATTTGTAAAAAGTAAAACAGTTCTCAATAAAATTGTATCTAATAAAAGTTATCATAATTCTTATTTTAAATTATTATAGTTGTAAATTTTTTATTAATTAAAATGACTATTTATTCTTATATAATATATTAGTAGAAATATTAATTAATAAAAATACTAATGAAATTTAAATTTCTTCACTTTTATCCAAAATAAACAATAGACAAAACTTCATATGGTCTCCGTGGTTTCATAAAATTTGAAGTTGCGTCCCTAGCTTTAAATAACCTCATGGATGGTACTTATGGTTTCAAAACTTTTAATGTTTAGTCCTTATTACTCACTCCGTCAGTATTTGTCCGTTAGGTAAAGGACATTTTCATTATTTCACTACCCAATGATCTTTTATGAGGTTTTCCTGTAACATCCCAAAATTCATGACCAAAGTTTTCTTATAAGAACATTACTAATCCATAACATTAAGTCATTCAAACATACAGAAAGGGGTTATATGACAAATCAGAGTATCTTTTCCAAAACACTTATTCATTTTATCAGAGTAAACATCCCAGGCTAAACTTCTTGGTGTGTGCCATGCGATCATCCCGAGCTCTCCATTCCGCTATCAGAAATATCTGAAACCAAAACTGAAAACCGTAAGCATGAAGCTTAGTGAGTCCCCAACCTACCACATACCATACATATCTACTGAGCCATACATAATTATGAGCACATAACCACATACCAGGCCCCCGCCCGCTGCATTGGGCCTCGCCCGCCATCGGACCCCGTCTGTCATCAGGCCTCGCTTGGCATCAGGTTCCACCTGTCATTAAGCCCCGCCCGGTATACAGATTATTTCCTTTAGGCCCCGCCTGACTTTGGGCCTCGCCCGCCATACGCATACATACAATTAAATAACATACATAAATATTCCCTAACCATACCCTGCTTTAAGGCCTCGCCTAAGTTGGGCCCCGCCCCTGGTCTGCTACTGAAGTAGTGGAGCCCCGTCCACACTCCTATTAGTAGTGAGATACGGGCCCTCGCCCACACTCACGTCCTTCTTATCACGGGCCTCGCCCCTACTCTGCTAATATCGAGATATGGAGCTCCATCCATACTCAGCTAGTGATGAGACATGGGACCTCGCCCACACTCACCTCCTTACCAGGCACATACAAGTATCACGAAGACAACAAGTATAATCTAACGCATTACATAATAATCTTCCTCGGGAATACCCCGGCATCGGACCCCCGCCCGGAAGCATACTATTATCTAACGTACTTCGGGCTTACCCCGACATTGGACCCTCGGTCTGGATCCTAACATACCGACACATGCAATAATCACAAAGACCTCTGGCATCCTAACATTCCTCGGGCCTCGCCCGACATCAGTTCGTAACCCGGAACATATATCAATAAGTTCCTTGGGCTAACCCCCAGGTCTTCCTTCTATACATAAGCATAATTATGAACATAAACATAATGGGCTGGCATTGTGGTCGTACACCCATGCACACAACGAGGAGACTCACCTCGAACTGCTGAAACTGCTGATAACCCTCTGGCTGTTATCCAACAACTCTCCGAACTGCTGCTCCTCTAGCTCTCCGAGCTACCAATACAAAAAATAGAAACACTTAGCCCAACAGTCCTCAAGAAGCCAACTAAGTCAACTTTGGTCAAAGTCCTGATCAAAGTCAACCTTCCAGTTGACTCGACTTGTCGAGTTGTTCAACCAACTCGCCGAGTCCATGCTCCTCAAGTCCCAAAGCAACCCCGACTCCACTCGTCGAGTCTAGCGAGAACTCGACGAGTTCTCCTTCATCTAACACTTCGGAACTATCTTCAACCGACTCGCCGAGTTCATCTTCATAACTAAGAACATTGCCTTGGACTCGTCGAGTTCCTCTTTGAACTCGTCGAGTACTATGATCTTCAGGTCCATTCGGACCCAGACTGATTGAATCCTTTACTAACTCCACTCACTGATCCGAATCACAAACAGAAGGGTTTGGGTTTGCGACCCGACTCGCCGAGTCCATGAACTGAATCGTCGAGTCCACCTTGTGACATCTCTATTCTGCCGATTACAGTCCATTCCAACACCTTCAACCCATAGATCTGGACTTCGAATGCTAGCATTGCACGTAAAGTTGCTAACTTTACGTGCATGCAAGGTGCTATGGAGCTAAAACTCTTAATCCAAGCTAAAATGAAGGTCTAGTACTTGAAATGGAGCCATAGTTGGATAAAGCTACCCACTTAGAGGTCCTCAAGCTCAAAAATGCCCATATCTGAAGTCCTTTTCATCCTCAAAGGCTCAATACTCAGATTGGCCTTGGAAATGGCCCAAAAGTGGGAAAATACAAGATAGAAAGGGAATCTAGATGATTAACAGCCAAGGTATAAGCTTTATACCTTCAAATGATTTGCAATGCTACCCCAACTCTGGATCTATAGGTTCTTGTTACACCACCAAGGTCCTTCTTCCTTCTCCAAGCTTCAATTTACTCTCAAGGCAAGAACTAGCTCAACAATGGAGTTGGGTGGCTAGGGTTTCGAGTTCTAGACTAGAGAGGCCGCAAATGAAACCCTAGGGAGGAGAATAGGATGCTTAAATAGGGCACCAAGTCCCGGAATTAGGGTTTCCAAACCCAGACCAGACTCGCCGAATCCACTTGCCAACTCGCTGAGTCGGTCACTTAATCCGCGACACGGAACCCGCTTTGACTCGTCGAGTTCCTCCTTAGACTCGACGAGTTAACCCCTTTGACTTAGGGTTTTTCTTTCCTTTTCGGGTCTTCTAGATTCTGGGTGTTACATTTCCATTATTATTTTTTTTAAATGAAATTTAATATGTAAAGGGTCTCTCTCTCTAGCTCTCCAACAACCAATCTTCTTCTTCCCGCGAATTAGTCCCAGATGTACTCTAGCTTCCCCCCCAAAAAAATTCTAGGTTTAAGTTTTTCCCACTTACTCCCGCCTCTCTTGTATTAGCACCTCCGATTCACAATTCCTCAAGAGTCGTCCCTTTCTATTGGTTGTTCATTCTCCATCTTCCTACACAAACACATGGATCTATCGGTCATCACCACCTCCGGTGATCTATAAGTTCAATCAAACGTGAAGCCACTGTCCATCGCCCGTTATATTCAAATCGGTATGACATTTCTCTCGTGAAGCCTAGCCCTGATCCTCCTCCGGCGACACCACCTCGATAAAAGCCTTCTGCTAGTGTCACTTTCCTTTAGCTATTCCCCTCTACCAGCGTTGCTGTCCTCCAACTCTCGGTAAGCTCTATGAACTCATCCTAACCCTTCCATGTACTTTGAATCGATTCCATTTTTTTATAATGATACAACCGAATCCTAGTCGCCCGTTATGTAAAGTTCTGGTTGAAGTCTCTACTTGTAAAGAGGGTCAGCTAAGCCACCATTGAAGTATACTTACAAGAGGAGGGGTAGAAAAGAGAATTCGTCCCAGGCGAATCCATACGTAATTTTGTTCAAGGGCAATTCTAGTAATTTATTTATGAGTAAATTACAAGAAGGGTCCTTTATTTTCCGTTTTTCCCTGAAATGGTCCTTACGAAACTTTTTTCCCTGAGATGCTATGGAGCAAACCTTGCACACAAATGATCATTATCATGGATATCCGTTAGATGAACTTGTTAAGTTGAAAGAACTTTGACAATGACTATTTCTGTCATTTTGTGAAACTTGGTTAAGGACCATTTGTGAAATTAGACACAACGACCATTTGAAATATTACAATTTTAGTCTCTTACTTTTTCTTTTTATATTTTCGGCCCTCTTTTTTCACAACTTTGTTATTATATATATTTTTTTAAATATATAAATAACTTTTGTTGTCTAGATTTTATCTAAAATATCTAAATTACAATACGTAATTAAATATTTTCATTTTCTATTTTTTTATCTAAAAGTATTTGAAACGTAAAAGCATCATTTGATTACTTTTTAATTTTTATATGATATAATTTTTAAGATTTATCTTCATTTATCTTATACAAATATATTTATTTTTATGAAAAAAACATGATATGTTATTATAAAAAAAATTGTTATTATAGAAGTAATAGTATGTTGTTATTATATTTTAAAAATATAAGTATGTGGTTTTGAGTTAAAGATAAAAATATGTTTCGGTTCTGATTTCGTAATATAAGTACAATAAATTTTATATTGTTTCAATATAAAATTTTGAGAATTAATTTTAAAAAATTATTTAGTTTTATCAAATTGTGAATATATTCCTTAATAAGACATAAACTTTTCAAAGAAAAATTAAAAAACATCGTTAGCTAATAGTTAACTACGTTGATATACATGTTAAAATAATTAATCATATGAATAATATGACATTAAATTCCGTTTAATTCATTTTATTTAATGAAAAATAAATTTTTTTAACGAAACTAATGACATATTATTTTGTTTAATTCCGTTTAATATGACATTAATTATGTTTAATTTATTTCATATAAATATATACAATATTTTTATTTTCTATTAAATAAAATGAATTAAATGGAATTAATGTCATGGTATTCATATGGTTAATTAACTTAGCATTTGTAGCCGCATAGTTAAGTATTAGCTAACATAAGGGTTTTTTTTTTTTTTTTTTTTTTTTTTTTTTTTTTTTTTTTTGAGTTTGCGTTGAAAAGTTTATGTCTTATTAAAGAATATATTCAAAATTTGATAAAACTAAATAATTTTTAAAATTAAATATCAAAATTTTTTAAAATTTTTTATCAAAATTTGATAAATCTAAATAATTTTTTTTAACACCTGGTTCCTGGTACGTATTTAAATTCAAGTATTTTGGTATTCTACTCTGAGACTTGGCGAGTTGGAGGCCGAACTCGTCGAGTAGAGTCGACATTATGCGGGAGTTTTAGTGATCTACTCGATGAGTCGAGGGACCGACTCGACGAGTAGGAGCTGTCTGGACAAAGCCCTAATATTTAGGGTTTGCACCCTATTTAAACACTTTATCTCGTCCCAAATCAGCCTCCATCACCCCTCTCAACTCAAAGAAGCCCTAGATTGAAACCCTAACCTTGTTTGAGTTCTCTTGAGCCATTTTTGTGTGTTTTGTGGTAGTTTGAAGTTTGAAGAAGAGAACGAAGCTTGGAAGATCAAGAGAAGACTAGTATATCTAGAGGTTTTGGTTTATTTCCATCCCATTCAAGGTAAAAAGCTTCAACCTTGACTTCTCCCTTGATAGATCTCCTATAGGGCTTAGAACTTATCATTTTGGGGCATTTCTAAGGCCATACTCGGATTGAGTGTGTATCATGGAGTTACACTTCAGATCTTGAACCATTGAGGGTTCCCATGGCATAAAGATGCCAACTTTATGGCCATGGGAAGCCCGTGCACCTTATTAACCCCTTTTTCATGGATTTAGGAGCCAAAAACCCCATGCATGGACATCAAGTTCGTAGCTTTACATATGAAATGGACCCTAGGAACTTGAATATATGGTTTTGATGCATTAAGACCCATTATAATCAACTGTATAGTTTTGGACTGTGAGGGACTCGACGAGTCGCTTGGGTGACTAAGCGAGTCAGGACGCATTTTCCCCCCATAACGTCTTTTGGAAATGGTTTTCGTTGAGTGGAAGGAACACTCAACCTGCTAGCGGTTTGTTTTGGACATGGAAATCGTAGGACTCAGAGAGTGGATGAATAGAATCGGCAAGTTCAAGGTAATGTACCAACTACATGAAGACGGAATTGACGAGTTCAAGGATGAACTCGGAGAGTCATAGACTGAACATCTTCATATGGATGAAGATGAACTCGACGAGTTCAAGGACGAACTCGGGGAGTCGGTTGAAGATAGTCAGATCTGTTGTTGAAGGTGAACTCGTCGAGCTCTTGCTAGACTCACCGAGTAAGAACGGGATTATGGCAATAGGTGAACATGGGGACTCGATGAGTTGGTGGACCAAATCGGTGAGTCGAGTCAACCAGATGTTGACTTTGACCAGATGATTGACCATTGACCAAGGTGTTGACCTTGACCTTGTCTTGGACTTGAGTTGACCCTTGTAAGGGTTACGAGTAATGAATTGATAAGTTAGAAAAGTTGTTGTGTGGGGATTGAGGATTTGAGGAGAGTTGGTTTTCATACCGAGATCAGTGCAGACATTACACGACTTAGAGGTGAGTTTTCTCCTAGTAGGAGTGGGTCTACGACCACAATATCAGCCCACAAGTAAGAGTGTTGTATAGATGATTGTCTTTGTGGTAATTATCTAGAGTTGATATGAGATATGATTATTGTGCTTGATATGTTTACTATACTTGATATGTGTTAGCAGTAGTAGGGGTGAAATAGTCCCCGGGTACCGGTTGAAAGATACCGAAGGGGAGGGTAGCTCCTAGTTACCAGTTGAAAGATACCAAAGAGGAGGTTCGTTCCCGATTACCGGTTGAAAGATACTGAGGAGGAGCCCAGCTCCTGGCGATGCCCAATAGTTACCGGTTGAAAGATACCGAAGATTATGCATTGTTTGGTATGGGTATGATGGGGGAACTCACTAAGCTTTGTGCTTACAGTTTTTAGTTTTGGTTTCAAGTACCTCTTCCTCCAAGGGGAAGGAGCCGGCGGGGTAGCAGCGCATCACACATTCACACATGATATTTCGCATTTGAGAAACCTGGGATTGTACTCTGATATAATACTATTTGCTAATATGGTTTTGAGACTTGTGATTTGTGACTTTATGTTTGAAAGGATTTCAATGTTGTTTAACGATAACTATTTTACAAGTAATATACTTTAAAACAAAAAAAAATTGGGTCTCGATTTTGGGATGTTACAAGTTGGTATCAGAGCCTTGGTTTGAGTGATTCGGGCACACCATCGGGGGTGTCTGGACTCAAACCGAGGGTTGATGGGATTTTACAAGAAAATCATTTTCTAAAATTTAAAAATAAGGAGTTTGGGAAAGAACAAGGTGCGTGATGCGTGCGACCGACCGAGCTCAAGTAAGTTTTCCCCAAGATACCCATACATGTTATGTTATGTTATATGATATGATTATCAGAACTGCATGCTATACTAGGGCTAAGGATCTAGGGAGGATGCCTTGTATGCATGTTATATGAGTTTATTGAGCTATATGCTAGGCCTGGTTAGTTAGCAGTTGTAACGCCCCGTTTATTTAAATAAATTAATAAATGTAAGTCCCGGACTAAGTTGTGAAGAATTTTGAAAGTCGAGGGTTAAAAGTGTACGTTCTGGATTTAAAATGAAGAGATTTGAAGGCTTAAGGATTTATTGGAGATTTAGGGATCTATTATGAAAGAAATTTATGGGCTCAAGGCTTAAAAGGTAAGTTTTGGTTTCAGTTGTAAAGATTTATGAAGACAGGGTTAAAAGTGTAAAATATGAGCTTATTTGAAAGAAAAGAAGGAGGGATCGTATCTGCCAATATGGGAAACTTATTTATGGGATCAGGGTATATAAGACCCTTCACCCGGTGACTCTAACCCTAGCTCAAGAAGGCAGCCGCCATCATCGGAGATCCTCCAACAGCCACCCTCGCCTCACCTCTCTTCTAGCCGTCGCAATCTCCTAGCCGCCGTGAAGACGGAAACCGGTGAAGCCAAATCGCCAGATGTAGCGTATAGACGGGGAAGAACCACGGTGGTCGGTTGTATAAGCACCGTGGAGGCGCTGCTTTCCTTCTTGTTGAAGACCACCCCTGTCGTTGGACGTTCTCCTGTTGCGGCTGACACTCTTTCCCTGTCATTGGCGTCGCCACTGTGGATGCTAATCTCGTTGCTGCTGCTCGCCATCTGTCGTCGTGAGTGCAGCTAGCCGCCGCCATCGCCTGTTCAACCACAAGGAGGCTGTTCCATCGCTTCTGTTCTTCCGACCGCCATGAACCATAATGGCAGCCCCATGGTGGCCGTTACCTTCTTGCCGCCGTATAAGCCTCCTTCTGCCACCTTCTGCTAGATCTTGACACCACCAGTCGCTGCTACGAGTTTGTGTTTGGGTGTGTATCTTAGTAGACTTGCTGTGTTGGTTTTCATAAGGTTGTAGGTGGTTGTTTGGCCGGATAAAGCCACTGCCACCCTCCACCACCGGCCACCACTAGGGTGGCTGTGTGTATTATGTTAGTCAATGTGTGTGTGTGTGTGTACTTTTAGGTTCAAGCATTGTATCTGTAATAAGCAATGAATAATGAAAATAATAACCACCACCGTAAGGTGGTGGCAGCCTTGTGCCATCGTTGACCACCACTACCCAAGGTGGTAATGGGTGGTGGCCCACTAGCAAACCCTAATTATGAGTATTGGGCCTTAGACTTATTGGGCCCACTTGTGGGCCACTAGGATTGGATTGTGAATTAAGCCCAAATTATTCCATGCCATTTATCTAGTAGGGTAAAGGAATTAATGGATTAAGTCCTTAATGGGCTAAGTGATAAAACCCTAATTTTGAGAAGTTATCGGGACATGCACACGGGAATTATTTAATAAGTGAAATATTAAATAATAATCATTAGCAGAAATTAATCTAAGTAATAATGGACTTAATGGATTAAGTCCTTAGTGGATTACGTCCTTAGTGGGTTAAACCTTTAATGGGTTAAGTGAGAAACACTTAACCCTAATTGTCATTTTATGTGAAACCCTAGTTTCACTTGGGCCAAGAATTGGGCCTTTCGATTGGACTTTGGTAATTGGTTTACTATTAGGCCATCCAAGAATAATCAAATGGACTAGAGTAATTAGTTGGGCTTTAGGGTAAGGCCTATATGAAGGATTGGGCCCAATTTGGAAAATTGGGCCATATGTTGAGCTTTGATCCCTAGTTGAATTTGGGCCTATGGATTGGACCTTGGGCTTGGGTAAGCCAAGCTTAGGGTAATGTAGTAATTATCAAAAGTATGTAATTATAGTTATGTAGTAGAACCCAATTATTAATTGGGTGTTATTTTGATGTTGACAGATTGAGAATCTGTCATCTAGTAGTTGGGGTCGCGTCTGTGGGACTTCAGCAGTGTGGGATTGAGTCTGCGGTACTTCAGAAGTGTGAGGTGTGTCTTCCTTCCAGTAGGAACGGTTCTACGACCACAACGTCGACCCGTTTAGTTAGCGGTAGTTCCGGACTTTGGTCCGATGTAGTAGTTCAGTGTGCTTGATGTCTTTGTGATTCAAGCATGTATTGTGTTATGTGTTCAGGACTTCAGTCCGATGCAGTATGAAGTATATGTGTTTATGCTAGTAATGATGATTATGCTATGCTATGTTCAGCCAGTTAGTCCGGACTTCGGTCCGGTGCAGTTAGCCGGACTTCGGTCCGATGTAGGGGGCAAGGCCCAAGTTAGTCCAGACTTCGGTCCGATGCAGGGGGCAAGGCCCCAGTTAGTCCAGACTTCGGTCCGATGCAGTTAGCCGGAATTCGGTCCGATGCAGGGGCAAGGCCCCAGTTAGTCCGGGCTTCGGCCCGATGCAGTTTCCGAACTTTGGTCCGATGCAGGGGGAAGGCCCCAGTTAGTCCGAATTTTGGTCCGATGCAGTGGGCAAGGCCCAGTATGTGCTTTATATGTTATTGTATGGTATGTGGTAATTTGGGAAGACTCACTAAGCTTCGTGCTTACAGTTTTCAGTTTTGGTTTCAGGTACTCAGTTTTCAAAAGAGGAGCTCGGGAAGATTGCAGTGCACACACCATTTGTTCAGCCTGGGATGTTTATACTATGATATACTTGATAGTTGTTATAATATTTTGAGATACATTGCTTATGATTTTTATATGAGGTTTATCAACTATGGTTTTTATTACTAAATTAAACGAAATTTTAAGACTGTGTTTTTGGGATGTTATAGTAGTATGGTAGCCTACTAGCCTGGTTAGGTTATGCTTGGTAATGGTTACTCAATGTACGAATGCTGCTTACTTTGTGCTGATAGGGGTTCTGGCTAGCTTTAACTAACTAGTAAGCGAATATGTAATAGTATCCGCAAGCTAGTTAGGGAAGTGTTGGATAAAGTGTCTAAGTCCATAATTATATTTAGTATATACTTGACCCGATTTGGCATGGTCCATTTGGGTTGCATGGCATCATAAAAATTGGATAGACAAAATGAGAAAAGGACACTTATGGTTTGTTAATATATTACAAGTTCTAATATATTAATATGAAATCATATTATTTAATTAGTATTGATCAAGTATTAATTTGGAATTAATTTTGTGATCAAAAAGAGGCTAATTAAATATATGGGGATTGATTTGTAAATCATTCATTCTTATATAGTGGGCTTATGGTCCATGATTCACTAGACTGGGCTAGGACCTATTGGGTGCTCCATGGATGCTCCATGGAGGTTAAAACCCATGGATCATGGGGGAAATGAAAAGCCATGCACATTAGGGTTTACATGGTGTAACCCTACATGTGACACACTATATAAGGAACCTCATATGGAGCAAAATTGGCATCTAAGACACAAGAACTGAGGGCTAGCCGAATTTTGTGCTCAAGTATACATCTCTCAAGTTATTCCAAGAGTTGTGGTGTTGTGTGAAACATTCGAAGCATCACAATTGGGGTGCTAGGATCACAAGGTCTTAACGAATCCAAGCCACAAGAAAGGTATGCCATTCTACTAGTTTTTATATTACAAGTACCCTATGTCATGCTAGTTAGGATGAGAACCTTGGAAAAAACAAATTTGCATGAATATTAGAGAAAACATAGATCCAAGGTTTCTAGGGTTGCATGCACACCATAGGAGTGTTAGAATGCTCAAAATCCATCAGTGGTATCAGAGACTAGGCCTGTTTTTTTTTTTTTTTTTTTTTTTTTTTTTTTTGTATTTGATGCAAAATGCTTGAAAAAGTCGAAAATTATGTTCACTGTTTAGTGGTCTTGCCGAGTCCATGGGGGGGGGGGGGACTCAACGATTCCAAGTGAAATTTCATCCTATTCGTCGAGTGGGTTCATGCACTCGGCGAGTAGGAGATCCTGTGTGCAGATTTTCGAGTTTTGCTGCTGGAAATGAACTAGAATCATTACCCTAAATTGTTTTGGACTTATAAAACCTATTTTTGATGGTGTAATGATTATGCTAGTCCATTTTCAATGGTTATTATCAATTTTTTAAGTTTTATATATGTTTATATGATTTTTGAAATTGTTGATATGAATGTTCATGCTTATGAGTTTTGGTAGATCATATGAATTATTTGCAAATTGTTTGATGATGTAATTCTTGATCTAAATGTAATTGATGGAGTCCATAATTTGTCCTCAAGTTATGGATTACCAAAAATCATTTCTTTAAAGAGTCATTAAAGAACCATAGGTTACATAAAGTGAAGAGTCTTCATTTTAATAGATCATTAAACTCATAAGTTATGAAGTTGAAAAGTTTTGAAGATTTTCAAAACTTGCCCTCAAGTTTTGGAATTTGTAAAGTCTTTTAGAAAACTTTAATTCCAAACCCTAGAGTTTTAAAAGTAAAAGTTCTAAACTTGTCTTTCTTCTTTTCAGATGTCTTCCAACAATGCTGCTTTTAGCTCAAACGCTACCAGCTCCTTCTCTCTCATGAACCTTTGTGGGAGATCATCTTTGATGGTTCAAACTTTAATGATTGGATCAGGAACATCAAGATGGTCACGCGATACGAGGATAAGGAATATGTCCTCGACAAGGAGCTGAAAGAAATTGATGAGTCTACTACTACTCCAGAGGAGATCGCTGACTTTAGGGCACATGAGAGAGATGCTACCAAAGTGGGATGTATCATGTTGGCCACAATGACAACTGAATTCCAAAAGTCCTATGAGGACTTTTACCCTTTTGAAATGCACATGGACCTGAATCCTGATGGACCGTTACCATCAGAGTGCTCATCAAGAGAGGTATGAAATCATCTCTTCATTATAACAACCCAAATGAAGGATGGTGAATCCATGATATCCATCACGGGCCACATGCAGAAAATGCAAAGGTTTGTAGACCATTTGCTGAAGTTGAATGTGAACTTCCGCGAGGAGTTGGTTATTGACATCATACTGCACTCCTTACCTACTTGTTATAATCAGTTCTAAATGACCTATCATATGAACAAGGAGGAGGTCACACTTAGAAAGCTTCAACGACTTTTGAAGACCGCCGAAACTGGTCTCAAAGGTAAATCGGTTGTTACTACTCCTACTCCTAACACCGTGTAAGGGTCGAATAAATTTTGTAACGAGTCAAAGTCTGTACCCTTCGTATATTTTGTAATGTATTTACTAAGTTTCATTTTATTCAAAGCTTAATGCCATGCCTTAGTATTTTTTGTATACTTTCATGTTTCCTATAAATAGGGACTTTACTTAGAGTTAGGAAAGAGTCCTTTACAGAAATTGTCTTTTTACTCTCTATAAAACTTTGGAAGTATAATAGAGCTGAAACAAGATCATATTTACTTCTGGTGTTCATTTCATATGGGTTTTACTCTGATTTGATTTTCTTTACTCGATTATCACTTCATCAATTGGTATCAGAGAAGGAATCATTACTGCGATCTGATTTTCAGTTGAATCATTTGTTTTTGAATCTCAAAATTTGGTTCAAAAGTTTTCGTATTGTTAGATTCAAAAAATCATCACGGATCATAAGTTTTGATTTGATTCTGCATTAAATTTGCTTAATCGAGTGTTTGTTTTTGAGTTTCTGTATAATTCATTCAGTCAAATTTAAATTTCATCAAGTTTTCTGAAAATTCATATCCGTACAACAATGGTGAATTTCAACATGAACACGATGACTTCCTTCTCACATCTGTTAGGGTCTTCTACTAAAATTCCAATGTTGATTCCAGAATATTACGACCAATGGGCTGATCGAATGGAGGATTATCTAAATGGTTTAGATGAAGAACTATGGAGTTGCATTACAGGAACTACTCAATTTCCTTCAAATGTTCAAAACATCGGATCTTCGAATTCCACTGTTGCTGTTGATGATCAATCTGCAAGAATGAAGAAAAATGAGAAACGTTGTCTAAGGGAATTGAGAGGTGCACTACCACCAGTGGTTTACAATTACGTTCGTGGTTGTAAGAGTGCAAAGGAGATCTGGAATACTCTCAAGGAGAAATATCAAGGAAGCGAAAAGACGAAAATCAACTCTGTAAAACAATGTTTGTGGAGCTGAAAGAATTTAGACAGAAGGAGAATGAGAAAATTGAGGTTTACTATGATCGCTTCAATGAGATGATATATCGATGCAATCAATATGGAATCACAAAGTATGCAATGGAATTCAATCATACATTTGTTATGAGACTCCGAAATGAATGGAGGAGTGTGAGCATGATGGTGAAGAATCAACAGAGTTTCGACACATCTTCTTTGAATGATGTGTATAATCAACTGAAAACTCATGAAAGTAAGGTTAATGAGATGGCAGAAGAGTTGAAGCTCAATCTAGGTGGTCCTTTGGCACTTGTCTCGAAAGTAACTGAAAAAGAAACAATTGAAAGTGATGATTCAGATGTTGAAGAAGGGCTTTTAATGAATTCAGATGATAAAGCAATTGCTTTCTATTCGAATAAAAAAGTTACAAAGCTCTTCAACAAACTGTTCAATCCGAAGTTGAGACAAATTGAAGGAAGAGGAAATTTTGTGAACAAGGCTGCTGGAGAGGAGAAGAAGTAGATTGAAAAGAAAGAAGGGAAGGTTGCTGAAGAGAAAAAAGATAAGAAATTGAAAGGAGATTCAGGAGTAGATTGTGACTACTGCAACGGAGCAAATCATCTTGCAAATGATTGTATGCTTGTTAAGAAAGATGAGAAAAAGAACAAAGTGAAGGATGAGGCATACTACATGGAGAGGCTAGAAGAAGTAAGAGCGAAGGCGAAAGGCATGTATTTGGTGAGTAAAGGCGAATAGGAAGAAGATTGTACTTATCAGATGTGGTCTTCGGGCTCAGATGATGATGAAATGCGTAATCCGACGCATAATGCCATGTATGCAAAGTTCGAAGATAATTCTGACGAAGGGATCACAGGTTGGTGCTTCGTATCCAAATCAGCTGATAAGTCTCCGATGACTACGAAGGTACGTTCTATTCTTGAAGCTTTCAATATTCCTTTAAATGCATATAATTCTGAAATTGTTGCTTTTGATGATACTGTTGCTTACTTCGATTCAATTGTTGTGTCTGCTAGTAACGAAGCTAAGAAACTTATCACACAATTGTTAGAGACACAGAAGAAGCTAGATTCGAAAATAACTAAGATAGAGTGTTAAGAAATGTAAGTAAGAAATATCATGTGTGATAGAGATTCTCTTTCTAGTGATGTAAAACGTTTATTAGCACAAAGAAACATCTACTGTAACTCTACTAAAAGACTCTATGGAAAACTTACAGCTTTGCATCATTCAAGTGACATTAGCAAAGAACAACATAGAAAATTATTGCCTTTTGTAGCATACGAAAGAGAGAAGGTAGATAATATTTCGTATGATTGTGAGAAAAATATTGCTAAATTTGACAAGGTTCTTGATGATAGATATGCATATAGAATTGTCAAAATTGATGAATGTCATGATTTAAATGATTTGGTTAACATTGTGAATGATACTTCAACTAAATCTGAACAAATAATTTTTTTGAAAAAGACTGAGTATTCGACATCTGACCCACAAACTAATTTTGCTGATATTGAAGATGATTCTGATAATATTAGTGAAATCAGTGAGTTTGAGGATGTTGATTGTTCTCAGTTGTTTGTCATTAATGTTGCATCAAAATCTAAGGGAAAAGAATTTTTTAAGGATTCGAATGTTAAGATTGACACTGACAAACCTTCAACTTCGAAAGTTTGTGATTCTGATTTGGTTGATGTTCAAGATAGTCAAACAGATGACAGTGATGATGAAAATGATGAATAAGTTCAAAAGGAACTTACCTTCAACAAAGGTTCGAAAGAAACTGACATTCCACGAATAGTTGTTGATCAAGTGTATGGGGACACTGAAAAATTCGAAAAGGTGTTGTTTGAAAAAGGTGCTCATTATTTGGAAACCAACACCGTGGTTTATCCGAATTTCAAGTGCACTGATGATGTAATATTTCCAAATCAAGTCTTTGTTACTACTGGGAATGTTGAGAATGTAAAACTGGAGCTCAAGAAATTAGTTCAAGAAGACAACAAGAAAACATCTAGAGAAGGATTCTTTTCAAACCAAAGCACTGTTGAAAATAATCTAACAAAGAAGTTGTATGTTTTTCAAAGACAAAAACCTCAAAGAAAATGGGTGGAGAAATCTAAAGTTGTGAAAGAGGTTTTAAAACAAGATGTTGTGAAAGAAGAAAATTTTGTCAAATTAAATTGAAAATAATTCAAAGAACAAATTGACAAATTTTCGAAAGATAATAAAATCTCAAAAAGGAAAGCACGAAAGCAGATTTCCTAGCAAACTATTGAGTCACGAATGACACAAGATGATTTGAAAATGAAAACATCTAAAAACACAAAAACCCCATTTGTTAAGAAAAAGACTACGTTTTCATCATCTTATTCAAACAAAAGGAAAAATCCCGCTCAAAAAAAGGTTTTAAAAGCTCAGAAAACATCATTTTCTTCAAAGGCTCATAATTCTTCAAAGAGATTTCAAAATCAAAAAGTTGAAAAATTCTTTTTCGTATCATCCACAACAAAGATTTTCTCAAAATCAAAACCTAAAACCAAAATCATTTTCAAATCCATTGAATCATTATCAAAATAGATTTTTTCCAAAAACTAATGATATGAAAAAGGTTGTTGGTACATATGTTCAAAAATTCTGTCCAAAATCAAATGTTGATTTTATTCCAAAAAAACCGAATTTTCCAAATCCTTCGCTGAAACAACTTTCAAAAGTTTTGTATACAAAAGGGTTGTCTTAAGAGAAAAATATTAATCACTGGCTTGAAGGAAAAGGATGAATGTATCAATCAAGGAATTTCTCACAACAACAAATCCAAGAAGCTTATGAGAAGTATGTGAATACTTCGTCAACTGAAAGTTCATCTTCAAAAGATTCAAATGTTTCAGTAAAGAAGTGGAGAGCAGTTGTGAAGGAAACGAAAGTTGAACCACAATCTAAGAGGACAAAGGATTATGTTAGTGATAATCTCAAACTATCGAAAACTTATGTTTCGATTCCTTTACATAGTGATGTGGACTTAATTGATAGTTTCAAAACTAAAGTTTGTGATTGGGTTAAGAGTACTACATTTCATTATGTTCTTAAAACTAATTTCTAAGGACCCAACCAGCCTTGGGTACCTAAATTCTTTCAATGATCGTAGGTACTTTGTGACGAGCAATATGATGAGAAATGGTATATCGATAGTGGTTTCTCACGTCACATGACTAGAAGAAAGGAGAATTTGCGAGGTTATCGAAGCTTGGATAATGCTGGAGTTGTGAAGTTTAGTAACAATCACAAATGTCAAGTCAAAGGCTATGGAAAAGTAACGAATGGTCAATTCACTGTAAATCGTGTTGCTTATGTCGAAGGCCTTAAACATAATTCGATAAGTGTTTTGCAATTAGTTGTGGGCACTGGAAATCAAGTTGTGTTTAATGAAGAAGGCAGTATTATTTCGATGATTGAAACAAACGAAGTGTTGCTGAAATCAAAACGATATGGCGATATGTTTACTCTTGATATCAAACCGATTGTTGGGAAACCATCAATTTGTTTACTTTCGAAAGCTACATATCATGTTAGCTGGTTATGGCATCGTTGGTTATCTCATTTAAATTTTCTAAATATAAATTAGTTGGTAACTGAAGATCTTGTTCGAGGCTTACCGGTATTAAAATTTGATAATGATACTTTATGTGCAGCATGCGAACAAGGGAAACAACATCGAAAAGGTGATAGTTTCATTTTATTTACTTCTTTTTATAGTTTTTTTTAGCAGATTTCATTCGCATTTTAGTTAATTTCCATGCATATTTTCCTTTTTGTTATTTTTTTTGACAATTTCGGGTACTTTCTAGTTTCTTGAGCATTATTGCAGATTTTATGGAGACTAGAGGAGCGGGAATGTGCGAGATCTTTTGGAAGAATTTGGACTTGAAAGGCAATGGGGGTTTCGTACTTGATGGCTGTGGAGGTGATTCATGGAGTGCGCTGGTTAGTTGCTTGAAGGTGTGGAAGTGTTGAACTTTAAATCTGAAAGACATGGGAGAATTCTTGAGTGTGCAAGATCGATGTTTAGGAGTTTGCGGAAGCTTTGAGTGATGTGGAGAGACAAAATGGGCTCTAATTGCAGAAATATTGAAGAAAAATGGGCTAGAAGCTGATTGGACTCGAACTGGGCCAATGGATTAGCTGTGGGGGCCCAAGACTTGAAGAAGCCCAAAAATTTCGTTGCAGTCACGCGGCCCGCGTAAGATTCCCCGGGGCTCGCGTGGATTCCTGAAGGGGGAAATTTCGGGATTTTACCTAGAGCTCTATATTGGGAAGGTTGGTGTGCCTCTTCAACCTTATCTTGGAGGTCCGAGTTTGACACTTCCTCTCTGGAGTTTGGAGCACTTTTGAAGGCCTAGAACAACTCAAGAATCTCTTTTTTTCATCTCTTGATTCTTGTCAAATGTTTGGTACAATCTTAACTAACTTTTCTTCTTTGAGTATAGTCTTGCTTGGCTAAACTAAGCTTTGTTGACTTTTTCTGGAATCCTTTGAACTTTTGTTGAATGTTGAAGAATACATGAATTTGTTCTTAAATCTTTATGAAAATGTTTTGTGTTTTAACATATTATCACTACTAGTATGTTTTTATTCATGAGTTTAAATGTGTTTGTGGTGATTAGTTGGCTAATTTCTTGATTAAGTAAAGGATCCTCAAATTAGCAAGCAAAAAATGATTTTTGTGTTGTTTTGGCTTCACACAATCATAAAAACATTTTCTCCAGCATGGTAGTGAAAGCAATTGACTCCTCTTGGATTTGGTGACTTTTTGGTTCGTAATGCTAGTGGACTTTCACTAATTGCATGCTATTTGAAATTAGTGACTTGGACTATGGAAATTGTTATGAGCTTCTCTAGCCATTTCAACAATTAAGGAAAGTCTAGGTAATCTCAAGCTCCTTGGATTACTATAGCCAAATTAAGGATTTAAATCAAAGTATTGCACCATTGGATTCTAATGATATGTTCATCAAAAGTCAAAGTGAGGAAACTTTAAGTCAACCATCTCTCCCTTATTGATTTTACATCAAACCCTTATTTTTGTTGAAATTGTCTATTTAAATCATAGTTAATTGTAGTTTGTTTCAAGTATTTCAAAACACCACCCCCCCCCCCTTTTATTTTTATTATTATTTTACAAGTATTTTTACAAAGAGATTTTTCATAGAGTTATAAATTGAACCAATCTCCGTGGATTCGATCCCTTTACCAGTATACACTATTTTAGTGTGTAATATGTAGGGTTATTATTTTTGTTTCCCTCGACAACCACCAAATTTTTGGCGCCGTTGCCTGGGATTGGTTTATTTTTAATCAATTTGTTTCTCTATGCCCAGATCTCAACGTACAGGTAACTTGATTTACAACCCGGAAATTGAAAAAGAAGCAAGGCATTTGGCGAAGGAAAAACGAGTGGAACGTGGTCAAACTTCTAACCCCCACGGGGATCCGGAGGTTGAAACCACTTCATTAAGTGATATAGAACCCGATTCTAGTCCCGACCCTCGCCAAGAAATTCCCGAAACACCACCTCTACAACAAAATCCACTCATTATTGAACCAATTTCAATGGCGGACGGAGGAGAAGTTCCCGAAAGAACTTTGAGGCAAATGATGGAAACCGATGTTACACAAACTCCAACCGATATCAATTACCCGGTTTTGGAAGGAGGCTCGGAGTTGAAGTCAAGTTTAGTCCATCACCTACCAACGTTTCATGGATTGGAGAATGAAGACCCTCATAAACATTTGAAGATGTTCCAGATTATTTGCACTAGTATGAAGCCACAAGGGTCAACCGATGACCAAATCAAGCTAAGGGCATTCCCCTTTTCATTGGCCGATAGAGTAAAAGATTGGTTATTCTATCTTCCCCTGGGGTCAATCAACTCATGGACCGACATGGCAAGAGCTTTTCTTGATAAGTTCTACCTCGCTTCAAGAGTCTCAAGTCTTAGAAATGATATTTGTGGAATCTGCCAAGGTCAAAATGAGACTTTTCATGATTATTGGGAGAGGTTCAACAACTTGTGCTATAGTTGCCCACAACACCAAATTTCGGAACAACTCCTCATTCAACACTTCTATGAGGGATTCTTACCAATGGAGAGAAGACTACTTGATGCCTCAAGTGGTGGTGATGTCTTTAGTAAAACTCCACAACAAACAAGACAACTTTTCAACACCATAGCCGCGAATTCTCAACATTTTGGCCCGCGCCAAGACATGAAGAGAGACACACAACACAAAGTCAATGAAGTGGGAACATCAAATCTTGAGTCTCAAATCAAAGATCAACCTCCGTTGTCCAAAAGCTAGCCATGGGACAAATTCCACAAGTGATGGTTTGTGGAATATGTGCAACAATAGGACATCCTACAGATATGTGTCCCATCCTTCAAAAAGATGCAGAGCATTTGAATGCCACAGGAGAGTTCCAAAACTACCACAACAAACCATCTGATTACCAAAATGCATATAATTCAAGTTGGAAGCCAAGTTCCAACATGAGCTACAACCCAAGACCATTGCCTCAAAATGCATTGGTTAGACCATCCTATCCACCACCACAACCTCATTACCAACATCAACAACCACACTATCAACCTAAACCACACCCTCCACATCATCATCAACAACCTCCTCAATCTCAACCAAGTAGCTCCGGAATGTCTCTTGAAGACATTGTCAAATCCCTAGCCACTAGTACCCAACAATTCCAAAAAAAGACAAGGACCAGTATCTCCAACCTTGAAGCACAAATAGGAGATATAGTTACATCCATAAGCAAGTTGGAATCCTATGGTAAAGTCCCTTCTTAAACCGAAAGAACCCAAATGTCAATGTGGTGACCTTGAGAAGTGGCAAACAAACCAGAGAAAATAGTTCGAAGAAGAAGCTGAGGGAAGAAGAGGAAGAAATAGAGATCGTTCCCATTGAGGATCCCATAGCCAAGAATGATATACAATCCGGAGCCCCAAAGAAGACTACCCCTCTAGTGACACCAATAACCACTCACCCACCGTTCCCCTCCTGACTTGCGACTTCGAAAAAGAACATGGAGGAGAAAGAGATTTTGGACACCTTTTGAAAGATGGAAGTAAACATCCCTCTAATGGATGCAATCAAGCAAATCCCGAGATATGAAAAGTTTTTGAAAGAACTTTGTACCAACAAGAGGAAGTTGAAGGGGAATGAGAAAATTTTGATGATTGAAAACGCATCCGCAGTTTTACAAAGGAAACTTCCACCCAAATGCAAAGATCCCGGAATGTTGACGGTTCCTTGCAAGATTGGAGATGTTACTTTTACTAGTGTTATGCTTGATCTTGGTGCCTCTATCAATGTCATGACCTATTCGGTGTATGAATCATTGAATGTCGGACCCTTAAGTGAAACCGGTGTCATAATCTCTCTTGCGGATAAATCAAGTGTCTTTCCAAGAGGTGTTTTGGAAGATGTCCTAGTGCAAGTGAACCAATTGGTCTTCCCGTCGGATTTCTATGTGATTGATCTAGATGAGCAAGTTTCTCTAAATCGGATCTAATCTTGCTTGGAAGACCGTTTTTGAAGACGGCTAGGACGAAGATCGATGTGTATGCGGGAAGTTTGACAATGGAGTTTGATGGAGAAACAATAAGTTTTAATATTTATGATGCCATGAGATATCCTAGTGATGTTTCATCTTTGTACTTTGTTGATTTTGTTGAGCCAATTACTCAAGAATTGTTTGAGTTATCTAACGGTGATATGTTGGAGATGATCTTAAGCAAAGGATTCGATTGTGGGAAGCTAGCTGAGCAATTAAAGCTTTATTCTTTGGATCCGGAAGTTGAGAAGTTGGTAAATAAAATGGAGATGAAGAAATCCACAAGATTAGATTTCAAACAAATTGAATTTTCCCTAACTCATACAAAATTGCCTCCATCCCTTGTTCAACCACCCGAATTGGAATTGAAGGTCCTACCTCAACACTTGAAGTATGCTTACTTGGGAAAGAATGAAACCCTTCCGGTTATCATTTCAACTCACTTAACCGACTTTGAAGAAGTGCAACTCCTCAAGGTGTTGAAGGAGCACAAAGAAGCCATGGGTTGGACGATTGCAGATATTAAATGGTTGAGTCCTCCACTTGTATGCACAAAATTTTGATGGAGGATGAATGCACGCCAAGCCGGGACGCACAAAGAAGGTTGAACCCACCAATGATGGAAGTTGTGAAGAAAGAGATTTTGAAACTCCTTGATGCGGGGATGATCTACCCAATCATGGATAGCAAGTGGGTGAGCCCGGTGCAAGTCGTTCCAAAGAAGACGGGAATCACGGTGGTCGAAAACAACAAAGGTATGATGGTCCCCACCCGTGTGCAAAACGGGCGGAGAGTATGTATTGACTACCGCAAACTTAATGCAAGCACACGAAAAGATCATTTTCCATTGCCTTTATTGACCAAATGTTAGAAAGGTTGGCAGAGAAATCCCATTATTGTTGTCTAGACGGGTATTCCGGTTTTCACCAAATCACGGTGGCACCGGAAGACCAAGAAAAGACAACTTTTACATGTCTATTTGGCACTTTCGCATATCGTAGAATGCCATTCGGATTGTGTAACGCCCCGGCCACTTTCCAACGTTGCATGGTTAGTATCTTTTCAGAATATGTCGAGAACATAATTGAAGTTTTTATGGATGATTTCACGGTATATGGCAACTCCTTTCAAGAGTGTTTGACCAATCTCACAAAAATTTTAAAAAGATGCATTGAAACAAATTTGGTTTTAAATTTTGAGAAATGTCATTTCATGGTGATTCAAGGTCTCATTTTGGGTCACATTGTGTCAAAGAAAGGAATCGAGGTAGATAAGGCAAAAAATGATGTTATTCAAAGCTTGCCTTACCCGACTTGTGTTCGGAAAGTTCGTTTTTTTTAGGTCATGCCAGATTCTACTGAAGGTTCATCAAGGATTTTTCAAAGATAACAAGACCAATGTGCCAAATCTTGCAAAAGGAGGTTGATTTCGAGTTCAATGAGGCGTGCAAAGAAGCTTTTGACAAGCTCAAAGAGTTGCTTACATCCGCTCCCATCATGCAAGCACCAAATTGGGATCTCCCCTTTGAGATCATGTATGATGCAAGCAATTATGCGATAGGCGCCGTTTTGGGTCAAAAGAATGCGAGGGCCTCCCACGTGATCTATTATGTATCAAGGACACTAGAAAATGCTCAAAGCAATTACTCTACCATGGAGAAGGAGCTATTGGCCATAGTGTTCGCTTTGGAGAAGTTTCGGCAATATCTACTTGGCACCAAAGTTATAGTGTATTCGGAATCATGTGGCTCTCAAGTACTTGATGACAAAGAAAGATGCAAAGCCAAGACTCATCCGGTGGATCCTACTATTACAAGAATTTGACTTGGAAATCCAGGACAAGAGTAGATGTGCGAACCTTGTTGCCGACCACTTAAGCTGGATCACTTCAAATGAAACTTCTCCCCCTTTGCGGGACGAGTTTCCGGATGAGCATCTCTTTCCCCATACTCAATCTATTCCTTGGTATGCCGATATCGTTAGCTTTTTGGTCACAAAAGGTATCCCGACACATTCACACGTGCTCAAAAAGACAATCTCAAAAGTGATGCAAAATACTATGTGTGGGATGAGCCTTATTTGTGGAAACATTGTCCCGATCAAATCATTAGGCGAGGTGTACCCCGACAAGAGCACCAATATATTTTGCAATTATGTCATGAATTTGGTTGTAGGGGGCACTTCGGACCTAGCCGGACCTTGAGAAAGGTCCTTGAGTGTGGACTATTTTAGCCGACCATGTCACGCCACTGCTACTTGTTTTGTAAAAGTTGTGAATGGTGCCAAAGGACGGGAAACATTTCGCAAAAGAACCAAATGCCTCAAAATCCAATCCTTGTTTGTGAAATTTTTGACCTATGGGGATTGATTTCATGGGCTCATTTCCCGTCTCATTTGGCAACGTTTATATTTTGCTCGCGATTGATTATGTTTCTAAATGGGTTGAAGCCAAAGCCACAAGATCAGACGATGCCAAAACTGTTATCGAGTTTTTGAAGTATAATGTTTTTGTAAGGTTTGGTGTACCTAGGGCGTTGATTAGTGATCGAGGGACACATTTTTGTAACAAGATGATGGAGGCCTTGCTAAAAAAGTACAACATGACCCATTGTGTCTCTACCGCCTACCACCCTCAAATGAATGGTCAAGCGGAGGTCTCGAATCGTGAAGTGGAGTCTATTCTAGAGAAAACAGTGAATCCGACAAGGAAAGATTGGAGTTTGAGGCTTGATGATGCCTTATGGGCCTATCGGACAGCTTATAAGACCCCGATAGGAATGTCGCCCTTCAGATTGGTTTTTGGAAAACCATGTCATCTTCCCGTCGAATTAGAGCACTGTGCATTTTGGGCGGTCAAGCAATGCAACTTCAACGTTGACGAGGCGGTAAGGCATAGGAAAATTCAACTCCAAGAGCTAGAAGAATTGAGAAATGACTCCTATGAAAACACAAGGATTTATAAGGAGAAAACGAAGCTCTTCCACGACAAGTCCATCACCCGGAAGCATTTTGAACTGGGGTATAGGGTCTTACTATACCATTCACGATTGAAGTTTTTTCCAGGCAAGCTAAGGTCAAGATGGATTGGACCTTTTGTTGTGATAAAGAACTTTGACCATGGGGCGGTAGAAATTCAAAGCGAAAAGACGGGACAAATTTTCAAAGTCAATGGGCACCGGTTGAAGCCATTCTATGAAGGTTTCAGTACTAATGCTCTTGAAATCATCCATTTGGATGTGTCGATGTGTTGAAGCAAGCTAGGAAGACGTCTTGCCAAAGACGTTAAAGAACGGCATTTTTGGAAAGCAATGTGCTTTCACCTTTTTCAAATTCAAATAAATCATTTTACAAAGCGTTTTTTGGGATTTTAAAAAATAAAATTTTGAAAGGTTTCACACCTTATTCCCCGTTTTATTCCAAAGTTTGTCAAAATTTTGAAACCGGGCCTTACGGGGATTGTTTTGGCTTAAAAATCAGATTTTGCAAAAAATCTCAATCTTTTGAAGTGCAGGAGAGCCCGCGGCCCGTGTAAAACGCATGAAGGAGACCCCGTGGCCCGCGTAGGTCAAGGATCCAATTGTAGTACAGCACCCGCATCTAGCCCGCGGCCTGAGCACTACCCGAATGAAGGATCAGAAGCCTCAGGAGTTTTTCAGCAACTAGACGTGACTAACCCGCGGCCCGCGCCCTGCCCGCATGGATGTTCGAAACACTTAGAATTTTTTTTGGACCAATCATTTCCCGCGGCCCGAGCCCTACTTGCGTAGAAGGCTATGAAGATCAGTCGAATTTTGGAGGCTAGACGCGGCTAGCACACGGCCTGCGCCCTGCCCGCGTGTTGGTCGATTGACTGATTCTTTTGAGCTGTTGACTGCTTTGACTTTTGTTGACCAAGGGGTTTAATGAGTTGACCAACATTGACCGGGTTTGACCTTTGTTTACCATGGATTAAACATCTCCAACACTCATCTTCTTCATTCTAACCTTACAAATTCCACCATTTTCTCTCTAGAAGCTCAAGAACACCATAACCCACTTCTCAAAAAAATCCATTTTCTTGGAGTTCTACCGGTCAGAATCTCATGAAACCACCGCCATTCTTCACTATTTTTCATCCTCTACAAATCCAACCCAAATTCCGGTCCGATCTATGGTCGGAATTCTGGGCGTCGCCACCACCCACCACCACCTTCTTTTGCGTTTTTCAACCAACTCCGGCCACCATTGGAGATTCCAAGCACGAGGTTTTGTTTCTCTCCTCGAGGGTCTTCTAACCATACCAATCTTTCCACAAAAACCCACGAAAAATTTGTCTAATTCCGGGCGCCGCCACTCTATTCGTCGGAAAGTCATCTTGAACCTCGTTTGTGGAGTTGTTTTAGCGATTAAAGCATCAAATACGGAGCAAAATTGTAAGCTTGGGGTGTGTCTTGACGAAATCTTTTTGGTGGCACTAATTCATCCCGGGTCTAAGAAATTGGGCAATTTCATTCCTTTAACTTGATTATTTACATCCCAATTTCTCATATTTTGTTGGTATTGTGTGCCTTTGGAGTGGCTCGAAAGTTATTATTGGTAAAATTTTGTCCGGAGCAAATGTCTAAACGTGCAAAAATGGGGACGGGAGCTACTTCCTCTAAAGGAGGGTCGAAAGGAAAATCCAAGGATCCCCCATTTTGTTGGTTGAATCGTGAGGACTCCAAAACATATGATTTTCTCGTTTCGAATAAGCGTCAAGTCAAGTCAACAAAAATCCTCCATAGGTAATCTTTTGATAGTTTTGGGGTATTCGATGGAGTCCAAGCATTATTTAACAACATCGGGTGGGGTCAGTTCCTCTATAACCGCGCCGCCACCTATGTTGAACCCACCTTGGAATTTCTTGCCACATTCAATCCCAAGGAGTAAGCCAAAACCGTCACCTTCCAAATGCTCGGCGAGAAACGGTCCCTACCGCATCGGGTCGTGAACGCCCTGATGGGCACTCCAGTGGACAACCTATATTACCAATAAGACCCATGACCCGAAAACTTCAATGAGAATCACTTTTGGTAGCAAATTACCAACGAGCCACAATATTCATCGTCTTCGTCAAAGGCCTCCTCCATAATTCACCCATGTTTGCGCCTAGCGCATCGAGTACTTACATGCACCATTTTTGCCCGCTCCGAAGTGGGACAAATTTCAAAGGCGGAATTATTTTTTCTTTGGTGCATGACTCGTGAGAACGGTCTGCGGCCGGATTTTGCCTCCTTTTTCTTCACCAAGTGTTACAACCTCACAACTATGGATAAAGGAGACATTTTCATTGGGGGATTGATCACCCTCATTGCATCTCGGCCACTGCTTCAACTTCATCTCTCTACTCTTCCATTCGAGAAGGCTTCCGTCCCCTCTAGCCTTGACGGCCATGCACTTCGCTGAATGCAGCTCATCCGGGATTCAGTCGTCGGTCCCATGTGGATTCTTGACAACCAACCATACCTCATTCTTCCCCACGGGTATATATGGAGTTTTGAGCCAACCGAGCCCGATCAATGGATCATTCGCCTATGCCAGAACTAGGCCGAGGCCAGACTTGACCACGGGTCAAGGAGACCAAGGAAGCCCAGGAAATCCTACTATGCTTCCATTTCTTTCAGGTGGTTTAGGCACAGTGAGCACTAATGTGCAAGGATCCGTGAACCCAAGGGACACCTTGGTGCGAACACAACGAATTGACGGCGAAGATTCAAGTGACTCTTGGAGTCGGTATCAGCCAACTACTGATGCCGAAATCAAGAAATATGCTGCTTTTAAAAGAGCATTCCAAGCCCGCAAGGAGCAACAGGTCAAACAACAACAACAGAAGGAATAAGAAATCCTGTCTGTGGCCAAGTACTAGGCAAATGCCATCAGCAATGCCCATACTGCTGCCACAATCCAAAAGGTTCAAACCTAGATGGATCAAATGGCAGACACCTTGTTGAAAGCTCAAGATACAGTCGCAACCGCAGCTACTTCAAAGGTTCCTCCTAATTCAACTCCTGTTCCACCTCCCGCAGTCATCCCATCTCAAGACGAAGAGACGGAAATTGAACTCAGCTCAGCCCCTACCTTCGGTTTTGATGATGAAGACATCCAAGAGGTCAACAAACCAAATCCTTCAGATGATGACGTTATGATGTTCGAAGAAGAAGAAGAGTCCAGCGGTTCTCAACATTCCACTTCTAAGCCCAAAGAAAAGAAAAAGAAGAAAAAGAAGGATGCTGTCACTAGAAAGGAATTCCTCAATCTCCAAGCCAAAGTTGATCAAATTTTGGCTACGGTTAAACCCACTCAACCTCCATCTGAAGATATTCCAGGACCGCAGTCCTTAATTGAACGAGTTGAAAGACTTGAGACGAGAGAGCATATGGCTGCTGAGCGCATCTCTCTCAAAGTCAAAATGGGGATCCGATCTCTTGACAACAACCGCAGGGCCGATCATCAAGAATTTATGGCTGCAATGGAATGCCTCATTATTGAGGTGACCACAATCAAACAAGATCTACAAACAACCATTACGGACCAAGCTTCTCTATCTCAAAGGGTGATAGATGAGACTCATACTGCCTATGAGTCCACTATCTCTGTTCTTCATGCAACAATCAACAGAATGCAGAAATCCCTATCTTCTAACTTCCATGGCCCTGACATCCTCCAGCTTACCAAGGATATACACAAGCTGCTCTTCAACTCTTTCACTCCAAACAACTCACAGCTGGCCGAGACAATGAAAGTTCACTTTGCAGAAGTCTGTGCCAAAGTGGATGGCCTTAAACAATGACTTGAGAAAGCACCTCCGTTGCATCCCTCAAGAGGGGGAAGTGATGAAGAAGTCCACCGCTCAGATACCTCCATCCATCAAAGTCCTCCCATCACCACAAAGAAAATTCCCACACCGCAGCCCTCACCTCCACCATCCCAAAATATTCCATCTCCTCACTCTTCACCTAAAAACAACATCCTCAACAGGCCTGAAACTCCTCCTCACCTCAAAAATCTTGAGGAAAATATGTCATCAGCAAGTTCCATAGACTCTCCTGCCACAACCCAAAGGAAACACGATTGGAAAGCGGCCAAGCTTGCTGAACTCATTTGGAGAGAATGCGGATTTGATACAATGATAGATGAGTCGCTGATTAACTCATGGGTCAATCCGCTCTGCAGGCTACTAGATGAAGACTACACTCCACATCTCACGTATGTTGAACCTCCATCCGATGGTTATTGGGATATTCCAATTTCTCCCAATGCCAAGTATTTTGCAGTTTTGAATCCTTTGACTGTAGTCTCCCCGATCACAAACGACTGCCTATGGAATTTGAAAGACTCAATCGCTTTTATGCGAAGCATGGCTCCTCTGTGGAAAACATCCGGTCTAACGATAGACCATCAGCAGTTAAAAATTCCAAGATGCGGAAATTCATGAAGGCTGACTTTGTTCAGTACACTCTTACTAGAAGAGAGCATGACTACATACGAACTCAGGCAGATTTTCCAAGCATGAATCCGGAAGAAATATTCCTCATTGCCAAAGTATTCCAAAAAAAAAGGCAGAGAAGCATCCGAAGATGCAAATGGCGCTCGACAAAGCGAAATCCTTTCAAAGGGACACAATTTGTGATTTCGCCAAGATCGATGCAGATGTCCACCCCACCATCATCAGGAAGTTTGATCTCCCCCACTAGAACATGTGCCAATGCCCACCGAAGGCTTTGAAGAAAGATCATTAGGTGCAACAAACTTTCCTGAACTTGGAATCATTTTCAAACGGAAGACGGACAACGTCAAATACTTCATTCCGATGAATGCTATGCACTGCCTGCCCAAGAAACAACTTGACATCTGCAAGACCGCCGTAGAAAGATCAAAGCACACTACTGCTGAAGTCAAGTTTGAAATTTCTAGAAGAATCACTTGGCTTGAAAATGTCAGAAAATTCTGGTGGATTTTGATCAAGTTTCTCAAACTTGACACCTGAACCAAAGTTAAAGAGATCACTTAGGGGGAAATTGTTGAAACATAAAAGTGACCCTCTTGAACTAAGGTACCGCAATCATCTATCAACCGCAACTGTTCACCATCAACAATCATCTCAGCATTCGGAGTCAACAAGTCTCCAGTATCCGCAATCTTTGTTATTTCCTTTACTTATCTTTATGTAATGTACTCTATTATCCAGCATGCCTTGCACAGCTGCTTATAGAGTAGTTTATTTCTGAGACTCTATAAATAGAGACTCTTTCTAATGTATTCAACACAACTCTTAACTTCTTAATACACAAGATTTCTCCTTCAACCATCTCTCTTATCACTCGATAACTTGTGAATTATTCTGAATATATATTTCTAAGTTATCTTCTTCACTTCTCTATTCTACTACTCTACACACTCTAAACTGCTACTGAAAGATAACCTCTCTTCGGAGCAAGTCTTCTAGACTTAATCACTAAACTTGATCTTCCTTACTAACTCGGAGTGAATGCATTCCTTGTTATGAATCATTTTAAGTGTATTCTTGATATAACAATTGTTATCATCTATATTTCTTTACTTTCCGCAACTAACTATCTAACTATCTAACTATATTATTGTTGAGCTTTTAGATCCTTTTAGATTAACTATTCCGCAATATACTTGTTCTAACGTTTGTTCAAGTGTGTCTCCAAGTTTTTCTCTCAACAGTTATTATTTTTGTTGGCCTCAACAAACACCAAAAGGACATCCAATTGTGATAGATTCGAAAATTGTGGAACCATTGGAACTTCTTCATATTGACCTTTGTGGACCATCAACTGTTGAAACTCTCAACAAGAAACGATACATTTTGGTTATTGTTGATGATTTTTCATGATTTACGTGGGTGTATTTTCTCAAGTTAAAATCCGAAGTCGCTCAAACAATGATTGAATTTATCAAGCAAATTGAGAAAAGTCTGAAGAAGAGTGTTCGAAAGATCAAAAGTGATAATGGGTCTGAGTTTAAGAACAAAGTGCTTGATTCATTCTTAATTGAAAAAGGAATTTCGGATAATTTTTCGTCACCATATAAACCGCAACAAAATGGTGTAGTTGATCGAAGAAATAGATCACTTTGCGAAGCAGCAAGAACAATGTTGACATATGCGAATCTTCCTCAATATTTTTGGGCAGAAGCAGTGTCCACCGCTTGCTTTACTCCGAATCATTCTTTTATTCATCGACGTTTCAATATCACTCCATATGAAATAATCAAAAATCAAAAACCAAATGTTAAATTTTTCAATGTGTTTGGTTGTAGGTGCTTTATTATGAATCTCAAGGATAATCTTTTGAAGTTTCAAGCTAAGGCTGACGAAGGAGTATTTTTGGGATATTTGCACAATTCGGTTACATATAGAGTGTTAAATAAACGAACACGAAAAGTCGAAGAAACAATCAATCTTACTTTTGACGATTATTATGTTAAACAAGTTGACAAACTCTTCGAACAAAAGCCAATTATTAATGAATCAAATGATGAAACTGAAATTATAACTTCATCTGATTTTGATTATGATTAAATTTTTGGTGTCCCTGATAGGGCTGTGAATGCAGAAGATCATGAGAATGATAATACTCAATTTGAATCTTCAAAGCACTTGGAAGGATCGGATCTTACTCAAATTCTTAATGACAATATTTGAACATCGAATTCTCTAAGAAATGGTGAAAGTATGCTAAATACTCCAATGGAGGGGGAGCACTTGGATTCGAATACTCACATTGAGGGGGAGCATTCTTTCGAGGGGGAGAATGGGAGAATGAATCAAGATGTTGAGGGGGAGCATCTAGTTGAGGGGGTGCAACAGAATCAAAATAACAGTGATATGATAAGTCTTGATCTAAATGATGAATTTCACGAAATTAATGATAATCTTTCTGTTGCAGGTACAGAAAATGAAGACTTATACGAAGATGCGCATTTGGATTTTGATCCAGCATATCCACCACTCGAAAAATGGACAAGAGATCATCCGAAAGTACAAGTTATTGGGAATCCACAAGATGGAATTTTAACGAGAGCTCAACTTCGTGCAAAGAATGAGGTATTAAATACTCATCAAGAATTTTGCATGTTCAATGTTTTCATTTCGAAAATCAAACCAAAGACAGTTAAGGATGCAATGGAACACTCTGATTGGGTTGTTGCAATGCAATCTGAATTGGCTGAGTTTGAACGAAATAAGGTTTGGAGATTAATTTCTAAACCTGAAAATATTTTGATTGTCGGGTTAAAATGGATTTTCAAAAATAAAACTGATAAAGATGGATACATTATCCGAAACAAAGCCAACCTTGTTGTAAAAGGTTATTCACAACAACAAGGAATAAACTATGAAGAAACTTTCGCCCCTGTCGCAAGACTCGAGGCTGTTCGTATATTTCTGGCTTATGCAGCTCACAAAGATTTCGATGTATATCAAATGGACGTGAAGTGTGCATTTTTGAATGGAGAACTCAAAGAAACTGTATATGTGGAACAACCTCCAGGTTTTGTCAATAAAGATCATCCTGATTATTGTTACATTTTAGATTAGGCAGTTTATGGGTTAAAACAAGCACCAAGAGCCTAGTATGCAACTCTTACCTCTTTCTTAAAACAATTGAAATTTAAACAAGGATCAGTTGACCCAAAATTATTTTGAAAGAAAGTAGGGAATCATCTTATGCTTGTTCAAATTTATGTCGATGATATTATTTTTGGCTCTACTGACCCTGCTTTGTCTAATGAATTTGAAAATCTGATGAAAAGCAAATTTGATATGAGCATGATGGGAAAAATTAATAATTTTCTTGGTCTAAATATTCGTCAAAGCAGAGAAAGAATTTTTATCAACCAAGAAAAGTATATGAAGAATTTGCTTGAAAAGTTTGGATTGACGAATAGCACAAAATTACGAGTACCAATGACAACTGGAACAAGGCTTACACCTTCGCTAGATAAACCAACATTTGACTTAACTCTTTATCGAAACATGATAGGTTCGTTACTTTATCTTACAGCAAGTAGACCTGATATCATGTTTTCTATGTGTAATTGTGCTAGGTACCAGTTAAATCCACAAGAACCACATCTTACTGTTGTCAAGAATATTTTTCGTTATCTCAAAGGCTCGATTTCGTTAGGATTATGGTATCCTTCGGAAACAGGTTTATTTATTCAAGCTTTCTCGGATGCTGATTTGGGAGGTTGCAATCTTGATCGAAAAAGCACAAGTGGAGGATGTCAATTACTTGATGGGAAATTGGTGAGCTGACAATCAAAGAAGCAAACATGTGTTTCCATTTCGACTGCTGAAGCAGAATACGTTGCTGCTGTTGCTTGCACATCACAAATAATTTGGATTCAAAGTCAATTGCGTGATTATGCAATAAATATGAAGAAAATTCCATTATATTGTGATTCTCAAAGTGCAATTCGTATTTGTCATAATCCTATGCAGAATTCTAAGACTAAGCATATTGCTCTTTGTTACCATTTCATAAAAGATCATGTAGAGGATGGTAATATTGAAGTACATTTCGTGAAAACCAGTGATCAATTGGCTGATATTTTCACAAAACCGTTAGATGAAAAATCATTTGTGAGAATTTTAGGAGGACTTGGTATGGTTGAAGGAGGTTATGTTTCGAAAGAATAGCAAAAACTGAACAACTGTCAGACTCGAAGGTTACTGTTCATAGTCAACGCTTCGATACCCTTCGTCTTCGTAAACAAGAGCTGAAAAATTCGTGTGTCCAGTACATTTTACATATATATTTTTTTGTTAAGTTGATTTTATTTTCGAAAAATTCAAAAAACAACAAAAAGATTTTTCATTTGTTTTGTTATTTCTTGTCGAAAGACACAAAAACAACAAAAATATTTTTATTTGTTTTCTCTGTTATTTTCGAAAAATCAAAAATCGCAAAAATATTTGGTTTCGTATTGTTTTGTCTTAGTGTTTTGTTTCAGATAACAAAGATGAATCTCAATGGTTAATGCTTGCAGTTCTAGGGCCAGGTAAATATTTTGAAACTTTTGTACTAGTTAAGATGTCCCTAGAAGCATGTTGCAGCATGTTGACCAAATCCTTGAATGGCTCTATGTGTGTTTAACGAAAGCTTTAATGAAATATTTCATACGAAAATTTCTTACCAAGTCAGGCTTATATTCACATTAGTCACATGAGCTACCTGACTCTTCTCACATGAGTTAAGAGTTTACTGTTTTGTCCGAAATAACAGAGGTACAAATGGTTTCTTAAACCAATCTTTTTTCATCTAAACATTCTTACACGATCACACACGAAGTCATATGTTCAAGAGGTCTTTGATCAAACCAATCGAGACTTAGACATATCAAAAATCTGTGTTTATGATTTGACATCATGAGACCATGATGAAAGTGAAACCTAATTCTCTAAATTTTTAAGGAATTGACGGGGAACTTTGTTCTAGTTTTGAAAGAAACTTTTGTTTCCGTACCTAGATTCGAAAGTCCAAATCATATTCATTTCGTTTGAGTGATCTTGATCAAAATATCGAAACCCACAATGTTTGTTACCTAACAGGATCCAACACAAAATTTTTTCATGAATATGATTTTCGAGAGAGTTTCACTTGATTTCTAAGTTACTTTCAAAATTATTTCAAAGCATACTTGTCACTGACTACAGTGGTCAAACAAGTGATTTATGTTACAATTTCTCACCTTATGTTTTGGATGATATGTAACGCAATCATGTACCCACCCAAGAAGCCTTGAAAAGGAAGCCCTTCGAAACTTCTCAATAAGTTTTCGATTGTAGTTCACGGGAAAACACACAAGCAGTTGATTATCTCTCTGATAATTAACGAAATAACTTTTGCCCGGGGTTTAATTGCTTTCATGTCAAAATGATTTTGACATCACTAATCCAAAGTTTATTTTTGTTTGATTCTTATCTTTTTCTTTGGCACACTACACTCACGAGATCTTTGAGGTTCTGAGTAATACCAACTCAGGCTGATGGTTTCGAATGTCTGGCACATGACTTCACTAAAAAACCCAAAAGTGAAAGATCCTAACCTCCATCCGAAGGTTGCTGACGGTTCTAATTCCATTGGGAGAAATAAACAGGCTGTTAGAAGTGACGTCTTGTATTCTTTCCGGTTTTCAAGGAGAAATGACAGTTACTTTTTCACGCGTGGCTACTTTATTTGAATAGTGGTGCACGTTTCAAGGTGCCACATTGGATTTCATTAAATGCATATCCTGCTTCAAATTCAAACCTAACGGATACATATAAAAGGGGATTCAAGGGTTCTTGATAATTTTATGCTTTCAAAAGAAAAATTCCCAAAATTCTCTCTGCTAAATTGATTTGTTCTTCAGAAAATTCCAAAACCCTACTCATGGCTACTCAGGCTAATGTTGATGCCCCATCCCAAACAATATAAGACGTTACATCTCAACCGATCATGAAGATTCAAGGAACATACTATCAGGTCGAAGAAGACATATCTCTTTACCCAGATGATTTGAAGATGTTGGTGATTGCTCTAAAGAGTTCTGTTCTTTCCCCATCAATGCTTAATTCTTTTGATGTTCCTCTTTCCTAGCTCTCAATAGCAGGATCAACTGCAACTTACAGCAAAGCCCTAGATGTCATTACCTTTAATCTGGTAAGTGAAAAGAAGGTTAGATTGATGAAGAAGTTGTTTTGTCAAATTCTGGAGATTCCAAACACACCACCATTCACTGCTCTTTCTTTTGCACAAGTAAATCATATGTTTAATGAGATGGGTCATCAACCCCCACTCACCAAGATAAGCAACTTTAAGAAGTCCGGTCTTCCAACTATCTGGAACCTTTTGTTTGGAATATTTTTACGCTGCTTGACTGGTCGCAGTGTAGGTCTTGACAAAGGAAGAATGGAAGTTTATGCCATGGTTGCAGGAGTTTATTATGATATTCTAGTCGACTACTCAACGCAGTTGTGGAAGGAGTTTCAGAAGAGTGTCGAAAGCACTAGTGTAGTGCAAGGTATTTCATGTGCACGATATTGGAGTCTTATTCTTAGGTATTTCTATAAAGAAGGGATTCAAGTGTCTGATGAAGAGGAAACTAATGAGTTTATGAAATATCATTTTCCGAAGGAGGTTTCAGATGATGCTGCAATCTTTACACATGCTGCACGAATTCCTGATGCCATGTTGAAAAGAGTTGATCCGACAAATGTTGTGCTTATCGAATATATGACAACTATTGATCCCAAAATTGAAACCGGGATGTTGTTAACGAAAGAATATGCAAGTCATTCAAAGAAGTCCAGGACATCAAAGAAGACTGTAATCATAACCCCTGAGCCAACTGGTCAAGAAACAAAGAAATCGAAGTCTCCCAAGAATACCACGAAGCAAGATGAGCAAGTTTCGAAAGTTGTGGTAAAGCCAGTTGCACCCATTGAACCTGTTGTTTCGGAACAAACTTCAGTTACAATTCCTTCAAAGACTGGAGTTTTTTGAAGACAGAAGCTGAAGTATGGCGGTTCTCCAACTTCAAGTGTGGTTCGAAAGCCTCAGCTTTCACATCAGGGAGTTCTTATCCGCGAAGTACCAGCTCTAGTTTCTCCTGTATCAAAGAAACAAAGAGTTGAAGATATGGCAAATCGGATTTCAAAGAAGAAAAAGAAAACAAAGAAGAGGCAACTTGTTATTCCAACGCAATCTTCTGAAGAAAAAGTTGTGCCTGAATCATCCGAACTTATTCCTATTATCGAACCTTCATCTCCTGAGAAGAATTTTGTCATATCACCCGATGTTTCGTCTGCTAAATCATTACATGAGGAGGTATGAACATCAAACATCCCTACAAACCTATCTAATACAGATGTAAATGTCACCATGGGTGAAGGAGATCTCTCTAAAGAAACTACACAAGCTAAACAAGGTACTCCAGTTGCTATTTCTGTTGAACCTGTTTCAAGTACTTTTGTTTCTGTACCTCCATATATCATCCCTACTACTTCCACTACTGAGTCACCTACCTTTTAAAACATAATCAATCAACCCTTCACATCAATTTTTTCATTACAATCTAATGATCCACCAAAAACAATGGATGAGTTTGAAAAAGACGAAGGTGGTTTTGGAGGCACTTTCGACACATTGGCATTTGATGATGAAGACGAAGACTTCCCTGACATATGCTGATGTCCATGAAGCAGTTTAAAATTTTGAAAAGAAGCTGAATTCCATTATTCAAACTCAAGCAGATCGGGGGGGGGGGGGGAGGTAGTTTAGTTTCTAGTTTTGAGCTTGATGGTCTGATGAAGGCATTCGAAGCCCGAATGGTGAGAAAAGTCTCGGGCATGATTAAAGATACCGAGTCCATAATATTGGAGAAGGTTGATCAAACTGATCACACCACTGAGTTAAGGATAAATTATTTCAATTCAAAGTATGTGGGAGCTGTCAAATAGTTAACCAATGTTGAAAAAGAAAGACATACATTGTTGGTTATGGATGTGAAGAAGGTGAGAGAAGATGTCAACTTTAAGCTTCAAGATCTTCGTGATGATATGATTAAAGAAGTTGCTGCTATTCAGCATGATTATGCCACTATGCATAAAAAGGTTGACATTATTTGTGATGTTGTAATGAAATATGTCACATTGTACGAAAGCTTGAGTCCTCAAATTACTCAACTTTCTACAAGTGACAATCAACAGTTTAAGGAGGTTATTTTGATGCTAAAGGATTTCAAAGATTCAGTGCTCAAGCCTGCTCAATCTTTGATAATTACTCCAGAGTTCATTTCTCAAAAATTTACACAGTTCGAAGCAATTCTCCATAAGAAATTGTCTCTGTTATCTACCATTTCGAATCTTCTGCCAACCGGTGCCCCACCTGTTTGTACATGGGTGCAAGGGGGAGAGAAGAATGTTGGAGAAGCTTCTCATGCGAAGGTTGGAGGTGAAGCTTCGCATGAAGAGGTTAAAGTTGTTGGAAAATTTTTTCCTTCAAAACTCCCATCATCTAAGACAACAATTTCAAGTGCTGGGCCAGTTACCTCAACAGTTGTGACTTCTATGCCAATCACGAAGCCAATCACAAAGGAGATTGTAGTTGGTTCATCTACTGATCAAGGAGATGCTTTGAAAGCAAAAGGTGTTATTGAAAGATCAACATACAAAGGCAAGCTAATTGTTGTTGAAAAATCAAAGGAGGAGAAGAAAGCAGAGGTTGAAGCTGAGATTGAAAAGTTAAGAGTAGTACAAAGCATAATGAGGCAAATGGCAAGTGATCCTCCTGGATTGAAGAAAGGAGACCCTGCAAAACATTATAACTACGAGACCATAGAAGCAAAGGTGGCTTACAACCACATGTATGCATTTGAGAAGAAACCAAAGCAAAGTTATGTGGTTACAAATACAGATTCAAGCCAGCTTGACTTCCTATTTAACGAAAAGATGTTCTTAATGCCACACTTCAAAATTTCGGATAAATTCAACAGCGAAGATGAATACAGCTACATGAAGCTTCATTTTCATGTTGTTCTAATAAAAGCTCCAGAGGAAATTTGGTCATTGATCAAAATCAAGAAAGTGATTAGCATTAAAATGGATGTTTTATTTGAAGAAATGATGCATAATCTAAGATTTTTCGTTGCAAGGGCAAATGGTCAGAATTGTGATTTTACAATTGCAGATTTTCCACTCATGAACTTGTATGATCTTATACAAGTTGCTCTACTCTTAAAAGACAAAAATTCTTCAAACCTTCGAGAAACTGATCCTGAAGGTTTTCAACTGGGAGTTGCACACATCAAAATCTTCTTGGAGAATTACTATGAGTGTTTGGCTCTTACTGATGTGGAGTCAGCAACAGTGAAGGGTTTAGAAGTGAAAGCTCCTATGGAACCAACAAAGCTTCAAGCAGAATTGAAGAAGTATGCAGATGGGGAGATCTGTTTAAAACCATTTGGAATGGTCTTCGCAGGGAAAGATAAAGCTGGAAAAGCGAAAAGGTTTTTGTTCCAAGCTTGCGAAGTTGAAAGATATACCACATCCCAGTATACGAATTTTATAGTTCGTATGAATCACTGCAAGAAGAATAATGAAGGGGACAAGAATGAGCTTAAGAAGATTATTTCATGGTACACGGAAATTCGAAGGGTAATGATGTATGTCATCCAGATTCTCACGACCTGAGAGAAGTCGACTTCATTCCAAAGGGGGAGATTGTAAGGGTCGATGACATTTGGTAATGAGTCGAAGTCTTTACCCTTTGTATATTTTGTAATGTATTTACTAAGGTTCATTTTATTCGAAGCTTAATGCCATGCCTTAGTATTTTTTGTATACTTTCATGTTTTCTATAAATAGGGACTTTACTTAGAGTTAGGAAAGAGTCCTTTACAGAACTTGTCTTTTTACTCTCTGTAAAACTTCGGAAGTATAATAGAGCTGAAACAAGATCATATTTACTTCTGGTGTTCATTTCATATGGTTTTTACTCTGATTTGATTTTCTTTACTTGATTATCACTTCATCACACCGCCCCTGTTCTGGCAATCGGGCAAAGTAGAGGGAAAAAGAGGAAGACCCCTTCGAAGGGTACCAAGGGAAAGCCTCTTGATGGCTCATATTCAAGTGGAACCAAAGGTGGTTCTTTCACTCCTTCTTCCAACCCAAAGGAAGCTCAATGCTTCTATTGTTAGGAAAATGGGCGTCGGAAACGAAACTGCCCCAAGTACCTGCAAGATGTTAAGGATGGAAAGGTCAAACCTACTCATGCAGGTATTTACACTATATTGTCTAATAAGTCACCGCATACTAATTCATGGGTCCTTGATACAGGTTGTGGTATTCATATATGTTCTGATTTGTAGGGCCTAAGAAGAAGTGGGGATGTGGAGCACGAAAGTATAAACTTGATCATGGGGAATATGAAAGCTTCACCTATGACCAAGATAGGAGTTTATTCTTTGTTGTTAAGTAGTGGGTTAGTGTTAGATTTGAATAAGTGTTGTTACTCGTTCGAAATGGAAAGAAATATTATTTCTTTTCACGGTTTGTACTAACAAGGATTTACTTTTTCATTTGATAATGAATGTGGTGGTATTAATGTTTTTTTATAATAATGTTATTTATTTTAAAGCATTACCTTGTGATGGTGTATATGAAACTGTGTCGGTTGTAGATAACTTAGGAAATAATGTATTACATATCGATTATTCCACTATTTTGGATAGAGCATCCTTGTGGCATTGTCGTCTTGGATATGTTAACAAGAAGGGCATAGGCCAACTCCAGAAGGCTGGAGGCTTGGAGTCATTTGACTTAAGGTCAGATGATAGTTGCGAGTCTTGTTTGCTTGGAAAAATGACAAAGTCACTCTTCACTGCTACATGTGCTAGGGGTGAAGGTTTGTTGGACCTCATCCACATGAATGTGTGTGGACCCTTCAGAACTGCCACTAGGGATGCTAGTCGCTTCTATGTGAATTTTACTGATGATTAAAGTAGATATGGCTATGTCTACTTAATCAAGCATAAGTCAGAAACCTTTGAAAAGTTCAAAGAGTTTAAACAGGAAGTGGAGAATCATCTGGGCTGGAACATTAAGATGCTTCGATCTGATTAAGGAGAGTATCTTTGATATTGCCATATTTATACGCATTTTTAGGCAATATTTATTTACATTTCTATTAATATTTTAGTTATTTGCATAGAATAATGGTAATTATAAGTTTAAATTGTTATTTTGCAGCCAAATAGAAGCATTTTCAAAGATTGGGACTGAAATTGACAGAATATGGAACTTTGGAGATTGAAGAAAAGAAGAACGGAAAAAGTCAGCAAAAGACGCACTTACGACGTGAATAATTCATGATTCACGACGTGAGTGGAGAATTCTAGAAGATATGCATGCAGGTGAAAGAGTCCTTGCCGAACACGCTTATCCCATATACACGACGTGAATCTTTATGGTTCATGATGTGAACTCGGCAAATCAGAAAACTATAAATTCCCTTACCCATTACGACTTGAGAAGTTTGTGGCTGATTGAAAGGTTACCTGAAGACGATTTTGAGCAGAAAAAGAGTTCTGGAAAAGGCTTTCAACGTCAAAAGGAGTAAAGGTTCATAATTAGTTAGTTAGTTTGATAGTTATGAACATGTTTGATAATTTGATTTGTTTTTGCTTACTTGTTACTATGAGTAGCTGAATCTAGCACCTCTTGTCTAGCTAGATGAAGCTTCTGAATTATGTTTTAGCTTAATGACTATTGAATTTGATTAGTTGGTAAATTGCTTGTGTTTGATTATCATTACCTAGCATGTTATTTTAGTTTCTTAGTTGCTTAAATTCATGTTCTGTGTAGCTTAGTGACCATTAAATTACATGAACTTGAAACCTAGTGATTTAGTGAACATTGAATTGCTAGAGCTAGGATCGACCAAAATCTTAGATAAGTGATAAAAGTAACTAATTTAGTTGTGCTAGAGGACATATATCATGACCATAATTGTGTTTGCTTAGATAAATCATACATAGCTCACCTATAATTCATAACTAATTCCGTGTTTTGCTTATGTATGATCATACTAGGTAGTTCATGAATTGGTAAAAAGATTAGTAAATTTGGACTTGAATTGCTAATTACATAATAATTGGTGACCAACTTTGATAATTTATAATTATTAGCTAAACATAAATAATGAAGTGGATTCAAACTAGATAGGAATGTTTTTAATTAACTGATTGAATTCTGTGATTTAAGTTCGTCTGGTCTTGCAAAATCAGATAAAACCCCATCTTTGCTCTAAAATTAGGTTAATTTAGTAGTAGATAAATTAATTAGTTAACACCGTTCCTTGTGATCGACACCCGACTTACACAACTATTCTATAATTCGACTAGGTACACTGCCTAGGTGCATTTTAGTTAGTTAAGTTAGTTAGGTAATAAATTATAAAATTAGTGGGTACTTTTGTGCACATCAATCTTAGTATAGAGTTCCTTGACTATCTTAAGGAATGTGGAATTATTTCACAATTGACACCTCCCAGAACACCACAGCTTAATGGTGTGGCTGAGAGGCGCAATCAAACCTTGTTAGACATGGTTCGTTCCATGATGAGTCAAAATTTGTTACCAATCTCATTCTGGGGGTATGCCTTAGATACTGCCACCCATATCCTTAATCTAGTCCCTACCAATATGGTTGCTAAAACACCTCACGAGATGTGGACTGGGAAAGTTCCCAATTTAGACCACATCAAGATTTGGGGTTGCGAGGCTTTCGTGAGGCGTGAGATTCAGGACAAGCTTGAACCTCGTAGTGAGCAGTGTATTTTCACTGGTTACCCACAAAATTCTTTTGTTTACCTCTTTTATAGACCCAGTGAGAATGTGGTTTTTGTGGCAAGGAGAGGGGTCTTGAGAGAGAGAGAGAGAGAGAGAGAGAGAGAGAGAGAGAGAGAGAGAGTTTATAAGCCAAGGAAACAGTGGGAGACAACTTGACCTTGAAGAACTTCAAGAGTCAAGTGGTGAAGGAACCTCAAACCCTATCAATAAACCTGAGGAGGAAACTCCTATTGATGAGTTTGTACCTCTGAGGCGTTCCACATGAGTTAGGAATCCACCTGAGTATTACTATGGTTTTCATATCACTGCGGAAGGTGATGCATTTATCAGTGATAGTACACAAGTAAATTTGGATGAGCCTAACAACTTTAAGGGAACCATGGCAGGCCCTGAGTCCGCCAAATGGAAAGAGGACATGGAAAGCGAGATTCGGTCCATGTACGAAAATCAAGTTTGGAACTTGGTTGACAATGTTCCGGGTCGTAAGACGATCGGGTGCAAATGGATCTTCAAGAAGAAGACCGACATGGATGGGAATGTACACACTTATAAAGTGCGACTGGTTGTGAAGGGCTTTACTCATAGGAAATGGCATCCCAACCTTGCAGGAGGTTAAATCCTGGCTTGGGAAGTGTTTCGCTATGAAGGACCTTGGTGAAGCTGCCTATATCCTAGGGATAAGGATATTGAGAGACAGGAGTAAGAGACTAATTGGACTTAGTCAAAGTACCTACTTAGATAAGGTTCTGAAGAGGTTCAGCATGTAGGATTCCAAGAAAGGTGACTTACCAATCCAGAGTAACGCCAAACTGAGTAAGACTTAGATCCCGAGTTACAGAGGCTGAGATAGCTAAGATGATTCGAGTACCGTATGCTTCTGCTGTAGGCTCGATCATGTATGCTATGAATTGTACTCACCCTGATGTGGCCTTTGCTTTGAGCATGGTCAGCAGATATCAAGGGAAGCCGGGCAAGGTTCACTAGACTGCGGTGAAGAATTTTCTCAAGTACCTACGAAGGACTAGGGACTGGGTCCTTACCCTTGGTGGCAGTGATGACATGAGAGTAGTGGGGTATAGTGATGTTAGTTTCCAGATTGATAGGGATAATTTCCGCTCTCATTCGGGATGGGTCTTTACCCTAAATGTAGGAGCAATTACTTGGAAAAGTTCCAAGCAGGAAACAGTAGCTGATTCAACTTGCGAATTAGAGTACATAGCAACAAGCGAGGCATCAAATGAGGCAATATGGATAAAGAACTTCATTGGAGACCTTGTAGTTGTACCAGCTATTAAGGAGCCTATAGAGATTTTCTGTGATAATGAGGGTGCAGTTGCCTTAGCTAAGGAACCAAGGGATAACGACAAATCCAGGCACGTCGACAGAAAATACCACTTCATTAGACATAATATAAAAGAAGGACTCCTCGTGGTAAAGAGGGTATCATCGGATGAGAACCCAGCAGATCCCCTCACGAAGGGACTGTGTAGGGAAAAGCATTTGCAGCATGTGATGTGCATCGGGCTGAAGGATGATATTAGTTTTACAGATTAGATAACTATTTCTAAAACTTGTAAAAAGTAATTGACATTTGATGATTAAATAAAAGTTGTTTATTTATAAGCAAAGTGTTGCTATCTTGTGTCAATTGTTACTAATGTTTCAATTTTGCATGTTTTGACTTCCAGAATAATTACTTTATTCAAATTCTCCACAGTCAGTCATATGTCAGAAGTAGGTATGAATCAAGACTATCATGAATTGGGCTGGTAGATTTCTAAGATGTTAGACATAGCAAAAGTTGCTACAACAATCATGAGTGCTCATAAGTTCTGAGTATTGGATTCAACCCACGCTCACTTGTATCACTACATGGAATATATCTCGAGTGATCGTAAGACGGTAATATCATATAAGTCTTCAAACCTAGAGATATGAGTTGTTGATTATGAGTTGGTTGTACATTGATTGTATGAAAAAACATCGGTAACTCGATGTTATAAAACGTGTTTTTGTGTATGATTCAACAAGTAGTTAGTACATGCATATGAGTCAAAGTTTATATGTTCCTTCTAGTCCTTGGAGGATTAGAAGCAATATCTGGGCCCCTCGATGATTTTGTTTTGACCTATGTACTCGACCCGATCATAACCAAATTGATGTGTTTAGTTTGGTTCTATGTCAAACAAATCAGAAATTGGGAAACAAACTGGTGGACAATAAGTACGACATTGTTCCATGTATTTGTCTGGCTAATATCTTGAACAGAGGATTATATGATCACTTATCTTAAATGGCAGGTCATCTTAGTTCCACGAGACTTTGAAAGAGCTATGATTGCTGGTCAGTTCCTGAAGTCATACCTATAACTATAGTTATTAGATTTATCCAAGTGAGAGACTGTTGGATAAAGTGTCTAAGTCCATAACTATATTTAGTATATACGTGACCCGATTTGGTATGGTCCATTTGGGTTGCATGGCATCATAACAATTGGATAGACAAAATGAGAAAAGGACACTGATGGTTTGTTAATATATTATAAGTTCTAATATATTAATATGAAATTATATTATTTAATTAGTATTGATCAAGAATTAATTTGGAATTAATTTTGTGATCAAAAATAGACTATTAAATATATGGTGATTGATTTGTAAATCATTCATTCTTATATAATGGGCTTATGGTCTATGATTCACTAGATTGGGCTAGGACCCATTGGGTGCTCCATTGAGGTTCAAACCCACGGATCATGGGGGAAATGAAAAGCCGTGCACATTAGGGTTTACATGGTGTAACCCTACATGTGACACACTATATAGGAACCTCATATGGAGCAAAATTGGCATCTAAGACACAAGAAGTGAGGGCTAGCCGAATTTTGTACTCAAGTGTACTTCTCTCAAGTTATTCCAAGAGTTGTGGTGTTGTGTGAAACATTTGAGGCATCACATTTGGGGTGCTAGGCTCACAAGGTCTTAAGGAATCCAAGCTACAAGAAATGTATGTCATTCTACTAGTTTTTATATTACAAGTACCCCATGCCATGCTAGTTAGGATGAGAACCTTGGAAAAATCAAATTTGCATGAATATTAGAGAAAACATAGATCCAAGGTTTCTAGGGTTGCATGCACACCATAGGAGTGTTAGAATGCTCAAAATCCATCAGGAAGGATGGTAGGGACTCCTTGTGCAGCTGATGGCAGAGAGTAGGTTGGAGAGTGCCCTAGGACAAGCCTAGGATGAGATAAGCTTGGAAAGCAGTATTAATAGAAGGGGCGTGGCGAAATTGAAGCAATCCTTGAGGAAATTACGGATAGATGTGGAAGGTAGTATGGGCCCATACTATTGGAAGCAGAGGATCCGTACTTGAATCAAGGAATGCTGAGATGGAACTAGGAAACTTGGAGAGTGTTTGAGACCTCTCGAGAGTATGTATGACCCTGACGTTTATGTATTTTATTTCAATATGGCGATTACGCGACATGGAGCAGGAGGTTCAGGATCCGGATCATGATCAGGATTAGGCTCGGGTGCGGGATCCGAGCAGGTTGATGACGGGCTATGCGAGTTTATCGCATCAGAGATCACGAGAGGTATCCTTGAGGCGACCCCGGTCATTTTCGGGTCGATCAAGGAGGGGATTATTAAGCTGATGGAGGATCGCCTCCGGAAATTCAAGAGTGACTTGGCGGCCATCCAGTCGGGTTCACACACACTGTCCTTCAAGGACTTCAGGGGAAGTGGTGCGCCAGACTTTTACGGGGTGAAGGACCCTATTGTAGCCAGGAGATGGATTGCAAACATCAAGTCTGCATAGTTGACGAGCTTCTGCTCGGAGGGGTCGAAGGTCCGCTTTGTTGCGGGTTGTTTGAGGGATTGAGCCAGAGATTGGTGGGAGTTGGTGGGTGATTCACTGGGGGCCCAAACCATTGAGGCTATGACTTGGTCAGATTTTATGACCAGGTTCAGGGCTGAGTTTGCGCCAGTTGTGGAGCTTCAGCAGCTGGCCAGGGAGTTTCTCGATATGAGGCAGACTTCTGAGACTGTGGCCGAGATCACGACCAAGTTCTGGCAGGGGGCCTTGTTGGTACCTCAGTATGCAGGGGATGAGGAGATGCGGAAGACCACTATCATGATATGTTGAGGACTGATATTCGGGAGCATGTCAGCTATTCTGCTCGCCCGACTCTGGATTCCATGATTGCCAGGGTGAGGGAGAGGGAGATTGATTTAGAGCACCTCAGGAAGAGGAAAACAGAGACAGGACAGTTTGCTAGGGTTTCAGGGAAGAAACCCAAGGGGTTCAACGTTAGGTCGAAGGGCTAGCGGGATCGGGACCACTGTGGGAAATGTGGTAGGTCACACGAGGGAGTTTGCCGCACTGGGTTAGGATCAGGCTGCTATAAGTGCAGCAAAAACGGACATTTTGGTAGGGATTGTACTGCTCCTACCCCCACTGTTCAGATGTCAGGCCTGATTTGCTTTCATTGCAATCAGAGGGTCCATAAAAGGCCAACTACCCCAGGTTGACAACAGCAGCAGCAACGCCAGTGGTGGCGCCAACTCCAGCGACTACACGGGTTACAGATGGCCGGAAGGTCAAGTCAGAGGCTCCAGTGGTGAGGAGCTGAGCTTTCCAGTTGACTGCCGAGGAGGCACGTGCCGCACCCGATGTGGTGAAAGGTATGGTTTCTTCTCTCTAACTTTATTATATGTCGCTTGTGATATTAATGTATTATGCTATATGTTTTGTCTAGGAGCATTCCATGTGAACGGTAACTCGGTTCAGGTGGTGTTTGATTCGGGTGCTACCCGATCATTTGTCTCTCTTGTGCTTAGCAAGAGGTTTCCTGAGTATTTGGGCATGTTAGATTTCCCTTTAGAGGTCGAGATTGCAGACGACCGGTCAGTTTGAGCGTCAGAGGTTTTCAGAGATTGTGTTTTGAGGTTGTACAAGGAGCGCTACTTGGTAGATTTGGTTCCCATACCATTGCAGGGGAACAAGGTTATTATATGGATGGATTGGTTGAGCTCCAATGGGGCAGTGATCGACTGTGCGTAGTATTTGGTTCGGATAAGGACCCTAGGTGGGGGAGAACTGGCGATTCAGGGCGAGAGGCCACATTGCGGACCGGCTTTATGTTCAGCAACGAGGGCTAGGTGCTACCTCCAGTAGGGTTGCGTAGGGTATGTCGCCTATGTTATGGATACCCGGGAGGTGGGTCAGGCGGCGGTGAGTGATGTGCCAGTGGTGCGTGAGTACACGGATGTATTTCTAGAGGAGCTACCTAGGATACCTCCGGAGAGGCAGGTGGAGTTCAGGATCGACCTGGTCCTCGATGCGACTCCGATAGCCAAGGCACCGTATCGGTTGGCTCCTCCTGAGATGCAGGAGCTGTCTACATAGCTGCAGGAGCTGTTAGACAAAGGATTTTTCAGACCGAGCAGTTCACCTGGGGGCCCGATTCTATTTGTGAAGAAGAAGGACGGGTCGCATCAGATGTGTATAGATTACCGAGAGCTGAATAAGGTAACAGTGAAGAACCATTACCCACTCCCGAGGATTGATGATCTCTTTGACCAGTTTCAGGGAGCATCTTGGTTCTCCAAGATTGATTTGCATACAGGATATCATCAGATAAGGGTCAGAGAGGAGGATGTGTAGAAGACTACCTTTCGGACATGATATGGTCACTATGAGTTTGTGGTAATGCCTTTCGAGCTCACCAATGCTCCACCCGCGTTCCTGGATCTCATGAACCGTGTGTGCAGACCGATGTTAGATCAATTTTTGATAGTTTTCATTGATGACATCTTGTTCTATTCCAAGACTCGGGAGCAGCATAAGGAGCACTTTCGGGAGGTGTTGGATACCCTGAGGAGGGAGAGCTTGTATGCCAAGTTCTCCAAGTGTGAGTTCTGGTTGCGTGAGGTGCGGTTTCTTGGGCACCTTGTCAACCAGAACGGGATTTCGGTCGACCCGGCCAAAGTGGAGGCCGTGATGAGGTGGGAGGTCCCGAGGTCTCCATCTGAGATTCGGAGCTTCCTGGGATTGGCAGGTTATTATTGCAGATTATTTTAGGACTTGTCCAAGATAGTAGTACCATTGACCCGGTTGACGAGGAAATTTGTGGTCTTTCGTTGGGGGCCTGAGCAGCGGGCCACATTTGAGACACTAAGACAGAGATTGTACGAGGTGCCAATCTTCGCCCTGCCAGAGGGCGTGGAAGAGTTTTTAGTGTATTGTGATGCGTCCATCTCGGGTTTGGGCATGGTTTTGATGCAGAGGGGGCATGTTATCTCCTACACTTCGAGGCAGCAGAAGCCTCATGAGGTGAACTTTCCGACACATGATTTTGAATTGGGAACAGTTGTTTTCGCCCTCAAGATTTGGCGACATTACCTCTATAGGGTCCATTGTACCATTTACACGGACCATAAGAGTTTGAGGTATCTCATGGACCAGCCGAATCTGAACAAGAGGCAGTGTCGGTGGCTGGATGTGGAGAAGGATTACGATTGTGAGATACTCTACCACCCAGGGAAGTCTAATGTCATGGTCGATGCGCTTAGCCGCAAGGCTGCACCGATCAGAGACATCTGCATGAGGATGATCGTGGTGACTCCGCTGTTGGAGCGGATTCTAAAGGCCCAACAGGAGGATATGAAGGAGGAAGATCATAAGATTGAGCGTATTGTAAGCCAGGTTTCCTCCTTTGATTATGACAGTCGTGGATTTTTGACACTACACCGTAGAGTGTGGATCCCATATCATGGAGGTGTGCGCCAGGTATTGATAGAGGAGGCGCATAAATCTAGGTTTTCCATCCATCCCAGGGCGACGAAGATGTACAGAGATCTTCGTCTTGATTATTAGTAGCCATGTATGAAGCAAGATGTAGCTTGGTATGTTGAGAGATGCATGACCTGTAGGAAGGTCAAGGCTGAGCAACAAAAGCCTCATGGAAAGATGCATCCGGTGGACATCCCCATGTGTAAATGGGAAGATATTACCATGGATTTCATCACCAAGCTTCCCTGGACCGCACGGAAAGTGGATTCGATATTGGGTCATCATGGATCGATTGACCAAGAGTGCTCATTTCATACTGATCCAGGAGAGCATTTCGGCTGAGAGGTTGGCCGACATCTATATTCGGGAGGTTGTGGCCCGACACAGAGTGCCAGTCTCTGTGATTTCTGACAGGGATGTGCAATTCACTTCCAGGTTTTGGAAGAAGTTTCATGACGAGTTGGGTACTCGTCTGCAATTTAGCACCGCTTTTCACCCACAGGTCGATGGTCAGAGTGAGCGGACCATCCAGACTTTGGAGGATATGTTGCGGGCATGTGTTTTGACCGTCCTCCCTTCGAGATGTTGTACGGAAGGAAGTCCAGGACCCCGATATGCTGGGGTGAGGTTGACCAGAGGGTCATGGGGAGTACCGAAGTGGTACTCAAGACTACGGAGAGGATCCAGCAGGTGCGGAGCAGGATTCAGACTACTCAGAGTCGGCAGAAAAGTTATATTGACAAGCGTCGTTCGGACCTGGAGTTCCAGGTCAGAGATATGGTGCTCGTGAAGGTGTCGCCTTGGAAAGGCGTCATTCGTTTCAAGAAGCGGTGCAAGTTGGGCCCTAGGTACATTGGACCTTTCAGGGTCATCGCCCGGGTGGGCAAGGTGGCGTATAGGCTGGACCTACCAGCCGAACTCATTCAGATTCATAGCCCTTTTCACGTCTCTCAGTTACGGAAGTGTCTAGTGGACGATTCGGCAGTGGTGCCTTTGGAAGATATTCAGGTGGATGACAGCCAGAACTACATTGAACGGCCTGTGGCGATCCTCGACAGGAAGTCGAAGGATCTAAGGAACAATAGGGTGGAGCTGGTGAAGGTGCAATGGCAGATACGCAAGAGCTCGGAATGGACTTTGGAGCCGGAGGACGAGATGAGGGGGCACTACCCCGAGCTTTTTCAGGACTCAGCAGCAGACCTCGAGGTCGAAGTCTAAAATAAATAGGGGAGAATTGTAACACCTGGTTCCTGGTACATATTTAAATTCAAGTATTTTTGGTATTCTACTCTGGCACTCGGCGAGTTGGAGGCCCAACTCGTCGAGTAGACTCGACATTATGCGGGGGTTTTAGTGATCTACTCGACGAGTCGGGGGATCGACTCGACGAGTAGGAGTTGTATGGAGAATACCCTAATATTTAGGGTTTTCACCCTATTTAAACACTTTATCTCGTCCCAAACCAGCCTCCATCACCCCTCCCAACTCATAGAAGCCCTAGATTGATACCCTAACCATGTTTGAGTGATCTTGAGCCATTTTTGTGTGTTTTGTGGTAGTTTGAAGTTTGAAGTTTGAAGAAGAGAAGGAATCTTGGAAGATCAAGAGAAGACTAGTAGACCCATAGGTTTTGGTTAATTTCCATCCCATTCAAGGTAAAAAGCTTCAACCTTGACTTCTCATTTGATAGATCTCTTCTAGGGCTTAGATCTTATCTTTTTGGGGCATTTCTAAGGCCATATTTGGATTGAGTGTGTATCATGGAGTTTCACTTTAGATCTTGAACCATTGAGGATTCCAATGGCATAAAAGTGTCAACTTTATGGCCATAGGAAGCCCATGCACCATATTAACCTCCTTTTCATGGATTTAGGAGCCAAAAACCCCATGCATGGACATCAAGTTCGTAGCTTTACGTATGAAATGGAACCTAGGAACTCAGATCTATGGTTTTGATGCATTAAGACCCATTATAATCGACTGTATAGTTTTGGACTGGGAGGGACTCGACGAGTCGCTTGGGTGACTCGGCGAGTCGGGACACATTTTTCCTCCAAAATGTCTTCTGGAAATGGTTTTGGTTGAGTGGAAGGAACACTCAACCTGCTAGGTGTTTGTTTTCGACCTGGAAATCATAGGACTCGGCGAGTGGATGAACAGACTCGGTGAGTTCAAGGTAATGTCCCAACGACATGAAGATGGACTCGACGAGTTCAAGGATGAACTCGGAGAGTCATAGACTGAACATCTTCATATAGATGAAGATGAACTCGACGAGTTCAAGGATGAACTCGAGGAGTCGGTTGAAGATAGTCAGATGTGTTATTGAAGGCGAACTCATAGAGCTCTTGCTAGACTCGATAAGTAAGGACAGGATTATGGTAGTAGGTGAACATGGGGACTCGGCGAGTTAGTGGACCAACTCGACGATTCGAGTCAACCATATGTTGAATTTGACTAGATGATTGACCAGTGTCCAAGTTGTTGACCTTGACCTTGCCTTGTACTTGAGTTGACCCTTGTAAGGGTTACATGTATGAATTGATAAGTTGGAAAAGTTGTTGTATAGGGATTGAGGATTCGAGGAGAGTTGGTTTTCATACAGAGATCAGTACAGACACTACACGACTTTTAGGTCATTTTTCACCTAGTGGGTCTATGGCCACAATGCCAACCCACAAGTAAGAGTGTTGTTTAGATGATTGTCTTTGTGATAATTATCTAGAGTTGATATGAGATATGATTATTGTGCTTCATACATTTATTGTGCTTGATATGTGTTACAGTAGTAGGGGTGAAATAGTCCCCGGGTACCGGTTGAAAGATACCGAAGGGGAGGGTAGCTCCCAGTTAACGGTTGAAAGATACTGAAAGGGGAGGTTAGTTCCCGGTTACCGGTTGAAAGATACCGAGGAGGAGTGCAGCTCCTAGCTATGCCTGATAGTTACCGGTTGAATGATACCGAAGATTATGCATTATTTGGTATGGGTATGATTGGGGAACTCACTAAGCGTTGTGCTTATGATTTTTAGTTTTGGTTTTAGGTACCTCTTCATCTAAGGGGAAGGAGTCGGTGGGGTAGCTGCGCATCACACATTCACACATGATATTGCGCATTTGAGAAACCTGGGATTGTACTCTGATATTATACTATTTGCTAATATGGTTTTGAGACTTGTGATTTGTGACTTTATGTTTGAAAGGATTTCAATGTTGTTTACTGATAACTATTTTACAAGTAATATACTTTAAAATAAAAAAAATTGCGTCTCGATTTGGGATGTTACAATTTTGGTGTCAAAGCAATGCTCTTGGCAATGTTTCTCCAAGAGTGTATGTGTTGTAAGAAATAATAGACGGAGTTCGTGGTTCAATCCTAGAGATTCAGCAAAGCGTGAGCCAATAAATGAGTTAGCAGATGCAGTTTTTTATTGATAAGATGATAGAGATGATGAATCAGAACATATGGGTAAAGATGTAGTGAAACTTTGGTTTTTTAATTACATCCCTACCACTATTAAGAGAGAGAGAGAGAGAGAGTGTGTGTGTGTGTATGTGTATGTGTGTGTGTAAGAGAGAGAGAGAGAGGGTGGGACCTCTTACATATTAAATTTCGTTTTTTTTCTTTATGTAAAATAAAAGAAAACCTCATAAATGGTCTCTGGGGTATTGAAATGACGAAAATTCTCTTCACTTAATGGTAGAAAGCTGATGGTGTTAGGCATAATGACCAAACATCAAAAGGTTTTAAACCACATGACCATCTATGAGGTTTTTTAAACTTAGGGACTAAACTTTAGATTTTGGGATACCACATGGGCCATTTATGAAGCTTAGTCTAAACAATAAAAATTAATCTACATCAACCCAATTCTCTCTTCCATTATAGATAGTATGATTATCAAATGAATAGTATTTAGATATTACATCAATCAAATATCCAAAATTAATCAAATTTGAAATAAATCTAGCACATATAACGACCCCAAAAATCGTTTTTTGGATTTGATACCATATAAGCAAGAACAAGGTATAATTATAAATTAACAAAATTTATCTAAGCTTGAATAACATAATTTACTTGATTGTTTAAAAGTAATATTATTTTGACAAAAATTTCATATCTTGCAGAATTAATTGTTATACTAAATCGAAATGAAATAGTCATAGAATATATTTTTAATGAAAAAAAACAATAATTAATAACAAAAAATTGTATGGAGAAAATGAATTCAATATATAACAGAAATTGAATAAAATGCTTTAAATAGTACCTTCTTTGATTAGACTTGGAATACAATCAGTACAAACATTTTGAAATATGATGATCTCAAAATCTAGGGATTTTGAACATCGGAAGTAGATAGAGAAACTCTAGGATTTTTTTAAACCTAGATAAAACATTTGAGAGTGAAAAAATTTCTGAAAGCCTATAACTAGAAAAAACTCTTCTATTTATAAGGGTCTTGAGAAGGTCTTCAAATCTTGAAACCGAGAACCGGGAGTTTAACAGATCTTTCTTGAACAATTATTGATTGCCAGACTTTTGTCGTAAAATGAAATGGCCGACAAAGGAATCAATAATTTTCTTGTGGATATATCATTCTTGAAAAGTTTCTTGTCTTTTTGTAATAATTTTTATCTTGAAAAGTCTCTTGTCTTCTTGTAATCAATGATTGTCAAGGTTATCCTTTTATCTTAATATCTTGATTGAATAATTGGGTATGACCTGTAAGTGTCTTGATAATATTTTTTGATAATAGATTTTAATACGTAGTGTATACACACACAGTGTATACTAACACACCTAGTTTTAAAAATTATATTTTTGATAATTGTAAAAACAAAATACCTTACATTTAAGGCATGGCACCAAAAAACAAAATGAATTATTCGTCATAAGGATCATCGAAGGATCTTGAGCAACTTGAAATAATTCATTTTTGAGAGATTTTGGAGAATTGTCTGAAACTAACGGGGTTTGGCGAATTTCTTGTAATAATTTTTGAAGTTCTCTGGGGGAAGTACTAGCAACATCTCTAATTCTTGCAATCAATGTGCTATCAAAAGAGGGCAGGTTGTTGACAAAATTAACTTCTACAACTAGGTTTTGAATGTGTATCTCCTGCTAATGTTTGATGACGACCTGCTGTAACATCCAGATTTCCATGTATGATAAATTGAGTATTTAATTTTGAGATATGAGGAGAGACTCGACGAGTTGGCGCCTCAACTCGTCGAGTAGGATCATGACCAGGTGACGTGGAAAATGAATGGACTCAACGAGTCATCGCTGGAGGCAGAAACCCTAATTTTCTCGGGCTTGGGCCTATTTAAAGGCACTTATGTCCTCTTTGCCCTTTCCCATCAGTGCATTCGTCCCTTGAGAGAAACCCTAGAGTCATTTGTGAGCTAGAGAGGAAAGAGGCTAATTTGAGGTCATTTCTTTGAAAAGAAGATCAAAGGATTTGCAAGGATCTCAGAGGAGAGTTGGGGGTTCAGTTTCATCTTCATTTCAATCTTCCGATTGGGTATAAGCTCTTTCCTTCCTTGTGTTTGAGTAGATTTCCTTTGGTTGTTAAGTTAGGGCTTGTATCACCATTTTGACGAGGTTTTGGGTGCATCTGAACTCTTTCTCGAGATATTCTATAGATCTAGACCTTGTGAGGTCCAAAGAACCAGAAAGTAGCTAGCCATATCTAAGTAACCTTGGGGTTTTGAAGCTATGAAGCTTTAATGGGGTCATAATGGTATATAGAGCAAAATACACCATGCATGAACCCCAAGTTCAGACCTTTACGTGACTTTTGGATGCTAGAAGGCCAGATCTATGAGTTAGAGTTCCGGATCTGACTACAGAAGGCCATCTGAGTGATGCAATGGAGATGACTCGCCGATTCTATAAGATGACTCGACGAGTCAGACCAAGTTGTCCTGCGATTCGTGACCCAGTGATAACCCGTCGAGTTGGGAGGTTAACTCGAAAAGTCGTGTGAGGCCTTAGGAGGATTCAAAGGATACGCATGAACTCGCCGAGTCACACGAGTGCACTTGGCGAGTCTGGTCAATATTGGACTGTTGACTGGAGTTGACTTCAGTAGACCTTAGGGTTTGGTCAAACTGATTAAGGGAGGTCAAGGATGGGTGGAATGGTCTTCTACCTATTTTCTAGGAATGAGAATGTAAGGAGTGTATTAATTAGAAATATTATCCTTGTGGTAGACGGACGCTAGATCGAGGAGTTCGGGCACCATATTTTTTACTAGCTATCTTACGTGGTGAGTCTTCTCATTATACATTACCTAGGGTGGTATCTATATGTGGACCGGAAGGTCATACGTGTTTGCTTGAGATTATGTGTATTGTGATTTATGTATGCCATGTGTTATTCTGACCGGACCAGAGGGTCCAACGAGCTACGCGACTGGAGGGTCCCGCTGAGACACAGTGACTAGAGGGTCGTACAGAGTATAGCCTCGAGTGGAAAATTGTTGTATGTGGTGTTTTGGGGAATTCACTGAGCATTCGTGCTTATCGTGTTATGTGTTATGTGTTTCAGGTACTCCAGATGATCGCGGGAAGGCACCAACATCATTGTACACACACTCTTGATATGGAGCTATGTTTGTGGGTCCTGGATTTGACTTGTTGTTTTGAAAACTTTGTTGATGGATATTTGGATTTTGTTAATGAGACATGTGTTTTATGTTGATTAAAAATAAAAATTTTGGTGTGAAATTTTCGGTTGTTACAAGTTGGTATCAGAGCCTTGGTTTGAGGGATTCGGATACACCTTCGGGCATATCTGAACTCAAACTGAGGATTTGAGAAAAGTCTTCAAAAAGAAACAATTTTTTTCTAAAAAGAGTAAAAGATTCCAGAAAGGGTGGAAAAGAGCAGTGTGTACAATAAGCCAGCGCCCGAACGGTGATTTCCCAAAATACCTTTACTTTATGTGTTATGAGATAATATGAGATATGATATGCATACTAGAGAGTAGGCTAGGTAATTCATAATATAGGACTAGAGTGGCCTGATTTGTGATACCTTAGCCTAGGAGTTACTGCTACTGTGAATTTCTTCGAGTGTGAGTAGGTAGCAGAGAGGAGTTTATGAGAGGTCTACTAGGGTGTAGCGTGTATGCAGTAAGACATAGAGTTCTTGTGAACTGGGACCCTAGGAGGAGGACTTGGAGTGAAAACTGATGTGGTGTGGAAGGTAGTATAGGGCCCGTACTACTGGAGACACCGGATCAGTAAGCAGTCCAAGTAAGAGTCCTTAGGGTACCAAGAAACGAGTAAGAGTGAGTGATCGAGTGAGGGAGATCTCGATCGAGTCTCTAAATATTTTATCTTATGTACCAGAGACATCATGGTGGTTACGCGCCACAACGGCGGAGGAAGTGGTACCAGTGGTACCAATGATGAGGAGATCTGTAGGATGATTCATGAGGAGGTGGTCGCAGCCATTCGAGCTGAGATACTAGAGATGTTTGGGTCTATCCAGACCACATTGATTGAGACATTGGACGAGCGATATGCTGCTCTTACTGAGGCTGTTGTTGTTGCAGCCACCGTAGCCGTCACCGCTGCTAGGCCACAGGGGGGTGACTCGTTGCAGTACCGAGAGTTCAGCAACACGAAGCCACCAGAGTTTGACAGCACGCAGGACCCGATTGCTGCAATGATATGGATCTCTGACATTGAGGGGTGTTTCTACACTTGTTCTTGCACGGAGCATTTGAGAGTACAGTTCGCGCTGAACCAGCTTTGCTTGGGAGTGAAGGACTGGTGGAAGTTTGTGACAACTGATATTACTACATCAGAGCTTACAACGGTGACCTGCGAGAGATTCACCGCTATGTTCCGAAACAAGTACGTTCCCCTGGTGGATAGGGAACGGTTGGCCCATGAGTTCTTGTCCCTCAAGCAGGGGACTGAGTCTGTGACTATGATCACCAGGATGTTTCATGAGAGGGCGTTATTTTACCCTGAGCACATGTCTACTGAGTAGGCATACATGAGCCGATATCTGAGCATACTGAGGAGAGACGTTCGTGAGTTCGTGGCGAACTCAACATACCGAACATTTGCCGAGCTCCAGGAAAATGCTCGAAAGAGGGAGATTGAGCTAGAGACTCTGGCCAGGGAGGAGGCGGAGTCTCAGAGGAGGGATAGGCGGCTGGCACAGTCTCAGCCGGCGGCCAAGCGGGCAAAGCTCGCTGATTCGAGATCGGCGGGCCAGAAGGGCCGCACTTGTGGGAAGTGCGGAAAGAACCATGACAGGGTGTGCAGAGCAGGTGTGTGTTACAAGTGCGGGAAGGAGGGGCATATCACGAGGGATTTCCCCAAGGGATTTTCGGTTTGCTTCGATTGCAACCAGACTGTGTAACGTCCGTAGATCCGAGCTAGTCAATTTTGAGATAATAGGGGTCGAAAACGACTTTTCGACAAAAGATTATTTAGAATAAATAATCTGAACCAAGTTGTAGAATATGTATCAAGGGTTCCGTACATATAAAGAGTGCCGAAATCTGAGTTATAACGAAGAAGTTATGGCCCGTCGAAGTTTTACGGCAAAACCGACACGGCACCAGGAGACGTAAATAGTGAATTTACGATGAAGGACTTTTAAGCCTTAGTAATCTAAACAAAAGTCATTGAATATGTTAAACTGAGAGCGTCCATAAAAGAATGCCCAAATCTGACTTCGTATGAGAAAGTTATGAATTTTCTAAGATTTAGCATAGCAGTGCACAACCCGAAAATTCGAATTTTAGATCGGTCGATTTTCAGCCAAAATAATCTAAATGAGAAATGAAGATATCGTTAATAGGAGTTAAACGATAAAATGACAGTAAAAAACGGAGCTCGTATGCGAAAGTTATGGACGAAGCTTAGTCTCTACTTTTCGAGCGCGGCAAACTCGATACAGTTTTGTAAATCCGAGATAGAATGAGAATTAGCCAACGAGGTCTAAATGAAAGTTGTAGTAATCGTAAATACCAACGCGTGGATATAAATATTGACAAAAACATAGATCGTATGCGAAAGTTATGGACGAAGCTTAGTCTTTACTTTTCGAGCGCGGCGAATTCGATACAGTTTTTGTAAATATTATATAGAAGGAGAATTAGCCGACGGGGTCTAAATGAAAGTTGTAGTACTCGTAAATACCAATGTGTGGATATAAATAACATAGAAAACGGAGCTCGTACGCGGAAGATACGGACGAAGCTTAGATACTACTTTACTATAAAACTCCTATAAATAAAGGCTGAACTCCTCATATTTTCTTCACACCATAAGTCTTTCTTTCTCTCTCTAACTTCTCTCTAGCCTCCCTAAACCCCTCCGAAGTCTAGGGAACCTACCTAGCACGAGAAGAAAGCCCCGGAGCGCCCAACGGCTCCGAGAAGAAAAGCTTTCGGCTCGGAAAAGCTGCTCCAGCGAAGCCCGATTTTTAATAAAAACCCATTGTAAGTGAGCTACGCCTATACTATATTTAATATACCTTTTATTTAATTATAGTAACATTATTAGGACCTTAAAATAATTATTTGGGCTATTATTATGAGTTATATTGAGTGTTATTTAACGCTTATATAATAGTAATAATAGCTAGACTGTGAAATAGTCGCAGTTAACGTTAAAACTAAACCCTAGTGGTATTGATACTAGGTTTTGTCGAGGAAAATTGTTTTAAGAGTAATGAAGTGCTGTCCGAGTACCGAGTCACCACCGTATCAAGTGAGTGCATAGTTACTTTCATCTTACACATAGATATGAAGTATTTTATATAAATTACGTGTTATGTGTGCATATTATCTGAGTACTTGCTGTCTATGCTGGATGAACGTTTTTATACGTGTTTTAAAATGATTTAAACTGTATACGTATTTTATATATATAAATATGTTGGGGATGACATGGGTAGATGAATGATGAGAGAGAAAAGATGATGTGAGTAAACATAAGCAGCTATAGACTTAGTGCCTAATAAATAACACTGGCAGCTATGGACTTAGTGCCTATTGGACAAACACTGGTAGCTATGGACTTATTACCTGTTAGGAATTGGTAGCTATGGACTTAGTACCTACTAGATAAACACTGATAGCTATGGACTTAGTACCTGATAGGAATTGGGAGCTATGGACTTAGTACCTATTAGATAAACACTGGTAGCTATGGATTTAGTACCCGATGAATAAACTATAACAGCTATGGAATTAGTGCTTTACGAACGAGCATTGGCAGCTATGGATTTAGTGCCAGTCCTATAACCCTGGAAGCAAGGGACCTCGGAATAAACGAATGCAGGATAAATGACTCTTAGGATAGAACCTTAAGAGTAAAGAAGATAATGGGGATGGGTAATTGGGTTGATTGCTTGATTGTTTAAACATAATAATTATATTATTGTGGGTTGAAAACCCTATGTACTCACCAGGTTTCCCAACCTGAGCCACTCACTTTACTTGTATCACAGGTGACGATGTGAAGTTACATTACACTGAGAGATTAAGGAGATATAGATCACTAGTGTAAATGAATGTAAGTTCTGTTTATACTTATGTTTCTGTATTGACAATGACATCCTAAATGTTTTAAAATGAATAAAAGTACATTTCTTCGGAAATGATTTGATAATGAAATTATCATGTTTTTCTGGGAACAAATTCCGCAATGTTTTTATTGAAAGAGATACTTTGATTTTTATAAAGCATAAACAAAATCGGTCTTTTTTGGCCGTGAAAATGGGGATGTCACAGACTAGCCATGGGAAGGCTGAGTGCCCGCAGTTGCTTTAGGGGATCAGCGCATGGATCTGCTCCTTCTGCTACTCGATCTACAGAGAGTCGGCCAGTGAAGGCCGAGGCACTGAGGGCTCACGGTAGAGCCTTCCAGATGACAACGGAGGAGGTCCGCGCAGCAGCCGATGTTGTGGCTGGTATGTGATCTTTTGCTTATTCTTTTTCTTGTATATGGTGCTTATTTGTGATATGTTTAGGTACTTTTCTTGTGAGTTATGTACCTGCTTTGGTGTTGTTTGACTCGGGTGCGAGTCGATCCTTCGTATCGCTAGCATTTAGTCGTCACATCAGCATCCGACGAGAGGCGTTGAGTCAACCTTTGAGAGTCTACATAGCTGATGAGCATATTGTTTTTGTGACTGATGTGATCCGGGGATGTGTGCTTGAGATTTTTGGAGTTGAGTTTCCGATAGATTTGGTACCTATCACGATGGGTGATGTCTGTGTCATCGTGGGCATGGACTGGTTGAGTCGATTCGGAGCTATGATCGACTGTGAGCGGCAGCTGGTGACCATCCGAAACCCTACTGGGGGAGTACTCACAGTATACGATGAAGGTACCCGATCTTGGACAACATTTTGTTCAGCTGCTCGAGAGAGGCAGAGCTTGCAGCAGGGTTGCATAGGGTTTCTAGCGTATGTGGCGGATACGTGGGATGTTATGGAGAGACCGAGTTTTGTCGCCGAGGTTCTGGTAGTGAGTGATTTTCTGGACGTTTTTCCCGAGGAGTTACCAGGTGTGCCTCCTGAGAGGCAGGTGGAGTTTCGTATTGATTTGCTTCCTGAGGTGGCACCTATCGCTAAGGCACCCTATCGCCTTGCACCGCCAGAGATGCAAGAGTTATTCTCGCAGCTTCAGGAGCTGTTGGGAAAGGGATTTATTCGGCCAAGTAGCTCGTCGTGGGGAACACCGATCATTTTTGTCAAGAAAAAGGATGGTTCACACCGGATGTGCATTTATTACCAGGAGTTGAAAAGCTGACGGTCAAGAACCGTTATCCACTCTCGAGGATCGATGATTTGTTCGATCAGTTTCAGGGTGGATCTTGGTTTTCCAAGATTGATTTGAGGTTTGGTTATCATCAGATGAGGGTCCATGAGGAGGATATTCAGAAGACAGCATTTAGAACTCGTTATGGGCATTACGAGGTCGTGGTGATGCCTTTCAGGCTCACCAATGCACCAGCAGCGTTCATGGATCTCATGAACCAGGTATGCAGGCCTATGTTGGATCGTTCTGTGATCGTGTTCATCGACGATATTTTGGTGTATTCGAGATCTAGAGAGCAGCATGATGAGCATTTTAGAGAGGTCCTTGGAGTATTGAGATCAGAGAGGCTTTATGCCAAGTTCTCCAAGTGTGATTTCTGGTTACGATAGGTCCAGTTCTTGGGACACCTCGTTAATTAGAATGAGATTTTGGTTGACCCAGCCAAGATTGAGGCGAATATGAGTTGGGAGGTGCTGAGATCCCCCACTGAGATTAGGAGTTTTCTAGGGTTGGCCGGCTACTACCGGAGGTTTATCATAGATTTCTCCAAGATTGTTGTTCCTCTCACCAAGTGACCCAGAAGGGCGTTGCTTTTGTTTGGGGTCTCGAGCAGTAGACCTCGTTTGAGACTATTCGCCAGAGATTGTGCGAAGCTCCAGTGTTAGCTCTTGCTGAGGAGATCGAGGAATTTGTGGTTTACTACAATGCAACTATATTGGGGTTATGTGCAATGCTTATGCAGAGAGGGCACGTGATAGCATATGCATCGAGGCAGCTGAAGCCTCATGAGATAATGTATCCCACCCACTATTTAGAGTTGGGGCAGTGGTGTTTGCCCTCAAGATCCGGCGCCATTACTCATACGGAGTTCGGTGTACTATTTACACAGACCACAAGAGCTTGAAGTATCTGATGGATCAGCCTAACTTGAATATGCGCCAGAGAAGGTGGTTGGACGTGGTAAAAGATTACGACTGTGAGATTATGTATCACCTGGGCAAGGCTAACATAGTAGCCGATGCCCTGAGCCGCAAGTCGGAGAGTGCCCCGATTCGGGATATATGCATGAGGATGACAGTGATGACTCCGGTATTGGATACCATTCGAGAGGCCTAGGCGGAGGCCATGAGACCGGAGAACCGCAAGAAGGAGTGGGTGATCAGCTAGGTATCCGAGTTTGTGATGGATAGTCGGGGACTTATGACCTTTCGAGGTCCGATTTGGGTGCCTTATACGGGCGGAGCCCGTAACACTCTAATGGTGAGGCGCATAGGTCGAGATTTTTGATCCATCCAGTGGCCACCAAGATGTATTTAGATATGAAGAGAGACTATTGGTGGCCCTGTATGAAGAGGGACGTCGCGTGGGTAGTATAGACCGAGTTTTGTCGCCGAGGTTCTGGTAGTGAGTGATTTTCTGGACGTTTTTCCCGAGGAGTTACCAGGTGTGCCTCCTGAGAGACAGGTGGAGTTTCGTATTGATTTGCTTCCTAAGGTGGCACCTATCGCTAAGGCACCCTATCGCCTTGCGCCGCCAGAGATGCAAGAGTTATTCTCGCAGCTTCAGGAGCTGTTGGGAAAGGGATTTATTCGGCCAAGTAGCTCGTCGTGGGGAACACCGATCATTTTTGTCAAGAAAAAGGATGGTTCACACCGGATGTGCATTTATTACCAGGAGTTGAAAAGATGACGGTCAAGAACCGTTATCCACTCTCGAGGATCGACGATTTGTTCGATCAGTTTCAGGGTGGATCTTGGTTTTCCAAGATTGATTTGAGGTTTGGTTATCATCAGATGAGGGTCCATGAGGAGGATATTCAGAAGACAGCATTTAGAACTCGTTATGGGCATTACGAGGTCGTGGTGATGCCTTTCAGGCTCACCAATGCACCAGCAGCGTTCATGGATCTCATGAACCAGGTATGCAGGCCTATGTTGGATCGTTCTGTGATCGTGTTCATCGACGATATTTTGGTGTATTCGAGATCTAGAGAGCAGCATGATGAGCATTTTAGAGAGGTCCTTGGAGTATTGAGATCAGAGAGGCTTTATGCCAAGTTCTCCAAGTGTGATTTCTGGTTACGATAGGTCCAGTTCTTGGGACACCTCGTTAATTAGAATGAGATTTTGGTTGACCCAGCCAAGATTGAGGCGAATATGAGTTGGGAGGTGCTGAGATCCCCCACTGAGATTAGGAGTTTTCTAGGGTTGGCCGGCTACTACCGGAGGTTTATCATAGATTTCTCCAAGATTGTTGTTCCTCTCACCAAGTGACCCAGAAGGGCGTTGCTTTTGTTTGGGGTCTCGAGCAGTAGACCTCGTTTGAGACTATTCGCCAGAGATTGTGCGAAGCTCCAGTGTTAGCTCTTGCTGAGGAGATCGAGGAATTTGTGGTTTACTACAATGCAACTATATTGGGGTTATGTGCAATGCTTATGCAGAGAGGGCACGTGATAGCATATGCATCGAGGCAGCTGAAGCCTCATGAGATAATGTATCCCACCCACTATTTAGAGTTGGGGCAGTGGTGTTTGCCCTCAAGATCCGGCGCCATTACTCATACGGAGTTCGGTGTACTATTTACACAGACCACAAGAGCTTGAAGTATCTGATGGATCAGCCTAACTTGAATATGCGCCAGAGAAGGTGGTTGGACGTGGTAAAAGATTACGACTGTGAGATTATGTATCACCTGGGCAAGGCTAACATAGTAGCCGATGCCCTGAGCCGCAAGTCGGAGAGTGCCCCGATTCGGGATATATGCATGAGGATGACAGTGATGACTCCGGTATTGGATACCATTCGAGAGGCCTAGGCGGAGGCCATGAGACCGGAGAACCGCAAGAAGGAGTGGGTGATCAGCTAGGTATCCGAGTTTGTGATGGATAGTCGGGGACTTATGACCTTTCGAGGTCCGATTTGGGTGCCTTATACGGGCGGAGCCCGTAACACTCTAATGGTGAGGCGCATAGGTCGAGATTTTTGATCCATCCAGTGGCCACCAAGATGTATTTAGATATGAAGAGAGACTATTGGTGGCCCTGTATGAAGAGGGACGTCGCGTGGGTAGTATAGACCGAGTTTTGTCGCCGAGGTTCTGGTAGTGAGTGATTTTCTGGACGTTTTTCCCGAGGAGTTACCAGGTGTGCCTCCTGAGAGACAGGTGGAGTTTCGTATTGATTTGCTTCCTAAGGTGGCACCTATCGCTAAGGCACCCTATCGCCTTGCGCCGCCAGAGATGCAAGAGTTATTCTCGCAGCTTCAGGAGCTGTTGGGAAAGGGATTTATTCGGCCAAGTAGCTCGTCGTGGGGAACACCGATCATTTTTGTCAAGAAAAAGGATGGTTCACACCGGATGTGCATTTATTACCAGGAGTTGAAAAGATGACGGTCAAGAACCGTTATCCACTCTCGAGGATCGACGATTTGTTCGATCAGTTTCAGGGTGGATCTTGGTTTTCCAAGATTGATTTGAGGTTTGGTTATCATCAGATGAGGGTCCGTGAGGAGGATATTCAGAAGACAGCATTTAGAACTCGTTATGGGCATTACGAGGTTGTGGTGATGCCTTTCAGGCTCACCAATGCACCAGCAGCGTTCATGGATCTCATGAACCAGGTATGCAGGCCTATGTTGGATCGTTCTGTGATCGTGTTCATCGACGATATTTTGGTGTATTCGAGATCTAGAGAGCAGCATGATGAGCATTTTAGAGAGGTCCTTGGAGTATTGAGATCGGAGAGGCTTTATGCCAAGTTCTCCAAGTGTGATTTCTGGTTACGATAGGTCCAGTTCTTGGGACACCTCGTTAATTAGAATGAGATTTTGGTTGACCCAGCCAAGATTGAGGCGATTATGAGTTGGGAGGTGCTGAGATCCCCCACTGAGATTAGGAGTTTTCTAGGGTTGGCCGGCTACTACCGGAGGTTTATCATAGATTTCTCCAAGATTGTTGTTCCTCTCACCAAGTGACCCAGAAGGGCGTTGCTTTTGTTTGGGGTCTCGAGCAGTAGACCTCGTTTGAGACTATTCGCCAGAGATTGTGCGAAGCTCCAGTGTTAGCTCTTGCTGAGGAGATCGAGGAATTTGTGGTTTACTACAATGCAACTATATTGGGGTTATGTGCAATGCTTATGCAGAGAGGGCACGTGATAGCATATGCATCGAGGCAGCTGAAGCCTCATGAGATAATGTATCCCACCCACTATTTAGAGTTGGGGCAGTGGTGTTTGCCCTCAAGATCCGGCGCCATTACTCGTACGGGGTTCGGTGTACTATTTACACAGACCACAAGAGCTTGAAGTATCTGATGGATCAGCCTAACTTGAATATGCGCCAGAGAAGGTGGTTGGACGTGGTAAAAGATTACGACTGTGAGATTATGTATCACCTGGGCAAGGCTAACATAGTAGCCGATGCCCTGAGCCGCAAGTCGGAGAGTGCCCCGATTCGGGATATATGCATGAGGATGACAGTGATGACTCCGGTATTGGATACCATTCGAGAGGCCTAGGCGGAGGCCATGAGACCGGAGAACCGCAAGAAGGAGTGGGTGATCAGCTAGGTATCCGAGTTTGTGATGGATAGTCGGGGACTTATGACCTTTCGAGGTCCGATTTGGGTGCCTTATACGGGCGGAGCCCGTAACACTCTAATGGTGAGGCGCATAGGTCGAGATTTTTGATCCATCCAGTGGCCACCAAGATGTATTTAGATATGAAGAGAGACTATTGGTGGCCCTGTATGAAGAGGGACGTCGCGTGGGTAGTATAGACCGAGTTTTGTCGCCGAGGTTCTGGTAGTGAGTGATTTTCTGGACGTTTTTCCCGAGGAGTTACCAGGTGTGCCTCCTGAGAGACAGGTGGAGTTTCGTATTGATTTGCTTCCTAAGGTGGCACCTATCGCTAAGGCACCCTATCGCCTTGCGCCGCCAGAGATGCAAGAGTTATTCTCGCAGCTTCAGGAGCTGTTGGGAAAGGGATTTATTCGGCCAAGTAGCTCGTCGTGGGGAACACCGATCATTTTTGTCAAGAAAAAGGATGGTTCACACCGGATGTGCATTTATTACCAGGAGTTGAAAAGATGACGGTCAAGAACCGTTATCCACTCTCGAGGATCGACGATTTGTTCGATCAGTTTCAGGGTGGATCTTGGTTTTCCAAGATTGATTTGAGGTTTGGTTATCATCAGATGAGGGTCCGTGAGGAGGATATTCAGAAGACAGCATTTAGAACTCGTTATGGGCATTACGAGGTTGTGGTGATGCCTTTCAGGCTCACCAATGCACCAGCAGCGTTCATGGATCTCATGAACCAGGTATGCAGGCCTATGTTGGATCGTTCTGTGATCGTGTTCATCGACGATATTTTGGTGTATTCGAGATCTAGAGAGCAGCATGATGAGCATTTTAGAGAGGTCCTTGGAGTATTGAGATCGGAGAGGCTTTATGCCAAGTTCTCCAAGTGTGATTTCTGGTTACGATAGGTCCAGTTCTTGGGACACCTCGTTAATTAGAATGAGATTTTGGTTGACCCAGCCAAGATTGAGGCGATTATGAGTTGGGAGGTGCTGAGATCCCCCACTGAGATTAGGAGTTTTCTAGGGTTGGCCGGCTACTACCGGAGGTTTATCATAGATTTCTCCAAGATTGTTGTTCCTCTCACCAAGTGACCCAGAAGGGCGTTGCTTTTGTTTGGGGTCTCGAGCAGTAGACCTCGTTTGAGACTATTCGCCAGAGATTGTGCGAAGCTCCAGTGTTAGCTCTTGCTGAGGAGATCGAGGAATTTGTGGTTTACTACAATGCAACTATATTGGGGTTATGTGCAATGCTTATGCAGAGAGGGCACGTGATAGCATATGCATCGAGGCAGCTGAAGCCTCATGAGATAATGTATCCCACCCACTATTTAGAGTTGGGGCAGTGGTGTTTGCCCTCAAGATCCGGCGCCATTACTCGTACGGGGTTCGGTGTACTATTTACACAGACCACAAGAGCTTGAAGTATCTGATGGATCAGCCTAACTTGAATATGCGCCAGAGAAGGTGGTTGGACGTGGTAAAAGATTACGACTGTGAGATTATGTATCACCTGGGCAAGGCTAACATAGTAGCCGATGCCCTGAGCCGCAAGTCGGAGAGTGCCCCGATTCGGGATATATGCATGAGGATGACAGTGATGACTCCGGTATTGGATACCATTCGAGAGGCCTAGGCGGAGGCCATGAGACCGGAGAACCGCAAGAAGGAGTGGGTGATCAGCTAGGTATCCGAGTTTGTGATGGATAGTCGGGGACTTATGACCTTTCGAGGTCGGATTTGGGTGCCTTATACGGGCGGAGCCCGTAACACTCTAATGGTGAGGCGCATAGGTCGAGATTTTTGATCAATCCAGTGGCCACCAAGATGTATTTAGATATGAAGAGAGACTATTGGTGGCCCTGTATGAAGAGGGACGTCGCGTGGGTAGTATAGAGGTGCTTGACCTACCGCCAAGTCTAGGCAGAGCACCAGCGTCCACATGGTCCATTGCAGCCTTTGGAGATTCCCCAGTGGAAGTGGGAGAAAATCACGATGGACTTTATCACAAATTACCGAGAACAACGCGTGGAGTTGACGCAATCTGGGTGATAATGGACCGATTGACGAAGAGCGCTCACTTTCTTGCTATCAGTGAGAGCTCTTATGCTGAGAGGCTGGTAGAGATTTATGTGTGAGAGGTGGTAGCTCCGCATGGAGTGCCGACATCTATAGTGTCTGATTGGGATGTACGTTTTACTTCCAGATTCTGGAAGAAGTTCCATGAGGAGTTGGGAACGCGATTGCATTTTAGTACCGCCTATCACCCACAGACAGACGGATAGAGCGAGCAGACGATTCAGACGCTCGAGGACATGCTTCGATCAAGTGTTATGGAGTTCGGTGGGAGTTGGGAAACATACCTACCCTTGGCTGAGTTTTCTTACAACAACAGCCACCATTCCAGTATCGGCATGCCCCCTTTTGAGCTTCTTTATAGGAGGAGGTGTCGGACCCCCATTTGTTGCGGAGAGGTAGGGCAGTGAGTGATGGGTGGCACTGAAATAATGCTCAAGACGATTAAGCAAATTCAGCAGGTCAGACAGAGATTGCTGACGGCTCAGAATCACTAGAAGAGTTATGCAGACAGGAGGCGATCCGAGCTTGAGTTCCAGGTTGCGGATTTCGTTCTTCTGAAGGTATCCCCGTGGAAGGGGGTGATTCGGTTCAGGAAGTGGGGCAAGTTGGGACCCCAATATCTCGGTCCCTTCAGAGTGACAATTAGAGTGGGTAAGGTAGCATATCATTTAGAGCTACTTGCGGAGTTGAGCCAGATCCACGATACTTTCCGCGTGTCCCAGTTGAGAAAGTATGTAGCCGATGAGTCAGCAGTTGTGCCATTGGAGGATATTCAGGTGGATGCGAGCCTGAAATATATTGAGATACCAATCACGATTATGGATCGACAGGTGAAGGTTTTCAGAAATAAAGAACTGCCCCTGGTTCAGGTTCAGTGGCAACATCGGAAAGGGTCCAAGATGATTTGGGAGACGGAGTCCAGGATGCGAGAGCAGCATCCAAAGCTATTCGAGGAGCATGACTTCGTGGGCGAAGTCTAATCCTAACAGGGGAGAATTTTAACATCCGGATTTCTAGGTATGATAAATTGAGTATTTAATTTTGACATATGAGGAGTGACTCGACGAGTTTGCGCCTCAACTCGTCGAGTAGGATCGCGACGGGTGATGCGGAAAATGAATGGACTCGACGAGTCGGCAAGCCGACTAGACGAGTCAGCGCTGGAGGCAAAAACCCTAATTTCCTTGGGATTGGACCAATTTAAAGGCACATATGGCCTCCTTGGCCCTTTCCCATCAGTGCATTCGTCCCTTGAGAGAAACCCTAGAGTCATTTGTGAGCTAGAGAGGAAAGAGGCTAATTTGAGGTCATTTATTTGAGAAGAAGATCGAGGGATTTGCAAAGATCTCAGAGGAGAGTTGGGGGTTCAGTTTCATCTTCATTTCAATCTTCAAATCGGGTATAAGCTCTTGCCTTCCTTTTGTTTGAGTAGATTTCCTTTGGTTGTTAAGTTAGGGCTTGTATCACCATTTTGGCGGGATTTTGGGTGCATCTGAACCCTTTCTCGAGTTATTCTATAGATCTAGACCTTGTGAGGTCTAGAGAACCAGAAAGTAGCTAGCAATATCTAAGTAACCTTGGGGTTTTGAAGCTATGAAGCTTTAATGGGGTCATAATGGTATATAGAGCAAAATACACCATGCATGAACCCCAAGTTCAGACCTTTACGTGACTTTTGGATGCTAGAAGGCCAGATCTATGAGTTAGAGTTCCGGATCTGACTACAGAAGGCCATTTGAGTGATGTAATGGATACAACTCGTCGAGTCTATAAGATGACTCGACGAGTCGGACCGGGTTGTCCCGCAATTCGTGACCCAGTGATAACCCGTCGAGTTGGGAGGTTAACTCGACGAGTCATGTGAGGCCTTAGGAGGATTCAAAGGATACACATGGACTCGCCGAGTCACACGAGTGCACTCGGCAAGTCTGGTCAATATTGGACTGTCTACTGGAGTTGACTTTAGTGGACCTTAGGGTTTGGTCAAACTGATTAAGGGAGGTCAGGGAAGGGTGGAATGGTCTTCTACCCATTTTCTAGGAATGAGAATGTAAGGAGCGTATTAATTAAAAATATTATCCTTGTGATAGACAGAGGATAGATCGAGGATTTCGGGCACAATATTTTTTACTAGCTATCTTACGAGGTGAGTCTTCTCACTATACATTACCTAGGGTGGTATCTATGTGTGGACTGGAAGGTCATACGTGTTTGATTGAGATTACGTGTGTTGTGATTTATGTATGCTATGTGTTATTCTGACCGGACCAGAGGGTCCAACGATTTACGAGGCCAGAGGGTCCTCAACCAGACCGAACCGGAGGGTCCAACGAGCTAGACCGGGCTAGAGAGTCCAACGAGCTACGGGACTGGAGGGTCCCACTGAGACACAGTGACCAAAGGGTCGTACAGAGTATAGCCTCAAGTGGCAAATTGTTGTATGTGGTATATTGGGGAGCTCACTGAGCATTCGTGCTTACCGTGTTATGTGTTATGTGTTTCAGGTACCCCAGAGGATCGCGGGAAGGCACCGACGTGATTGTACACACACTTTTGATATGGAGCTATGTTTGTGGATCCTGGATTTGACTTGTTGTTTTGAAAACTTTGTTGATGGATATTTGGATTTTTTTTAATGAGACACGTGTTTTATGTTGATTAAAAATTAAAATTTTGGTGTGAAATTGTCGGTTGTTACACCGGCTCATTGGCTTGAGAAATTTTTAACTTGTCCCACTTTCTTGCTCGGAATTGTCGATTAAGCCATGGTGGAGATGAATCTTTGGCTTCTTGATAATGAAATTCCATGACATAATCCAAGGAACCTTAGATAAGTACTTGAAGACGTGTCTCACAAAGCCATATTGATTGTTTACATGTAGTGTAATGAAAACTCATTTTCTTGTAAATATATGTATCATCGGTTTACAAGGTATAAAATAATTATTTTTGATATTGTATTTTGAAACCGTAAAATAGTGTGTATGTCTTATAAACTATACATGTTATAGTTTATAAAAATTGTTTCACTAAAATGATGAATCTCTTGTATGAACATTATCATTTTTACTATGATAATAAAATGGAATGAAATAATTATATATGTATTTTTATATAATTATATCATTTTGCTCAACATGTTACAAAAGGGTTAAGGTCTTATAAACTATATCTATATAGTTTATTAGTGTAATCAAATTTGTATTCATTTATATATATATATATATATATATATATATATATATATATATATATATATATATATATATATATATATATATATATATATATATATATATATATCTTTTGTAAAAATAACAAATGTAACGGTTTGTAAATTATCACAAGTTTTCTTGCATTTTACTTGTATTCTGCCCATAAAACATAGAAAATCATGAAAAGTGTACGAGTATGAACTCACCTCAGGTGTGTTCTTGGCCAGATAACGATGTGAGTGGTGATGTCTTTTAATGACGTGAAAATTTAAAACAGTTTTTCATTTTTCAAACAAAACATGTCTCATACAAAATCATCTCAAAACTCAAGTGTATAAAATGTTATCACAATAAAAAATATCCCAGAATCTCAAATACAAGAACCTCAATCAGTGTGTACGAATCATGCCGATGCCTTCCCACGATCCTCACTAGTACCTGAAACACATATTACATAACACAGTAAGCATAAATGCTTAATGAGTTCCCCAAAATACACATACAGCACATAAGCCACTCGAGGATATAACTCGGTATGACCCTCTGGTCAATGTGTCTCAGTCTGACCCTCCAGTCCTGTAGTTTGTTGGACCTTCCGATCCAGTTTGATTGAAGACCCTCTCGCCTCATGAGTCGTTGGACCCTCTGGTCCGATCTATATAACACATTGCAAACATATAACACAATGCACATAAATCTCGATCAAACACATACACATAAGACCATTCTGGTCTGCACATAGATACCACTCTAGGTAATGTATGGTGAGAAGACTCACTTCGTAAGATGTCTAGAAAACTCTCGTGCTCGAATCCCCGATCTAGCCTCCACCTATCAAAATGATAATATCTCTAATCAATATACTCCTTACATCCTCCTCTCTAATAATGGGTAAAAGGCTATTCTACCCCTCCCTGACCTCTCTTAAATCAGTTTGACCATCCCTAAGGTCAGCTGAAATCAACTCAGTCAACGGTCCATCTTTGACCACACTCGTCGAGTGCACTCGGGTGACTTGGCGATTCGATGCATGTCATCTGAATCCTCCTAAGGCCTCACTTGACTTGTCGAGTTAACCTTTCACTCGACGGGTTACCACTGGTCATGAATCGCGGGGCAAACCGATCTGACTCGTCGAGTTCTCTCATGGACTCGACGAGTTTCCCCCATGGCATTACTCATTTGACCTTCTGAGGTCAGATCTGTTTCTCAAACATATAGATATGGCCTTCCATAGAAATCAGTTCCCACTTGCACTGGGGAACCTCTAGTGGCTACAACTTTCCATGCGGACGCTGGTGCTTGGCCTTAACCTGGCGACAGGTCAAGCACCTCTCTACAACCCACACAACATCCATTTTCATACATGGCCACCAACAATCTCTCTTCAGGTCTAAATACATCTTAGTGGCCCGGGATGGATCGGGAATCTCGATTTTTGTGCATCCTCCATCAGTATGCTACGTAACCCGCCCATAAACGGCACCCAAATCCGACCATGAAAGGTCATAAGCCCTCGACTATCGGTAACAAACTCGGATACCAGCCCAATCACCCGCTCTCTCTCTTGCAGTTCTCCGATCTGACAGCCTCTGTCTGGGCCTATCGAATGGTGTCCAACACCGGAGTCATCACCGTCATCCTCATACATATATTTGGAATCGGGGCACTCTTCGCCCTGCGGCTCAGAGCATCGGCTACAACGTTAGTCTTGCCCGGGTGGTAAAGGATCTCACAGTCGTAATCCTTTACCACATCCAACCATCTCCTCTGGCGCATATTCAGGTTGGGCTGATCCATCATGTACTTCAAACTCTTGTGGTTCGTGTATATGGTACACCGAACCCCATACAAATAATGGCACCATATCTTGAGGGCAAACACCACTGTGGGTAGGATACCTCGTCTCATGAGGCTTCAGCTGCCTCGATGCGTATGCTATCACGTGCCCTCTCTACATAAGCACCGCTCCCAACCCTGAAATAGACGCGTCACAGAACACCACGAAATCCTCCAATCCCTCAGGAAGGGCTAACACCGGGGCTTCACATAATCTCTGGCGAAGAGTCTCAAACGAGGTCTGTTGCTCGGGACCCCAAGTAAAAGCAACGCCCTTTCGGGTCAATCTGGTGAGGGGAACGACAATCTTGGAGAAATCTCTGATAAATCTCCGATAGTTGCCGGCCAACCCCAGAAAACTCCTGATCTCGGTGGGGTATCTCGGTGCCTCCCAACTCATGACAGCCTCAATCTTGGCCGGAACGACCAATATACCATTCTGATTAACGAGATGTCCTAAGAACTGGACCTCTCGTAACCAGAAATCACACTTGGAGAATTTGGCATAAAGCCTCTCCGATCTTAACTCTCCAAGGATCTCCCTCAGATGCTCCTCATGTTGCTCTCTGGATCTCGAATACATTAGAATATCGTCGATGAACACAATCACCGATCGATCCAACATTGGCCTGCATACTCGGTTCATGAGATCCATGAACGTTGCTGGTGCATTAGTGAGCCCAAAAGGCATCACCACGAACTCGTAATGCCCATAACGAGTCTTAAACGCCGTCTTCTGGATATCCTCATCACGCACCCTCATATGGTGATATCCATACCGCAAGTCTATCTTGGAAAACCAAGAAGCTCCTTGCAACTGATCGAACAGATCGTTAATCCTCGGTAGTGGATAACGGTTCTTGACCGTCAACTTGCTCAACTCCTGGTAATCAATGCACATCCGGTGTGAACCATCCTTTTTCTTGACAAAAAGGACCGGCGCTCCCCACAGCGAGCTACTCGGTCAGATGAATCCCTTCCCCAACAGCTCCTGAAGTTGCGAGGATAACTCCTACATCCCCGGTGGCGCAAGGCGATAAGGTGCCTTGGCGATAGGCGCCGCCCCCGGAACCAAATCGATGCGAAACTCCACCTACCTCTCAGGAGGCACACCCGGCAACTCCTCGGGAAAAACATCCGGAAACTCTCGCACTATCAGAACCTCACCGACGGAACTCGGCCTCTCCGCGGCAACTCATGTATCCATCACATAGGCTACAAACCCTCTACAGCCCTGCTGTAGACTCTGTCTTGCTCTGGCATTCGAGCAAAATGTTGACCCAGATCGGGTACCCTCGCCATATACCGTAAGTACTCCCCCACTAGGGTCTCGTATGGTCACTAACTGACGCTCACAGAGTCATAGTCAATAACAACTCTGAATCGGCTCAACCAATCCATGCCCACAATGACACAGGCATCCACCATCGCAATCGGTACCAAATATATCGGAAACTCAACACCGAAAATCTCGAGTACACATCCTCGAATCTCATCAGTAGCAAGAACCGCTCGCTCCTTAGCTATAGAAACTCGTAGAGGCTGACTCAACGCCTCTCGTCGAATACTGATGTGCTGACTAAATGCTAAAGACACAAAAGTCGGCTCGCACCCGAGTCGAATAACACCAAATCAGGTATAGAATTCACAAGAAAAGTACCTAAGCATACAACAATATAACCACAATATCTTAAACTCAGCATAAGTAAATAAAAGAATACATTCCAGCCACGACATCGGGCGCTGCGCGGACCTCCTCTGCTGTCAATTGAAAGGCTCTCCCATGAGCCTTCTATGCCTCGGCCTTCACTGGCCGGGCCTCGGTGGCTCTAATAGCAATAGGTATAGATCCTTGTGCTGATCCCTAAAGTAGTTGTGGGCACTCGGCCTTCCGATGGCCAGTCTGGTTGCAGTGGAAGCAAACTGCAAACCCCTTGGGGCAATCCCTCACGAAATGCCCCTCCTTGCCATACTTGTAGCACACCCCCGTCCTGCACACTCCCTCATGGATCTTGTCGCACTTCCCACAAAAGCGTCCCTTCGGTACTCCAGATCTCAAGTAAGCGAGCTTTTCCCGCTTGGCTGCCGACTGAGACTGTGTTGGCCGCCTATCCCTCCTTTGAGACTCGGCCTCCTCCCTGGCCTGAGTCTCTAGCTCGATCTCCCTCTTCCTGGAATTTGCCTAGAGCTCTACAAATGTCCGGTATGATGAGTTCTCCACGAACTCACGAATGTCTTTCCTCGGTATAATCAGATATCGACTCATGCGTGCCTGCTTAGAAGACACATTCTCAGGGCAAAACAACGCCCTCTCGCGAAACATCCATGTAATCACAGTCACGGACTCCATCCCTTGCTTGAGGGACAAGAAATCATGGGCCAAACGTTCCTTTTCCACCGGGGGAACATACTCGTCTCTGAACATAGTGGTGAACCTCTCCTAGGTCACCGCTGTAAGCTCTGCAGGAGTAAAATATGTCGTCACAAACTTCCACCAGTCTTTCGCTCCCAAGCGAAGCTGGTTCAGCGTGAACCATACCCTCAGATGCTCTGGACATACACATGTGTAGAAGCATCCCTCGATGTCATAGATCCACCTCATCGCGGCTATCGGTTCCTAAGTCCCATCAAACTCCAGTGGCTTCGTGTAGCTGAACGCTCGGTACAGCAACGAGTCACCCACCTACGGCCTTACGGCAGCGACAGCCGCAGTGGCTGCAGCAGCAACCGCCTCAATCAAAGCAGCATAACACTCGTCTCATGTCTCATTCAATGTGGCCTTGATAGACCCAAACATCTCTGGTATCTCAGCTCGGATGGCGGCGACCACCTCTTCGTGAATCATCCTACGGATCTCCTCATCACTAGTACCACTGGTCCCACTGCCTCCTGGGTTATGGCGCGTCCCCACCATGATGCCTATGAAATATGACATAAAATAATCTGAGACTCAACCGAGATTACTCACACTTGATCAATTGTTCCTACTTGTTCCTTGGCACCCTAAGGATTCTTACTTGAGATGTTTACCAATCCGATGCTTTTACTAGTACGGGCCCAATGCTACCTTCCACACCGTATATGTATCCACACCAAGTCCTCCTAGGATCCCAATTTGCAAGTACTCTATACCCCCAGAATTCTGCCTACTCTCAAGCAGACTTCTCACAAGCTACTCTCTGCTACCTACATGCACTCAAGAAACCTACAGCAACATAAACTCCTAGGCTAAGGCATCACATATCAGGCCACCCTAGTCCTAAGATATGATTTACCTAGCCTAATCTAGCATGCGTAGCACATCACATAATATCTCATAACACATAATGTAAGGGTATTTTGGGAAATCATCGTTCAGGCGCTGGCCGATCGTACACACTGCTCCTTTTTGCCTTTCTCAAAATCTTTTACTCTTATTAGAAAAATTGTTTCTTTTATGAAAGATTTTCTCAAATCCTCAGTTTGAGTTCAAATACGCCCGAAGGTGCATCTGAATCCCTCAAACCAAGGCTCTGATACCAACTATTAACGACGTAAAAACTTAAAACAATTTTTCATTTTTCAAACAAAACATGTCTCATACAAAATCATCTCAAAACTCAAGTGTATCAAATGTTATCACGATAAAACATATCCCAAAATATCAAATACAAAATCCTCAATCAGTGTGTACGAATCATGTCGGCGCCTTCCCGCGATCCTCGCTAGTACCTGGAACACATATCACATAACACAGTAAGCATAAATGCTTAGTGAGTTCCCCAAAATACACATACACCACATAAGCCACTCGAGGCAATAACTCAGTATGACCCTCTGGTCAATGTGTCTCAGCAGGACCCTCCAATCCTATAGTTGTTGGACTTTCCGGTCCGATCTGATCGAGGACCCTCTGGCCTCATGAGTCATTGGACCCTCTGGTTCGATCTATATAACACATCGCATACATATAACACAATGCACATAAATCTCAATCATACACATACATATAAGACCACTCCGGTCTGCACATAGATACCTAGGTAATGTATAGTGAGAAGACTCACCTCGTAAGATTGTTTAGAAAACTCTTGTGCTCGAATCCCCGATCTAGCCTCCGCCTATCAAAATGATAATATCTCTAACCATTACACTCCTTACATCTTCCTCTCTAAGAATGGGTAAAAGGCTATTCAACTCCTTCCTGGCCTCTCTTAAATTAGTTTGACCATCCCTAAGGTCAATCGAAATCAACTCAGTCAACGATCCATCATTGACCAGACTCGTCGAGTGCACTCGGGTGACTCGGCGAGTCCATGCATGTCATCTGAATCCTCCTAAGGCCTCACTCGACTTGTCGAGTTAACCTTTCACTCGACGAGTTACCACTGGTCACGAATCGCAGGGCAACCCGATCCGACTCGCGGAGTTCTCTCATGGAGTCAGCGAGTTTCCCCCATGGCATTACTCATTTGACCTTCTAAGGTTAGATCTGTTTCTCAAACATATAGATCTGGCCTTCCAACACCCAAAAATCACGTAAAGGTCTGATCTTGGCGTTCATGCACGGCGTATCTTGCATTATATACCATAGAAACCCCATAAATGCTTCCTAGCATCAAACCATAAGGTTTACTCTATAAAAGCTTCATGCTCTCGGCTCTCTTGACCTAGAATGGTCCATATCTATAACAAAAACTTGCAAGAGGGGTTTGAGGCATTCAAAACCCCAAAGATGAAGTGATTCAAGCCCTAACCCCAAAATGGAATCTACACAATAGGGAAGGAAAGGGGTTCGATTTTGTACCTCAGAATGAAGCTCCTTGCTTGAATAACTCAGAACAATAACCTTCCTTGGTCCCTCTTGCTGGAACTCTTCTCCTTCCTTGCAAATCACACCAAAAAGCTCAAGATAGCTCTTTCTCTCACTCTACACACTCAAACTCGCTAGGGTTCTCTCTTCTGGGAAGGTAGCCGCAATTGAAGGCGATAAGTGCCTTTAAATATGCTCGGGCACAAAGATTTAGGGTTTATGCCAACAGCACGGACTCGTCGAGTCGCCTGACTGACTCATCGAGTCCATTCATTAATCGGAGTCATCAGTCACGATCCTACTCGACGAGTTTAGGTAGCAACTCGTCGAGTCCTTCTTCTTAACTCAAAAGTAAATACTTAAATTATGATACCTGGAAATCCGGATGTTACAGTCTTCGAGTTAGAACATGTGAATATAGTCGTATCCTAATTGGTTTTAAACACGAAATACATGTGCAAATTAGATAACTAACAATTTAAAGTGTTAAATAACACTAGTTTATGTAAGGAATACTTACAATAATTCTAGGAATTAGCTTGAAGATTGGTTTCCTGGGAATTTGTTCTTATGATGTTCTGGGTAAAGGTATGAAGATGTGCTTATGAATTTTGAGAGAAAATGTAACTGATTGTGAAGATGAAACAAGAGAAATGGGATGTGATTTCGGCCTGTGTGTGTCTATATATATATATATATATATATATATATATATATATATATATGAGGGTAAAATTGATTTGACATTTGCATTGAAATGTGTATTTTATCAAATTAAATAGTGTGTCACCGTTTAAAACCAAGGATTTCGGCCTATGTTCTTTGATTTCAGTACAAAAGTCCAACTGAGAATCAAGGGTTTCCAGTCTAGATTGTCTTCAACCAAGGGTGTTCTCGGTCATAAGGGTTCTCGGTCAAGTGGGTTCTCGGTGGAGGGATTTCGGTCCACGCTGATCTCGGCCAAGAAGGGATTTTAGTCTAGACATGGTATTTGATTCCCGAAACCGAAAACCCTTAAAGTAGGGTATAATTCATTGTTTATTGGATTTAATTTTTAACTAATTGATTTTTTGTAGGAATAATTGACTTTTAGTTGAGTTTCTTTGACTTTTATTGACCCGAAATAACCGATTGTTACAGACTATCGATGACAACCCTGTCGATCGCGCCCCTAATTCACTCCTCTTTCCAATTCTCCTTCCGAACGCCCTCGACATGTGCCTCTCTGATCAAATCCAAAAGTGGAGAATCAACGGATATCCTCATACACATTTCTCCCACTGAAGATCCAGCCAACTTGCGGCTCAATGCATCCACTACAACATTCGCTTTAGTCGGATGGTAAAGGATCTCGTAGTCATAATCCTTGACAACGTCCAGCCATCTGCGCTGCCTCATTTTCAGGTTCGGATAGTCCATAAGATATCTCAAACTCTTGTGATTCGTTTAAACAGTCCAACGGACCCCATAAAACTCTTGTGATCCACTGCCCCCAATTCCAGGTCATGAGTAGGATATCGCGCCTCATGCGGCTTCAGCTGTAGTGAAGCATAAGCAATCACTCATCCTCTCTATATAAGGACCACTCCCAAACCAGTGATGGATGCATCACAAAAGACTACAAAATCCTCGACACCCTCTGGAAGGTTCAATACCGGGGCCTCACATAATCTCCGTCGCAACGTCGCAAAAGTAACCTTCTGCTTAGGGCCCGAACTGAAATCCACTCCCTTCCTCTTCAGACGAGTTCGGGGTACTGCAATCTTGGAGAAGTCTTGAATAAATTTCTGATAGTATTCTGCCAAACTTAAGAAACTCCAGATCTCTGAGGGAGATTTGGGAACCTCCCACTGCATCACAACCTCGATCTTGGCCGGATCGACCAAAATCCCATCTTGGTTAACAAGATGTCCCAGGAACTGGACCTCTCGTAACCAAAACTCACACTTCGAGAACTTGTCATATAGTCGTTACCACCTCAATACTCCCAAAAGCTCTCGAAGGTTCTCCTCTTTATGCTCTCTAGTCTTGGAATACACCAAGATAACATCAATGAACACAACAGATCGGTCAAGCATCGACCTGCACACCTGATTCATCGAATCCATAAACATTGTAGGTGCATTGGTGAGCCCAAATGGAATTACCATGAACTCGTAATGCCCATAACAAATCCAGAATGCGGTATTCTCAAATCCCTATAGCTGATCAAAGATGCCATCAATTTGCGGAAGGGGATAACGGTTCTTCACAGGGTAACTTGTTTAACACCCGGTAATCAATGCACATCCGATGTGAACCACCCTTCTTCTTGATGAACAGTATAGGCACTCCCCACAGCGAACTGCTCAGTCTGATGAACTGCTTGCCTAACATCTCCTAAAGCTGATAGGATAACTCCTGCATCACAGGTGGTGCCAAATGGTATGGTGCCTTAGCAATAGGGGCCGCACCCGAAACCAAATCAATCTTGAACTTGACCTGCCCCTTTGGAGGCACACCAAGCAACTCCTCCAAGAACACATCCGCAAAGTCTCTAACCACTGGCACCTTTGAAACCGAGACTTGTTCCCATACTCGAGTATCAACCACATCAGCAAGATAACCCATGCACCCATGTTAGATATACTGACAAGCTCTGGCAGTAGAACAAAAGTTTGATCTCAATTTGGTACCCTTTCCATAAATAACCAGTTCTCCCCCCACCTAGGGTTCCAACTATTACCTGTTAACCCTCGCAATCGATCATATCCCCGAATCTACTCACCTAGTCCATCCCTACAATCACACGCACGTATCACATGGGAATAGGGATCATATCAATCGGGTAAGGCACCCCGAAGATCTCCAATACACAACCCTAATATACATTGGATGCAGAAACCCCATGATCGTCGGTGATAGAAACTCACAACGGACACTCTAACTCCCCACGAGGCATATCAAACTCCCTACTGAACATCTGGGATGCAAAAGACCGACTCACACCCGAGTCAAAAAGCACAAGAGTAGGCAAAGAGTTCACTTATAAGGTACCTAACAGAATCATAATATAAGCATACCATAAAATAATCAACAAAACAATAAATAGAAACATACCAGTAACGACGTCTGGTGCTGCCTTGGTCTCCTCTGCTATGAGCTGAAAAGCACAACCTCGAGCCCTCAGTGGCTTCGCCCTGCCCTGGCTCCTATCCATGATCCTCGGAGTAGCCGGCGCTGGAGCTTGCGCCAGTCCCGCAGTGAGCAAAGGACAGTTGACCTTAATATAGCCAACCTGCTCACGGTAATAACAGATCCTAATGCTCAATATTGGGACCTGCTGGTGAAAATCCTTGGCGTAATTCCCCTCCTTGACATATTTGTGGCACCCATAAAAAGATCGACAAGAACCATCATGAACCTTTCCAAACTTGTCACGATTCCGACCCCTCTGACCCCTAGTTCTCACGTCAGCGACCTTTTATTGCTTTGTTGCAGACTGTGCCTGCATCGGAGCCTGTCTCCTCTCCCTAGCTTAGAGCTCCATCTCAATCTCCCGCCTCCTCACAGCCTCCTAAAGCTCCACAAGTGTAGTATAGCGTTGAGTGAACACAAACTGGAAAATGTCCGTCTTGAGCATGCTCAAGTACCGGGTCATCTTAGCTTGCTTAGAAGCAGCAAACTCAGGAAAAAACAGAGCCCTCTCGGTAAACATCTTAGTGATCTCAGTCACCGAATCAATCCCCTACCTCAGATCCAAATACTTCTGGGCCAGCCTATCCCTCTCCACCAATGGAACATATCTCATGTGAAACATCTTATAAAACTTCTCCCATGTCACATCAGCCCTCTACTCAGGGTTGTACGAACCAATCACCAATCTCCACCAATCCTTCGCTCCTGACTGAAGAAGGTTTAGGGCGTACTTGACCTTCTGGTCAGCAGGACAGAAGCATGTAAAGAAACACCCCTCAACATCGGACAACCACCTCATCTCAATGATCGGATCCTGAACTCCATTGAACACTGGGGGCTTCATATTAATGAAGTCCCAATACTGGAAGGCTCTCTCTCTCCAAGAACCTCAGCGACTGCAACAGTCGTGGTAGTTACAACAACAACAGCCTCATAAAGTGTCACATAACGATCGTCGAAAATCTCATTCATGTTGGTCTTGATAGACCCAAAGAACTCAGGTATTGATCCCCGGACAGCAGTAACAACCTCAGCAGAAATCAACTCCTTAATCTGACCCTCAATCAACCCTGGCCGCCCACTCCAGCTCCTGACTCTGATCCCCTAATGAGCACCATACTGAAAAAAAACCAGAAAATATCAGACAAGGTTCCTTTCATACCATACGAGCTATTCTAAATAACGAAACCCTAGGGGTTGTGACTTCCCTGCTATGCGTACGAGTCATGTGCTTCCAGTAGTATGAGCCCATACTACCTTCCACACCTACCTGTATTTGTCTCAGAAGATCATCACAACAACCCTAACATCACACACTAGAATACAAATACATCCTATTCTCACTCCCTAGGGAAAGGCTTAACATTCCTCCTAACCGACTGCTCACACATAACCCATCCATTAAACTTCCACCAACCCTGCAGCACTCGCGTATGCTAATCATACATAACACTGGATCCTATAGACAATTGAATACTTGATTCTACCCTAAACCCTTAATCAAATAAGAATAATAAATAAGTCCAAACCAAACATTCTCAGGCTATAGAATCTTTGTTATGTACAACTATGATGCATACACTAAGCAACTACAGTAATGATGTCAATTTCATACAAGAAATAATTTTAGGCTATCAGGCATCACATATCAGGAAATTCTATCATGCAATTCCTGAAGATCCATAACCTACCACTAACATGTTGTTCTAACAGAAACATAGTGTCAATAATAGTGTGGGTAACTTGGGGTATACTTTCTTGCTCTAGTTGATCGTACACATTTCATCCTTCCTTGGTTACTTCTGAAAAAAAAAATTGAAAACCAGTTTAAAACTTTTGCAGGTCCCTAGTTTGAGTCTGGATTCACATAAATGTTCATCCAATTCTCTCAAACCAAGGCTCTGATACCAACTTGTTCCACCCTAAAAATCATAGAAATTTTAAAATTTTAAAATCAACCATTAACCAACATTGTTTATAAAAAGAGTCATTGTTCCAAAAGTATTATTCAAAATCAGAGTTTTCCCAAGACCTAGTAACACAAAACAGGATGATGCACATGATCATGCCTTCGCTTTCCCACGATCCTCAGAAGTACCTGAAACAATAAACTAAAATTGTAAGAGAAAACATAGTGAGTTTCCCCAAAGTACCAACACACTAAAAAACAAACAAAGCATGCAAATATGAGCCTTCGGCCTGACTGGACTGCCTCACAACGCCTACAGGCTATCCGCACCACCCTACGGGCCTTCGGCCTGACTGGACCGCCTTGTAGGGCCTAGAACCTATCCGGACTGCCCTGGGTATCTTAGCCTTCAGCACAAAGCAGGACCGCCTCAACCCAACCACAATATGTTGACATATGTAACAAACAAACATAAACACAGAACCATCAAATACGAATAACCATGCAGATCTACTACTCAATCAAATACTAGCATAACACTATCCTATAACCAGGATAAATAATCTAGTGGGCCGGTATTGGTGCCTTAGACCCACGAGTACAGTGAGGAAAACTCACCTTTCATTCTGAAAAAGGTATCTGACAAAAGAAAGCTCCAAATGATAATTCAAATCGTCACATAAACACCAAATAATGAAAAATCTCAAATACTACTCAATTTACCTAAAATACCCTTAGGTCAAACTGGGTCACAGAACAAAGTCAACAAATCAGCCGAGTCAACCCAGTTGAGTACGCTGGACATACTCACACATATGCGGGGTGTACTCCGATTGACCCAAAAGTCGAGACCTTGACCGCGTACACACAGCGTACCACTTGGTACGCCCAACGCAGGCACTTGGTCAGCCTATTTTCTCATTAAGAGCTTAATACTTCAAGTCCTTATTGTCACACCCCCAAAACGAAACGGTGGAAACATTCGGGGGTGAAGGACGTCATATATAGTTTCACAACAATTGCATCATAGTACTCAAAGCAACACAACCATTACATTGAATAAGTAAAATATTTACAAATGTTTAATACATAATTTGTATATATCAAAACTTTAGCAAAAGTATAAAAGACGTGACTCTATACGCTCCGTCTTCTCAAAAGCTTATGGGAGTACTCCTATAGTATTTTTAACTATATGCTTCATTTTTATAGATTTTGGTAAGTTTTAGGCTTGTTGCAACACCACAGTCACTCCCAAACACATGTTGGTCGTGTCTCAAATAAATATAGTTGATAAGGCTATATTTATTCTAGACATGATTACATAACTATCCAAGTTTAAATGTAGTGTCTAACATCCAAATACTTTTGTTTTGTTCTCCTTGTGATACTATTTCTGGTATGTATATATACTTGTATACTTCTTGTAAAATACTTCAATTTTAAAAGAATACTTTAAGTTTCAGAGCACTTCGGCCGTTTAGTGTTTATAGTTGTATACCATGTAAGGTTTGATATACTCAGTTCACTATAAACAATAGATCTGATACCAATCTGTCACACCCCCAAACCGAAACGACGGAAACGTTCAAGGGTGGAAGACGTCATGTACAATATCACAACAATTGCATCATAGTAATCAAAGCAACACAACCATTACAATGAGTAGTTAGAATATTTACATATGTTTAATACATAACTTGTAAATATCAAAAGTATAGAAAAAGTATAAAAGAAGCGACTCTATATGCTTCGTTTTCTCAAAAGCTTGCGGGAGTACCAGTCTACTGATTTCCTGAGAATACAAGTGGTTTTGAAAGAGTATCAGCATTAAGCTGGTGAGTTCATAAGCATGTTTTTGATATGAAAACCTGTTAATGAATCTGTGAAAATGCTTCTATGTTTCCAAGAAAATCCAATATTTTCTTTAGTAATGAAAAGTAGTCTTAAACCCTAAGACCAAATGTAAGTTCGTTATCGTATTATGTGTTTGTGTATGAAAGTATTAGTATGTATTCCTGGTTACCACCAGCTATTTTGTATAGTATAGTTTTGTATGAAAACTCTTGTGTGAAATCCTTGGCTACCACCAATAATGTAAGGTAATGCGTTTTATGAAAACTCTGGCTAACACCAATATGTATAATAGTTTTATTACTGAAAATAAAACCCTGAGTTGAAAGCCCCGGGATCCTCCAGTTGTAGTATGTAGTAGTTATATTAATGAAAATAAAACTATTGAAGAATGAAATCCCATAAACAAAAGGTTAGTTTTTACTGTTGTGATTTTGTATAACCATGCTTGATATGACCTAGTAACCTCTACGACGTTTTTCAGGCGTCAGATGTTATGACATTTGTCACCCCAGGCATGCCTACCTAACTGTAGCTAGCCATTTAGGTGTGGGATTGTCAGTCCCGAATAGATCTATTCACAAATCTCACGCTTTCCCTCTAGGAGACTCTGGTTATACTATGATAGGATTTAGCCCGCACCCCGAAGGGTACAATTGAAGTAGAGTCTCACAACCCTATATTAACTAGTTTACGTGTAGTGTAGTATTCTTTTATACTTGAAACTGGATGTATGTCTTGTAGAGTAAAAATAATTATACTTAAATAATTATTTATTATTGTACTCTTGTATTCGGAAAGTAGTATTGTATACCATAAATTATATCTATAATAGCTTATATGTTCGTTACTGTATATGGCTCTTGAATTAGTAAAACTGTGTATTGAATTCCAAACTATACATATTATTGTTTTGTATGTATGTTCTCGTTGCATGTATTGAATACTGTAAAAGTTCAATGATTTTCCCTGAGTATATCAACATAGTTTAATTATATAACATGTATGGTACTGAAAACCTTGAAATTATCATTGTATATTTAAAACTACCCTCATGCTCAACACGTTACATGTCACACCCCAAAACTGGAACGGCGGAAACGTTCGGGGGTGGAGGACGTCATGTCAAGTATCATGAGATATGTATATGGTACGCAAGTAATGAACAACCATTTCATTTAGAAAGAAAGTGTTTACAATGTATGTGTCCACAAAACATAGAAGTCATAAACAAATAACAAAACAAGATTTGAAGCCACCATGCTCCATCTTCTGAAGTCCTAGCATGAGCACATGTCTAATAGTCTCCTGAGAATACAAGTTATTTTAAAGAGTTGATTAGCAATTAAGCTGGTGAGTTCATAAGATTTTAGTGATGTGAGTAAGCTGTAAAAATATGGTTGAAAATGTATATGTAAAGTGTTGTAAGCTGTAAGGTGTTGTTTCGTAAAGTTTTCCTGTTCCTCTAGAAAATCATATATTTCCTACTTAAAATGGGAGTTGAGTAAAATGACACTAAAAGCCTTTCTATGCGTAATAAGTGGGTACAAGTTATATATACTTGGAGTAAACAAACAATCAATTATGCGCATCTGCCCTCAACCCACAACCCGATGGGGTACAGTAAGTAAGGCGGATAGCACATATTCCATTAGTTGTTAGATCGTTGTCATATATAACCTTGGTGTATTCACTTGTTACTCATGGAGTTATTTGTAATGGTTCCTTTATACCTAATGGAGAGTTCCTTTTAAGAAAACTATATTTCTTATAATAAAATATTGACTATGGTGATTACTTTTATAATAGCTTTGTTTATACTGCTATATATAATTTGGTATCGGGTAGATAGTAGATTGGGTGACCTCAGTCTAAGCCCACATCCAACGGGAACAGGACGTACAGCGAAGAGCACACATCCTATTAGCTGTCATATATTAGTTTTATATATAAACATGGTGTATAAACTAAGGTGTTATAGATTTAACTCACTTAAAGTCTTTAAAACTGTACTGGCTTAATAAAATGGATTAAGCCCTTAACTGGGAAATCGCTAGTTTTGTATATCAAAAGTACTAACTTTGAAGCGAAAGTTTTGTACTAGAAAAACTGTGCATTGACCCTGTGTCCTATGACCTGATCCATACCTGGTACCCTTATGATGACTTAATGTATACTAAGCATAAATATATATAGATTCGGGTAGATAATAGATTGGGTGACCTCGGTGTAAACCCACATCCAATGGGAACAGGACGTATAGCGAAGAACACACATCCTATTAGCTGTCGGAATCTACTTAGCATATATTTATCCTATAGTGTATACATTACAGAATCATAAGGTTAGCATCATGGTCCTAACTTTTAAAAGTAGCCTTCTACCAAGACTCGACTGTTTTGAAAGCAGTCTTCTACCAAGACCCTATTGTTTTGAAAGCAGTCTTCTACCAAGACTCTACTGTTATGAAAGCAGTCTTCTACCAAGACTCTACTGTTTTGAAAGCAGTCTTCTACCAAGACTCTACTGTTATGAAGGCAGTCTTCTACCAAGACTGTATTGTTCCTTTGTCAAATGTAAAGTATATTCTCCCTAGTTTATAACCTATCTCGAATAGAGAATAGATTAACCTTCAAGTGTTACCGACACTTTATGAAAGTAATGGGAGAAATGAGTACCCTGATGTCGTTTATAATGACATACGGAGGTACAATCAACCTAAAAACATATTTGTTTTACTACGGTCATAATGTGAAAGCTAGAACCCCTACTAAACGCTCTCATGTATGGAGATTGAGGGAACCAAACGCGACCCTAGCAAATCCATGCAAGCCGTGTAATTCACATTAAAGTTATATGATCATTTATACCCAATACAACTATCACTAATGCATTAGTGATTCATTGGTGTAATTAGATCCTGTCTGCGTGTTGTCATGCTATAGCAAATTAACTTGTTAGTTATGTTCTGTTCTAGTGTTGTTTCTTTGTGTGCTTCATTGTACTAGAAGTAATGAATAGTATTCTCCTAAACTATACCTATAATAGTTTACTAATGTTCTAACTGTATTGATGATGAAAAGACTCGTTTGTCTACCAAGTTATGCTTATACTTTAAAAACGGAGTTCTGTACAACTATAAAGTAACACAACCTTTAAAAGAGTTTTGAAATGTAAAGACGACTTATAAATGACATAAGTAACATTTTGAAAGATGTTTATAACAACATTTACACAATTTTCATTGTTTTCAACTTATACCCCCCTCCTTTAAAGCAGTTAAAATAGTTTAAAAGATTCATTACGGGGTATGAACTCACCTGATGTGGGTGATTCAAACGGGTATGCGCGTACGGATGAGAAGTTCCACGAATGAAGTCCCGAGACACAATAAGTCCTAAATGATATATAAGGACACATATTGACATGAATATAGTGTTTATAAACAGCTATATGAAATATAACACCTTCCGGGACTAGGAAACACCTTGGCTAGGTGTTGGAATCACATGTGATTCAACAAAGGGAAGTGAAATGACACTAAATGGTGTTTACGGTTTTGGAAAAAACTCCACTTGAGTTTACGGTGGTAAACCCATGAGTTTACGGTCGTAAACTCATGGTACCTTGACCATGTGGTGGTTTGAAGTCCTAGGAGTCCTTTTGAAGCATCCTAACTTCAAGTTTTAGCCTTAGGAAATGATTAGGGCAACATATCACCCCTTTATAGGGTTTACGGTTTTTGGACTACGGCTTTGATTTTATGGTAGTAAACTCAAATAGTTTATGGTCAAATGATGTTTTCAAGTCCTAAACACTTCTAGGTAAAGGTCTAGGCTAGTTTCTAAGCTTAAGGAATGAGTTTGGGGCATCAAAACATGTCTAAGAGGTGTTTACGGTTTTGGGAGATCCCCAAACCGTAAACACATATATATGGGACATTTTTGTGGTTTTCATGTGCTAAACATATCCAAGGAAGGTTCCATGTTTGCTTCTAAGGTTTGGCTCGATTTTAGGGGCACTTTGGCACACTTAAAGCACTCTTTTTAGGGTTTACGTTCCAAGGAGATTCTTGGACTGTAAACACCTTATCCTATGTGATTTTGGGTGTTTTCTTGATGCTCTTAAGGTTTAAACATGTCAAGGGTTGTTGCTATACTTGTTCCAAAGGTCTAAAGGGACAAAGGGCACATTTAAGCCCCATTTTTACTGTTCACGGTCCAAGAAGATCTTGGGCCGTGAACACCTTGTTCTTGAGGTATTTTGATGATTTCATGGAGTTTAACACTTGATCTTAACATACTAAGGCTAGAAACACTTACTAGTTGAAGATCTTGAAGAAAAAAGGGATGCTACTTGAGAGAGAAATGGCTATAGTCTTTGGAATTGTGAAAAAGTGATAAAAAATAACTAAGTCACACTTATATAGTCTTTTGGGTTTACGGTCCCAATACCATTTTGGAACCATAAACTCAAAACTCTTGAAGTTTTGGGCATGTTTTGCTACATAGTACACCCTAGGGTATCCACTCTCCTGATATCTCTTGAAACACTAACTTTAAACCACTCAAACTTATTCCAAAAAGTTTGAAAGTTAGTAGAAATAGTTTTAACTCATATTGAAGTGAATGGTTGAACAGAATGGAAAGTTTTGGGTTGTCACATTACATAAGGGATAAAAATATCTAAATGTTTTTAAAAAATGTTGTGATTTCTCAGTTTGTATCCATTGCAAAGGTTTTTAAATCTGTTTGAAATCATTTGTATAAAAACACAATATCCTTGTGTTTACTTGTATTCTCCTCCTGAAAACATTAAAAACAGTAAAAAAATGTAGGGGTACCAACTCACAGTTGGTTGTGTGTAGGTGTCGGACAGTGAGACTGGAATGAGGACCCTCGAGTTGTTGTACGCGGAATTAACGGAACCCTAATGATAATTAAACACATAATTGTATTTTAACTAGCGAATCCATTAATTATAGTGTTGGAATACACTTGCTTTTGGTTTAGGAATGTTACCGAGACTTGTTTGAAGAGTAAAAAGGGCGGTTTACAACAAAGGTTCACGGTCTAAAGCTGTTTGCGGTCGTGAACCGGGTTTGCGGTTGCAAACTGTTTGTGGCTACAAATGGTTTGCGGCTGTAAACTATATTTACGGCTATAAACGGTTTGCAGCCCTTGAAGATTTGAAGACTGTTCTTGGTGTTCTTTAGGAAAAACTTGAAGATTTAAAGGTTTGATCTTGAAGGTTTGAATGTCCTTTGGAGGTTCTTGGGAGCAATTTGAAAGTATTTTTGGGTACAAAAAGATGAAAATGAGAAATCTCTCTGGGAAAAACCTTTATACCGGTTGGGTTTATGGTCGGTGCTTGGTTCTCGGCTGTAAACAGGTTTACCGCCCAGGGTTTACGGCTAGGGGTTTACGACCGTAAACGCAAGGCTGGACAGGATTTTGCTGATTTTTCAAGGAAAAATCGGTTTTTCGAGTGATTTTGGTTCCGTCTCTTATATAAATTTTATTTACATAAATTAAATGATTTTCTAACCGGCAAGAATTTTAAAGAAACAAATAAAATTCAAAATTTATTTAACGGAAATTTGACTTTTGACAACTAGAAAGGATCGGGTGGCCGCATCATCTCCCCATTAGAGGGAATTTCGTCCCGAAATTCGAAAATAAATACAATTACGGACTAGGGAAAGAGATGCGAATACTTCTGCTGCATCTGGTATTTGCGCTCCCAAGTAAATTTAGGTCCCTGCTTGGCATTCCAGCGAACCTTCACTATCGGGATGCGACTTTGTTTTGTTCATTTGACTTCCCGATCCATGATTTCGACTGGTTCTTCCACAAAGTTAAGATTCTCGTTGATCTCGATTTCATCGAGTGAGATAATAAAGGTTTCGTTGGATAGACACTTTTTAAGATTCGACACGTGGAAGATGTGATGATGTTGCTAAGTTCTTGGGGTAATCGGAGTTTGTAAGCTATAGAATCTCGAATGGTCCAATGTATCTCGGATTCAGCTTTCCACGTTTTCCAAAGAGTATCATGCCCTTCCATGATGAGACCTTCAACAGAACGCGGTCACCAATCTGGAATTCCAAGGGTTTTTGTCTTCTGTCGGCGTAGCTCTTTTCTTTATCTTTAGAGGTTTTTAGTCATTCTCAGATTTGCACAATATTTTCGGTGGTTTCTCGAATGATTTCTGGGCCAGTGAGAGTGCTATCAGTGACTTGACCTCTAGCTAGCTACGTGTCATCCACGTCAGCCCAGCACAGAGGGGATTCGCGCTTACGACCATAGAGGGCTTCGAATGGAGCAGCCTTAATGCTAGTGTGATAGTTGTTGTTGTAGGAAAACTCGACCAGGGTAAAATGGGTATTCCACGCCTTGCCAAAGACTATAACACATGCTCTCAACATGTCTTCTAGCGTCTGAATGGTCCTCTCACTCTGCCCATCAGTTTGTGGATGGTAAGTTGTGCTCATATCCAACTTAGTTCCAAGATCCTTCTACAGTGACTGCCAAAATCTCGAGGTGAATCTGCTATCTCTATCCGAGACAATGGACACGGACACACCGTGCTCATATCCAGCTTAGTTACAAGATCCATCTTGAATGTTTCTTTGATTGGCAGGAAGTGGGCGGATTTAGTAAATTTGTCGACGATTACCCAGATAGTGTCATAGCCACTCGGGGTCTTGTCCAATTTGGTGATGAAGTCCATCATAATTCGTTCCTACTTCCACTCAGGTATTTCTGGCTGTTGAAGTAGACTTGAGGGCTTTTGATATTCCACCTTCACCTTGGCGTAAGTCAGGCACTTGCCCACGAAGGTAGCAATTTCAGCTTTCATGTTTGTCCACCAATAGAGATTTTTGAGATCCAGATACATCTTATCCGAACCTGGGTGAATGGAGTATCGAGTTTTATGAGCTTCGATGATGACAACCTCCCTGTAACCACCGAACTTTGGGGTCCAGATCCAGTTCATGAAATAATAAACTCCGTCTCCCTTGATCTCTAAGTACTTTTCCATTCCCCTCAAGGATTCATCCAACATGTTCTCTGGTTTCAAGGCTTCCAGCCGAGGCTCTCTGATTTGGGCGGACAGATGGGAATGGATTGTCGTTGTTAGTTCCTTCACTCTACGACCTAAGTACTCTTTCCGACTGAGGGCATCTGCTACCACATTGTCCTTGTCGGGATGATAGCGTATTTCACACTCATAATCATTGAGTAGATCTACCCATCGTCGTTGCCTCATATTCAGCTCCTTCTGATCAAAAATGTGTTGAAGGATTTTATGGTCAGTGAAGACAGTGCACTTGGTTTCGTAGAGGTAATGTATCCAGATTTTTAATGCGAAGACCACTGCTCCCAACTCCAGATCGTGAGTTGTATAATTGACTTCATGTGCTTTTAGCTGTCTCAAGGCATAAGCAATAACTTTTCCTCGTTGCATGAGCACGCAGCCTAGGCCCTAATTAGATGCATCGCCATTGACAACGAAGTCCTCCGTCCCTTCTGGAAGAGACAAGATAGGTGCGCTACATAAGGCCTGCTTTAATGTTTGGAACGCAGTGTCTTGTTTTTCTCCCCAACTAAAGGCTACACCTTTCTGATTCAGGGTGGTAAGAGGCTTAGCAATTCTAGAGAAATTCTGGATAAACCTGCGATAGTAGCCAGCAAGACCCAAGAATTAACGGATTTCGGTGGGTGTCTTCGGTGCTGACCAATTCTCGATGGCTTTAATTTTGGAAGGGCCCATGTGTATGCCTTCTTCACTAACCATGTGACCAAGGAAAGTTACTTTTCTAATCCAGAATTCAAACTTTGAGAATTTATCATATAGTTTCTCCGCCCTTAGAGTTCCTAGCACTTTCCTCAAGTGTTGTCTATCATCTTACTCACTCTGAGAATAGACAAGTATATCATCTATGAATAGTATCACGAACTTGTCTAGGAAGGGTCGGCACACCCGATTCATCAGATCCATGAATACCGTGGGTGCTTTGGTTAGGCCAAAGGGGATTACTACACACTCGTAGTGACCATATCAAGTGTGAAATGTTGTCTTAGGAACATCACCCTCATGGACTCGTAATTGATGGTACCCAGATCTTAGGTCTATCTTTGAGAAGTAGTTGGCTCCTTGAAGTTGATCGAAGAGGTCGCCGATTATGGGAAGAGGGTAGCGATTCATGATGGTAAGCTTGTTCAGTTCACGATAATCTATGCACATCCGAAAGGACCCATCCTTCTTCTTCAAAAATAAGACCGGGGCTCCCTAGGGTGAATAGCTTGGTCTGATGAATCCCTTGTTGAGTAGTTCATTGACTTGGCTGGATAACTCTTGCATTTCTGTCGGTGCTAGGCAGTAAGGAGATTTGGCTACGGGGGTAGCTCCGACGATTAGGTCGATTCGGAACTCGACTTGGTGCTCAGGAGGAATTCCGGGAAGATCTTCGGGGAAGACATAAGGAAAGTTGCAGACTTCGGGGATGCTCTCGAGGTCTTTAACTTCCTAGTTTTTATTAACGACATGGGCTAGGAATGCATGACACTCCTTTCACAAATATTTTTGGGCTTTGATGCATGAAATGATATGAAGGTTTGAACTGAGTTTATCACCATAGATAATGAGGGCTTCGCCAGATGGCAGATTAAGACGAATGGCTTTTTTATAACAAAGGATATCATCACGATTGGGGCTCATCCAATCCATGCCGATTATGACATCGAAGCTTTTTATGGAGACCAACATGAGATCGATGGGAAAGGAGTAATCGTTCAAGGTAAGGGTACAGCATATGAATACGTCGTTAGTGCTCTCTTTCTTTCCGTTAGCCATCTCAATGGTGAATGTTTCGGTTAAAGGTTGGGATTTATGCTTAAGTAGAGCTTAAATGCATGACTAACAAAATGCATCTCCGCACCACTATCAAAAAAATGCATCTATAAGAGTTGTTGAGAAGGAACGTACCCATAACTACGGTGGGATCAACGACTACCTCCTCCTGGCCCATAGCTAGCACTCTTCTTGTGTTGCCAGTTGTTGTTGCTTTTGGGCAATTCCTCTTGAAGTGTCCGGTTTCACCACATCTATAACAGGCTTGGCTTACTCCAGCTCCAGGAGCCTAATTGGTTGGTTGGACTTGTGTCTTGCAAAAATGGGTTGTATGCCTCTTTTTGCCACAGTTGTTTCATTGCATATCACGACATTGTACGTCATGAGGGAAGTTACACTTGTCGCACCCTGGGAGGGTTCCAGCATATCTACTGGCAGGCGCTTGAGTTGCAGGGGCAGCAGCAGGAGTGGTAGCAGCATGGACGGCCACTATTTGTTGCTTCTTGGAGGGCTACTGCGAAGACTTGCCCTTGCGCTTGTTCCAGAATTTTCTCTTTCCACCGCTCTCCTTGGGTGGTTCGTGGGCGGATACTATGGGCTCATGGTTGTCCCCGTGATCTATCACGGCCTGTTCCAGCCACTTGGCACTATTAAAGGTGAGGGGTTTGGTAGCTAAGACATTCCCCTGAGTTGGGGGTGTCAATCCCCATATGAATCTTTCAACTTTCTTGCTCTCCGGGGTGACCAACCCGGGACATAGAAGAGCCATGTCACTGAACCTAGCAATGTATGCAGCAACGTCGGAACCTTTCATCTTCAGTTTCCAGAGTTCTTGCTCCAGCTTTTGCATTTTGCCCCTAGGGCAATATTCAGCTAGCATCAACTCCTTCAAATCATCCCAACTCATAGCATTAGCAACCAGGAGAGTTAGGGATTTCACTTGGCCATTCCACCAAGTTAGTGCTCTGTCAGTGAAGGTACACGCTGCAAACTTCACCTTGTTGGACTCAGGGAAAGCGCAGATCTCGAAGATGGATTTAGTCTTCTCAAACCAACGGGTTAGAGCAATGACACCTCCAGTGCCATCAAAAAACCGTGACTTCACGTTGGTGAAGTCCTTTTATGAAAACTTCTTCATGTTTCCATGACTATCACCGAGGTTAGAGGGGTTGGCACCTTTACCCGACCCACTAGTGTCAATTTCATTGATCCGCGACATGGCCGCAGCCACAACGGCTGTCACTGCTGCCTGGAACACAACATGGTCGTACTAAGGAAGTGGTGGCGGCAGATTTGTCGAAGGGTTGTTGTTCTTTCTTTTGGGTCTCTTCTTCGGAGGCATCTTTCTCTAAAAGATACAAGGGGAAAATGACAATAAGCCTTCTATGTTGGTCATGAGTCAGATATTTTTGAACAGGATATATCTGATGGGTTTTAGCCATAAGAACATCCTATGTGCTCATGCAACCCTAATTCTTGGATCTAGGTTTCTCTATTGTACATGGTTTTCATCCGAGACTATAAAACCCTAGATCTAATCAATATAACATATGAATTAGGGTTTAGATCATACCTTGATTGTTATGTAGTAATAACAATCTCAATTCCTTCTTGTATTAACTTTAGAAAGCTTAGAGTCACAAATGTCACTCCTCTAATGGCTCACAAACACCAAGAGCAAGAGGATGAAGAATAAGGAGAGAGGAGGCTGCCCAAAATGTGTGGAAACCCTAGATAACAAGTTCCTTACGTTTTTGGGGCTTAAGGGTTCCTTAAATAGTGAGACTATTAGGGTTATCTAACAAGGAAACCCTAATTTGGATGCTTAGGCCCTAAGCAACCCATGAACCCCTTTCTTAAAGGCCTTTGGACGATTTCTAATGGGTTTCCCCATAGAATTCGTCCACCCCTTTAATATGGAGTCCATTAGCTCAATATTTAACTATCACACAATTGACAGTTTTAGTCCCTTAAGTTTAATTAATGTCTTTTAGCCACAAACTTAATTCTTATTAATTCTTGACTAATATTAATTAAACAATATGATTTCTCCTTCAATATATTATTCTCATAATATATTAATAAATCATATTTAATCCTTTCTCTCCATAATTCATCCTATCAAGTTGCTTTGGTGAAGGCAACCCAAAAGGACCATGCACCATCGGGTCAAGTACATACCAAAATAGTTATGGACTTAGACACTAATCCCATAGTCTCCCACTTGGATAAGTCTAATAACTATTCGGCGTATGACTTCAGATCCTGATCTGCAATCGTAGCTTTCCAAAGCCGTTGTCAACTCTGATCTTATCAGATACGCGTGTCCTTAAGATAAGGGATCATATATTCCTCCATTCTAGATATTGTATAGACTGAGACATGGATCTAAATCATTCTCTCTGTCTATGTGCTGTTTTCCAAATTCAGATTTATGATGACTGACAACAGACTACAATTGAACACATCAATTTAGTCCCGGCTTGGCCAAGCGCTTAGGTGTCATCACTAAATCATCGAGGGGCCCACAGATATCGCTTTTATCCTACTTTGGATAAAAGGAACGGATAAACTTTGACTCAATGCTCTCTTGCACTCACTCACCAAATCACACACAACAATATGTTTTATAACACCAAGTTACTAGTGTGTTTACATATTATCAATGTGCAACCGTCTCGCAAGATACAACTCACACATCTCGGTTTCAAGAATATAAGATGTTATCATCTCACCAATCACTCGTGATGAAATCCATGAAGTGATCCAAGTGAGCGTGGGTTTAATCTAATGCTCAAATCATATTCATAAGCACTCATGAATGCTGCAGCAAACAATTGCTTATGTCTAACACACTTTAGACACTCCACACACCAATTCACGACAGTCGTCATTCATACCTACTTCCAACATATGAACGACTGTGGTCCATTAGAATAATTTGACTGTTCTGAACCAATTAAATTATTCAGGAAGTCAAAACATGCAAAGTGAAACACAAGGATAATACTAATCCCATATGGCCTCAAACCTTTGAGTATAAATAAAACACCTTTTATTTATCACCATATCGATTACTCATTATTTGTTGTTTTATGTAATCAACTTCTTACTTGAATTACAACACTTGTCCCATGCTCCTAGTATGCACACAATGTTTACCTATGGTTCTTACTTTGTGAAATGTATCAAATGAACACATTTCCAATCATACTCATTTCACAACTCCCAATCCTTATCATAAGTATAAGAATATCAAATTCTTGCCACTTATAGAACATGTTAGATTCTAACATTTTATGCAATGATTCTTTTGTAATGTCACTGCACTAAGGTCACAATGACTATTGCCAATGAATTACAAAGCTCTCTATCGGAAATTGTTACAAGACAATTTCATAGATGTGATGTCTCTCACTCAAAGTACATTCCTTTGAACATCCTTCTTGCATAAAAATTTCTAATCTAGACATAGATTCTTAATATCCAACTCCCAATATGGAAACTTTTCCATACTTACCATATGACAACTCATTCTTAATAGAATCTTTTCTATTGATAATAATGTCGATATAGTCCATCCAATACTATACTTCCAACTACTCACAAGCGACCAATCCTTGGCGAACTTTGGATTGTCCTTTGATAGTTGTTTAATTATCTTATTCAAAACCGATTCTTGTCCTTTTCCCTCTAAATGCGCTAGACATTTGGAAAAATTTAGAATGGTCAAATATTATAGCATTTGCAATCTATCCTATACCCAAAGCGTATGGGACACGATGCATCGTGTCTTACATAAAGATTTGATACTTTATCAATCTTCTGCCATAATATCTTATGTGTCACGCTCTTATGATTATGAAGAGGAATGTCGTAATCATAATCGAAATTTAAGAGCTCACTATGTATCCTTGACTAAGTTTATTAACATTCCATAACCTAAGCCTTTAGTTTTGAAATGAAGTACAATATTCTCTCCCTTAATTATAGCAAAACAACTTTACAACCCTTACAAATTTGCAAGGTATAACTCTTGGTTTTCTATAATTAATATTGCTAACTTGCAATACTTGCCTTAATAATCATACAATCATAACATTTATGCTCCCACTATCATGATGATTATTATAAACATAACACTTATGCTACCACTAGCTTTGACATGTATTCAGAAATAGCTTACCTTCCAGAAAAACAATGCCTATTGAATTTCTTTAAGTTCATATTTCTAATACCCAATGCTTTGATAATCTTTTATCAAGGTTTTATAAACTTATACACCTTTTCCTTAAATAGTTCATGTGTGTGTCTTAAACAATTCAGACTAATTGCCAGATCTCAAAATTCGAATGATGGAAAGGGATACCGTAACCATAATCGAATTCGAGAATGCAATTTTCACAATCACTATCTTCTTAAAATCTTTCTTAGTGAAAGCATTTCCTCACAGTCATTTTCATGAAGGAGGGAAACTTATGACACTTAGATTTTAATGGTGTATGTGTTCCTATTTATGTGAATTTGTCAAAACCAAAGTTTACGACAAATTCAAGCTCATATGGACCGAACTTTTTCAATCTTGATTTCTTGCCTTATGGTAACACGACTGCCCACGATGTCTTCCAAGTAGTTAAGCAGATCACCCTTTCCTATCAATGTACTTTTCATTGATCAAGTTCCTTGCCTTTTATGCATTCATTGAGAACTCATAGGACTCATATGCATAATTAATTCGATTGGAACGGCACAGAAACAAGATAATGTCAACACGATAGGTTGTAAACCTCTACTCGTATGCTAGTGATGATCGATAAGGTTTATTTTGATTTATTCTTGAAACCTTTCAAGACCATTAAGACTCCCATTGACTCCTTGACATATAAGGTTCTCTTGTCAACAAGCATTTCTTGACAAACAAATATTCAAGAGTTAGTGTAGCTTTTATCAAGACAAAACACTTCATAAGTTGGTCCTAGTTGGTCTTTGTCTTATCCAAGACATCACAACTTTCCAATTTCAAATGTGCAAGAATAAGAAAACCTTTTTCCAAATTCTACATTTGATGAATGTTATAAACCTTCTTAAGACTTGTCACTTAATCTTAACTTTAAAACTTGTTTTGGAAACAAAGTATGTTTGACTTCTTGATTTAACCATTTCTTCAATTTTTGATTCCTCTTCTTATACATACAATTGTATTAAGACTTACTTAGAGGATCAATTGAAATATGGTTCTTAATCATTAAGACATATCATAAAGTATAAAAGGTACTCTCCCTTCTTCTTAGAATAGAGAAACTTTTATCTTTCTGCCTACTTGATTCTTCTTATTCGTACTGCTATTGATTTAAACCTTTTCAATCAATTCAAAATTACACTTAATCTTATAAGTATAATCATATTTACTAAACCTTTAGTAAATCATGACGAATATCTTTATTACTCTTGTGGTGGACTTGATCAACACACAACTTTGTGTACTCGATCTCCTAGTCCTTGACTTGACACTTTGTCAACGACTTAGTCTAATTTCCAAATATGAAATTTCTCATTCATCGTGCAACCAAGTTGCATGATTCCAAGTTTCTGTCCAATTGAAACTTGGGCGATGAGAAACTCTCCCTATTTGGTAAATTCTTGACATTTCCACAATTATCATAATTAAGAATCACATCCATTCGTTGTAGAAATATGCAAACATCAATTTTTCATAATGATTTCATTGCAAGGAAATAAAATAAATAAATAAATACGTCAAACAAAATTTATTTTATTCATAAAAGCAGCGGAAAACATATGTCCTTACAATGCAAAATTAACTGAAAAACTATGTAATCAAATATTCCTAACAATCCTATCATAACTTTCTAAGCTCAAAATCTAATCTTCAAGTCCATGCGATCGAGATCCATTTCTTTGTGATTAGACTCATTTTTCTTTTTCCATCAAGCTTCCTCTCTTTTCACTGATCCTGCAAAACATTCAAATGTAATCTGATCACATTATGTATTAAGAATCAACAAATAGGAACTTAATGGAGTTAGATAGTGGGTTTTACCTGAAGCACAGCCATACTCTTGACTCTCCCATCTTCTGGACTCTTCAGGCTCTTAGGGCAGACTTGTATCCAACGCCCTTTCTCTTGGTAGCAAACGCAGATCAGTTCTCCTAGAACGTCCTCGGAAGCATGGTTGGTTGACTTTCCCAACAAATATGCTCCATTGCTTTGCTAAATCATTTATAATTCAGCAGCAATGAGCATGTAAGTTAGGTCAATGAGGTTGTCGTCATGACGCACCCAACATTATCAACCTATCGATGTGTGATTTCATTCCTAGAACGTGGGCACACACGGGTTTACCATCTTCATGTTTCATTTCCAATAGGGCTTTAGTGACATTGAACCTTTCAATTCTTCGATCTTGTGGGTTAAGGAGAATAACAGGAGGAGGAGGAGGAAGTGAAGCATGATTTTTTGTTCCTCGATCGAATCGTGGAATATCATCTTCGTGTGAAATGCTTGTTCCACGGGATTTGGGAATACCATAGTTGTCGTACTTTGACATCTACAAAATGGGAGAAAACAAATTCAAGTTAGTTTATTGATTGAGTCCTTAATAAATCACCCAAATGAGATATTAAGGCAAGGACCCAACACAATATTCCACAACTCGGGAGAGGGATGTCGTAACCCTAATTGCAGAACATTTGAAGGTAAGTGAATGACGATTCACTAATTTTCCACCATGAAAAATGAAAAACAGATTAAGTCTTAAATGTATTGAAAACTCCTAGATTCTTTGAGATTCATTGAACCTTTTCAATGGCATGTTTAAATCTCGATATGCCCCTCTAGTTTTTGACTGGGATGCCGAGGATCACAAAGCGGGTGTGAACAACCATGCAAACTTACATGGTGCCCCCACATGTTACAGTCACCTATTCGATGTGCCGGTAAACCACACACGCTCCACCGAACTATGACAAACATTGAGTCACCCTTTTCTACCTTTTCTTAGAACCATTTAGTGTGCCGATAAACCACACACGCTCGACTAATGTCTTCGCAATGGTACAAAGTGTAATTTCATGGAATTGCATCAATTCACTTTTGCATAAAGTAACTAAGATTGGGAATTTGTAAAACATTTAGTTACTTTTGTATTATACTTATAATGGAAGGTTTTTTCCTATCCTACCCGTTCGGCTAACGATCCTCCACTAGTCAAGAGTGCGGTGGGTAAGAGTGGATACCCATTCAATCGTCATTTTATAGGCAATTTCCTTAAACACCCCTTATAGACCAGCTTCGTGAATGAGGCCTACTAACGATAAGACTGACTTTTACTTATACATACATGCATACATATATATATATATATATATATATATATATATATATATATATATATATATATATATATATATAATGTTAGACTTTTAATGTTATATATAGTATAGGGTGTATTTTACACTTTTAAAATACTAGGTGGTCAAATTTAACAATTATACTTTTAATTCAATTAAATTGTAAACCAAAACTTTATGGATTTATTAAACCTCTTTTAATTATACACCTTAATTAATTAATAAAACCATAAGGGTGTGATTTGAATCCTTTTCAAAACAATACTAGGGTTTTAGAATTTAACATTCCTAAATTAAACTTTTAATCAACTTTTAAATTCCAAAACTTGAGGGCAAGTTTTGAAACATTTCAAAACATTAGGGTTTAGAATTTAAATATTTCAAAATCAAACTTTTCAATCAAAATTTAAATTCCAAAACTTGAGGGCAAGTTTTGAAACCTTTTTCAAAACATTAGGGTTTCAACTATTTAAATTTCAAAACAAAACTTTTGAGTTCTAATTTAAATTATAAAACCTAAAGGGATTAATTTGAAACTTTTCCAAACTTTGTCAAGAATATTATAGATCACATAATTCAAATAAGGCAATTAACTATAATTGGTGGTTATCTAATTAGATCTAGTTCAAATTCTTGCAAGATAATGATCAAATAATTTCCATAACTTAACATTTATCAAATAAGGTAACAATTATCTAATTAGATGATCAAAATCTTTTATTTTGACAAGGATAATCATAAGGAATCAATAAAATTCGAATTTTATTAATTTTAAACAATTATGGTAATTATCCTAAGTCAAAATAGGCAAAAATCCCGAAACAGCCTCCTTCTGACGCTCGAACTCACCGAGTTCCTCTATGGACTCGCCGAGTCCACATTGGAACTCGCCGAGTTCATCAGACAGGGGGGCAAAAATCGATTTTTGAAGCTTGAACAAATAACCAAGGCAACAATACAATAGAAACCAATCAAGGCTCTGATACCACTGATGGGTTTTAGCCATAAGAACATCCTATGTGCTCATGCAACCCTAATTCTTAGATCTAGGTTTCTCTATTGTACATGCTATTCATCCAAGACTATAAAACCCTAGATCTAATCAATATAACATATGAATTAGGGTTTAGATCATACCTTGATTGTTATGTAGTAATAACAATCTCAATTCCTTCTTGTATTGACTTTAGAAAGCTTAGAGTCACAAATGTCACTCCTCTAATGGCTCACAAATACCAAGAGCAAGAGGATGAAGAATAAGGAGAGAGGAGGCTGCCCAAAACGTGTGGAAACCCTAAAGAACAATTTCCTTACGTTTTTGGGGCTTAAGGGTTCCTTAAATAGTGAGGTTATTAGAGTTATCTAACAAGGAAACCCTAATTTGGATGCTTAGGCCCTAAGCAACCCATGAACCCCTTTCTTAAAGGCCTTTGGACGATTTCAAATGGGTTTCCCCATAGAATTCGTCCACCCCTTTAATATGGAGTCCATTAGCTCAATATTCAACTATCACACAATTGACAATTTTAGTCCCTTAAGTTTAATTAATGTTTTTTAGCCACAAACTTAATTCTTATTAATTCTTGACTAATATTAATTAAACAATATGATTTCTCCTTCAATATATTGTTCTCATAATATATTAATAAATCATATTTAATCCTTTCTCTCCATAATTCATCCTATCAAGTTGCTTTGGTGAAGGCAACCCAAAAGGACCATGCACCATCGGGTCAAGTACATACCAAAATAGTTATGAACTTAGACACTAATCCAACAATATCTTAGTCCTAAATGCATAATATCTTGACCCTACATAATTATCAGAGATCTACAATAAAGGTTTACTAACATAAGCAAGGAATTGTAGGTCTTTCATTTGTAGAGATTAGTACTACTTGTAACAATTCTATGTAGTGTGATAGAGCTATAAAATACTTCTATAGTATTTTAACCGTGTTCTTCATTTGTATAGAGTGTTGTAAGTTTTTGGCTTGTTGCAACACCACAGTCACTCCCAAACACATGTTGGTTGTGTCTCAAATAAATATAGTTAATCATGCTATATTTATTCTAGACATGATTACATAACTATCCAGGTTTAACTACAGTGTCTAACATCCAAATACTTTTGTTTTGTTCTCCTTGTGATACTATTTCTGGTATGTATATATACTTGTATACTTCTTGTAAAATACTTAAATTTTAAAAGTATACTTTAAGTTTCAGAGCGTTTCGTCCCCTTTAGTGTTTATAGTTGTATACCATGTAAGGTTTGATATACTCAGTTCACTATAAACAATAGCTCTGATACTAATCTGTCACACCCCGAAACCGAAACGGCAGAAACGTTTGGGGTGGAGGACGTCATGTACAGTATCACAACAATTGCATCATAGTAATCAAAGCAACACAACCATTACACTGAATAAGTAGAATATTTACATTTGTTTAATACATAACTTGTATATATCAAAAGTATAAAAGACGTGACTCTATACGCTCCATCTTCTCAAAAGCTTGCGGGAGTACCTGTCTACTGATTTCCTGAGAATACAAGTGGTTTTGAAAGAGGATCAGCATTAAGCGAGTGAGTTCATAAACATGTTTTTGATATGAAAACCTGTTAATGAATCTGTGAAAATGCTTGTATGTTTCCAAGAAAATCCAATATTTTATTTAGTAATGAAAAGTAGTCTTAAACCCTAAGACCAAATGTAAGTTCGTTATCGTATTTTGTGTTTGTGTATGAAAGTATTAGTATGTATGCCTGGTTACCATCAGCTGTTTTGTATAGTATAGTTTTGTATGAAAACTCTTGTGTGAAATCCCTGGCTACCACCAGTAATGTAAGGTAATGCATTGTATGAAAACTCTGGCTAACACCAGTATGTATAATAGTTTTATTACTTAAAATAAAACCCTGAGTTGAAATCCCTGGAATCCTCCAGTTGTAGTATGTAGTAGTTCTATTAATGAAAATAAAACTATTAAAGAATGAAATCCTGTAAACAAAAGGTTAGTTTATACTGTTGTGAGTTTGTATAACCATGCTTGATATGACTTAGTGACCTCTACGACGTTCTGCAGGCGTCGGATGCTATGACATTTGTCACCCCAGGCATGTCTGCCTAACTATAGCTAGCAGTTTAGGTGTAGGATTGTCAGTGCCGAATAGATCTATTCACAAATCTCACGCTCTCCCTCCAGGAGACTCTGCTTATACCATGATAGGATTTAACCCGTACCCCGAATGGTACAATTGAAGTAGTGTCTCACAACCCTATATTAACTAGTTTATGTGTAGTGTACTGCTCTTTTGTACTTGAAATTGTATGTATGTCTTGTAGAGTAAAAATAATTATTTAGTGCTCAAAAGTGACCAAAACACACACACACAAGGTGACCAAGGTGACCAAAACACACACACAAAGCTCAATAGTACTCAAAAGTGGATTAGGTTTTGTTTGGGGAGGAAGGCACGTTGGAGGCTGATGAAAGAAGGTATGTTTGGGACTTATGGATGTTTAAATAGGCTCCAAACCCTAAAAATTAGGGTTTGGGAATCATGCACGTACGCCCCGCGTACGTGAGCTCGCCCTAAAATTACAAAAATGCCACTAGGGGCCATTTTGCAAGCTTTCTCACGCACAAGAGCCAAAATGCAATAATTCTTCATACTTAGGGTTAATATTGAAAATACCCTATCATCGGAATGTTACATAGATTTAACAGCAGGAGGATCTTTCATGTAATTTTGCATACCACAATGACCAATGGCGTGACGTTTTCCTTGAAATTTCTTAAAGTGAGATATTTTGCAAACCATAGAGGTCAATTATGAAATTTTGTCTTCTTTATTTTAATTAGGACGTTTATATTACCACCCCCCGCCTTGCGCTAAACAACTCACCAAGAGGAAAGCAGATAATGAGAAGAAAAGAGGTAGAACATGGAGATATGAGCAATTGAGAGAAGAAATGAAAGAGAACGTGGAGAGCAGGGACGGACACAAGAATACATAGGAAGTGTTGCCGAAGTTGAAAAGGTGTCGCCGATTTATGAAAATAGGTAAAAAACCAAAAAAAAAAATCGAAATTTTTTCCACTAAGTACAGAAATAGTAGGTGTTGTCGGTGCCACACCGGGACACCAAGCAAAACCGTCCCTGGTGGAGAGGTGAGGTTGTTTTTTTTTTTCAAAATAAAGTCCATTAAACTAGCACAACGGTACACCACAATTCTTTACTTTTTTACGACTTAAATGCTATTATTTGTCACAATAAAGTCTAGTGACATAAAAAATTGAAATTGCAACATTTTAAACATGCACCATTCTCTTCGAATTAAGATAAACTTCTACATATAAGTTATAATCAAATACGTGGTTTAAATACAAACCTCACACCACCTTAGATTTTCACCGATAAAAATCCAAAACCATGGGATGACTCTTTCCCTATAGCCTCTGTTTTCTCACATTGCCCATTGTTTGTTAAATTAATAACATTACTTTCATGATGTCATATCAAGTCATCTTTACCTTTTATATTATTTTAATAAACTATAGTACTAATATACGATGATTATTATCACAAATATTTTTAAATAAGATAAACAATTATCTAAAAACAAACTTCTATTCAATATATTCCCATTTATATTATATTATTATATAAACTTCTAACTTGAATTTCTATAGAAAACTAAAATTATAATCATTTTACTCATAACCAAAAAAAAAAAGTTTTATTACAATTTTAAAGTACAATAAAAGTCAATTTATTTATGTATTACAATTTACAAGATAAAAAAGAACTACTTTTACGAAAATATAGAGTATAATAGTCCACTTGCACATGCGTCACTGGAACGTACACCATGAAGATAAGAGTAAGCCGACTTTCCAAAACCATCTACAGTTGCCGTCCGATCATAAACCCACAGAAACACTCCGACTTGATATTATATATATACTCGCCGCCTTCAGCCTTCTATACCGGCCATTCCTCGTTCGAAAATGGATTTTACGATCGCCAAAGCTAAATCACACTCGATCTCCTCCACCACAACTCCGCCGGAAACCGATGATCTGGGTCATGGTGCTACAGATCCGGTAACTACTCAACTCCAACTGGCTCATTATCAGTCCGCTGCTTCTCTCGACAAAGAGGCGGTTCTCCGGCGAATTCGTTACCACAAACGCTTACGCAAACTCAAATGCACATTTGAGTCTCTGGTGAATAAGAGCCCTAGCGATGGATACGACAAGTGGTTTGAACCCACCGATTCATTCACTTCTCCTTGAAGATTAAATACCCCCGCAGAGATGATTTGCGTATGGAAATACTACACGATGACTTGAATGTACGACAAGTACTGCGCAGAGTACAAGGGGGTGTTGCAAAGAGCAGACCTTGGAAGGTTGAGATTTAAGAATGGAAGGTGTTTGAACTTTGAATGCCCTTCAATCCTGGTAGTATATAATATTAATCGATAAACATCTGTTTCTTTTTTAGGAAACGTTAGAATATTAGTTTATCGTATATTTTTATTTCTCTTTTTGTAATTTCCGAATCTTTTATACATCCATATTAATAAATAATTATGTAGTATTTTCTAAAGTTTACTTGTTTTAGTCGCATATGGCTATATTGTAGCATCATACTTCCATTTTGATAATCCTCCCTTTTATGTATTTACAGTTTAACACCAATTTTTTTCTTTCAGCTTTTATTTAATCCTATTACAACGTTGTACTTGAATTATTATTATTATTATTATTATTATTATTATTATCTTCCATTCAAGGCATTCACTTACAAAAATCCACCTTTATATTCATGTTAGAACTATAGTATATACACAGCTACTTTTATGAACAATTTCACCCCAACAGGTCCTGGTAAGCCCACAAAACCCTGGATATATGATCCGAAATAAAGCCCGTGAAGTCCAATCCTGGACTGCTCATTTTTTGTTTAAAGCCCAGTTAAAGACCTAATTGGGCCGATGGCCCACGCCATATGTGAAACTCTAGCTCTCATGAAACTGAGCTTCAAACCCTACAAACGACATAAACTTGCCTCCGATTGGACGTGGCAATGTGGCATGCAACGAGAGACTGATCTATTTTTGAATCAGGACAAAACCATAACTGACAAAAGAGGTGAATATTAATATAGCTACGAAAATCGTTACTAAAATCGGTTGCAAATCGTTTTCCTGACTGACTTTTGTATTTCTTTCATATTTTATAAAAAAAAAAAATACAATATTTCATTTAGTACTAAATTGCAAATACGATAATATAAGAAAATAGGCCGAGCTCAATGCATTATTTAAGTAACCGTTTATCTTTTCATAAACAGATCCAAATAATTACCATCACGTGCATAAATATAAAAGTATTAAACGTTTCAATTATCTGCCAAGGTTCCCCCGATTTGCAATCATCAAGAAGATTAAAAATAGTATGGCTCGTGTTCGTATGTAACGCAAGGAATCTAAGAAGCTTCACTCGGAGCAAATTACGGCCGACAGTGTGAGTTGCACACAGTTTTGTGGGTCCAAAAGCAAACACCCAAACACATTTCTCGCCTGATTTTGTGCTACTTTAACGTGGTATGCTTTTTCCTCGATATTTCCAAAATTGTTGCATATATAGCCTTCGTATTTCCTTTCTATTCATTCATTCAATACGAGTCGAATCTACGAATTTGTAGATTGTGACTAAGAGAGAGATTAAAGCGATTATATTCCTTTTTGTTTTTCTTCAACACAGGAAACATGGGCTCCCTCCTCTTACTTTGTATCATCTCTTTCTCTACAATATCTTATTCTCTAGGTGCTACAACTCCGTTTCTAGATGGTAAGTGCTTTGATTAGAATGATATTTATGTATTAACTTGTATTGTTTTTGTACATGGCATAGTCATTTATTGTGCTATCTGGTTTGTGGTTTTGTTTATTAATATTTAATAATAACTGTTTAACTTATGTAAATGTAATAGGGTTTCTTGCGAATGGCAACTTTGAACAAGGACCAAGCTCAACAAAAATCAAGAATACAGTAATCTTGGGGAAGTACTCATTGCCCAAATGGGAAATCTCAGGTATTGTGGAATATGTACACGGTGGGCCTCAACCAGGTGGGTTCTATTTCGCGATTCCACGTGGGGCCCACGCAGCAAGGCTAGGAAACGAAGCCTCGATATCCCAAAATGTTGATGTTAAACCAGGGAAAGTGTATTCCCTTACGTTTGCGGCCACAAGGACTTGTGCTCAAGACGAGGTGTTAAGAGTCTCGGCTTCTGGTCAATCAAGTGACCTTCCGATCCAAACGTTGTATAGTAGCGATGGAGGTGACACTTATGCTTTTGCTTTCAAGGCTACTTCAAGTCAAATCAAAGTCACATTCCACAACACAGGTGTCCAAGAGGACCCCACTTGTGGACCTCTCTTGGATGCCATTGCAATTAAGGAAATGCTTCCTTTGACCTACACCAAAGGTAAGTAATGAGACATTTTATATTTTAAGTTGTCATAAAAAAAAACATGAGGTTTCTTTGAAAAAAAAAGATTACTTAGATATTTGTTCATTAATAATCGTTAGTTAAGATTGATGGTGGCCCATGAGTTTTTAAGTTTGTCTTATTAAAATGTATCTCATAATGACAAGACTTCTACTAAAACATGTATAGTCAAACATTAGAGTAAACTACAAAAATGGCCCATGTAGTATAGTCATAATTCCAACTTTAGTCCAACTATGTATTTCATTACATGTTTCATTTTATTATGTTTTTTGTCACTAATCCATGTAAAATGATTCTGAAATATAGGAAACTTGGTGAAGAACGGCGATTTTGAAAATGGTCCACATGTGTTCAAGAACTACTCAACCGGAGTCCTCTTACTCCCCAAAATACACGACATAGTTTCCCCACTCCCAGGGTGGATCGTTGAGTCCCTCAAACCAGCAAAATACATAGACTCCAAGCACTTCATGGTGCCACATGGCCTTGCAGCTATCGAGTTAGTAGGAGGGCGAGAAACCGCAATCGCACAAATCATTCGCACAGTTCCCAATAAATCATATGTACTGTCGTTCACCATTGGAGATGCGGGGAACAACTGCCATGGATCGATGATGGTGGAGGCTTTTGCAGGAAACGAGACTGTGAAAGCGAAGCATGAATCGAAAGGTAAGGGTGACTTGAAGATTGCTACTCTCAAGTTTATAGCTACTTCGATTCGAACAAGGCTTACATTTTATAGTGCTTTTTATCATAATAAGCATAATGACTATGGACACTTTTGTGGGCCAGTGTTGGATGATGTTAAGGTATTGTCTGTTAGAAAGAAGTGATGAACTCAATGAGTTGGATGTTGTATTTGTATACTGGTATTATAAGAGAGATAATTTCTTTAAGTGTGCGAGGGTTGGATCATAGATTAGATTAATATACATCATAAATGAAGATCATGCAATGCATTTAAGATTTAACCATCTTTTTGGTTATCTCCTTTTCTTTATAGTTAAGTTATATCAATAATATAAACATGAACTTTAATTTAGTATTTTAGTTCATACTATTAAATCTATATTCTGAAAAACCGAAATCAATTTCAATTCACAAACATATCAAACCAACACCATACGCTTTGAGTCTAATACAGCACAATCTTCCATGAAACTATGTTCAAATGTTCCACATACAGAAAGGAGGAGAGTAATCAGTAATTAACCTTAGGATTGAAACTGAAGCTCAATCATTCAAAGAGTAGTTGCAGGATTTAGGTTTAATCTCGGGACTTGACAATGAAATTCTGGCGACTGATGGGATTCATAACCACCGGAGGTCCAGCTGTACGAGGCCATGCTTGAAATTTCTTGTCAGTCTCTTCCCACCACTCCTTGTTTGAAACTGTAGAGGGAGTCGTACCTAAATATACACAAACAAACAGTAACAATCTTTCAGATGATTGGACATTCATATTCTGAAGAGTTGTACAAATATATTATAAATACTTGCCTCCAAATATCTTCTTGTCTGCAATGATATAGTCGCATGCAAATGCAAGAACAAATGCTCCAGCAACACTACCAACAATCTTTGCTCCTGTCATTTCTTCAAATCTGTGAAACAAAATGAGTTTGTATGAATAAATCGCTATTACTTCAACAAAATTCACGATTCACAATCAATGATTCTCCCGCTGATTCAAAATAAAGAGCAAACAATTTCGATTTGATACTTTACAACTCTAAATTATGATATGTATTTCAAGCTTCACGTAAGAGCTTAATAGCTTTATCAAATTTGAGAAGTAGAGCGTTTAACGTAAAAACGTTAGTTTCTTCTTTGACAAGGAGGAGTATTAGATCGAAACCCCAAACGAACTAGCTTCGTTTCCAGGTTCGAGAATTAAGAGGTTTTATACAGTTAAAAGGAGACTATGCTTTTCCTACTCTTATTATTAGCAAAAACGATATGGCTTCCATAGCAAGATTTTGCCTATCAGAACATAGAATTTAAGCTGAACTGCATGGAAAAGATTAGACGAATATATGAAAAATGGAATGGGTTGTTGGATGGATCAATTCCGAATGAACTTAACTGTGAAACACGGATTTATAACGAAGCAATTAAAGAGGAAATGCAGTGAAGCTTACCTTGCTACCCTGTGGACTGAATCAAGAACTGAAACTCGATGCCCTAGTCTGGCGAAAAATAAAGAGGAAGTGAAGAACCGAGAAGAGGAAGGAAGATCTCCCAACAGAAGTTTCCGGAAACCCCAGGCCCAATTGTAAATTTGTAGTCTTTTCACCCTTTTATTTACATTAAATTACAGTTTTTGTCCTTTTGGTTTGCACCTTTTTTTGCAGGCTCAATTTTATTTTTGAAAAATTGCATCCATCGGTTTTTATGGTTCTAAAATTCATCATATTCCTTAAAAAGCTGATTCCATTGGTTTTTATGATTTTAAAAATCATCAGTTTTGGTCTGTAATCTTGTTACTGTCCATTTAGTTAAGCATCAGTAAAATAATAAAATTAAGATTATTTTTGTTTTGTCATTTTTTATTTGTGTCTTTTCTTCTTGTACATATATTTAAGTTATTAAATAAGTGGAGCACGTCTCATCCTACCTCACGCCCACCGTTGAACTCGTCGATAGGTCACCACCCCGGCTACAACTACTTCATCTCTAGCTAACACCACCCTACTGTTAAGAAAAACTCAATCCCATCATATACATTCTTCATCTCCCATAGTCCACCACCACCATTGTTCAAAAATAGTCAAACCCCACTCGTAGGGGTGTAAACGAGTCGAGTACTGTCAAGCTTGAAGCTTGACTCGCCTAAAATACTCGAGCTCAAAGTTCGACTCGATCTCGCATCGAGCTTAAATTTGAAGCTCAAACTCGACTCATCTCCCATAGTCCACCACCACCACTGTTCAAAAATAATCAACCCACTCGTAGGGGTGTGAACGAGTTGAGTTGAGTCAAATACTGTCAAGCTCGAAGCTTGACTCGTCTAAAATACTCGAGCTCAAAGTTCGAATCAAACTCGCATCGAGCCTAAATTTGAAGCTCAAACTTAACTCATGAAATACTCGATACTATCGAGCTCGGTTTGACTCGACTAAAATTTAAAAAAAATTAAAAGCATAAAAAATTAATAACAATCCACATGCTTTTACATTGTTCAAATAACAAAAAATTCAAAATAAATCAATTAATGTCAATATAACATCAACTATCTATTTCATTGCATTTTACATACATCTAAAACACCAAAAAGAAATATTCTCAATAGTTTTGAAATACAATTTAAGTCCTTACTTTTTAACCGCTGCCTAAAAGCTAAAAGTATTTTGAAATGTTAAAGGGTAAAAATGTAATATTATAAATACTCGATTCAGCTCGTGAGCTTTATGACCCGGGTGTTTTACTACTCGAGCTCGGCCCATTAAGGTACTTGAGTAGCTTGAGCACAATTAAAGTCGAGTCGAATTTGAGTATTTTTCGAGTTAGGATCGAGTTTCTCATGAGTTGTCTCGTCTCGTTTACACCTCTACCCACTCCGGGCCATTATTGTGATGCTCTTTTACAAAAGGATCATTTTAATCATTTCGCTTGTAACGTCCCAAAAACATAGATAAAATTTTCATTTTTAATTTAATTGAAAATCATCAAGTGTTCATAACAAACCCAAATAAGTATGGCGAATGAGAGAAATCTTCATAGTACAAATCTAAATCCTAGAGAAAATGCGGAACTTGGGTGGATGCACTACGATCATGTCGGGCCCTTCCTTTTGTACCAGAAGTAGTTGAAACTACAAACATAACTATAAGCACAAAGCTTAGTGAGCTTCCCCAAAATATCACATACATCATACACATAATATAACAGCCCGTGACTGTGTCGGGTCCGTATCAACCCCCAGATTCGTGTCAACCCCAAATAACAGCAATTAGTTGTGTTGGGTTTGTATCAATCCCCGAGTCCGTATTAACCCCGAGTCCATAATGACTCCATGCCCATATTAGCTTCATACATAAATCATGCAATCACATCAGTCAAAGTCATACAATAACATACATTCTACTCATACACTACAGTGGGTCGGCCTTGGTGCCTTCGACCCACTAAGGTGGTAAGAAGACTCATCTCACAGACAGACAAAAAAAAAAAGATGAACGTGACTCTGCTCCGAAAATTAGCTCAATCGGACACCTATTCATTGACAATTGACCAAACTCAAGTATAATTCAAAATACCCCTAGGTCAAACTTAGTTAAATCAAAGTCAAAGTCAACGATCAAGGTTGTCCCCCCACGTCGTGGCCATCCTTGGCCACATCGTGGCCTTCAAACGACAAAACATAAGCGTTTTCCCCACCACGTAGTGGCCATACTTGCAACACTGAGACCTTCAAACGACAAAACAGATGCGTTTCCCCAATCACCACGTCGTGGCAATCTAGGCCATGCCGTAGGAACTGGATCCAAAACATCCTAATGAGCTAAGTCGAATCTTCTAATTCCAAAGGTTCTAAAGTCCAAATCAGATCATTTCTAATGTCCAAATGGGTAAAGTTTTCACTTTTATCCTTTGAAATCCACCAAGAGGTCTAGATCTCAAGTCTTAGATAAAAAAAAAGGCTAAAAATGGAAAGGACTTAATCAAGAAGCACTTAATCCCTTAAGTATCAAGCTCATTTGCTCCAGAAGAGCTTATAACACGATAACCATCCTAAAGATTGATGTTTTTTAGACTTGCATGTCCAATGCAAGTCCTGGACTCAACTTAGGTCAAAATGGGATTTTATGACCAAAATTTTATGCATGGCACAAACCAACCACCAAACTTCATATCCAAACCATGAATTACTCCAAATGATCCAGATACTCATAAAGTTGAAACCTTTATGGAATCTCTCCATCCCATCTAACAAGATTAAAAAGAAAATGGGACAAAATACAAGATCTAGCACTCTTGTAACACCGTAAATTTCAAAACAATTTTTCGCATTTTATAAAAGCATAATTCAATTAGTATTCATAAAAACATCAGTGTTTGAAACTCAAATCCACAACATATAAAAATCCCAAGATCTCATAACATAAAATCCCGTGTGTGTACTGATCAGGCCGGCGCCTTCCCGCGGTCATCACTAGTACCTGAAACAAATAACACCAACACTGTAAGCACAAAGCTTAGTGAGTTCCCCAAAATACCACACATAGCACATATTAGCCACTCGAGGCTATGACTCTGTGGGTCCATGGACCCTACTCCGTGAACCCTCTGGTTCTAACTCTGTGAACCTTCCGGTTCCAATTCTAGAAACATGCACAACATAAATCACATAGAAATAATGCAGTACAACACATAACATACATATAGCATACAAATACTCTGTCACATAACTCTGATTACCTACTCAAGGTAAAGTATAGTGAGAAGAGTCATCTCGCGTATCTCGATAACTCGCAAATCCTTGAAATCACTAGTGCTCGATTTCCCGAGCTATAGTCCTCCTATAACACAATACATCTCTAATTAACACTTTCCCAACTAAGGTTGACTAACCCTATCAAGTCAACACTGGTCAACTCTGGTCAACGGTCAACGGTCAAATCAACTCGCCGAGTCTTGCGTGGACTCACCGAGTCTCTACGAGGACCCGATTCCTCTGAGTCCCTTCCGACTCACCGAGTCACTCACCCGACTCGGTTACTCAAACCCTGGTTTGAAATCACTGAATAACCCGCACCAACTCGTCGAGTCTGGAAATGGACTCGGCGAGTGCATTCCATGCACAACCCCAAACGACCTTCTGAGGTCAGATCTGCTTCACTAACTCATAGATCCAGTCCTTCCAAGCTTATTCATCACATAAAGTTCATGTCTTGGCGCTCATAACACACCTAATGACTCATAAATGGTGTCTTGACCTCAAGCACAAAGACCCCAATCCAAAACCTCCATGGATTCATAAAAAGCTTGGACAAAGGGACACTCTGGACCTCCAAGGTTCCAGATCCAGAACCTAACTCGCTTAAGGGACCAAGGAAGCACTAGATCTAGCCACAAAAGGGCTCAATAAGCCCTAAATCAACATGAACATCACCAAACAGAGAATGGTTCGAAAAATAGTACCTCAAATGTGATGTTCTGGACCTCAGATCTTCAAGAAGTTGTTCCCCTTGTTTCCCCTTGGCTATTGCTTCCTTTCCCTTGCTAGATGACACCTCCAAGGTCAACAATGGCTCCTTATCTCACTCCAAACGCTCAAGCTCACTAGGGTTTCACTCTGGGGACTGGTGAGCACAAATGACGGCCATAAGCCCCTTTATATAGGCCCCGAACCCGAGAAATTAGGGTTTCATTAAACAGCGCAGACTCGCCGAGTCCACCAATGTGACTCGTCGAGTCCGGTCATTAATCCGGGTGAGAAATCGCGTCTCTACTCGGCGAGTCTTCGCACCAACTCGCCAAGTTCTTCCACAAAACACAAAATAAAATGAATAAATATAATACCTGAAATTCCGGATGTTACAATTCTCCCCCACTGGAATCTGACTTCGCCCTCGAAGTCTCATTCCTGAAATAGCTCTGGATGCTGCTCCCGCATCTCACGCTCTGGCTCCCAGGTCAACTCGGATCCCTTCCGATGTTGCCACTGAACCTGTACTAGAGGCACTTCCTTGTTCCTCAGAACCTTGATCTTTCGATCCACAATCGCAACTGGTCTCTCTGCGTAGTTCAGGCTCGCATCCACCTGAATGTCTTCTAACGGCACTACCGCCGACTCGTCGGCTATACACTTCCTCAACTGAGACACATGGAAGGTATTATGAATCCACTCCAATTCTGCAGGTAGCTCCAAACGATACGCTACCCTGCCCACCCTCGCGACCACTCTAAACGGCCCAATATACCGGGGCCCTAGCTTGCCCCTCTTCCTGAATCGGATCACTCCTTTCCAAGGAGATACCTTCAGGAGAACATAATCACCGACCTGGAACTCGAGCTCGGATCGACGTCTATCCGCATAACTCTTCTGGTGGCTCTGAGCGGTCAACAATCTCTGCCTGACCCGCTGTATCTGCTCTGTCGTCTGAAGCACAATCTCTGTGCTACCCATAACACGTTGCTCGACCTCTCCCCAGCAAATGGGGGTCCGACACCTCCTCCCGTACAACAGCTCAAAGGGCGACATACCAATGCTCGAATGATGGCTGTTGTTGTAGGAAAACTCTGCCAAGGGCAAATACATGTCCCAACTCCCCCCGAAGTCCAACACACATGCCTGGAGCATGTCCTCTAGCGTCTAAATCGTCCGCTCACTCTGTCCGTCAGTCTGGGGGTGATATGTGGTACTAAAATGCAGCCTAGTACCCAACTCCTCGTGGAACTTCTTCCAGAATATGGAAGTAAAACGCACATCCCGATCTGAAACAATCGAGATCGGCACTCCATGCCGAGATACCACTTCCCTCACATACATCTCTGCTAATTTCTATGTGGAAGAACTCTTACTGATAGCAAGGAAGTGGACGCTCTTTGTCAACCTGTCCACAATCACCCAAATTGCATCGACTCCCCTAGAAGTCCTTGGCAATTTGGTGATAAAATCCATAGTAATCTGTTCCCACTTCCATTCGGGAACCTCCAACGGCTGCAACTTACCATGCGGTTTCTGGTGCTCGGCCTTAACCCTACGGCAGGTTAAGCACCTCTCCACAAACTACGCAACATCCCTCTTCATACAGGGCCACCAATACTCTCTCCTCAGATCTAAATACATCTTAGTGGCCCCAGGATGGATCGAGAATTTCGACCGATGAGCCTCTTCCATCAAAATGGTACGCGTCCCTCCCACAAAAGGTACCCATATACGCCCCTGAAATGTCATAAGCCCCCGACCATCGGTAACGAACTCCGATACCAATCCAACAACTCGCTCTCTCTCTTCTGGTTCTCCGATCTCACAGCCTCAGCCTGTGCTCCACGAATGGCATCCAACACCGGAGCCATCACGGTCAACCGCAAACATACATCCCGCAATGGAGCGCTCTCCGCCCTGCGACTCAGGGCGTCGACTACCACATTAGCCTTGCCCGGATGGTACATGATCTCACAATCATAATCCTTGACCATATTCAACCACCTCCTCTGCCGCATATTTAGGTTAGGCTGATCCATCAAATACTTCAGACTCTTATGGTCCGTGTATATCGTACACCGAACCCCATACAGATAGTGACGCCAAATTTTGAGGGCGAACACCACTGCCCCCAACTCTAGATCATGGGTGGGATACCTCGTCTCATGAGGCTTCAGCTGCCTCGATGCGTATGCTATCACATGCCCTCTCTGCATCAACACCGCTCCCAACCCCAAGATCGACGCATCACATAATACCACAAAGTCCTCCATCCCCTCCGGGAGGGCTAACACCGGGGCTTCACATAATCTTTGGCGAAGCGTCTCAAAGGAGGCCTGCTGCTCGGGGTCCCATGAAAACGCGACACCTTTCCGGGTCAACCTGGTGAGTGGCACTGCGATCTTAGAGAAATCTCTGATAAATCTCCGATAATAACCTGCCAACCCTAAGAAACTCCTGATCTCGGAGGGTGACCTCGGCACCTCCCAACTCATCACTGCCTCAACTTTGGCCAGGTCGACCAATATCCCCTTCTAATTAACGAGATGCCTTAGGAACTGGACCTCTCGCAACCAGAAATCACACTTGGAGAATTTGGCATAAAGCCTCTCCGATCTCAGAACTCCGAGGATCTCCCTCAAATGCTCCTCATACTGCTCTTTAGATCTCGAATATACCAAAATGTCGTCGATGAATACAATCACCGACCGATCCAACATCGTCCTGCACACTCGGTTCATGAGATCCATGAACACTGTCGGGGCATTGGTGAGCCCGAAAGGCATCACCACAAACTCGTAATGCCCATATCGTGTCCTGAACGCTGTCTTCTGGATGTCCTCATCTCGCACCCTCACCTGATGATATCCAGACCTCAAATCGATTTTGGAGAACCAAGATGTTCCCTGCAACTGATCGAACAAATCATCGATCCTCGGCAACGGGTAACGGTTCTTGACCGTCAGCTTGTTCAACTCCCGGCAATCAATACACATCCGGTGTGAACCATCCTTCTTCTTGACAAAAAGGATAGGCGCTCCCCACGGCGAGCTGCTCGGCCAAATAAATACCTTTCCCAACAGCTCCTGAAGTTGCGAGGATAACTCTTGCATCTCTGGAGGTGTAAGGTGATAAGGCACCTTGGCAATAGGCGTGGCCCCCAGAACCAAATCGATACTGAACTCCACCTGCCTTACGGGAGGCACACCCGGCAACTCCTTGGGAAATACATCCGGAAACTCACGCACTATCGGAACCTCCTCAACTGACCTCAACCTCTCTGAATCAACCCGCGTATCCATCACATACGCCACAAAGCCCTTACAGCCCTGTTGTAGACACTGCCTCGCCCTAGCGGCCGAACAAAACGCTGACCCAGAACGTGTACCCTCACCGTACACCGTAAGAACTCCCCCACTGGGGTCTCGTATGGTCACCAGCTATCGCTCGCAGTCGATAACCGCACCGAATTTGCTCAACCAGTCCATGCACACAATGACACAGACATCACCCATCGCAATAGGAACCAAATCAATCGGGAACTCAACACCGAAAATCTCGAATACGCACCCACGGATCACCTCCGTGGCATATATCACTCTCTCTTCAGCTATGGAAACTCTCAGAGGCCGACTCAACGCCTCACGACTAATACTGATATGCTGACTAAAAGCCAAAGATACAAAATACCGACTCGCACCCGAGTCAAATAATGTCACACCCCCAAACCAAGGATGGCGGAAACGTCCGGGGGTGGAGGACTTCATGTAGAGTATCACAACAACGAGTATAATAGTGCTCAAAGTAAATACAACCATCATAAATATAATTGAAAAAAAAGTTACACCAAAGTATATGTTTACATGATTCAAATCAATTACATTATGATACAAAATGAACTGTTTGACGATTTAACGTCCCATCCTCAAAACGTGGTTGATTTCCTGTTTCACTGAATTCCTGAGAATACAAATAGTTTTGAAAAGTGTCAACACAAAGGTTGGTGAGTTCATAAGCTTTTGACGGTAAGAGTTTGAAAATCGATCTTTGTAAAGAGATGTATGTTACCAAGAAAAATCCAATATTTTCCTTACATAAGTTATGTGGTCCTAATACCAGGATCGAAATCGAACTAGTATTTGTCATACTTAAAGATATAAAAGTGGTTTCAAATTGGCGTAAAACCCTTCCTAGTTTGAGAAAAACTCTCGTAATGAATGGTGTGTAGTCTTAAATACTAAGACTGAAAATATACAATGATATTTGTAATTGATATAAAAAGTGATTTTAAATGAACATAAAACCCTTTTTAATATGAAGACGTACAAGTATTTTTCCGTACTTAAAGTAATTTCTGAGAGCTAAATCGACATAACTCACTAATTTAAAGTTAGAACCCGTAAATCTTATGATTTGTTAATACCACATGTGAGCTATCATAACCATACTTGACTTTGACGGCCTCGTAATTGCGACGTTCTTCAGGCGTCGCAAAACTGAAATGACACTTGTCACCACAGACCTGCCGGTCTAGCTGTTGCAAGCAGCTCTGGTGTGGGTTTGTCAAACCCAATATAGATCTATACACAACTATCACGTTCTCCCTACAAGAGACTCTGGTTACAATTTACAGGACTTTTTGATTTGGTTACTTTGGAAGTAACCCGAAGCGAATGACTCACAAATTTATTCATTAACAGATTTACGTGATCTAAACTAAAAACCTTTGGTAAAAAGTTTGAGAAGTAAATGATACATAAACTATACCTATTATAGTTTATCCAAAACGTTTGTAATGTATAAGAACTCTTTTATGAAACACATTTGTGCTATGAATCCATAAACTATGCTTGTTATAGCTTAATATACGTATTCCAAATGAATGAATATTCTTATTATGAATGAAAAATTTTTCAGTTTATGATGATAAAATTAACAAAGAAACACATTCAATACTTAGAACTTATTATTATACACTTTGCTCAACATAATACAAAGTGTTATGAAAGTTATATGATGTTAACTAAATTAAACCTTTCTGCACTGTTTTAGAAAAGTCATAGAAAAATCATACGAAGTCGAAAACTAAATCCGTAAATTCTGAGAGTTCCCAAAATGTGTCTAGTTTACTAATAATTTTTATCATGATTTTTAATAACCTTCAACTTGGGTGAAAAAGTCCATAATCACAGACTGGTCCGGATTGGTATTTGAAATGATAGACAGTTTTGTAAAAATCACCATAAATTATAGAAAAATCGTATGGAGACGTGCAAGTAGTCATTTTAAAGCTAAGAACTGGAACTACTTACACCTAAAACAGTTTTTCAAACAAAAATGTTTAAGTTGTCCAAAACAGTCCGTGAATGGAGTCCAACTTTTCTGATGAAAGTTGTTAGAAAATTTTAGTTATGTTCTTGGTGTTTTAACTTGTATTCCCCCCTAAAAACTTGAGAAAATACGAAAATGTAGGGGTATGAACTCACCTTGAGTGATTTTAGAAGATGAGTGTTGAAGAAGAGAAGTGTTCAACCCAAGAACACTTGAAGAATCACTTGAAGATTCGAAGATCTAACACGATTATGATGGAGTTTGTGTAAGATATCCATGATTTGAGTAGAAAGAAGTGAAATAATCATAAGGAGGATGAATTATACTTACCAAGAGAAGAATAAGGCTTGAAAATCAGCCTTGGAGACTTGAAATGGAGAGAAAAAGTTTGAGAGAAAAGTGGTGTTTGATTCTTGGTGAAATGAGAGCAAATGAGAGAAGTGAGGAGAGAGGATGAATATCCAGCTTTCAAAAACGTGGGAATAACTTGTTAGAGAGGTAAAAAGAACAAGGAAGTGACAAGGTATGGTGGGGAGGAGTGTGGGTTAGTCATGGAGTGGGTATGGTGGTTGCTTGTGTCATAGAATAGAGGAAAGTCAACACTCCACCTCTTGTACTTCACCCACTCTTTTTGGATAAGGTTTCATCCTTAAAAACGTGATAAATTAATAATTATGGGTCCTTATATGTTAAAATAAAGTTTTGGGTGAAAATACCGCGTTAAAATAATTAAAAACGGGCCTTAAACGCAAAACTACTCGAAAACCGGGAGAAAATGAGTTTCCAGCGAGACCTCTCGGTCCTCGGCCGAGGTTCGGTCCCTAGGCCGAGGTTCGGTCCTTGCTGTGGCCGAATCCGAAATGAAGCGAAACAGAGGGAAGCGAAGGGGGGGCTCGGGTTCGCATGCCAGGCTCGGTCCGAAGGTAAGAGGCGAAGATGGTCAGACCCGAAATGTACCGAAGGTTCGGGTTCGGGTGATGTGCGAGGTTCGGTTCCAGGAGCCTTCGGGTTCGGTTCTTTGAGTGAGGTTCGGTTCAGCAGCCTTCGGCTCAGAAGGGTTCGGGTCCTAAGAGGACTTTCGGGTCCTAAGAGGGGTTTCGGCTCCTTAAGTCCGTTTTTCGTGTAGACTTCCGTGTTTGGGCTGTTTTCGCCAAATTCGAGGGTCGGGATGCCCCGAGTGACTATAGAAAGTTGAGAGAGATTTTGAGAGAGATTCCACATACTTAGAGAGATTTGGGAGAGATTTGACATTCTTGGAGAGATTTCTCATACAAAGAGATATTTGGGAGAGATTTCACATACTTAGAGAGATTTGGGAGAGATTTGACATTCTTGGAGAGATTTCTCATACAAAGAGATATTCGGGAGAGATTTCACATACTTAGAGAGATTTGGGAGAGATTTGACATTCTTGGAGTGATTTCTCATACAAAGAGATATTTGGGAGAGATTTCACATACTTAGAGAGATTTCTCATACAAAGAGATATTTGGGAGAGATTTCACATACTTAGAGAGATTTGGCAGAGATTTGACATTCTTGGAGAGATTTCTCATACAAAGAGAGATTTGGGAGAGATTTCACATAGAGAGGGATAGAGTGAAAACGATTGAGAAAGGTTTCATTTGTGACCTTTTTGAGTGTCTGGCTTCGCAATGCAAGGTCCGTAAACCCCGTTAAGCCTTGTTTAAGGATCTTGCATACTCCCGATGAGTATGCAACATTGTTTTATCGGCTTGACTCGCCACGTACCACAGTTTTAGGTTAAGGAGATCTAGATGTACGCACTTTTCGATCTGATTCACCTGTTGTTGTGCTTTCTTACGACTTGCTTTGCAAATATCCCGAAGTAAGCATTTTTTACCTTCATAAAAAAAACAAAAAGCATAAGAGGGCATTTTCATGTTACAACTTGCATGAATCATTCGTCATGACGAATCACTTCATTCACACAAGTACCAGTTCTGGTGCAATTACCATGTCGTAAAAACCACAACTTTCATTCACTAAATACCAAAAAAAGTCAATAAAAGCACAAGAAAAATATTAACCAACTAAAAATACCATGAATTTATGATATGGTGCATGAAAGTATAACTGTCACCATATAACAATGGATTCCTGGTACGATTTTTATTTATGTAATTTCTCTCATTTTGCCTTGGACTCGGCGAGTTGGAGGCCCGACTAGCCGATTAGGAGCGATTTTGGCACGGGATTAAAGTGAGGGACTCGGCGAGTCGGGTCTCAGACTCGACGAGTCTATGCTGGACGAGTAAAACCCTAACCCGGGTGTTTGCACCCTATTTAAACACTCTAACTCGGCCTCCCTTGTCCCTAACACTTCCAGAGAGCTGTAGAGCGAAACCCTAACCCCCATATTGTTCTTGTGAGTGATTTTTGGCTTTGTGAAGGAAGTTTGGAGCTTAGAAGAAGAAGGAGGAGGTTGAAGAGTGCAAGGAGGAGGTTGAAGTGATTGAGGTCCCTATTGAGTGCATGACCTCATAAAGAGCTTGGAATTGCCTTTTGGAGCTCATAGGGCCATGCATGCACGTAAAGTTTGCAACTTTACGTGATAAGCATGCCATAGGAGCTTAGATCTATGGTTTGGAACCGTTGCATGTCTCAGATTTGGTCTGTATGGGAGGAGAGTTGAAGGGACTCGGCGAGTTCCAAAGTGGACTCGACGAGTTCTATGAAGATGGTCTTAGACTCGACGAGTTGGATGAACGACACGGCAAGTCCTATGAGGATTGCCTAGAACTCGACGAGTTATTCTTCAAACTCGGCGAGTCATATGAACTGTTACTGAGTTAAGAAGGGTTTAAGTGTAAAAGGTCCAACCCTTCGTAGCTACACGCGGAGTTAGCAATTTAACGTGTGGCAACTGTCCCGGAAACCCAAATCCTCAAGATGGATGCTCTGGTGAGGATTTGGAAGCGAGTAGGAGATTTGCTCGTGGGACTCGGCGAGTCGGATCGCGAGTCGGTCTAATCGTCCCAAGTAGTGAGTTAAGGGTGACTCAGTGAGTGGAAGAGGGACTTGATGAGTTAGTGTTGTGATAGTAGGAGAGGGACTCGGCGAGTCTGTGCCATGTCTCGGCGAGTCCAGTCAACTGGAAATTGACTTTGACCAAGGAGTTGACCTTGGACCAGGGGTAGGTCAGTCATTTGACCGAAGGGTATTTAGGAGTGACTAATCTATGTTTATGGATTTATAACCGAAGGATTACCGGTGCAGCAGTTAGTCGTCTAGCAAGCAGACTTTCAACATCTACTTTTCGAGGTGAGTTACCTTCCAATAGCGGTGGGTCTACGGCCACAATGCCAGCCCATCAATAGGAGTTGTATGTTAGATGATTGTCTTTGTGATATTCATCTAGGTTTGCTACTACTTGATATGTTTATGTGCTAGTATGTTATGATTTTATGTGATAGTGGTAGTAGTAGGGGTGAAATAGTCCCCGGTTACCAGTCGATAGGACCGAAGGGGTAGTTTAGTACCCAACCATGCTAGCCAGATTATGATATGTGTGATATGATATTATGTGGTAGTAGTTGGGGTGAAATAGTCCCCGGTTACCGGTCGAAAGGACCAAAAGGGAGGCCAACACCCAAATATGCTAGGCGGTATCCGGTCGAAAGGACCGAAGGGGAGGCCAGCACCCAGATATGCTAGGCAGTAGCCGGTCGAAAGGACCGAAGGGGTAGGTCGGGCACCCAGATATGTCTGACAGTATTTGTATGTTATCTGATTGTATGGTATGGGGTACGATGAGGGAACTCACTAAGCTTTGTGCTTACACTTTACAGTTTTGTTTTCAGATACCTGTTCTTCGAAGGAGAAGGAGCTGGCGCGGTAGCGGCACATCATACACGCACATTGTTTTCCGCACCATGAGTTTTCTGGGATTTTGTACTCTGACATTATGGTTGTTTTTATGTTCTGGTTTTCAGACACGAAATATGTTTATGAAATGATAGGATCAAACGATGTTTATTCATAATTGCTTTCCAAAGTATTGATTTAAAAATGAAATTTTTGGACGTGAAAATTGGGTCGTTACACACCAGCTTTGCGTTGTGCTGATTTTGCCTCGCAATACTACCCTTGCCATGCTCTAGGTGAATGAATATAGTCTAAAGAAATGCAATTTCAAAATTTAAATTACGTCATAACACAATGAAAACAAACGACGGTTAAATTCAAATTTAGTTTTATAAATTAAGTAGTGAGACCATAAATCTTCGAGTTAAATGGAACAGATGAAAGAGTTGCATTGGATCACAGATTCACAGTGCTAACCAAATTATTGTTTCTTGTAAGTTTCAAATGAAAAAAAAGTCTACTTTCTCCATTGTCACCCTGCTTCATCGTCACCATCACTTCATTCATCCGCTTTATCTTGATTTTCACATGCATAAAACCAAAGTAATAAATGTCATCCAGCTTTGTATTATTGAAATAAAAGTTCAACCGTTTTGACTACCCTTACCAAATCAGTCGGTGTTAGAAAAGTCACCTTTTATTGTTAGGCTGAAGTGAAGATTGAAATGGACACCCTCAAAGTCAAATATCCTGGCCAATCATGATATAAAAAAGTTATTATAACGCCCGGGTTTCAGGGCTAAGCATTTTTGTCAATGTAATAGTCTAGGTCAACTCTTGTAACTCTATTTGAAGTAATAAAGATGAAATATTTGAGTATTATGTGAATTATGTGTGTTTATGTGTATATTATTTAATTATAAGTGTATAATTAATAAACAATAAAAATAAGCGTCAAAATTAAAGTATGAGATAATCCCGATATCTCTACATAAAGTTGTAGAATATGTCTCAAGGTTTCCGTACATATAAAGAATGCCGAAATCCGAGTTATAACGAAGAAGTTATGACCCGTCGAAGTTTTACGGTAAAACCGGCACGGCACCGGGAAGCGTAAATAATGAATTTACGATAGAGCGAGATTTAGCCTTAGCGATCTAAACGAAAGTCGTAGAATATGTTAAAATAAGAACATCGATAAAAAGAACACCCAAATCTGACTTCGTATGAAGAAGTTATGATTTTTCGAAGTTTCGGAATAGCAGTGTACAGCCCGAAATTCGAATATTAGATCGAGCGGTTTTTAGCCGACACGACCTGAACGAGAATCGAAGATCTCGTTAAGGGTAGCGTAACGAGAAAAAGATGGGTGAAAACGGATGTCGGATGAAGAAGTTATGAGGATTTAACGGACCAATCGTGTCCCGGCCCGTTAATAATATAAAATTTAAAATCGAGCCAAAATTAGCCGACGGAGTCTAAACGAAAGTTGTAGAGTACGTTCTCACCTTCGTGTGGATATAAAGAACGTCGAAAACGGAGGTCGTACGCGAAAGTTACGAATTTTTAAAGTTGAAGTATGAAAATATGAAGTCTGTTGCGAGGCTGATGACGTGGCTGCATCTGGGCCGCCCATCGCCGATGAAGGAACGCGCTTCGGATGATGACACCTGCCCTCGCTGTACGCTCCGCGTCCGAAGCCAGTACGCCCCGCGTACCCTCGCCCTTATCTCTTCCGGAGTGCTAGCCAGCTGGTCCGAGGTGGCGCTCTTATCCGACGACTACGCCCCGCGTAGGTCCGAGGTACGCCCAGCGTACCGAGGCCTCGCAGGGCTATAAAAAGGGGCCGATTTTCCTTCATTTTTCACACCTTTCTTCACTCTCTCTCTAACTTCTTTCTCTCTCTACAACCCCAAAACACCTCTAAACCCTAGTTAAGCCCCTTAGCACCCTAGGGAAGCCCCGAGGCTCCCGGAGTCCCGAGAAAAAGGAGTTTTTCGGTTTCGAAACGCTGCTCCAATCAAGTCCCGGTTCTCGATAAAAATCGCTGTAAGTGTGCTACGCTTACGCAATTTTTAATATAGCTTTCAAATAATTATAGGAATGTTATTAGGTCCTTAAAATAATTATTTGGGCTATTATTATGAGTTATATCGAGTATTATTAACGCTTAATAGTACTCGGACTAATTAATTTGTCGCGGTTATCGTTAAACTAAACCCTAGTGGTATCGATACTAGGTTTTATCGAAGGAATATCGTTTTGAGAGTATCGAAGCGCTGTCCGAGTGCTGAGTCAGCACCTAATCAAGTGAGTGCATAGTTACTTTCAGCTTACACATAGATATGAAGTATTTATATATATATATATATATATATATATATTACGTGTTGTGAGTGCATAGTTATTTTCAGCTTACACATAGATATGAAGTATTTATATATATATATATATATATATATATATATATATATTACGTGTTGTGAGTGCATAGTTACTTTCAACTTACACATAGATATGAAGTATTTTATATAAATTACGTGCTATGTGTGCATATTATTTGAATACTTGCTATCTATGCTAGATGAACGTTGTTATACATGTTTTCAATGATTTAAATTGTATATGTATTTTATATCTACGAAAATGTTGGGGTAAAACATGGGTAGATGCAATAGGTGATGTGTGATAAAATGATGAGAGGCCTCGATGTTGATGTTGTTGTTTCTGTCATCTAGCGGAGTATGGATGACGACCACGGACTCTTCTAGACAGTCCAGTGGAACACTAGCAGGCTCGCAACCTGTAGGTGTTTGTGAACGATGTGTTCACCGGTGTACTCCATCCCCCACATGGTTGCCTTTAGGACATTTATTGCTGAGGAATCCCCTTAGCAGTAGTGTCCGTCCCGATGATGATCCTTAGGCTAGGTCCCTTATGATAGGTGTTTAGGGACGCAAAGTGAGGATAACGGGAACGGGTAATCGGGTTATTGTTGATTGATGAAATTAATAAACTTATTTATTGTGGGTTGAAAACCCTATGTGCTCACCAGGCTCCCAAGCCTGACCCACTCAGTTTTATGTATTACAGGTAGTGGCGCATGAGCATAGATGTGATGTTTTGGACGAGGGATTACGGATATAGGCCTGTAGATATGAAATAATGTAGTAAGGCTTATATTGTACTGTTTATGCTTTTGATCTGTACGAACATGACATCCCAAGTCTTTTAATGAAATACATTTCTATGGAAATGCTTTTGATAAATCTTTATCATATTTTGTTTTGGGACAAATTCCGCAACACTTTCATTTAAAATGTAACTCTGATTTTTAAACAAAGCATAAACAAACCGGTCTTTTCTGGCCGTGATTTTGGGGATGTCACAGTTATACAAGAGAACATATTTTGAATAAATAGATGAAAGAGAGTGGATTAGTGAGAATTGATGGAAAATCAGAATAGGGTGTTTGAGTATTTAATTTGACCTAACGTCGTTATTTAAATTTCGAACCGTGCAGATGTCACTCTTTTTCCCCAAAAAGAACAAAAAATGGAACCTATGAAACCAAAAACTAAAACCTATGAAACAAAACCACAATCTATGGAAGTAAAAAGAAACTGATCCATTAAAACTTCACAATCATTTTAAAATGTTAGCAGAAAAAGATGGTTACAAGGTTTGCTAGATAAAGAGGGAGAGTGTAAGGTTAGTTTTTAAACTACACCTACCTGTGGTGCCAAATAGAATGGCAGATGTAGGTTGTGGTGACAGTGGCAAAGCAGTATTGGTAGTTGTTTGGTGGAGAATTTGCGAAAATGGTTTAGCAATCACAGCTTCAATGATAGTATTTATTTAGAGAGAGAGAGAGAGAGAGAGAGCATAGATAAATTAGAGAATGTAAATAGTTGTCAAAGAAGGGCGGCTGATATAAGGGATGATAAATGATTTTTCAAATTCCTTAATCTACTCTCCTCAAATCACGCATAGGAAGTTAGAGAAGATAAAGTAAATTTTCAATAAACCAATTCCCTTAATCCTTGCATCCACGGCCAATCAAATTTCAATAAGCTACTTTGAATGATTCAGACCAGATAAGATTGATTTTTTCTGCAATGCATAGCCTTGTTGTATATGATGCCTTAAGAGTTATATCTCTTAAAATTCAGCAAAATCTTGTAAATGCTTTTTAAGGTATATATATATATATATATATATATATATATATATATATATATATATATATATATATATATATATATATATATATATTTGTCTTTAAAAAAAAAGAAAAAAAATAATAATAAAATTAAGATTATTTTTGTTTTGTCGTTTTTTATTTGTGTCTTTTCTTCTTGTATTTATATTTAAGTTATTAAATAAGTGGAGCACATCTCACACTACCTCACGCCCACCGTTCAACTCGTCGATAGGCCACCACCCCGGCTACAACTACTTCATCTCTAGCTAGTCACCAACACTACCCCATGTTAGAATTGGGGTATAGAAAAAGCTTGGAAATACTGAGAATTGTGGTTTTCACTTTCAGATTAAAGTATTTGGGTGGTACTCCCAATCTTTAATTGGATAAGACTCAGAATTGAGAGAAAACAGAAGAGAGAATGTTTTGATATTATGAAGAAGAAGTGTACCAACCACAGATTCAGATATGACCATATAATAGAAAAAACTTCATGTCTTAAAACTGCCACATGACATCAAAACATTCTCTCTTCCAGGGGCACTACCCCCGGACCCCCGCCAGGGGCTGCCGCCCCTTGGACCCCGCTCCCTAGGGCGCTGCCCCCGGACCCCCGTCGGTTTAGGGGCTTCGCCCCTGAATAGCAGTATACTTTCAACAAAGACAAAATAAAACAAACGTGCACTTCACACCATACTGATTTGTTCAATAATTGTCAAAGTGACATTGATCAACAAATTAACCCCATTACACTTAAATAACATTAGTGATATAAATTCACAAACACCCCACTTTTAAGAAGAACTCAATCTCACAATATACATTCTTCATCTCCCATAGTCCACCACCACCATTGTTCAAAAATAATCAAACCCCACTCGTAGGGGTGTAAACGACTCAAGTACTGTCAAGCTCGAAGCTTGACTCACCTAAAATACTCGAGCTCGAAGTTCGACTCGAACTTGCATCGAGCCTAAATTTGAAGCTCAAACTCGACTCATGAAATACTCGATACTATCGAGCTCGGTTCGACTCGACTAAAATTAAAAAAAAAAAGTTAAGAGCATAAAAAATTAATAACATTTCACATGCTTTTACATTGTTCAAAATAACAAAAAATTCAAAATAAATCATTTAATGCATGTCAATATAACATCAACCATCTATTTCATTGCATTTTACATACATCTAAAACACCAAAAAGAAACATTCTCAAAAGTTTTGAAATACAATTTAAGTCCTTACTTCTTAACCGGTGCCTAAAAGCTAAAAGTATTGAAATGTTAAAGGGTAAAAATGTAATATTATAAATACTCGATTCAGCTCGTGAGCTTTATGAGTCGGGTATTTTACTACTCGAGCTCGGCTCATTAAGGTACTTGAGTAGCTCGAGCTCAATTAAAGTCGAGTCGACTTTGAGTATTTTTCAAGTTGGGCTCGAGTTTCCCATGAGTTGTCTCGTCTTGTTTACACATCTGCCCACTCCGGACCATTATTGTGTTGTTATTTTACAAAAGGATCATTTTAATCATTTTGTTTGTAACGTCCCAAAAACATAGATAAAATTTCCATTTTTAATTTAATTGAAAATCATCAAGTGTTCATAACAAACCCAAACAAGTATGTCAGATGAGAGAAATCATCATAGTGCAGATCTAAATCGTAGAGAAAATGCAGAGCTTGGGTGGATGCACTGCGATCATGTCGGGCCCTTCCCTTTTGTACCAGGAGTAGTTGAAACTAAAAAAATAAATGTAAGCACAAATCTTAGTGAGTTTCCCCAAAATACCACATACATCATACACATAGTATAATAGCTCGTGGTTGTGTCAGGTCCGCATCAACCCCCAGATGCGTGTCAACCCCAAATAACAACAATTAGTTGTGTTGGGTTCGTATCAATCCTAGGGTCCGTATTAACCCCGAGTCCATAGTGAATCCATTCCTAGATTAGCTTCATACATAAATCATGCAATCACATCAGTCAAAGTCATACAATAACGTACATTCTACTCATACACTACATGGGTCGGCCTTGGTACCTTCGACCCACTAAGGTAGTAAGAAGACTCACCTCACAGACAGAAGAAAAAAGATGAACGTGACTTTGCTCCGAAAATTAGCTCAACCGGACATCTATTCAATGACAATTGACCAAACTCAACTATAATTCAAAATACCCCTAGGTCAAACTTAGTCAAATCAAAGTCAAAGTCAACGATCAAGGTTGACTCCCCACGTCGTGGCCATCCTTGGCCACATCATGGCCTTCAAACGACAAAACAGACGTGTTTCCCCTACCACTTTGTGGCCATACTTGCAACACTGTGGCCTTCAAACGACAAAACAGACTCGTTTCCCCAGTCCCCACACCGTAGGAACTAGATCCAAAACATCCTAATGAGCTAAGTCAAATCTTCCAATTCAAAAGGTTCTAAAGTCCAAATTTGATCATTTCTAATCTCCAAATTGGTAAAGTTTTCACCTTTATCCCTTGAAATCCACCAAGAGGTCTAGATCTCAAGTCTTAGATCAAAAAAGGCTAAAAATGGAAAGGACTTAATCAAGAAGCACTTAATCCCTTAAGTAGCTCATTTGCTCCAGAAGAGCTTATAACACGAAAACCATCATAAAGGTTGATGTTTTTTAGACTGACATGTCCAATGCAAGTCTTGGACTCAACTTAGGTCAAAATGGGATTTTATGACCAAAATGTTATGCATGGCACAAACCAACCACCAAACTTCATATCCAAACCATGAACTACTCCAAATGATCTAGAGACTCACAAAGTTGCTACCTTTATGCAATCTCTCCGTCCCATCTAACAAGATTAAAAAGAAAATGGGACAAAATACAAGATCTAGCACTTTATAATCAAAAAGCTTGGAGCTTGGGGACTTACAAGAGTCTAGAAGATGCATGTTAAGATGGTGAGAATATTTGTTTGATGAATCCAAGTCCAGGAGTCACGTCCTTCTTCTTCTAATCCTAAAAATCAACACATAAATCTTAAAGAGCAACAATGGAGGTTAGGGTTTGCTTAGAGGCTGGTAGAGTGTGATGAAGGCTAAGGGTGAGCAATCCCTTAAATAGGGCGCAAACCCCAGATATTAGGGTTTCTCATTAAACAGCTGCCACGTCGTAGCTATAGGCTGCCACGTCGTGACGGTTATTTAAAATCTGTGACACATCTACCATCACCACGTCATAGGATTCCTTTACCACGACATGGTACCACCCAAAATCCAAAATGCATTAATTTAAATACCTCCAAGAGTCCAGTTGTTACATCACTATTACACCGGAACAATTATAATTACTGTAATTTTTTTTACACATGAGCAATTCTATAATTTCAATATTATATAGGGTCCTATAATTATGATATTACAATGACCATTTCTCCAATATTTTTATTATACAATGACAATTTATGTAACTTAATCTTACATATAGTCACTTTAGTTGTGTCAAAAACATGGACCTTTTCTGTAATTTTGCTATTATTGGGATCATTTTGTAAATTTATCTAACATAAGTACAAAATAGATAGTTTTTAGGGACCATTTTTATAATTTTCTCAAAAATAAAGACAGCTAGATAAAACATAATTTTCACATAAAAACCATCAAGATAGGTTTATAAGGACCATTTATATAATTTTATCAACACATGAACCATCCTATGATATTGAAATTAATCATTTTAATTTTTTTTTCTCATATAAACCACTAGATATATTTTTATATAGAGATCATGTTTATAGTTTTCTCAAACATAGGCACCTAGCAAATTTTATAAGGACTATTTCAATCATTTTTTTCTACATAAAAACATTTATGTAATTGTTTTAAGGGAAAATGTCATATTAGTCCATCAAACTTGTTGTGTTTGTTTTAGGCATCTCCAACCCACCTCAAAATGTCATTTTTTCCTCAATTTTCTCCTCATTCTTCTCCAACCCTACCCCATTTCCCCCCCCCCCCCCCCACCCCATATTTTGAGATATGAATAGTATTACCCCATATATGGGGTGATACTATTCATATCTCCAAATATGGGGATGAAGTTTCAGTTGTCGGGTTTAGTCCTTAATTTTATATATTTATATATTTGTAGTTTATTTTATCTATTAGATTTAGTTTAAATATAATGTTTAATATTTATAATATTATGAAATATAATAAATTATATTAATTAATAAAAAATATAAAATTTATTTTTATTTGTTAAAACTAAATTAGTAGAGGGGTGTGTTTGACAATCTATCTAAGTTGAAATAATAGAATATACTTGGAATATACTTTTTGGGGTTAAAAATGGGGTAAAAAATGGAGTAGGGTTGGAGATGAAACACTATTTACCCCATTTTTTACTCCATTTTTGGGGGAAAAAATGGGGGTGGGTTGGAGATGGTCTAACCAGCCCATCAATAACCTAAAACCTATTAGGCCCACTAAGGCCCAATAATAAATGGGCTCTCCTGAGTACCAACTCTCAAATCTAAATGGCAAGCCCAACTCAAGGGTCCAAAGCACACACACACACACACACACACACATATATATATATATATATATATATATATATATATATATATATATATATATTCCTATGGTCCAAAACTCTATTGCAACAAGCCCAAACTCCAAGCCCAACACCCAAGGCCCAAAATGAGACTTAGCCCAAAAGTCCACAATGAGGTTACGCGGGGCGTACCTTTCTTGGTACGCTCAACATACTCACGAATCCTGATTGGTCATCGGGGACATTGGGTCAGTACGTGGGGCGTATTGGAATTACGCTCAACATACATCCCAGATTCACTCATTCTACTCATTTGGTCTTAATCAGTTAAGACCTTGGCTCATATCACAGATCTGGACTCCCTAATAGCTCTTACTCCATAAAGTCAGTGACTTTAAGCCTTTGCATGGCCTATAAGGCCACAAACACACAAAACTCTCGCTTTCTTAGCTCAAAATGCTCATATCTCATGCATGGCTTGATCCCAACGTCCAAGTCTTGATTTTTGTGACACAACACCACTAAATACACTCAAAGGGGTTGATCATAGTCTCTGGAGCTCAATAACTCATAAAGTCTCTAACTTTTGGGACAAAAACCCTAAAATACTCTACTATGATGCACAAAACAAAGAGTGAGAAAGCTTGAAGCTTTATACCTCTATATGAAGCTCCCAACACAGATATGATCAGATCCAAGGGCCTGGACTCTCACTCCTTCTCCAAAGCTTCTTCTTCACTCCAAGAACACACAAAATCACCCAAAGGCTCTCAAATGCACTCACAAGCTCTATGAACGAAGGTTTAGGGTTTAAGAGGGTTGTTGACTAAGAATGTTGGCTAGGAATGAGGCCATCATATCCTTTAAATAAGGACACACCCAAAATTAGGGTTTTCACTTTGTGCCTAGTACGCCCAGCGTACCCTCTGGTACGCCCAACGCAATAGGTGGCTCCACTTAAAAATCACGTAGATGAGTACGCTAAGCGTACACAGACGTACACCCAGAGTACTCAGCTGCCACCTTTCTCAAGTAAGGGACTTATCCTGCTAAAACTTCAAACTTCCATTTCTTCCTCGATATAACTTTGTTTTCATTGAACCTCATATCCACGGAAAGGTGACGAGATTCCCTACACTTCTAACAACTCGTCACAGCCTCGAGACTTCCTCATGCCCGGGTTGCAGACCATGAACCCTAATCATAGACGATTTGAAACAGGATGTTACATCCAACATGAAGAAAAAGGCATAAAATTCTAGATCTTAGATGAATAACACATAAAGGTTGGAACTTGAGGACTTACCATGGTCCAAGGTATGATCTTTAAGGTAGTGTTGGAACTTGATTGTTGGATCTAAGCACCAAGAACATCTTCTTCTTCTTCAAAGCACCAAAATTTTCATAAATAGATGAAAAATGAGAAGGGGGGCTCAAAATGGTGAAAAGGGGGGCTAGGGTTTCTATCAAGATGATCTAGATATGATGGATGCTCATAAAATGCCCCAAAAACACAGAACTAACCTTTATATATGTTGAAAATCCTAAAAACCTGTGGTCTTGGGCTGCAAAGTTCTCATTTCGTGAGCTCCATTGTGCTCACGTCATGAGCACAGTTTAAATTAGCATTTCCATTTAATTACTTCTCACATCGTGAGCTACAAATGCTCATGTTGTGAGATTAGTTTTCCGCAAAATCCTTTCCAACTTCGAACAACCATAACTTCTTCGTTTCAACTCTAATTTCGACGATATTTATATCCACGGAAAGGTAATGAGAAGCTCTACACTTCTATCAACTTCCCTTTTCCATAAAACTTTCCGAACTAAAATCCAAAATTCGTAAAAGTCCTGAACTGCCACTTTACCGATATACCCTTGGACTCCAAAACACAAACTGAACTCCCTGATCATCTAATCTACATTATCCACACTCAAAGGGAACTAAGTCTCTTTCCCAAAGTCCCTAATCCTTATGATAAATGGTCTTCAATTCACGGTCCCGAATTATGAAACGATTCGAAACAGGGTGTTAAAGATTGATAATCTGTGATCAACATTCTAACGTCACACAACCCTAAGCTTTATGTTTTATGTTGTTTTGTATTGTTCAATGTATGTTCAATAATTTGTGATCCAACATTCTAACGTCGCACAGCCCAGTGTTTCCACCGGCGGCCGGGGTGTGACACCATCTTTAGGGTTACATAACTTGAGTTATACATAACCAAATCAATTATTTCTTCGGCCAAAAAATGTTGTTGGGAATGAAATGAAGGTGCAGCAACTTATTTCAACTTATTTGAAGATTGTATGTAAAAGTTATGACAATTTATAGTTGGATACTGGCTAACTTTTGTTGTTGTCAAAAAAAGAAATTAGTCGACTTTTGTTGAATTTTTGACGTATTTGATATTTTAATACAAATTAAATAGAAATAGCTTAGAATAAGTTAATAAATATGAGATATAAATTTTAGCCAAAATATAATAAGTTTTGGTTGAGAAAAATAAAATTTTACTTAACTAAAAAAAAGACTCAACAGTCACCACCACCGTCGCAACCAACCTCACCTCCGCCACCACTCACCACCACCACCATTTCCACCACTATCCATCATCAACACCACCCATATGTCTACAAACCATATAGAATATGGAACTAAGTAAAATAAATCAAAAAAGGGCAATTCCTTTATTTTATTTTTTTGAAATCAAATTCATCTCATATGTCTACAAATCATATAGAATACGGAACTAAATTTCAATTTCATTTCATGTCAATTAAACAGAATATGGAATTGAATTCCAATTCATAACAAATTCCAATTCATTGATATTTTCAAATTCCTTCAGAAATATTCTACAAGCCAAACGTCACCTAAGATGCTTACTTGCTACTAGCTACCAAAGTGGAAATGTGGCATGTTAGGGTTAAGAGTGAATTTAGTAATTTTGGAAGCAAAAACAGAAGAATATATTAAAAAAGAATTGATTCATACACAATAGTTTTTCTCCATACACAACAATTTGTGTTTCAAATTGTTGTATTGTACAACTATATAAAGCATAAAAAAGACTTAGATGTAGAGACGTTTTTTGAAATTTAGAATTTCACATTAAATAGAATAAAAGAACAAAATGAAAGTATTTGTATTGCTTTGAAAACATGCTAGGAACATAAAGTTACTAATAGGGCATGCTAAAATATGAGAAAACATATTTTCGGCAAACTAGAATGCCTAAATGAGAAAATAATCAAAAAGTGGCAAAATGAAAAATAGTTCAAAAGGTCTTGTGAGCATATATATATATATATATATATATATATATATATATATATATATATATATATATATATATATATATATATATATTAAACATAATTTTACATTATTGGATTACATAACATTGTATAAACACAAGAATCTATTATACTTGGAATATGTCGTAAAATCAGGACGAAAGGGAAAAAATGTCCAAAATGAGCATTTTGCTTTTCTAAAGCATATATAACTATTGAAATTGATTCAAAATGGTATTAGAATGAGCATTTTGCTTTTCTAAATCATATTTAACTATTGAAATTGATTCAAAATGGTATTAGAATGACTAGAATAATTTAGTCATTACATAGTTATGAGAAATGAAACATATAGCTAAATAAAATGAAACGATAAAAGGAAAGTAATTTGCTATATATGAAAAATGAGACCTAAATGGTATGTGATACTTGGAAACCTAAACTAAATTGTAACATCCAAAAATACGACCCAAAATTTTTTGTTTTAAATATAATAAAAATCACATACTGAACGTCATATCATAAAATCAAACATCAAATATATCAACTCATAATAAAATGTCGTGAAGCAACTGTATCAAATCAAACTATGAATCAAAACAAACTCCCAGGACAAAGATTGAAGTTGTGGTGTGTGCGATGCCATCATCCCGAGCTCTTCCCTTTACTTGCAGAAGTACCTGAAACCAAAACTAAAACTGTAAGCACGAAGCTTAGTGGGCTCCCCCAAACTATCACATACCATACAATAACATGTAAACACGTACTCGGCCTTGCCCACTGTATCGGACCGAAGTCCGGAAACTGCATCGGACCGACGTCCGGAACTAACCAGGGCCTTTCCCTCTGTATCGGACCAGAGTCCGGAAACTGCATCGGACCGAAGTCCGAAACTGACTGGGATCTTGTCCCCTGCATCGGACCGAAGTCCGGAACCAACTGCATCGGACCGAAGTCCAGAACTAACTTCATCGGACCGAAATCCGGAACTGAATGGGACCGAAGTCTGGAAACTGACTGAGCATAACGTAGCATAGTATAAACATATCAACTAGCATGAACACATAAACTGTATACTGCATCGGGCCGTAGCCCTGAACACATAACACATAAATCCTGTCTGTGCCACGAAGGCATCAAACATACTAACTACTGCATCGGACCGAAGTCCGGAAACTACTGCTAGCTAAATGGGTCGGCATTGTGGCCTTAGACCCGTTCCTACTGGAAGGAAACTCACCTCGCAATGCTAACTGTTGAACACCTGAAGAGGGAACCCCTGACTACTGCTCCGGTTGGTTCCCGGCTATCATAGACATATAAAAACACTTAATCAGAATATGGATTCCTCTATGGGTAAAATGACCATTTTACCCCTACTATGGTGTGGGTCACAAACATGGCCCAAACCCTTAATTCCTTCTAAGTCCTCCAATGGCCCACTAAAGGTCCACTAATGGCCCAATTTTCCACATTGGGCCCAATTCTCTTTATTGGGCCTTACACTAGGCCCACACCCATACTTGGCCTATAAGCACTAACTTCAGATGGCCCCATCGGCCCAAATGCTCGAAGCCCAAACTGACCAGGTACGCGGGGCGTACCTCTATGTACGCTGAGCGTACTAGCTGTTGGCTGGTATGTCGTGCGTACCTCCTCGTACGCTTAGTGTACAGCCTTGAAAAGCCAAGTTTCCATTAAGAGCTTATTCCATCGATTCAGAAGCTATAATTTCAGATCCACGACTTATTCTCTGTCCTTACTTGATGGCTTGGATGACTCACAAAGGATCAAATCTCAAAAAGTAATGTCCTTACTCCATAGAAATGGCTAGATCTCTTGCATGGCCACATGCAAACCTCCAAGATCAAAACTTTATTGCTAAAGAGGTGCTTTGAGCCCAGAGGGTAGAGATCCCAAGCTCAAAAATGGATCTCTATGATAAAGGTCCAACCTTTGGGCCCAAAATGTAACAAAACTTCCATAACTCTAGATCTAGCATATGAAGAAGAAAGTTCAGTGCTTTATACCTCTTTTGGATGCCAAATGAAGAGATAATCCCAGATCCTTGAGCTCAAGATACTCAAGTTCTTCTACCACTCCTCTTCTTCTCCTTTTTCACAAAATAAGCTCAAAGATCAAACACACACAAGCAAAGAGCAAGGGGGACGAAATAGGGTTTCTCTGGGGTGAATGATAAGTGAAGAGGCCAAGTGGGAGGCTATAATGGGGTTTAAATACGTCTCAACCCTTAAAATTAGGGTTTGCCACCTGGTCGCGTACGTTGGGCGTACCATAAGGTACGTTGCGCGTACGCTCCTCCTCCCCGCGCTTCATTTAAGCATTACGCCCAACGTACAAGGGGTTACGCCCCGTGTACGGCTTATGGGCTGCTTACACCTCGGCCCAATTAAAAAGGGAGCCCAAACCAATCCAAGATGCAAACTCCTAATCATAGCCTAAATACAATTCAAAAAATTAATTAAATTAATACCTCAAAGGTTGATGTTACATAACTGATTAGTGTGTGTTATATGAAACTAAATTACACTAAATGTATTTATTTTTACGTTGCGTTATGAATCTCCTTTTTCTCCATCATTTTATAAACCACATAACATTTATTATGTTTATTCAGTAAGCAATTTGGGATCATATTCCTTTTTGAAAGCTCTTATAGTCTTATATATCACTTGTAACACCTTTTTGTTTAATTTCATTTCTTCTGTAAAATTTTGTGTAATTTTTTGCATCCTATGAAAATCTTTCCTATTATCTTCATGTTTTTATAAATCTAATTAACTACAACATCACACGTTCAATTTCTCTTTGCTTATTATGCCATGTAAATTTGACAAAAATTTATCTATTATAGCAATAAAAGTTGGCTTTTATTTTGGATGCTATTGATATAATGAAAAAAAATGTGAGTAACATTATAATGCTATAATTAAATAGTAGATGAGAGTATGTTGTTATTCATGCATCTACGTCTACCCATATTTCTTCCAAAATACATTGAGTTTACCAGTAAAACGATTAGTTCTGCCCATCACAAAGTGCAGAATACCCCTAGTTTCAGTTAAATAATGAATCTATTTTTCATATCTACTTAAACATTATGTATGGTAATTCCAATGTGATATATAAAAACAAAGCAAAAATGCATTTTTATCTTATACACCTGCATTTTTATCTTATACACCAAAAGCACCAAACATATTTTAATTTTTAACCTAAAAAAAAATCACTGTTAGCTAGAGAAAGCAACATATATTTTACACGTATATCCCAAAACATTTATATATTTGTTTTTTCAACCCAAAATAACAATATAATTATATATGAACCAAAGACATATCTTTTATTTTAACCCAAAACAACAGTATAATTTTCTTTTTAACCGAAAACGATAACATATTTTTGTTTTTACCGCAAAACAACAATATACTTATACTTTTATCTCAAAGCAACAACATCCTTATACATCTAACAATAAACAACAATATAGTTTTATATTTAACTCAAAACAACAACATACCTTAATTTTAACCTACAACAAGTACTCATCGAAGGAAACTAATTAACTGTCTGAGGTATTAAACATCAATTGAAGGTTATAGATTTACCAATAGAATAATAAATGTTGTATATAAAAAAGTATTTGGAAATTTATGATTTATGACTATCTTTTTGTCATTTTAAACAATACTGCTTTAAGCGCCTACTCATTTTAGTTAGATTTTATAGTAAAATTTTGTTTCAGAAATCCATAATATTACTCATTCAGTTATTCTTATAGATTATTCTTTTAATCAACCTTTAATACATGTGTATCTTGCATGCAAAATAAATTATAAAAATGGTTATGGTTTGATCAAAATCATAGGTTTGGTTCAACATTTGAGAAGTAGATAGGTTGTGTCTTTGTGGTTACAAACAATTATACTTTTGGCTAACGTTGTTAAGAATCAGAAGTTAAGTTCAAGTAAAAGACCAATATTATTTATTTTTTAATATATAAGTTGCATGACAAATTATGTAATTGATGAATACATAAGTAAAAGCCCTAAGTGCTAGCATATCATTCAAAACTTAAACGGATGTGATGCATCGCCGTCTCCTTCTCATTCGGAGACAGACACCTCTCTAATCTCCAATGAACAATGTTTTCAAAAAATACGTATGTTGTCATTGTACCGTCATCATTGTCATTGGTTGCCATTACACACCACACCCATCATCACTTGTCTTCGTACAACAACTACCATGCATCTTCTTCTGACATCATTTCCATCAACATCATCTCACACATCAACATTATCCAACAACGCATCATTTTCTACCACTCCAACCACCACATGATTCCTACATACATCTTCAATGATTGTTATCGCTAGTTTAGCCACCACCTGCTACCATTTCCAAAACTCAACCCATGGTTTTTATTTTTCTTTTGCATTTGTTGTACTTTAGCATTTTGATTTTATGAATTGGAATAAAGATGAAGATGATGTTTCTACTATAGTCAAAATTTCGGTTTTAATTTTCTATTGATTACCGATCTTCTACATATGGACTTGAACGTTGAAAATAGATAATTTTTTTTAAAATTTTTGCATCTATTATCAACTTGTGAATTTGGACAAGATTTGTGATTTTGAATTGAGATGATGATTGGTGTAATCGTAATTGATGATGAATTGTGGAGAGTATGGTGGTGGGTGGCAAGTGGTAGTATACTATACGGACGACAATTTTGAACTCTTTCCAGACGACTTGTCGTCTCTAAAGTCTATACAGACGACATGTGGTCTGTAAAAAGTCGTCGGTATAGGCCCGTCGGCAAAAGTCGAAAATGTCGTCGGTACAGGAGTCGTCGGTATAGCATAGTCAGTCCAGACGACATGTCGTCTGTAAAGGGTCGTCGGGAAAGATTTTCAAGGAAATTAGAAAAAGTTTTATTCGGACCCTATAGAGACGACTTGTCGTTGATAAAAGTGTGACCCTATAGAGATGACTTGTCGTTTGGACAAGTTTTATTCCAATTTTCATCCAATTTTCATCCGATTCCAATTTTCATCCAATTTCAAAATCAAACATACATTCAATTTCATACAATCATACCACAATGAGCATAAACAAATCATATCTATATAACTTCATTTTCATTTTCATGCCAAAATACACTTTCATTCCTCAAAATGCATATATATATATATATATATATATATATATATATATATATATATATATATATATATATATATATATATATATATATATATATATATATATATATATATATAAGCAATTAACCAAAAAAAAACTAAAAAGTATATATATTATGGTGCATTATAGTTTCCTTAAGCAGGGGACAAAAAACCAACCTTAAAATCGGTGGTGAAGAGAGGTATATCACCGGAAATTGTTTTCTATGGCGGTTTTCACCGTTGTCTGGCCGGCAGCAGTGTTTTAGGGCTCCAAAATCGGAATAAAAACTCAAGCTATTACTAATTAAGAAGAAATCAAGGACAAAAACATTACCTTTTAGCTGGATAATTAAGTGGAATGCTGGAAAAGACCTGGGATCGCCGAAGCAATCGAGAGGAAAATGCTTGGGCAGTCAACTGGAAAATGAAGACTGAAAGGGTTTTTGTTACAGCGAAACCCTATAGAGACGACATGTCGTCTGGATAGCTTGACCAAAAAAAAGGTTTTCACGCGGATCGGTCCCACCTTTTCCAGACGACATGTCTCTGGATAGCTTGACCAAAACAACACGTGGATCGGTCCCACCTTTTCCAGACGACATGTCGTCTGGATAGCTTGACCAAAACGACACCGTATTCCATTTCTGCAAGCCGGATAAAAAATAAATCAAAATTAATTTTTAAGTACCCTATAGAGACGACATGTCGTCTCTATAGGTAGACAAAAACGGCGTCGTTCCACTTCGTTTCATTAAAAAATAAAATAAAATAGAAAAAGGTTTTCACGCGGATCAATCCCACCTTTTCCAGACGACATTTCGTCTGGATAACTTGACCAAAACGACACCGTATTCTGTTTCTGCAAGCCGGATAAAAAATAAATCAAAATTAAATTTGAAGTACCCTATAGAGACGACATGTCGTCTGCATAGGCTGACCAAAACGACATCGTATTACTTTTCTGCGACAAAAAATTAAAATAAATCGAAAATATGTTTTTATTTCCTCCTTCCGACGACATGTCGTCAGTATAGAAATTCGATGTATCGCCAATATTTTGTCCCTTCCCGCTCAGCCTATACAGACGACTTGTCGTCTGTATAGCTTTTTTGGTCAACAATATAAGGTCAATGTTTGAAAACTCTGTCCAGATCGACTTTTGCCGACGACATGTGTCGTCTGGATAGGTGTCGTCTGCAAAAGGTTAAATCCTTGTAGTGGTAATAGATGGTGGTGGATGGTAGTTGGAGCGTGGTTAGGTGTTTACTAACGTGAGAGGATAAAAAATGGTAGGTGGTAATACTAGGTGGTTGATTTGTAAGAATGATAATATTGCATGAGAATATAACTGTAAGGACTTGTTGGCTGAGAGGTAGAGACGGTATGGTCGACCTTTAATAAATATTAAAGTGAATAAATGAAAATAATAATAAAAATAGCAAAAGATATAAATGATAGTAAATGTCATTTGTCTAAGAGTTGTTTTCTAATAAAATTAAATGAGACAACCATTAGTGTAATTTCTTCAAACCACAATGATGGCCTCAATCAACTTTTCAAAGATCGAACCAAACCTATAATTTTAACCAAACCATGAGAACCTAATTTAGCCTTTAATAATATAAAATTGAGAAAATGACAAAAATAGCCAATTACACTAATTGCATTACAAAAATAGCCAAAAAAAATCGGGATTACATATTTAGCCACCCATTTCGCAGATGAGAAGGTCCCATCTGCGAAATGGGCTTCTCATCTGCGAAAGTACAAGTGCCTGAAGCACAGTTGTGCTTCAGGCACTTGTACTTTCGCAGATGATAATTTTTTTTTTTTTAAATTTTTTCGGTATAAATAGGGGTAATTTCGCAGATGGAGAAAGTCCCATCTGCGAAATCCTCTGATCCTATCTGCGAAATGATGCAATTTTTTTTTTTTTTTTTTTTTTTTTTTTTTTTTTTTAAGTTTGACTATGGAATGAATTGGTTTGACTACGAAATGAGCTTTGCTATATAAAAACTTTTGTAGAAAAAATATCATTTTGGTTGTTATTTGTTTGTGAAATACTCTCTATCTCTACAATTTGCTCAAAAAATGATTGAATACTTGGTTTGTCTTGTAACCAAAATGATATTTTTTCTACAAAAGTTTTTATATAGCAAAGCCAATTTCGTAATCAAACCAATTCATTCCATAGTCAAACTTAAAAAAAAAAAAAAAAAATTGCATCATTTCGCAGATAGGATCAGAGGATTTCGCAGATGGGACCTTCTCCATCTGCGAAATTACCCCTATTTATACCGAAAAAATTTAAAAAAAAAAAAAAAATTATCATCTGCAAAAGTACAAGTGCTTGAAGCACAACTGTGCTTCAGGCACTTGTACTTTCGCAGATGAGAAGCCCATTTCGCAGATGGGACCTTCTCATCTGCGAAATGGGTGGCTAAATATGTAATCTCGATTTTTTTTGGCTATTTTTGTAATGCAATTAGTGTAATTGGTTATTTTTGTCATTTTCTCTATAAAATTATATTTGACAATTTAAACCCTCATGTCTTTCTCATAGTGATGTAAGACTACCCTATTTGGGGGGTTTTGGACGAACGCTCGCTATATTTTCAATAATAATAAAAAAAAACAGAAAACTTCTTTAATGTTGGTGGCCTAGGCCACACCTCCGATCTCAACTCACAACAGATCACCTCAATTACTTTTTTCATGAGTTTTTCAGTGAAGATTTAGTTATATAGTTTTTGGATAAAACTTATTATCTTTAAAAATCTAATATTATCTCAATCAAGTGTGTTTTAAATACTAAAATTCATAATTTTTTTCTATAATATTGGCATACTTCATATCAAATCTCAAACTCTTCATTTCTAACCCTTTCTAAGTTCCTTGCTACAATGAGGCTTAGTAGAGATAATTTAGTAAAAGTCATGAAAAAACAAAATGAGCAAAAAATGGAAGAAAATAAGCTAATGAAGATGCAACTGGAACATTTGAACACACTTCTACAAAAGCAGCTCGTGAGCTCGTGTCGTCTGAAGAAGAATACATGAAACGTTTTCTAATGTCGAAATTTTATGGAAACTAATGTATTTGTAAGATATTTTACTATGTATTTTCTTTATTGTTTTTAATATAGTTGTGAGATATTTTACTATGTATTTGTATTTCAAGTATTTGTAATATATTTTCATTATGCTTTTATTGAATGCAAAGTTTTCAATATTATTTTTCTTAACACGGAGTTCAGTGGCAGAGCTAGGATTTAAGATTAATGGGGGCTGAAAGTCTCAAATCACAATATTATATAAAATAAAATTTTATACTTGAATAAAGTAATATGGCTAAAAATTTAAAAGAGAACTTCACAAATAATATTTTGTTTCCATTAACCTCATTGTTCAAAAAATTTCAAATAACTATAAGCATCAACTCCTAAGTTTACGTCTCTTAAATTATGCCATATCATATTTTTCAGGCTTGATCTTATTTGGCTCTTCCTTGTTACCATTTTTTTTAGGTTGTAGTGTGTATTATGAACGTCTTCTTTAGTATTATAACTAACCGGATGCAATTTTGGATCACAAAAATCTTCAATTCGTTTGAAAAACGAATCAATGGTTCTTTTCTTGCTCATAATTTATCGTATGATTATCATAAACTAATTAACTACATTATCAAAGCATAATTAAACTATTAATGACAAGTAATAGTAAATAAGGTTTGGAAAAGTATTAAAATTTACCTTAGTAGTGAAATCATATGGATGTAGCATTGTAGCCGAAAACGATTATTAATTGTCAATTAACCTCTTTGAACAAAAATTGATATGGATTGCCTTGATGAATTGTCAAAACAAACTCTATTTATGAACAAATGGGATTATAATCAAATAGCTACTAAACGAATTGACAAAAGTGTATAAATCAGTGGACAGTTAAAATAAAATAGATAGAGGAAAATAGATAGAGGTGCAGGCGGTGGTATGTAGATGTGGGTCTCTATTTTATAGATAATTCTTTTATATCCTTGTTTATCATGTATACTAACCGTTTTCTTTTAAAATAATTGACAGGGGCTAGACATTAAAAAGTAAGCGATATGGGATAAATGTTTAATAATTATTTCATTTGATCTATAATATAGCTAAAGTTTGGAAAAGGATTAGGGGGGCTAAGCATCCGGCAGCCCCCCATTTGCCTCCGCCTCTGGCGGAGTTGTCGATATCATATTTATTAAACGCAAAGTTGTTGGTATGTGGGTATTCACATATGGGACATCAACAAATACACATGATGAGTATTTGAAAATAAGTGAGACTTTAACAAAAGACGTTCTTACAAAGTTTGTAGAAGGTACCATTTCATGTTTTCATGAAGGGTACCTTCGAAGTCTCAACCAAGATGATTTGGCCAGACTAATCCATGTTGGGGAAGAACATGGATTTTAGAAGTCGTTGCATCATATGACTTATAAATATCACATACATTCTTTGGAACACTATATTCGTGCAATGACATTAACATCCTCCAACGATCTCTTTTTGATGATGTCTTGGCAGGTCGAGTACCAATGATGAGTTACATCGTGAATAATAAGGAAAAAAGTTGACTTATTATCTCATTGATGTCATATGCTCTTCGTGGGATGCCTTGTTGTTCACTGAACATGAGGAGACTGCTGCTACAGAAGACGTTGAACCAACATTTGAAATTTTAAAAGCTCGTTTTGCATTTCTTTAATGTTTTTGTTTTGTTTGGGGCAAAGATATGATGTATAATATTTTGATTGCATGTATCATAATTCATAATATAATTATTGAAGATAAACGGTACATACACATTCACTATTATAACTCATGAGGTTATAATCACATAAGATGAACAGCCTTTTGAATACTCTACTAAACAAATTGCATACATATCCAATTATATGCTCATAGGGCACGAGTTTGTAAGAGAATAGCTTAAATGCCCTAGAAGACGATTTGATTAAGCCTGTATGAAAAACATTCAACAATGAAAAAAATTAAGTTGTTTACATCTTCCAAATTGGTTTGGTTTAAGCTCGGTTGCAAAAGAGTAAAATATTGGATTGAATTGGGTGTGTACGTGGAATAATAGAAAATTGTTTTTAGAGTAAATTACACGAATCATCTCTCGTACGGGTGTCAAAAGTCACGTTATGTTCTTATTTTTTAAAATTAATTCGGACCGTTCCTCGTTTGGTTTATACTTGCAGAATTGATACCTGATCCCTCTAGACATAAAATGGTCATATTGCCCTTAATATATATATATATATATATATATATATATATATATATATATATATATATATATATATATATATATATATATATATATATATATATATATATATATATATATATATATATATATATATATATATCATTTATATTGCCTTCAATTTAATTATATAATCATTCTAAAAGATATTAAATTTTTGTGGGTCCCACCTCCATTTATCCCGCTCTTTCTCTGAAACAATCCACAACTGTTGGCACCACCACTGCACCTCTTACAACCACCATATCTAATACTAGAACCAGAACCTAAAACCTGACTAAAGCTCAAACCTAAATGAAATCAACACCAATTTTCTAAAATCTGTAACCAAAATAAACCAAAATTTGAAACTGTAATGAACACACAACTCCCGACACCAATTCAACCTGATACTTCACGGGTCAACTCTTTAACAACATATGCAAAATGGAAAGCTCCAATCTTCTTCAAGTTACTTATCTTACGGTCAGGAATACAAATCAATTCCTAACCACGGTTCCTTGATCAATGTGATTTTCAAACATCGAAGTAAAAAATGAGGAGAAAGAATAATCGGAAACCATTGTAATAGATGATGACAACAAGAAAACGAATTAGTCGAATGGTTGCTAAACCTTCATCTCCAGCGAAAAATCTGAAACCAGTTTTGTAAACAAAATCTAATGCTTGCACTAAGAAACTAGGATTGAAATCGAGTATAAAGAAAAACGAAAAACTGAAATACCTTATGCCGTATTTACTAAAACAAGCTCACGAATTAATCTCCTCTGATGATAATCCAAAAAGTTGCTCCATTTTTGCTACAACGATGAAATTTTGGAGCTTGATTTTGTTATACGACGATGAAATTGTTTGCAAGTATTCAATTGGAAACTAGATCTAGAACATGAACAAAGGCCCAGGTGGGGCCATTTTTATTTTAAAAGATAAAAATAATATTAATAAAAAAAAATATAAGTAAAGTAATAGTTAAATTTTTATTTTTGGAACGACAAATCGAATCTAAATTTCCATTTGTTTCTCCTAAGACTTGAACATTTAACCTCAAAGAAGGAGGGTAACACCGGATACCAATAGGTAGTGCTGTCAAATCGGACAGTCGTGTTGTGTTTTTGTCTAACACGATACGACACGACAAGGTTTTGGATAACATGAACACGACACGATGTCGTGTTTTTTTTCATTAACACGAAAACGAACTAAATAAAACACGACAACACGACACGACAAATATAATATTACATAACTAAGTGCATTTCATTCATAGTTAAAGATATATAACACGACAAAAACGACAGTATTTTTGTCGTGTGATAAATTGACACCTCTCCCGCTAGGCTAAAAACTTTTTGGTAAATAATAGTTAAATAATAAATAAATTAAAAATAATAGTATATAATTTCATGTTTGAGAAGGAATAAAATATAGGGTAAATTACATGGATGGTCCTTGTGGTTTGGGGGAACATGCACGTTTAGTCCCTAAGCAAGATTTTTAACTCGGTCCATCCCTATATTTCGATTTTGTTTCGGTCCCTGACCGACTTAAATTGACTATATTACATTTATATTTTTATTTTTTTAACTAACTAATAATTTTTGTTGTTATTTATAAAATAAGAAAAAAAAGGAAAAAAAAAAACGTGGTTCACAACCCAAACAAGAATCAATTCTATCTCTCTCATGCTTCATGTCCGTTAAATCGACCATATTCAATTCCAATGACCACCACAGGTTTAAATCCGCAACCACCACCACCACCACCAAAATCCAGTTCTAGAACCCCTACCTATTGCAATTTGAGATCTCATTGTCCACCAGAAACATCAGCTGTTACAAATCGTTTTCTAACGATAAACACAGATGTCGATTCATAGGAGATGGATATTTATTTTTGTTTATGGATTCGTCTGGGATTGTATCTTCTATTTAGGGATCTTATCTGATGCCTCAAGTTCTTAGGAGAAGCATTTTACTCAATTCACAAGAGAAGCACTTTACTCGATTTAGAGAAGGTTTTTTTAGACGAGATGTTGTATGAAGCGTCCAAAATTGTATGTTGGATTCAGGTGCCATTGCTAGGGTTTCAATGGTGATGCTCCCAGTTTCAACAGGTACAAGATTTAGAAATCTTTGTCTCGCATCTCATCCCTCCTTGTCATCTCTATCGTTTGTGTAACCTCCGATAATTATGCTTCATCTTTTTCCGCACCAACAAATCTTGCACCCAACGTCCACCCTAACCCCCACTTCTTTCTCCTTCGTCTTCTCCCTGCCATTGCATCCCATAAAATTCTCCTAGTCGATTAGGTTTCAAATTAGCTGAAAATCCTAAAGAATCGACTATGTTTGTGCTCTTGTTAGACGGAATCGAGTCAGAAGAAATCGAAGCTGTTGCATCAGATTTTTTTTTTTTGCTGCATCAGATAGTTTTTTTAATGAATTTGATTTATTGATTGGCTTTGGTCTTAGATTTCCAGGTTAGCGTATTTTTTGGATCTAAACATCAATGTAATATTTTTCCGGTGAAAAGGTAGTGGTGGTGCTCGCCGGAGGTTAGTGGTAGGGGTAATGAGGTAGTTTTCCGATTACTTAATACAATAAGGAGAGAGGATGTTGGGGGGGGGGGGGGGGGGGGGGGGGGTGTTTCAGTTAATTAATTAATGATATGAAAAAGGTTAAAAAAAAAATCAAAGGGCAAATTAGTCAATTTAACTCGACTAGGGACCAAATACGAAACAAAAACAAAATTGAGGGATAGTCCGAGTTAAAAATCTTGCGCGGGGACTAAGCGCACAAGTTCCCCCAAACCACAGGGACCATCCGTGTAATTTACAATAAAATATATCTGTTAATGCAAGTTTAAACGATTGAATACATATATTTTTCAGATGATTTATGTAATTTACTCTGATTTATAAAGGTGACTTCTTTTTAAGATCATATTTTCTAAACCTTATTATCTTATTTAATGAAGCTTGTCAAACTTACTCTCACAACAAAATAATACTCTGTTAAAACAAGTGGAACTTTTCTCTTGTTAAATAGAAAATCATCGGCAATGTCTAGCAAAAAATAAAGAAAATGAGCTTCAATTACTTAATGTTGATTTTAAAAGTGTATACCTTAATAAACATCAACCAAACATAAGAAATAAAACAAAGAAAGGCTCAAAGTATCTGAAACAAAACAAAGTACATTCTACAATGGAACTTACAGTTTCTTCACTTTGCAGCATTTCATCACATTTTTCATTCCCGATTCTATATCTAAGCAGGAACACAATGAACATAGCCTGAGCTTTGACGTTTGTCAAAATAACAAAAATACACTATTTCAACCATGCAAAAAGAAAAGATTTAAATAAGCAGTGAGCACCAAAAATATTCAAAAATTTCATCACGACCAAAACTCATTGATGAAGCATGAGATATGGAACTATTAAACAGTTTCATCAGAGCAATCAATAAAAAAAACCACCATAATATTAGAAAATATGAATGTGCAACCATACCATAGCCAAAACAAGCATAACTCAAAACATTAAATTGTTTAAAAGCGACTGGTAACAATCTATAATCAAAACGTTCTAAAGACAAAACATACTCTCCCCATGATTTTCAAGCAGCAATTTCAGCAGCAACATCCTCAACATAAGTAATTGCCTTTGTGGTGGGCTTTGCAAGCAAATCAGTATACTCTTGGAATGGAGATCTACTGAATCTTGTCTCCCTCCAGAAGTCAGGAGTCAAGAATCCATAAGTCTTCAGAAGGCAATCAAAAGTAGCCTGTATAATCAAATATCGCATTAGTAATAACAACAAGATTGTTAATGTACACAAGATGTTATCAGACAAAGGAAGTATATACAGAAGCAAAAGCAATTGTACAAGTATAATAACTGATCAAGAACAACAATTTAAGGAAAGTTGTTATCGATGAATAAGGAAATGTATGAAATTGAACCTTGACAAAGTTTCCAAGTGTCTTGGTAGAACCACGGGAAGATGTAAACACATCATCGATACCAGCCATCTGAAGGACCTTCTTCGGAACTCTAGCAGCCACAATCCCTGCACCACGGGGTGCCGGAACCAATCGAACGGTAACTGAACCACATTTACCGGTGACCTTGCACGGAACGGTATGTGGCTTACCAATCTTGTTTCCCCAATAACCTCTCCTCACCGGAATCACCGACAACTTCGCCAATATAATCGCACCCCTAATCGCCGTTGCGACTTCCTTCGAACACTTAACGCCCAACCCGACGTGGCCGTTACCATCTCCAACAACCACAAAAGCCTTGAACCGAGTTCGTTGTCCAGCACGAGTCTGCTTCTGGACAGGCATGATTTTCATGACCTCGTCTTTGAGTGAAGGGAGGATCTGATCAATGATCTGGTGTTCTTTGATTGGTAGGGAGTGAAGGTAGACTTCCTCGAGTTTGGAAATCTTACCGTCTTTCACGAGACGACCAAGCTTGGTGACGGGCACCCACTTTTCTTCTTCAGCATCCCGACGTGGACCACGACGGCGGCCTCTGCCACGGTCTCCACCTCGGCCTCCTCTGCCTCCAAACCCCCTACCGAATCCACCGCGTTCTCCGCCTCTCTCAGCCATGGTTTGCTTGTTTGGTTATACAAGAAACGCACGAGAGTGAAGTGAGATTTAGGAAGGGGAACCCTAGAGAGGCGATATAGAGGTTTATATCTGGATATGAAATGCTAGGGTTTGTTTATTGGGCCTTGTTTATAAAGGCTGGAGATACTTCGGGCTTTTAAGTTTGGGCTCACTTTTAAAGTACTTTTTAAATGAATAATTAAAATTGGTTGATCAAATTTACTAAATTGTGTAAATTACTTTATTTAACTCGTTCATTTGAAAACAAAATCAAATAATTGGAAATTGGATTATATGGGTAAGGTTCGAAAGCGAGAATCATATAGAATGTTGTTGTTTGTTTTATTTTGAAAAAAGTAATAAAGATTCAAAAAATATAAGAGTGTTATAAATTATTATTCACTGAATGACTATTGAAATATCCATATTCCCTTATTACTAATATTTACTATCCATAATTAGTGAGCATTATAAAAAAACATTATTATGAGTTTTATGAGTGTAGTTATGCACCACTATAACGAGCATTCATAACATACCCCACCTTTCATCTTCATTGTCAAGTATAAATAGTAATATTATGTATTGTAAAGTTCGATGATTTCATTACAAGTATTGGAATAAAAGTTCTCTTCACTCTTATGTCTTTCTTTACTTTATAATTTAACTTGTTATTTGATTATATTTTATAACATGTTATCGACACGACTCTACCATAGAGTTCTAATTCCTTATTGCTCTTGTCATTTTTAGGTATGTATTTTTTTATAAGGTAACATATACAATGCTTACAAGTTATTTTTTTGGACTTACTTAACTAATAATTCCTTAACATACAATTCTTTATTTTGACACATTTGCATGTCATCGATTTTCTTGTCTCCTACAAGGGACAAGTGATGTTATGGATAGTGAATAATGTGTAGTTTTGTTTCATGACATTTATTATGTTTTTGTGTCATATTTGTTTCATGAGAAATGATGTCGTCGCAATCTTCCCAAAGTAGTAAAATATGACTTTATTTCTCTTAGTAGAATTTTTCTTATGTTTTATTTATTGATGAGAAATATGAATATTCGTAAAAGAAATGAAGAAGATACATGTATTGCAGATATTGCAACAACACATACATTAATAATAATAAAATATTTTGCTTACTTATCGATTGGAGAAGCAAATGTTAATACAATAATGGGTAGTGCAAAAATGATTGAAAGCTTCGAAAGAGCGAATATCATATTACCACAATGGACAATAATTACAATTGGTGATGCATTATTTTCATCAAAATCACCAAGAAATTTATTAAGTTTTAAGGATATTCGATCCAACAGATGTCATGTTGAAACAACTAATGATAGTGATAAAGAGTATCTCAATATTATAAAGATGATATTAGGTAAGAAAATATTTTTGGAAAAGTTATCCATATTGTTCTCCGGAGTGTACTATACAAATATTAGAATGATTAAATCTTATGATATTGAAAATAAAATGTATGATAACACCTTCAAAGTTTGACATGACCAGTTGGGTCATCCCATATAAATTATGATGTGTACAATAACTGAAACTTCAAGTGGTCATTCATTGAAAAACCAGAAGATTTTTCAAACCAATTAATTGTCTTGTGTTGCATGCTCTCGAGGAAAATTAATTTCCCGTCCATCATTGAATAAAGTTGGGTATGAAAGTCCTAGTTTATTAGAAATAATTCAAGGGGAGACATGCGGACCAATTCATCCACCATGTGGACCATTTAGATATTTTATGGTTTTAGTTGACACGTCGACTAGATGGTCGTACGCGTGCTTGTTATCTAGCCGTAATCTCGTTTTCGCAAGATTACTTGCACAAATAAGCCGCCTAAGGGCACATTTTCCCGATTACCCAATTAAAAAAATTCGACTTGACAATGTTTGAGAATTTACATAACAAGATTTTAATGAATATTGCATGTAAATTGGGATAACTATTGAACATCTTGGTGCACATGTTCATATGCAAAATGGTCTAGCTTCAATTAATTGCAAAACTATTAATAATGCATTATAAACTTCTTAATCGACATAAGGGCATGCAATTTTACATGAAACATCACTTATACACATCATTCCAACTAGTTATCATAAGTTCTCCTCTATTCAACTAGTTTGCGGTCAGGAACCAAATATTTCCCATCTAAGGACGTTTGGATGTGCAATTTATGTACTAATTTCTCCACATCACCGTACAAAAATGGGTCCTCAAGGAAGAATGAGAATTTATGTTGGACATGAATCTTCATCTATATTAATTTTTTTTAGAACCATTAACTGAAGATTTATTTATAGCTAGATTTAACGATTGTCATTTTGAGAATCGTTTTTTCCAAATTAGAGGGAGAAATAAAGAAGTTGGAAAAATAAAATCTTTTGCAATGAATTATCACTCTCATTTTTAGATCTTCGTTCAAGTTAATGTAAACTTGAAAAAGATAATTCATATACAAAATGTAGCATATCAGTTGCAAGATGCATTTATTGACCCTAAGTGAGTAACAAAGTCTCATGTACCAGTTGTAAATGCTCCAATTAGAATTGATATCCTAGAAGGAAAAATACAACTATAAATAAATCTAAGCCACACCTGAAGCGTGAAAGACCAACCGGTTCCAAAGATAAAAATCATTGAAAATGAATGAGAGCAAATATAACTGATGGTCAAAAAGAGAAAACAAAATCTCTTTAAAATGATTAATGAAGCTCTAGAATAGCCCAATGAAATAACAAAAGAAACTAAGGTACCTGAAAATTATGAAAATATAGAGATCTTAATAAATTATGTTATGATATGAATAAGATGGAACCGAAATAAGATAGATGTCAATGATAATTTTTTTGTATCATGTTGCGCGCGAGATTATAAATAAAATGAGGATCTTGGATCTAAATATATGGAGGAATGTAGGAATGGAAAAGATTGGCAAAAATGGAAAGATGCAATCATCGAAGAGCTTAATTCTCTTACTCAATGAAAAGTTTTTGGACCTAAAGTCCATACACCAAACGAAGTAAGACTCGTGGGACACAAATGAGTATTTGTGCACAAAAGAAACGAAAAAAATGAAGTTGTAAGATATAAAGCAAGACTTATTGCACAAGGTTTTACCTAAAGGCCCAAAATTGATTATGAAGAAACGTATTCTCCAGTAGTTGATGCAATTACATTCAATTATTTTATAAGTTTGACAACAAATGCAAAATTGGAGATGTGTCTAATGGATGTATTTACCCCATATTTATATGGTTCACTTGAGAATGATATTTATATGAAAATCCCCGAAGGGTTTAAGGTGTCAGAAGCATAAACTTCTAATTGTCAAGAAGTATGTTTGTGTAACACTTCGTTTATTTTATATATATATATATATATATATATATATATATATATATATATATATATATATATATAAGCCCTAAAATCAATAATTATATAGCAAGGTGTTGGTCTCCTAGATCCACAAATGTTGTTTTCAAAAGAATTGGTTTTGCCATCCAGAAAGGGCTAGCGGCGCAGCTTGTTGCCCGTTTGCCTTCAATCGATATGTATTGAATTATATATTTAGAGATTGGGGGTTAAGAGTGTAAAATCCGTATTCAGGTTGTAAATATTTATATATGTATATGTATATATAGGAATCTTGAGCACCTTAATTAATCTAAATAAGTATTTATAAGATCCTTCACATTTAAAGGTCAAGTAATTAGTCAAATAAAATAATTAAGGTTTAGTAATAACAGTGTTGCAGAAATCGGTCTAATCGACCGATTAATCGCTAATCGGACCTCCACCGATAAGATTTATTGCTAATCGGTCACTATAATCGGGCTTGGTCAATGCATGTCAAAGTCGGAATTAATCGGACCTAATCGGAGTTAATCGGACCTAATCGGGTTTGGTCAATGCAGGTGAAAATCGGACCTAATCGCCGATTAATCACTTTTTTTTGGAAAACTGAAGTTAGATTTATAATTTTTTTAATAATTTTATTAAGAATTAATGGTCCCCGATTAATCTCCCGATTAATCCCCGCCTAGCCGATTAATCCCTAATCGCTAGTCCATCGATTAGCGGCCGCTTAGCGATTTCTGCAACCATGAGTAATAATAATAATGACATATTTATGATAACCTTGATGAATGGAGTTAGGAGGGTCTTATAGTCTTTTTTTGAAACTTATATTGAATTGAATTTAAGGCTGTGGGGTTATATCTTTTCAAGTGACCAAACCATAGGGACTGTTTGTGCCTATCTGCTAAATTGGACATTTTTGTCCCCTGTTAGCGACATAGCGTGAGGGAGGGAGTTGTTCTCTCATTTTTGTTGCTGCACTTGATCGTTCTAAATACAAAGAATCACCCTCAATTTAAATAGTAGTGTGGGTGTGAGTGTGTTTTGTGTGCATCTGGAATGAGAGTCGGAGAAAATTCGAGAAAGGTAACAATTGGACAAGGAGATATAAGTTGAGTTCTTTCAATCATCGAAGGTTATCCTCTTGTGATCCTGATTCTTGGATCTAGAAATAAGAGTAAAGGAAGAGAGAGAAATGAAGAAGCACCGGCTCTCGCTGATGGACCCGTTGGGATTTCACCAGAAGACATCTAGGAGGGATTTTGATATGTGGAGTTAAGCCGACAGTGAATTACAAGCTCCGATGAGAAACTTATTGTTCAATTCATTTCGATGGGACTGCTGATCGTTTCTTTGGCTATTCCTGGAAGCAGAGCTGTCCTGTCCAAGTATACTTTCCGATGAACAAGATGTAAGGCAGAGCTATCGATTGCAGTCTCCAGTGAGCTTATCACGACAAGGATTAGAGAGATGAAGCAGCGGAGAAAAGAAAAGGGGTAGCTATGAAATTCATGTCCAACTTAAACTGTGTTTGAAGTTTTGGGTGATTGTTGGGGCTAGTTGGCATCGACAGAGAAAAGGGCATCGCTGGAAACGAAAGCTTCGCCATAGGGCAAGACGTCATCGATCGATTGTCTGGTGTGGGAGGTCTCATTGCGTGTCTTACAGGAAGAAGGTATACGCAATTTTGAGTTTGTCACATTAGGTTAAAATTATATGTATTGGACCGTTTATTTTCTTATGGACTTAAGTAATTGGGTTTAAGTCTATTAGCTCCAACTAAAAACAAGTTTATGCAAATCAACTTCTAATATGGGCTGATTTGGGCATTGTCTTTAGCTAATCATAATTTATTGTTAAATTACTATTATGATAAATGAGTTGGTAATTAAATTAATCAACTCACATAGTTTTGTGGACTTTGGCATACGGTAGCTATTTATAAATAAAGAAGGAATTTAATTGTAACTTATTTGATGAGATGATATTGTATATAGAAGATCACATTTTAAGTATAACATTTTAGCAAGAATGATTTTAGAAGTGATCGTTGTCGATTTAATAGTAGATGTGAATAAAAAGAATATTAAGGAATATTAATAACTAGTACTTGAAATGTAAGCTAAACAAAATTTTATTAATATGTTTATAGGTGACCATAGAGCTGGAAACCCATCTTAGCCACTTCAATGGTTTATTATGCAGTTCAATATTTCAGGTGAGTTACCTTCTAATAGAAGTGGGTCGAAGGCACCAATGTCGGTCCAGTAGTAGTTGATTATAGTTGAGATGATTGTCTTTGTGATTATTGGCTGGTATGTCGCTATCTGTCAAGTGATAGTAGGAGGGGAGTAGTTCCAGTGTTACGGTCGTTAGGACCGAATGGTAGGTTGGGCTCCCCAGATATGCCTGACAATATGTTTTTGTTATGTTGGTATGTGGTAGTGGTAAGGGTGAAATAGTCCTCGTAGCCGGTTGAGATAAACCGGAGGATAGGTCAGGCACCCCAGAATGGCCTGACAGGGTGGGTCGAGCACCCTATAAATGCTTGACATGGGTAGGTCGGGCACCGTAGAATGGCCTGACAAGGTAGGTCGAGCACCCTAGAATTGCCTGACATGGGTAGGTCGGGCACCCTAGAATTGCCTGGTAGGGTAGGTTGGGCACCATAGAATTGTCTAACAGTATGTGTTTGGTATAGTATGTAGTATGATGGGGGAAATCACTAAGCTTCGTGCTTACGATTTTCAGTTTTGGTTTCAGATACTTTGTTTTCTAAGGAAAGGAGTCATGCTTACGATTTTCAGTTTTGGAATTAATTTTGGGATTAAAGGAACTGATTGAATATGCAAGGGCTATTTTGCAATTTATTGATAGTTGTGAAACTGGGCTATTGAACCCCTTGGAAAGGAGTGGATGGAAATTATAGGGAAGCCCTATAAGTTTTTGTCCAAGGCTCTTTGATAAGGAGTCCATGGGCTGCTTGGGGCCTAAGCTGGAAATTAGGGTTTTCTCCAGCAAACCCTAGCTTTGGGACTAAGCAACCAAGAGCTATATAAAGAGCCTCACCCCTTAGCATTTTGTCCCCTATGCCATCAAACCCTAATAGAGACGAATTCATGTTCCTTCTCATCCTCTCTCCTCTCATCCTCTTGTATAGAGTGCTTGTAAGCCATTAGATGTGTCACATTTGAGGCACTTGCTCTCAAGAGTTCAAGATCTACAAGGATTATTGTTATTACTACATAATAAATCAAGGTATGTATTTAAACCCTAGTTTATGTTGATTTCAAAAATTATACATGCCTCTTAGGGTTCTAGATTTGTGTTTAATGCTTTTATGTCTAATAGAGAAAACATAGATCCTTCGATTAGGGTTGCAAGCACACATAGGATTGTTTGCTATATATAAAACTCGTCATGATAGTCTCCAGGGTTATTGATAACCCATCGAGCATGCTATTTGCCACTGGGACTGCTGATAGTCTCCAGGGTTGTTGATAACCTATAGCTGTCTATTTATGATGTGTTGTATGTGGTATTTTGGGGAACTCACTAAGCTTTGTGCTGACGATTGCATTGCATCAATGGGGGACTTGTGTACTTGATAACTTTTAATGTTACTCTTAATAAATGTTTTAAGATATTGCATTTGTGATTTAAATAAATACTAAAAACTTTAATAGAAAATTTTGGGTTGTAATTTGGGGCGTTACATTAGGAGGGGGTAAAATGGTCTTTTACCCAGAGTGTTGGATAATCAGACTAGGATTCTAGTTTTGGGTTGTAACCCAATTATTGATTGGATATTATTTTGTGGTGTCAGCGTTGGGATTTTTCCGGATCAACAGTCCGACCCATGGTTTGTTATGATTAGGATGCCAGTTGTCTGCGTGACTCTTACATGTGTTATGTGTTTATATGTATACCGGGTGGGGGCTGATACAAGGTGAGGCCTGATGACTATATTGTATGCTATTTATCTTTGTGATTCTTGCATGTGTTTATGTGTTTGTATATATACCCCGCAGGGCCAGATGCCAGGCGGGGCCTCATGAATGTGATGTGGTGGGGCCCATCTCATATTACTAAGAGATCTGTTTCGAGCGGGGGTCGATGCCAGGTGGGGCCCATTATATGTTTGATATGTATGCTATGTGGTATTTTGAGGAACTCACTAAGCGTCGTGCTTACGGTTTTCAGTTTATGTTTCAGGTACTTCTGGATCCAAGGGGAAAATCTCGGGATGATCGCATTGCACATACCACGTTGTTCCGCATTTTACTTTACTTTGATGTAAATTAGATGTTTTGATCATACTTGATTCTATTATTGTTATATGAACATGTTTTGAGAGATAGTTTTAATCATTTTAAAAATTGAAAATTTTTTTTGGCCTTAATTTTTGGGACGTTACAATAGTGGAGCAACATGATGCACAAGTGGCGCATCATGAACACTAATGGTCCAACATCCATTATGGTGGCACAACATGGTGTATTTCTTGAGCATGATCATTTTTCTAAGCATACGTGGATCAACATGGCACAACAAAGGAATCGAGATGGTACATCATGTACCAAGATGGTGCAACATCCTCCTCTTGGCACAACTTCTCATAAGTGTGGTACAACATCTCCTTGGCTGAAACATCACCTTAGCTCAACATGTTGGACCATGTTACTCCATATTTCTCCAAACCACCTTTTGGAAGATCCATTCCTTTCTCAGAAGATTCATTCCTTCTTCACATGCTCCATGAACCCGAAGTGCTCCATTGAGTTCTAAGTGCTCAATCGAATCCAATTACTCCATAAGAATGCTCCAAATGCTCAAGTCATACTTAACAATATCCACCATGACTTAAACATCCTCTAAACTCCACCTTGAACAAGAAATTCCTCTCCATTCCTGCCATCAAGCCCCGAACGGGCTTACTTCCTACAAACATCAACCAAGTCCAAGAAAAGCTTGAACTTCTCCGTGGACAACGTCTTTGTTAACAGGTATGTTGGATTCAACTTGGTATCAATCTTCAGAATTGAGAACCTATCTATTTCTAGAATGTCACGAATGAAATTCAATCTAACATCAATATGCTTCGTATTCTTATGATACATAGGATTCTTTGCAAGATGCAACGTGCTCTGGCAATCACAATACAATGCCAGTTTCTCTACCTTTAGACCAAGACTCTGAACAAGCCCATGTAACCATATCTCTTCTTTTATTCCTTCCACCATAGACATGTACTTAGATTTAGTTGTAGGCAAAGCAACATTATCTTTTAATGTTGACTTCCAACTGATGGCACATCTGAACAAAGTGAAAATATAACATGTCCATGACCTACGATTTAATAAATCACTTCCATGATCAGAATTATCATATCCAACCAAGTTAGTCTTCGTATTAGCTCCATACACCAAGCAAACATCCGTCGTTCCCTTTAAGTATCACATGATCCACTTGACATCTTCCCAATGAGCCTTCCCTAGATCACTCATAAACCTTCTTACCACATTAACTGAATGAGCCAAGTCATATTTGGTACAGAACATTGCATACATAAGACTTTCAACAACACTAGAGTAAGGAACCCTACTCATGTACTTCCTTTCTTCATTAGTTGTGGGAATAGTATCTGGAACAAGTTTAAAGTGAGCTGCCAAAATAGTTCCAATTGGTTTGGACTGATTACAGTTGAAAGACTGCAACACTTTCTCTATGTACTTTTGTTGTGAAATACAGAACTATCCCGCTCTTCTATCCATTTTAATCTCCATCCCCAATATCTTCTTTGCTGCTCCCAAATCCTTCATCTCAAACTCAATCTTCATGGTTGCTTTCAAGTTATTTATTCCAGCCATGTCCTTGGCTACTATGAGCATATCATCAACATATAGCAACAAATATATGTTGGAATCTCGTGACAATTACTTTGAGTAGACACAATTATCAAACTGGTTCCGAGTGTAGCCATGTGAGATCATGAATGAATCAAATCTTGTGTACCATTTTCTTGGAGACTGCTTCAAACCATACAGAGATTTCTTCAACAAACATACATGATCCTTCTTAGAATCAAGGAACCCTTCTGGCCGGGACATATAAATCTTCTATTCTAAGTTCCCATGAAGAAATTCAGTTTTCACATCAAGCTGTTTAAGCTCCAGATCAAATGCACTCACCATGGCCAAAAGAACCTGAATTGTCTTGTGCTTCACAACCGGTGAGTACACCTCGTGATAATCAATTTCTTCTTTATGGGAAAACCCTTTTGCCACCAAGATTGCTTTGAACCTAGATGGTTTAACTCTTGGTATCCCTTTCTTCTTCTTAAAGATCCATTTGCATCCTATTGGTTTTTCTCCCTTTGGTATTGGAACTAGATCCAATGTTTCATTATTCTCTAATGTAACATCCGAAAAATCTCAACAAATTTTAACTTTTCGAAAATAATCCAAAACCATAAATGTTTACAAAACCATTGTTTTAAAAGTGTATTTCAGTAATCATAGTATCCTAAAATTCAAATACATAAACTAAAGGATGTGCACAGTCACGCCTTCGCCTTGTTACGATCATCTGAAGTACCTAAAACAATAAACTAAAAAAAATATAAGCTAAAGATTACGAGTTCCCCCAAAGTAGCAACACACATAACATATAAGCAATAGGTATTAGGTCCACAACCTCCCAGTTGGATTACCCCTGGCCCACAACCTTTCGGTTGGATTGCCCAATACATAACGAGTCTGAAACCTCTTGGTTGGATACTCCTAGCCCACAACCTTATGGTTGGATTGCCCGGTCTATTTACTGTCAGTACAAAGTAGTAGTCTCAACCCCAATATAACATGTCGACATATACATAACAAGTAACATATATCCATCAATAGATGATCATATCACCAGTCAAAATACAAACAGACAGATCTACAAATCACTACCACATAACAACATCCTATATACTAGGATACATAATCTAGTGGGCTTGCATTGCTGCCTTCGATCCACAAGTATAGTGAATAAAACTCACCTCAATCAGAAGATAGCAAATCTTACACCCTAGTCTGCTGCACAACGGTTCCTCATGCTGAACACAATCAATAACAATCCTAGTTACTTTCTAAGGTTAAGACCATAATTATGAGGCCCAATAATGGACCAAGCCCAAAGTAGGCCCACTAATGGTCCATCCCATCTAGAGAACCCTAAGGCCTAAATGTTTCAAAACGGCCTCAAGTCAATGGTCCAAACTCCAACAGCTGATCCTCACGACATGACTAGCTTGTAGTCACGCCGTGAGCATCAACTCGACCCAGTCACAACTCAGCGGGTCAGTCCATCAATTTGATTTAATCATTGTTACGTCGTGACTTCTTCCTGAGTCACGTCGTGACCTAATCCAGACAAAACAGTCATGATGGCAAGGTTGCACTGACTAGCTTTGAGCATTAAGCTCTTATTCATTACAACCATAATTTGGGCTTTCCAAAGGGTCTTCCCTCACCCAAAGGATGATAAAAATCATAGATTTTTAGTCATGCATTTCCAATGCATGACTCAAACACTCACTAGGTCAAAAGAGGGAAAAATAAGATCTATACTCATGCTTGGAGTCTCAAACTATACCAAAACTCATATCTAAAGATTATATCACAGAGAATGACTCAATGGTCCATAAAGTTGCCAACTTTATGGATCCCATGAATGCAATCTATCACAATCATGCAAAAAGGAGCTTAAAACTTAGATCTAGAATACAAGAGATAAAAAGTTCAGAGCTTTATGACTTACAATGGTCCAAAAGCTTAAGAAGAATGTAAGGTAGAAGTTGGAATGCCAAGTGGTTGCTTCACAAAGGTCTTTTTCCCCTTCAATGAGTCCAAAGCCACCAAAGAATGCATGAATGATCACAAAAATGGTTAAGGACTTCAAGTGGGTCGAGATTACGATTTCCAGGAGGCAAGATAGTGAGGGAGGCTAAGGATGGGCAACCATAGCTCTCTCATTCCATTAAATACCTGGAATATTAGGGGTTTGGTCATCAGCTCATTCTTGCGTCATGAGCATTCAAAGTGACACGTCGTGAGGCTCAAAAACACGGGTCAACTGGTTAATGGTCACTCACGACGTGACCACCATGTATCATGTCGTGACCCTCATCCAAAAGCTATAATTCAATAAATAAGCACCTCCACGACCCGACTGTTACAATTCTCCCCCACTAGAATCAGACTTCGTCCTTGAAGTCCGCTGCCACAAATAACTCGGGATAATGCTCCTTTATCTCATCCTCAGGGTCCGAAGTCTATTATTAACCCTTTCGGTGCAGCCACTACACCTTCACTAAACCCACCGCCTTGTTTTGTAAGGTCTTCGTCTTCCTGTTGAGGATCGCCATTAGTCTCTCAATGTAATTCAGACGCTCATCCACCTGAATATCCCCTAAAGGAACCACTGCGGACTCAACAGCCATACACTTTCGAAGCTGAGACACATAGAAGGTGTTGTGGATATGGCTAAGCTCCTCAGGCAAATTCAATGTGTACGCTACCTTGCCAACCTTTGCTATCACCCGAAATGGCCCAATATATTAGGGCCCCAACCTGCCCCTCTTCTAGAAGCGTATTACACCCTTCCAGGTTGATACCTTCAGTAAGACCATGTCCCCGACCTAGAACTCAAACTCAGATCGGCGCCTATCAGCATAACTATTTTTTCGACTCTGAGCGGTCTGCAATCTCTGCCTAATCTACTGAATAAGCTTTGTTGTCTAAAGGACTGAAGGACTACCTCGGTCCTTCCCATGACCCTGTGACTAACCTCTCCCCAACATACTGGGGTACGACACTTCCTACCATAGAGAAGCTCAAAAGGTGGTGCACCAATACTGGAATGTTAGCTATTATTGTAAGAAAACTTAGCTAAGGGAAACTAGGATTCCCGACATCCACTAAAATCTATGACACAACCTCTCAACATGTCCTCCAGTGTCTGAATGGTTCGCTCACTCTGACCGTTGGTCTGCGGATGATAACCAGTGCTAAAGTGCAATCTCGTACCCACTTCCTTGTGGAACTTCCGCCAAAAACAAGATATAAACATAACATCTCGATCAGATAAAATGGAGATTGGAATATCATGTCGAGTAACAATCTCATGTACATACAAATCAACCAATTTCTCGGTCGAAGAACTCTTTAGAATGGCTAGAAAGTGAGCGCTCTTGGTCAGACAGTCCACGATAATCCATATCGCGTCGAATCCCTTAGTCGTCCGAGGTAACTTGTGTAACATCCGGATTCCCAGGTATCTTAGTTTGTTCTTTTATTTTTGGGAATTATGAGGAGACTCGGCGAGTTGGCGTCTAAACTCGCCGAGTATGGTCGTGAATTCGGATGCGAGTTCACAACTGGACTCGACGAGTTCACAACCGGACTCGGCGAGTTCATGAGTGGACTCGGCGAGTCCACGATGTTTAATGAAACCCTAATTTACAGGGTTTCAGACCTATTTAAAGGCCCTTAGGGCCGTCATTTGCGGCCACCAACCCCCAGAGAGAAACCTTAAGAGATCTAGAGCGTTTGTGAGGAAGGAGAGGCCATTCTTGATCCTTTTGTGGGTGTTTTTGCAAGAAGAAGGTGACCAAGGCAAGAGGAGGCTGAAGGAGGAGCAATTGTGGCGATTTCTGAGTTCTTAGAGATCATATTGAGGTATTTTGATCAGACCTTCTTCAGTTTTGATGTTGATTCTTAGTGTTAGGGTTTTCTAGCCCTTTTAGAGGATGAATAAGTGGAGCATTTGGTCCCTTCTCGAGTCTATGTTCTGGATCTGGACCCAAAGAGGTCCAGAGACCTTAACCCTTGGAGCTTTATGAGTCATTTTGGGAGCCATGAGCTTGGGATGTCATTTTTGGGGCTAAATCATCATTTTGGACCATTTAGATGTTATATGAGTGTCAAGGTCCGAACTTTACGTGATTATCATTCTTGGGGAGGCCAGATCTATGAATATATGGAACAGATATGACCTCAGGAGTTGTATGGAGGTTGTGCATGGCATGAACTCGCTGAGTCCAAAGAACAGACTCGGCGAGTAGTATGAAGGTTTCCCGTAAATCACTCAGTGAGTGGACCTGCCGAGTTGGGGAATAACTCGGTGAGTCAGGGAGAGTCAGGGGGACTGAAGTTCAAGGCGAAACTCGCCGAGTTGTTCTTGAGACTCGGCGAGTTGAGTCGGGGTAGCCCCACGATTCATGCCAGGTGGAACTCGTCGAGTCAGGGGAGTACTCGACGTGCCAAGAGAGGAACTAAGAGAGTCAGTGGACACGTGTAGACTCGCCGAGCCACCCTAGTGCACTCGACAAGGAGGGTCAAAGTTTGACCTTTGACTTTGTTGACTTTTAGGGTTGAGTACAATTGTATTTATGAGAGTATTTACTTTATGTGATTAGGCGGAGGCTAGATCACATTTCTACCGAGTCAAACACTTACCGAGACACCGAAGTGAGTCTTCTCACTATACGTTACCTAGAGTGGTATATTGTGTAGACCAGAGGGTCTTATGTGTTATGTATGAGATTATGTGCTATGTGTTATATGTATGTTGTATGATGTTATAGACCAGACCGAAGGGTCCAACGATACAGACCGGGCCGGAGGGCCCAACGAGCTATGACCGGACCAGAGGGTCCAACGAGCTACGACACTAGAGGGTCCCGCTGAGACACATCGACCAGAGGGTCGTATTATAGCCTCGAGTGGCGTATGTGTTGTATGCGGTATTTTGGGGAACTCACTAAGCATTTATGCTTACAGTTGTTGTGTTATGTGTTTTAGGTACCAGTGATGAGCGTGGGAAGGCGCCGACATGATTCGTACACACACTTATGGAGTTTATGTTTGAGATTTTGGGGAGATGATTTGTGATAATAACATCTGATACACTATGTTTTGACAATATTTTATGAGTAAATGTATGTTTTAAAAATGAAAAATTGTTTTCAAAATTTACGTTGTTACAAGTTGGTATCAGAGCCTTGGTTTGAGGGATTCGGATGAATCTTCGGGCGTATCTGAACTCAAACTGAGGATTTGAGGAAAATTTTGATAATGAAGTAAAATTTTTGAAAAGAGTAAAAAGAGTTTTGAGACAAACAAAGCAGAGCCGTGTGTACGATCAGCCAGCGCCCGAACGGTGAATCCCCTAAAAGTACCCTTACATTATGTGTTATGAGATATGTTATGATACATTATGCATGCTAGAGTAGGCTAGGTATACATATTTGGACTAGAGTGGCCTAATTTGTGATGCCTTAGCTTAGGAGATTTCTGCTGCTGAGATGCTTTGAGAACAAGTAGATAGCAGTTAGGAGCTCATGAGAACGGAGTACTTGTAATCCAAGATCCAAGGAGGAGGACTTGGAGTGAATGCTGATGCGGTGTGGTCAGTAGTATTGGGCCCGTACTACTGAAGACACCGGATCAGTGGGCATTCCAAGTAAGAATCTTTTGGACAACGGAGGACAAGTAGGGTTGCATCATCGGGCATGTGTATGCTCGATCGAGTCTCTGATAATTTTTGTTGTATTTCAGAGGCATCATGGTTGGGACTTGACACACACCTGAGAGCAGTAGTGTCAGTGACGAGGAGATCCGTCGATTGATTCACGAGGAGGTGGCTGCTGCCATCCGGGCTGAGATTCCTGAGATGTTTGGGGACATCAAGACCACATTGACTGAGACTTTTGATGAGCGGTATGCCACACTGACTGAGGCTGCTACAGCTACAGCTACTGCTGCTGTTGTTGCTGCCAGGCCTCAGGGAGGTGCTCGTTGTTGTTCCGGGAGTTCAGCAACACGAAGCCACCAGAGTTCGACGGGACGCAGGACCCGATTTCCGCTATGAGATGGATCTCTGACATAGAAGGATGTTTCTATACATGTTCTTGTACAGAGCACTTGAGGGTTCAGTTCGCCCTGAACCAGCTCCGCCTGGGAGCGAAGGAGTGGTGGAAGTTCGTGACAGCGAACTTCACTTTGGCTGAGATTTCAGAGGTGACCTGGGAGAGGTTCACCGCTATGTTCAGAGAGGAGTATGCTCCCCCGGTGGAGAGGGAACGGTTGATTCAGGAGTTCTTGACCCTCAAGCAGGGTACCGATTCTGTGGCAGTGATCACCAGGAAGTTTCATGAGAGGGCGATGTTTTGCCCCGAGCAGGTGTCATCTGAGCAAGCTTGTATGAGCCGTTATCTGAGTGTGCTGAGGAGAGACATTCGGGAGTTCGTGGCGAACTCAACTTACCGGAAATTTGCTGAGCTCCAAGAAAATGCCCGGAAGAGGGAGATTAAGTTGGAGACTCAGGCCAGGGAGGAGGCCGAGTCACAGAGGGCAGATCGGCGACCGACTCAGTCTCAGCCGGCAGCCAAGCGGGCTAGACTCGCAGATTCGAGATCTGGGGGCACAAAGGGCCGCACTTGTAGGAAGTGCGGTAAGAGTCACGAGGGGTCGTGCAGGGCTGGGGTATGCTACAAGTGTGGGAAGGAGGGGCATATCGCGAGGGATTGCCCCAAGGGATTTTCGGTTTGCTTTCATTGCAACCAGATTGGCCATCGGAAGGCCAAGTGCCCACAGCTTCTTTAGGGGTCAGCGCAGGGATCTGCGCCTGCTGCTAGGGCTACCGAGGTTCGGCCGGTGAAGGCCGAGGCCCCGAAGGCTCGTGGGAGAGCATTTCAGTTGATTGAGGAGGAGGTCCGCGCGGCGCCCGATGTTGTGGCTGGTATGTATTCTCTATTCATATTTTATTTCAGTTGAGTTTTTATGCTTATATGATGATATGCGTAGGTACTTTTCTTGTGAGTTTTGTGCCTGCTTTGGTATTATTTGACTCGGGTGCGAGTCGGTCGTTTGTTTCCTTAGCATTTAGTCAGCATATTAGTATCTGTCGAGAGGCGTTGGATCGACCTCTGCGAGTTTCTATAGCTGATGAGCGAGCAGTGTATGCTTCAGATGTGATTCGAGGATGTGTTCTTGAGATCTTCGGTGTGGAGTTTCCGATAGATCTGGTTCCGATCGCGATGGGGGACGTGTGTGTTATAGTGGGTATGGATTGGTTGAGCCGATATGGAGCTTTGATAGAATGCGAGTGTCAATTGGTGACGATTCGAGACCCTAATGGGGGAGTTCTTACGGTGTACGGCGAGGGTACACGTACGGGTTCAGCATTTTGCTCAGCCGCCAGAGCGAGATAGAGTCTACAGCAGGGCTATAGGGGATTTGTGGCATATGTGATGGATGCGAGGGTTGATTCAGAGAGACCGAGGTCAGTTGATGAGGTCCCGATAGTGCGTGAGTTTCCGGATGTGTTTCCAGAGGAGTTGCCGGGAGTGCCTTCGGAGAGGCAAGTGGAGTTCGGTATTGAATTGGTTCCGGGAGCCGCGCCTATCGCCAAGGCGCCTTATCGCCTTGCGCCTCCTGAGATGCAGGAGTTATCCTAGCAGCTCCAGGAGCTGCTGGGGAAGGGGTTTATTCAGCCGAGCAGTTCACCATGGGGAGCGCCTATTCTTTTTGTCAAGAAGAAGGATGGTTCACACCAGATGTGCATTGATTACCGGGAGTTGGACAAGCTAACAGTCAAGAACCGTTACCCGTTGCCGAGGATCGACGATTTGTTCGATCAGTTGCAGGGAGTATCTTGGTTCTCCAAGATCGATTTGAGGTCTGGGTATCATCAGGTGAGGGTGCGAGAGGAGGACGTCCAGAAGACAGCATTCCGGACTCGTTATGGGCATTACGAGTTCATGGTGATGCCTTTCGGACTCACCAACACACCGGTGGCGTTTATGGATCTCATGAACAGAGTGTGCAGACCGATGTAGGATCGCTCAGTGATCGTGTTCATCGACAACATATTGGTGTATTCGAGATCCAGAGAGCAGCATGAGGAGCATTTGAGGGAGATCCTCGGAGTTTTGAGACCGGAGAGGCTTTATGCCAAGTTCTCCAAATGTGAGTTTTGGCTGCGAGAAGTTCAATTTTTGGGGCATCTCATTAACCAAAATGGGATATTGGTCGATCCGGCCAAGATTGAGGCAGTCATGAGGTGGGAGGTGCCGAGATCACCCACCGAGATCAGGAGCTTTCTGGGATTGGCCGGCTATTATCGGAGATTTATTAAGGATTTCTCTAAGATCGCTGTGCCACTCACCATGTTGACCCGCAAGGGTGCAACGTTTTCTTGCGGTCCAGAGCAACAGACCTTATTCGAGACACTTCGCCAGAAATTATGCGAGGCCCCAGTATTAGCTCTTCCGGAAGGGATGGAGGATTTTGTGGTATATTGTGATGCATATCGATATTCGGATTGGGAGCGGTGCTTATGCAGAGGGGGTATGTGATAGTGTATGCATCGAGGCAGCTTAAGCCTCATGAGTCGAGATATCCCACTCATGATTTGGAACTGGGAGCGGTAGTGTTCACACTCAAGATCTGGCGACATTATCTGTATGGGGTTCGGTGTATGGTATACACGGACCACAAGAGCTTGAAGTATTTGATGGATCAGACCAACCTGAATATGCGCCAGAGGAGGTGGTTGAACGTGGTCAAGGATTATGATTGTGAGATCCTGTACCACTCGGGCAAGGCTAATGTTGTAGATGATGCACTGAGTCAAAGGGCGGAGGGCGCCCCATTGTGGGATGTTTGTTTGAGATTGACAGTGATGACCCCCCGGTGTTGGATGCTATCCGTGGGGCCCAGGCTGAGGCTGTGAGGCCAGAAAGCCAGAAGAGAGAGCGAGTTGTTGGGCTGGTATCGGAATTCGTTACTGATAGCCGGGGGCTTATGACATTTCAGGGTCGGATATGGGTACCGTTCGTGGGCGGGACGCATACCATTTTGATGGAAGAGGCTCATTGATCGAAATTCTCGATCCATCCCGGGGCCACTAAGATGTATTTGGATATGAAAAAGGAATATTGGTGGCCATGTATGAAGAGGCATGTCGCATGGTTTGTAGAGAGATGCTTGACCTGTCGCAGGGTGAAGGCCGACCACCAGCGTCCACATGGTAAGCTGCAGCCATTAGAGATTCCCGAGTGGAAATGGGAACATATTACTATGGATTTCATCACCAAATTGCCAAGGACTGCGAGGGGTGTCGATGCAATTTGGGTGATTGTGGACAGGTTGACAAAGAGTTCTCACTTCCTGGCCATCAGTGAGAGCTCTTCCGCGGAGAAGTTGGCAGAGGTGTACGTGAGAGAGGTGGTATCGCGGCATGGAGTGCCGATCTCGATTGTCTCAGATCGAGATGTACGTTTCACTTCCAGATTCTAGAAGAAGTTTCATGAGGAATTGGGTACGCAACTGCATTTTAGTACCGCATACCACCCACAGACTGATCGGCAGAGTGAGCGGACGATCCAGACGCTCGAGGACATGCTCCGAGCATGTGTGTTGGATTTCGGTGGGAGTTGGGACACGTATTTGCCCTTGATAGAGTTTTCTTACAACAACAACCATCATTCAAGCATTGACATGCCGCCCTTTGAGCTGTTGTATGGGAAGAGGTGTCGGACCCCTATTTGCTATGGAGAGGTAGGGCAGCGTGTGATGGGTAGTACCGAGATTGTGCTTCAGACGACAGAGCAGATCTAGCAGGTCAGACAGAGGTTTTTGACCACTCAAAGTCGTCAGAAGAGTTATGCGGACAGACGCCGATCCGAGATCGAGTTTCAGGTTGGCGACTTTGTGCTCCTGAAGGTCTCTCCTTGGAAAGGAGTGATCCGATTCAGGAAGAAGGGCAAGTTGGGGCCCCGATATATTGGTCCTTTCAGGGTGATCGCGAGGGTAGGTAGGGTAGCCTATCGCTTGGAATTGCCGGCAGAGTTGGGTCAGATTCATGACACTTTCCACGTGTCGCAGCAGCGAAAGTGTATAGCCGACGAGTCGGCAGTGGTGCCATTAGAAGATATTCAGGTGGATGCAAGCCTGAATTATGTTGAGAGACCGGTGGCGATTAGGGATCGGAAGATCAAGGTTTTGAGGAACAAGGAGGTGCCTCTGGTGCAGGTCCAGTGGCAGCATCGGAAAGGGTTAAAGTTGACTTGGGAACCGGAGCGTGAGATGTGGGAGCAGCATCCAAAGTTGTTTGTAGAGTGAGACTTCGAGGGCAAAGTCTGATTCTAGTAGGGGAGAATTGTTACATCCGGATTCCCAGGTATCCTAGTTTGTTCTTGTATTTTTGGGAATTGTGAGGAGACTCGGCGAGTTGGCGTATAAACTCATCGAGTATGGTCGCGAATTCGGATGCGAGTTCACAGCTGGACTCGGCGAGTTCATGAGTGGACTCGGCAAGTCCACGCTATTTAATGAAACCTTAATTTCCAGGGTTTGGGACCTATTTAAAGGCCCGTAGGGCCGTCATTTGCGGCCACCAACCCCCAGAGAGAAACCCTAAGAGATCTAGAGCGTTTGTGAGGAAGGAGAGGCCATTCTTGATCCTTTTGTAGGTGTTTTTGCAAGAAGAAGGTGACCAAGGCAAGAGGAGGCTGAAGGAGGAGCGATTGTGGCGATTTCTAAATTCTTAGAGATCATATTGAGGTATTTTGCTCAGACCTTCTTCAGTTTTGATGTTGATTCTTAGTGTTAGGGTTTTCTAGCCCTTTTAGAGGATGAATAAGTGGAGCATTTGGTCCCTTCTCGAGTATATGTTCTGGATCTGGACCCAAAGAGGTCCAGAGACCTTAACCCTTGGAGCTTTATGAGTCATTTTGGGAGCCATGAGCTTGGGATGTCATTTTTGGGGCTAAATCATCATTTTGGACCATTTAGATGTTATATGAGTGTTAAGGTCTGAACTTTACGTGATTATCATTCTTGGGGAGGCCAGATCTATGAATATATGGAACAGATATGACCTCAGGAGTTGTATGGAGGTTGTGCATGGCATGACCTCGCTGAGTCCAAAGAACAAACTCGACGAGTAGTATGAAGGTTTCCCGTAAATCACTCAGTGAGTGGACTTGCCGAGTTAGGGAATAACTCGGTGAGTCAGGGAGAGTCAGGGGGACTGGAGTTCAAGGCGAAACTCGCCGAGTTGTTCTTGAGACTCGGCGAGTTGAGTCGGGGTAGCCCCGCGATTCATGCCAGGTGGAACTCGTCGAGTCAGGGGAGTACTCGACGTGCCAAGAGAGGAAGTAAGAGAGTCAGTGGAAACGTGTAGACTCGCCGAGCCACCCTAGTGCACTCGACAAGGCGGGTCAAAGTTTGACCTTTGACCTTGTTGACTTTTAGGGTTGAGTACAATTGTATTTATGAGAGTATTTACTTTATGTGATTAGGCGGAGGCTAGATCACATTTCTACCGAGTCAGACACTTACCGAGACACCGAGGTGAGTCTTCTCACTATACGTTACCTAGAGTGGTATATTGTGTAGACCAGAGGGTCTTATGTGTTATGTATGAGATTATGTGCTATGTGTTATATGTATGTTGTATGATGTTATAGACCGGACCGAAGGGTCCAACGATATAGACCGGGCTGGAGGGCCCAACGAGCTACGACCGGACCAGAGGGTCCAACGAGCTATGGGACTAGAGGGTCCCTGTAACGCCTGTGTTTCCGGGCTTGCCGTTATTAGCAATATAATAGTCTAGGTTAACCTTTGTAACCCGTTTTGAAATAATAAGATTGTATTATTTGAGTATTATGTGTTTTGTGCTTAATTGCTTAATTATGTGGTTTGATTAATTAAGAATAAAAATAAGCGTCAAAATTTAAGTGTAAAATAAACTTAATATCTTTGATCTATGTTGTAGTAGTTGAAACGAGGTTTCCGAATATATATAGAACGCCCAAATCTGACTTCGTATGAGGAAGTTATGATTTATCGAAGTTCCGGCTTAGCGGTGTGCAGCCCGAAATACTCGATTTGAGATCGAGCAGTTTTTAGCCGAAGCAATCTAAATGAGAATCAAAGATCTCATTGTTGGTATCGAAGCGATAAAAAGTTAGGCGAGAACGGACGTCAAACGAAGAAGTTATGAATTTATAACGAAAGTTTCTGTCGCGGCCTATTAAAAATAATTAATAAAAATAAAGTCAAAATTAGCCGACGGAGTCTAAACGAAAGTCGTAGAGCATGGTCTCACCTTTCCGTGGATATAAAGAACGTCGAAAACGGAGTTCGTATGAAGAAGTTATGAATTTCCGAAGTTTATTAATCATTTTGTATTTAAATATAAATCAAAATTCGGAAGCATTATCCGAAGGAGTCACCGATCTGATCCGAGGTACGCCCCGCGTACTCGAGTACGCCCTGCGTACTCCGAGGGATGCCGACACTCGCACTCGAGCACTTCGGATACGTAAGCAATGACGTTTTGGGCAGTACGCCCCGCGTAACGCAGTACGCCCCGCGTACTCCGAGGCTCCAGCCTCCTATAAACAGGATGCGAGGGTTCCGGGTATTTTTGCCAATTCCCTCTCATTTTCGTGTCGAAGCTCTGCATTTTTACCCCCGAAGCTACCCCGAAGCCCCGGTATCATACTCTAGCCCCGAGGCAAGTCCCGAGATCCCGAAGATCCCGAGAAGCGCGGTTCCCGAGTCGAAGCTCTGCCCGCGAGAAGTTCGATTTTCGAGGAGATCTTCCAGATCTGCTGTGGATTACTACTTCTATAAGCCGTAGTGCTGTCGGATCGTCTTCTGATCAAGTGAGTGTGTAGTTATTTCTTCTAATACAATAATACGAAGTATTTTATATAAAAATACGTGCTATGTGTATATATTTGGTTGTGTTATATGTGAATGAGTATCCACTCTCTTCTATCTTATAGATCTGCTTATTTCTTTATGAGATATGTGTTATGTGTGTGTGCCTCATCTGTTATGTGACATATGTGTTGATTAAAGCATGCTATACAGGTTTTCTTTAAACTCCGTATGAAGATATATATTTTTATCTACTAATATGTTGGGGAGAACATGGGTAGATAGTTGGTGTGTAATAAACAGATGAGAGGCCTCGATGTTGTTGTTGTTGTTGATCTAGTTATTCAGCGGAGTATGGATAACGACCACGGACTCTTTCTAGACAGTCCAGTGGAACACTAGCAGGTTCATAACCTGTAGGTGTTGTGAACGATGTGTTCACCGGTGTACTCTATCCCTCTCATGGTTGCCTTTAGGATATCTATTGTTGAGGAAACCCCTTCGCAGTGATGTCCGTCCCGATGAAAATCCTAGATTAGGTCCCTTGAGATAGTTGTTTTAGGGACGTAAAGTGAGGATAACGGGAATGGGTAATCGGGATAGTGATTGGTTGGTGAAATTAAATATAACTTATTTATTGTGGGTTGAAAACCCTATATGCTCACCAGGCTCCCAAGCCTGACCCACTCAGTTTTATTTGTATTACAGGAAGTGGCACAAGGGCGTAAGATGGATGGATCATCTTGTTGTTTTGTTTACAAGTCTGTATATGTATATATTTGTTGAATGACTTGTAATGTTTATCGTTTATGCTTTATGGTCTGTATCGGAACATGACATCCCGAGTTTTGATTATATAATGAAATGCATCTCTTGATGAAATGCTTTGATAAATATTATTTTATCATGTTTTGTTTTGGGAACAAATTCCGCAACTCTTTCAAATAAAAAGGATTTACTCTGAAAATATTTAAAAGCATAAATGAAAATCGGTCTTTTCTGGCCGAGATTTTGGGGATGTCACAGTTGGTATCAGAGCATTAGTTTAAGCGAACTAGGAATTTGTAGGATTTCTAGACTTAAACTTAGAATGCTAAGTGGAATTTTGAGATGTGTGTCTGTTGGATTTTAGACACGAGCACTAGTTTATTTTAGGAAAGTTGCCTAAAATGCTTTTATGTGCTAAATGTTATATGTTGCCATATATGATATTATTTGTTCGGATCTACGGTTTGTTGCCAACCGGATCTGAAGGTTTATGTGTTTAGGATTCTAAGCGTATGTATACGATATTAGAACTAGCATGTAATCGTTTCGGAGTGATAAGGATGATTTGAATATCTATCGTGAATGAGGATCTAATTTCACCTTATTCGGTGTGTAGATCAAAAATGGTGAGAACAAGGAGTGGCGTTGGAAACGCAGATGAAAACAGGAATCAACCGCCAGTGATTGAGCAAATACCTGTTGTAGCAGCAGCACCAGAACCAATAACAATGGCTGCGGTGCAAGCCATGATTCGGGCTATGCTAGCCGAACAAAGGGAGGAGATGCGACAAATGTTGCATAATAATAGGGATGAACCTATCGTACCTATTGAGGAACCGGAATTGATTCCCGAGCAATCGGAGGAAGGGAACAATAGTCGCATGGTGAGTCAAGTTGGGACTCAAGAGGAACGAAGGAACGATCCGGAAAGGAGAAACAACAAGGATGGGCGTATGTACAAGAATTTCTTGGGCGCCAAACCGCCAAGTCTTTCTGGGAGCCCAAAGCCTGTTGAGATAATGGATTGGATCTCCGAAATGGAGATGGTATTTGAAAGTTGCGACTGTAGCAACAAACAGAAGACCGTATTTGCGGTTAGACAACTGAAGACTGGAGTCTTGAGTTGGTGGAAGTTGTTGGCAGATACTATGCCACGAGGAGAAGCCCTGAAAATGTCATGGGAGGAGTTCTTAGAACAGTTAAGGGTGCAGTATTGTTCGGAGATAGATCTGATTGATCTGAACAATGAGTTTCAAAACTTAAAGAAGGGGAAGATGAGCATAGATGACTATGCTACTGCATTTACTGAGAAGATGAAGTTGTTTCCGTACCTAGTACCAACGGAACTCTCCAAGATTGAGAGGTTTGCTAACGGACTGCCTGCTGACTTTGGTCCGACAGTCAAAATGGCAACCACTCTGAAAACGGCTGTTCGTGCAGCTAAGAATGTGGAGGCCCAGCAGAAGGAAAAGGGTCTGGAAAGAATAAATGTTGGAGAAAAGAGGAAGTTCGATGGAACTTCAGGGTCCAACAAGAAAAACAAGTTCTCGAAGTCTGGTTCGAGGGGAGGTGGAGGTGAAGCGAAATGGTGCGACAAATGTAAGAAGAAGCATCATGGAAGATGTGAGGTGGCGAACACATGCTACAAGTGTGGAAAGCCAGGGCACTATGCCAATGAGTGTACCCTCACAAAGAAAGTTTGCTATGGTTGTGGTGAGGAGGGTCATATGTCGAGAGACTGCCCGAAGAAGAAGGAGGCAGCTAGACCCAGCATTCCGCCAAAGCCAAAGGCGAGAGCATTCCAGATGACACTGGAAGCTGCTAAAGATGAAGCTGATGTCGCTTCAGGTACCTTTCTCGTTAACGAATTGCCTGCCCAAATTTTATTTGATTCTGGAGCCAACTACTCCTTTATATCGCATGAATTTGGTAGAAAGCTAGCTTTGCCTGTTGTTAGACTAGATAATGCTTTATTAGTCGAAGTTGCTAGTGGCAAGTTTGTACCTGTTAGCTATCGCATGAAAAACATCTTAATTGATCTGAATGGGAATAAGTTCCACGAGGAATTATTGCCTATCGAACTTAATGGTTTCGACATCGTATTGGGAATGGATTGGCTTAGCGCCAACGACGCCGAAATTTTATGCAAGAAGAAAATAGTCAAAGTAAACCCGCCTGGGAAAGATTCGTTTATGGTGTATGGAGATAAACGCAGAGTGAATTCTGGAATCATTTCGTTGATGAAAGCCAGAAAATGTTTGACCAAGGGGTGTACATCGTATTTAGCATTCGTGATTGATGCTAAGAAGGAAAAGAAGGTGATGCAAAATATTCCAGTGGTGTGTGATTATCCGGAAGTATTTCCCGAAGATCTTCCTGGATTACCGCCTGATCGACAAGTGGAATTTCGTATTGACTTGTTGCCAGGAACAACGCCAATTGCGAAAGCACCTTATCGATTAGCACCGACGGAGATGAAGGAACTAATGATGCAACTTCAGGAGTTATTGGACAACGGTTTCATTAGACCTAGTTCATCGCCCTGGGGAGCTCCGGTGTTATTTGTAAAGAAGAAAGATGGAAGTATGAGAATGTGCATCGATTACAGAGAGCTGAACAAGGCAACAATAAAGAATAGATATCCGTTGCCGAGGATTGATGACCTGTTTGATCAATTGCAAGGTTCGAGCTATTTCTCGAAGATCGATCTTAGGTCAGGATATCATCAGCTAAAAGTAAGAGAGCAAGATATCGAGAAGACTGCATTCAGAACTAGATATGGACACTACGAGTTCTTGGTTATGTCGTTTGGACTAACCAATGCTCCAGCAGCGTTCATGGATTTGATGAATAGGGTTTGTAACCCGTTCCTTGATAAATCCGTGATAGTGTTCATAGACGACATTCTGATTTACTCGAAAAGTCAGGAGGAGCATGGCAGACACTTGCGAGAAGTGTCAGAAGTCTTGAAGAAGGAGAAGCTGTATGCTAAGTTCTCCAAATGTGATTTTTGGATTCGTGAAGTCCAATTCTTGGGTCACGTGGTCAACCAAGAAGGGATAATGGTTGATCCAGCGAAGATCGAAGCTGTGACGAAGTGGGAACAACCGAAAAGTCCCACGGAGATTCGAAGCTTTTTAGGATTAGCCGGATATTACCGAAGGTTTATCCAAGGCTTTTCTTCGATCGCTAGTCCATTGTCAGCTTTGACCCACAAAGGAGCTACTTATGCTTGGGGTGAGAAGCATCAGGAAGCATTTGAGAAGCTAAAGAAGAAGCTATGCGAGGCACCGATACTTTCTCTACCCGATGGAGTTGAAGACTTCGCTGTCTATAGCGATGCGTCTGGTGTTGGTTTGGGTTGTGTTTTGACCCAAAGAGAAAAGGTGATAGCATATGCGTCTCGACAGCTGAAAGAGCATGAAAAGAACTACCCGACTCATGATTTGGAGTTGGCAGCGGTAGTTTTCGTTCTGAAAATATGGAGGCATTACCTCTATGGCACGAAGTGCAAACTTTTCACTGATCATAAGAGTCTCCAATACCTCTTTAATCAGAAAGAATTGAATATGAGGCAACGACGCTGGCTAGAATTACTTAAAGACTATGACTGCGAGATACTTTACCACCCCGCTAAAGCTAATGTTGTTGCTGATGCTCTCAGTCGGAAAGTCAATCCCGAAAGGAAAAGGCCAAGAGCGTTGAGAATTGAAGTTGTCTCAACTATTTTGGAAAGTATAAAGAAAGCTCAGAGCGAAGCTTCTGAGAAGAATGACAGAAAGGAGGAACGTTTGGGCAAAACGATGGTGTTCGGTGTAAACAGTCATGGACTGAAGGTGTTCCAAGATCGGATTTGGATACCTAAGACAGGAGGAGTCAGAGATCTTCTGATGGAAGAAGCTCACAAGACCATGTACTCGATTCATCCGGGTAGCACTAAAATGTATAGGGACCTGAAACCCTACTACTGGTGGCCGACGATGAAGCTTGATGTTGCAAAGTATGTGGCCGAGTGTGTGACTTGTGCGAGAGTCAAGACACAACATCAGAAACCGTACAGGAGTTTAGAACCTTTGCCTGTGCCTATGGGTAAGTGGGAAGACATTGCTATGGATTTTGTCACTAAACTGCCCAGAACAAAGAATGGTCACGACATGATTTGGGTGGTCGTTGATCGATTCACTAAGAGTGCGCATTTCATAGCGGCCAGGGAGAAATGGTCTATGGATAAGCTTGCGAATTCTTACGTGAAGGAAATTGTGAGGCTTCACGGTGTTCCGTTAACGATTGTGTCGGATCGTGATAGCCGTTTCACATCGAGGTTTTGGAAAAGTCTACAAGAGGAATTGGGTACCAAGTTGTGTTTAAGTACAACTTACCATCCGCAGACTGATGGTCAGAGCGAACGAACGATACAAACACTTGAAGATATGCCGAGAGCATGTACTCTGGAATTCCTAGGTAATTGGGATGAACATTTACCGTTGGTAGAATTTTCCTATAATAATAGTTTCCACTCGAGCATTAAGATGGCACCTTACCAAGCTTTGTATGGACAGAAGTGTCGTACGCCGTCTTGTTGGCTTGAGGCTGGGGAAAAGCAGTTTATGGGACCGGAGTTGGTTCATCAAACTGCTGAAAAGTTGAAAATAATTAGGGAAAGAATGTTAGCGGCTCAGGATCGTCAAAAGAGCTATGCTGACAAAAAGCGAAGACCGATGACTTTTGAAGTTGGAGATTCGGTTTTGCTTAAAGTCTCGCCGTGGAAGGGACTTATAAGATTTGGTAAAAGGGGAAAGTTAAGTCCAAGGTTTATTGGACCGTTTAAAGTTCTTCAGAGGATTGGGAACCAAGCTTACAAGCTCGAACTACCAGAAGAACTGAATGGAATTCATAACACTTTTCATGTGTGTTATTTGAGGAAGTTCACGGGAGAAGTTCCCGACATAATTCCAATTTCTGAATTGAGAATTGATGAGAACAAAAGGTTGATTGAAGAACCAGAGGCAATTGTTGACCGAAAGACTAAGAAATTGCGACGCAAGATGGTTGGGTTAGTGCTTGTCCGATGGAAACACACGAATGGGCCGAATCTCACCTGGGAGACGGAGAGTGACATGATGGGTCGCTATCCGCATTTGTTTGTTGATGTGTGATTCCGGGGACGGAATCATTCTAAGGTGGAGAGAATTGTAACGCCTGTGTTTCCGGGCTTGCCGTTATTAGCAATATAATAGTCTAGGTTAACCTTTGTAACCCGTTTTGAAATAATAAGATTGTATTATTTGAGTATTATGTGTTTTGTGCTTAATTGCTTAATTATGTGGTTTGATTAATTAAGAATAAAAATAAGCGTCAAAATTTAAGTGTAAAATAAACTTAATATCTTTGATCTATGTTGTAGTAGTTGAAACGAGGTTTCCGAATATATATAGAACGCCCAAATCTGACTTCGTATGAGGAAGTTATGATTTATCGAAGTTCCGGCTTAGCGGTGTGCAGCCCGAAATACTCGATTTGAGATCGAGCAGTTTTTAGCCGAAGCAATCTAAATGAGAATCAAAGATCTCATTGTTGGTATCGAAGCGATAAAAAGTTAGGCGAGAACGGACGTCAAACGAAGAAGTTATGAATTTATAACGAAAGTTTCTGTCGCGGCCTATTAAAAATAATTAATAAAAATAAAGTCAAAATTAGCCGACGGAGTCTAAACGAAAGTCGTAGAGCATGGTCTCACCTTTCCGTGGATATAAAGAACGTCGAAAACGGAGTTCGTATGAAGAAGTTATGAATTTCCGAAGTTTATTAATCATTTTGTATTTAAATATAAATCAAAATTCGGAAGCATTATCCGAAGGAGTCACCGATCTGATCCGAGGTACGCCCCGCGTACTCGAGTACGCCCTGCGTACTCCGAGGGATGCCGACACTCGCACTCGAGCACTTCGGATACGTAAGCAATGACGTTTTGGGCAGTACGCCCCGCGTAACGCAGTACGCCCCGCGTACTCCGAGGCTCCAGCCTCCTATAAACAGGATGCGAGGGTTCCGGGTATTTTTGCCAATTCCCTCTCATTTTCGTGTCGAAGCTCTGCATTTTTACCCCCGAAGCTACCCCGAAGCCCCGGTATCATACTCTAGCCCCGAGGCAAGTCCCGAGATCCCGAAGATCCCGAGAAGCGCGGTTCCCGAGTCGAAGCTCTGCCCGCGAGAAGTTCGATTTTCGAGGAGATCTTCCAGATCTGCTGTGGATTACTACTTCTATAAGCCGTAGTGCTGTCGGATCGTCTTCTGATCAAGTGAGTGTGTAGTTATTTCTTCTAATACAATAATACGAAGTATTTTATATAAAAATACGTGCTATGTGTATATATTTGGTTGTGTTATATGTGAATGAGTATCCACTCTCTTCTATCTTATAGATCTGCTTATTTCTTTATGAGATATGTGTTATGTGTGTGTGCCTCATCTGTTATGTGACATATGTGTTGATTAAAGCATGCTATACAGGTTTTCTTTAAACTCCGTATGAAGATATATATTTTTATCTACTAATATGTTGGGGAGAACATGGGTAGATAGTTGGTGTGTAATAAACAGATGAGAGGCCTCGATGTTGTTGTTGTTGTTGATCTAGTTATTCAGCGGAGTATGGATAACGACCACGGACTCTTTCTAGACAGTCCAGTGGAACACTAGCAGGTTCATAACCTGTAGGTGTTGTGAACGATGTGTTCACCGGTGTACTCTATCCCCCTCATGGTTGCCTTTAGGATATCTATTGTTGAGGAAACCCCTTCGCAGTGATGTCCGTCCCGATGAAAATCCTAGATTAGGTCCCTTGAGATAGTTGTTTTAGGGACGTAAAGTGAGGATAACGGGAATGGGTAATCGGGATAGTGATTGGTTGGTGAAATTAAATATAACTTATTTATTGTGGGTTGAAAACCCTATATGCTCACCAGGCTCCCAAGCCTGACCCACTCAGTTTTATTTGTATTACAGGAAGTGGCACAAGGGCGTAAGATGGATGGATCATCTTGTTGTTTTGTTTACAAGTCTGTATATGTATATATTTGTTGAATGACTTGTAATGTTTATCGTTTATGCTTTATGGTCTGTATCGGAACATGACATCCCGAGTTTTGATTATATAATGAAATGCATCTCTTGATGAAATGCTTTGATAAATATTATTTTATCATGTTTTGTTTTGGGAACAAATTCCGCAACTCTTTCAAATAAAAAGGATTTACTCTGAAAATATTTAAAAGCATAAATGAAAATCGGTCTTTTCTGGCCGAGATTTTGGGGATGTCACAGTCCCGTTGAGACACATCGACCAGAGGGTCGTATTATAGCCTCGAGTGGCATATGTGTTGTATGCAGTATTTTGGGGAACTCACTAAGCATTTATGCTTACAGTTGTTGTGTTATGTGTTTTAGGTACCAGTGATGAGCGTGGGAAGGTGCCGGCATGATTCGTACACACACTTATGGAGTTTATGTTTGAGATTCTGGGGAGATGATTTGTGATAATTGATAAGTTATAAAACAAACTTTAAGATCGATTAGATCTTTGTAACAGGTATTGCAATGAACACAAAAACAATAAATAACACAAGTGTGGATCAAAATATGTCGAATGATTAAATCAAACAATCCTCAACAGAGCTCGACTAAGAACTTCCGTTCTAGAGGATTTTAGGGTTACAAGAACGATAATAATAAACTTGCTGAATAATACTCTGATCGTTCTATTCTATCGTTAACTTGTAAGATGCATGCAAGCACCTTTATTTATACTAAACCCTACTAAACTCACGGATGGATAGGCCCATACCGGAGATACAAAATGGACTAGCTAACGAGCCCAATAGATGCAATACTTAACACAAAACACGACCCAACAATCTCCCCCTTTGCGTCAAATTGGAGCGAGACTACTTCTTCTTCTTGCTTGGGCCAGCAGCGGGAACTTTCTTCGTAGTATCAAACAGACGTGAGATTAGAGCGAGAATAGTCTGTCTGAACTGAATGTACCATTGAATCATGTCATCAAAGTACTTGACATCATCCACTGTGTTCTGCTTGCATCTGTGGATGATCCCCAAAACGTGCTCTAAATAGGCAGTGGTGTAGAGGTGTTTGTCAGCCAAGGCGAAAAGACATTTTTGTCCTTCGTTCCTGGTAAGCATGACCGAATTCCTCCTCGAGTCAATTTTACCCATCTGCATTTGGTTGAGATCACTGGCAGAGCCAACAGGAGATATTGTAGGTTTCTTCTTAAATACACTCGCAATCTCCTGATCCATCAATGCAACTTACATGATGTAGCACACGAGCATCCTCTTGAAATGGTCGATGATCGGACCGTATTCAGCTTTGTTGGTGAGGAGGATGTTGTGCAAGATAATCCAATCATGGGGATTAAGGTTGGGAATATCTGCAAGGGAAATAGCATGTTCGGTTTTGGCAGATCCCCGAAGTACCTTGAACCGAATGTTGATGAAGTTCCCTTCACTGTACGGCTTCAAGACCCGAACGTTGACAATTTTCTGAGCGCTCCAAGTCTGATATTGGGGTTGAGCAGCCTTCAGATAGAAATTGATTAAATCCCAATCAACATGTGGATGAGGATGAGGGATCTCTGCAACGTTGGAGAAGGCATGAAAGATAAACGCCTTTCGGTTCAGTGGCATGTCGAACTGTGAGTCGACAGTGTTGGACCGATCTAAAGAGATCACAGGTTCCAGCCACAAGATACTCGGTGTGTCAATGGCTTCTTTAATCATCCTCCCGAGAGTCCAAGCAGGAAAAAGAGTTTTCCTACTCTCAAGAAGGTCGTGGGCTTCCTTCTGTTTTCGTTCGGCTTCTTCAGCCTCTCTTGCCACACGAGCACTGATGTCAACCTTATTGTTTCGACTTTTTCGCTTCAACAAGTCAACGATTGTCTCTTTATCTTCATCTTCTTCCTCCTCAGCAATCTTTTTGCCTTTGTCTTTCACACCGGAACTGGAGGCTTGGCCTACTGGAGGAGGTTCGGTTGTGTGAGTTGCTGTTGAGGTAGGAGGTGGTTGAGACATTGTTTCCTTCTCTCCCCTTGTTTCGGAATGGACACGAAATCAAGGAGCCCTTCGATTTTACTAAGTAGGGCGAGGGCGGGAGCGAGCTTCTCTGCAAGGTCACGCCTCACAGTGTAGTTAAGAATTGGATCATGTGCTTCTAGAATGTTGGAGATGGCAGAGTGGACATCCGAAACACACGATTTTATCACCTCCCTTTCAGACCGAAGAGAGTCAATCTCCTGTTGAGATTTGGAGAGTTGAATGCTCTTGACCTTCAGAGCGGTGGTCTTCCTGGCTAGAACATCCATGAGAGAGTTCTCGGCAGCCAAATCTTCTTGAAGCTTGGAGAGACGGTCTTCGATGGTTGTGCGAAAAGCTGAGTTGTCGTCAGAAATTGTTTGACGAAGAGAAGCGAAGGACTTCAACTCAGTTGCGACTGATGTTGCCAGCTGGTGAACAATAGGTTCCAACGTAGTCTTGGCGGCATTGGCACTCTCCTGTAAAGACTTCAACAGGGAAGAGGCATCAGTAAATAGTTTATCGACTTTTTCGGTCGCAGCATGACAGGCTTTGGTAGAGGCATCTATGGCGGTGGTTGCAGAAGTAAGGGAATCTTGTTGAGCTTTGGAGAAAGCATCAACGATTTTCTGAACTGCATCTTCAGATAGGGATGACTGAGAAGTAGAAGAGGAGGCGATGAGCAAGTCAATTTTATCATGGAGCTCTTGGAGATGCCTTTTAGTGACAAGAGCGTCATCATCGTCATCGCTTTGTACTTGAAACGGGCTATAGTAGATCGAGTCAAAAGTCATATTCTCCCCGCCAAGGAGTGGTTCTTCTCCCTCTAAAGCATGACCAGGAGAAGGTGGTGGTGGTGAAGCTGGTGGTTCAGTAGTATGGGTAGGTTCGGGTTGGGTTGTTTCGAGTGTAGGTGTAGGTTCGGGTGTTGGGGTTGTTTCGGGTGAATATTGGTGGAGGTATTGGGATGGAAGTGGGTGGTATTTGAGTAGTGGAAGTTATGGGGGGAATAGAAATAGGAATGGTTTTAAGTGGAGAGGAAATTGGAGAAGTAGAGACATGAACTTCAGGGGTTGGAGATCTGGGTGGAGTGTTGCCACGTGGAGAGTCATCAGAATCAGAACTCTCACCCTCAGATTCGCTTGAGGAGGAAGCGATAACCAGCTTTCACCTCGGCTGAGTTTTTCTCCTCTTCTGCTGTGGAGACTGAGCAGCCCTGGTGGGTTTCCTCTTCCTTGGAGACGGGCCTTTTGCTCCCTTAACCACCTGTTTTCCCTTTTCAACCTTCTTGCCTCTTGGAGCAGGCTTGTTGGCGTCATGTATGGATTTCAGCATCTCCGGAGTAAGATCCCTTGGACCAGAACGCTTGAACTCCTTGTACGTCCTGATAATCCGGCTATCAGCAGGAACATCCCCATACATGGTTTCCGGAATAGACCCGTTGAACGGAAACTTTGAAGCGTCCGACACAATGATCTTCGTGGTATGAAAGGTACCAATCGAAGACATTGGAGCACCAGCGACAATGGGGACGTGGTACTTGTCCATCACCCATTTCGTGATAATGGTCCAGAACCGAGAATACGAAATCTCTGAATGTCTGGAAGTAGAGGAGAGACTCTGAATGAGTTGTTGCCACAGAACGGACCCGTAGTCCATGTTGATGCCATTGTAGATCCCATACATTATGGAGAGAAATAAACGGCTGGCTCCATCAGACCCGGCACTTCGTTCAGATAAACCTTTGAACAAAACAGTGAACATCCCATTCCACTGTGGAGGTAGGCACGACTTCTTGAATTTCGTGACCGTAGTAAGCACCTCCGTGTATCCCATGTTGTAGAACATGTTGAACAAATGACCCATGGGGATGGATTCTGGATTGACCCTGGAAGAATCCACGTCAAACCCTAATAGTGAATAGAACCGCTGCTTTGAAATTGACGCCTTGTGCTCAAAGACATCAAAGAAGATTCTGTCGACGACCTTGTCGTAGTGAGCGGTCGCAAAGATCTGTGACAAGAATTCCATCGGAACAGTTTCAGCCCTGGTGAGTGCAGGAGCGATTGGAGAAAACTTCAGACACTCAATGATGGGGAATATGAATGCGTCGTAAGCGTGAGGGGTTAAATCGATGATGAAGCTTTGCTGTGGGCGAATGGGCAAAATGTGGGATGTTGCGTGAACTGAGGAAGAATCTGCCATTTCTTGAAGAAAGTGGAGGAGATGATGATCAGTGAAGGATTAAGGATTTCTTGCTCTCTGGGAATTTTAATTGCAGTAAAGAGGTAAACGGTGGATGATGTTGCCTTTTATACTGTGGGTTAAGGAGAGAGAAAGATCTTCCCAAATCTTCGATTGAAAAACGAAGGGTTTTTCGGAGTTGACTGATGCGTGACAGTTGGGGTGGCCGATGATCACGCATGAGAGAGAATGTCAGGCCCCTAGTAACACACCTTCCCATTAGGCGCCGTTTGAAGATGAAACGGTTCAGATTCGCACGCGTCCCTCTTGCGCCGTTTGAAATCAAATCGATTAGACTCCCGCCTGAGTCATCATGTCGTCATCTTATCCCTTTAAATTGTAACGGCATCTTTTTTAAAAATGCTCCCACGTGGATTAAAATCAACCACAACCTTTAATCAACTGCCAATCCAATTGAAATGCCTTGTAATTAATAGAACCTGAATTTTGGAAAATCAAAGATTTTCGTGCTTAGGGTGTACAAGAAAAAGAAATAAAGCAGCACTTTTGGGAAAATATGTGATGTCAATAAAGACACGAAACAAATGATCCCGGGCATGAATCTCTTCCTTCAAAGTCAAGAGAGACCTTAAAGTGTTTGTGTGGTTTCCCGTTGAATAACGATCAGACACTTATTAAGAAGTGTAGAAAGGCTTCTTTTAATTAGGCTTATGAGGGTGGCTATCGCTTCGATTCAAAATTCCTAATCTTGATATAAGACAGAAATCGAATGAAGTACTTGTGAGACCGGTGTAGTCTATTGAACAAGTAGGTTGGAGATAATTTAGTTTGGCTAGGAAATTTATAAAATCTCAACAAAAATTAAAACTGGATCCCAAGGGAAGAAATGTTATTGGTTTGAACAATTTCATAGGAATCACACAAAAGAAAATTTTGAGATTTCATGTTGTACCCCCATGGATAAGTCCGTCAATTCACCAGTGAAAGCTAGAATAAATTAATTGTTCAGCGTCAATTCGTATTGGGTATTGAATTTTGGGTTTCACTTAGGTCGTAGTGGCACGAAACTAAGATCATAAACACATAAATTGTATAACCATAAACCTCAGTGGTAAATTCTGAGAGTCTCAAGGGTTACGTTTGTGAAGCGAATGTGATGGAGAAATGCAATGTAGATGGTGTAAAGAAATCAAAGTACCTCTGCTATAAACAAATAGGACCAAGCAGAAAACTCATATCTCATGTGAGAAGAGAGTTAGGTAGCTCATGATTAGAATAAATAAGAAAGCCTAATTGGGAAGACAAGGTTTGTTTATACCAAGTCAATAAGGCTTATTATTCAGAATCAGGTGAGACTTTGGACACATACAACAACATGCTTTTAGGGACACTTAGCTAATGAAATTATATACCCACAAGAAAATAAAATACAAATAAAAATAAAAATAAAAAAAATAAAATATTTTTGGAGTTTTTAAATTTATGAAAAAAAATATTTTTGGAATTTTTGATAAAATAATAAATAAAAAAAACACAAAAAATATTATGGAATTGTTGATAAAATAAATAAAAAAATAAAACACAAAAAAATAATTGGAATTTTTGAGAAAATAAAAAAAATAAGACACACAAAAAAAATTGGAACCGAACCCGAGCGTTCGGTCTATTTCGGTTGAGAAAAACGTTGGAACCGAACCCGAACGTTCAGTCTATTTCAGGTGAGAAATTTTTTTGGAACTGAACCCGAACGTTCGGTTGATTTCGGTCGCCAAAGAAAATAGATTTGAAAAAGAGAATGACTTTGATAATAAGAGAAATAAATTTGGAAAATTTATACATAAGATCTACAACCAAGGAAACTACCTTTGAGTGATGAGCGAAAAGCAGATAATGCAACCGAACCCGAGCGTTCGGTTCATTTCAGTACATTAGCACAAGACCCGAACCCGAACGTTCGGTCTATTTCGCTTCTTGCTTTTAAGCTTGAGAGGTAATTTTTGGTACTGACTCCGATTCCATCATACCTAGCCCTTGTAGTATTTCGTTAAAAGATGCTTCAAGAAGAGCTTTGGTGAAGATGTCAGCCAGTTGACCAGTGGTTCATATTGAGTCCATAGTCCCTGAGTTGGCTTTGGATCCAAATCACTTGAGAAGTACAGGAGGCACCTACGATGTATTCTGCTTCAGCGGTAGACAGGGATACACAGGTTTGTTTATTTGATTGTCAACTAACCAACTTCCCGTCAAGGAATTGGCAGCCTCTAGTGGTGCTTTTCCTGTCTAGTCCACAACCTCCAAGGTCTGCATCTGAGTAGGCTTGAACGAAGAAGCCTGAGTTGGATGGATACCATAGGCCTAAAGAGGTAGTTCGCTTGAGATACCGGAGTATGTTCTTCACTGCAAGCATGTGAGGTTCACGAGGATTTGCCTGAAATCTAGCACAGTAACAAACAGAAAACATTATATCAGGTCTGCTAGCAGTAAGGTACATTAAAGAACCTATCATTTGGCGATATAGCGTAATATCGACTGCTGGTTTATCCAAGGATGGAGTGAGCTTGGTGCCGAATGCCATTGGAACTTTAACCTTTGAGTCTCCCATCATGCCAAATTTAGCGAAGAGAGTCTTCGTGTAAGCTTCCTGGTTAATAAAGATGCCTTCGGGTCCCTGTCTAATATTTAAACCAAGGAAAAACTTAATTGGACCCATTGAGCTCATTTCAAATTTAGTCTCCATCAGCTTTCTGAATTCAGCCGTTAAGCTAGGATTCGTTGAGCCAAAGATGATATCATCGACATAGATTTGAACAATCATAAGGTGGTTACCTTCCTTCTTACGAAAGAAGGTTGGGTCAACCGAACCTTGTTTGAATTTGGACATCTTTAAAAACTTGGTTAGCGTTTCATACCAGGCCCTCGGTGCTTGTTTCAGTCCATATATCGCTTTGTCCAGAATATAACAATGATTGGGGTATTTTTCATTGACAAATCCAGGTGGTTGCTCTACGTAAACCGTTTCTTCGAGTTCTCCATTTAGAAATGCGCATTTTACGTCCATTTGGAAGACCTCAAAGTTCTTGTGTGCAGCATAGGCAAGAAATATTCGAACAGATTCCAGCCTAGCCACAGGAGTAAAAGTTTCCTCATAATCGATTCCTTCCTCCTGGCAGTATCCTTTCACCACTAGACGAGCTTTGTTTCTTATCACATTGCCTTCCTTATCCATCTTATTTCTAAAGACCCATTTGAGACCAACAACTGAGGCATCTTGAGGAGTTGGAATGAGGCGCCAAACTTTATTTCTTTTGAATTCATTAAGTTCGTCTTGCATGGCTTGAACCCAATCGGAGTGATCAAGAGCAGTGTTAACTGTCTTTGGTTCAACTTTTGAGACGAAGGAGTTAAACATACAGAACTCTACTTTTGAAAATAAGGAAGTTTGCTTTGCCTTTAGTTGTGATCGGGTTAGGACCTTTTCAGAAACATCACCAACAACCTGTGAAACAAGATGATCTCTGGTCCATTTGACAAGAGGAAGGTAGTTTGGATCATAGGATGGATCCAATTCAGCATTTACCAGCTCTTCTAGTTCAGATTGACTATCATAGTCATAAGACATATCTGCATTCTCCCCCTCGACAGATAAGCTTTCAGGTGTATCTTGACTTTCCGGAGCTACAGGAGTTTCGGGTGGTGTTGAGCTTTCGGGTACCACAGGACTTTCGGGTGCAGATTGGCTTTCGGGTACAGCTGGGCGTTCGGGAGCAGCTGGAGAACAGTTCTCCCCCTCAACATGTGAGCCCGGCTGTGAAGAAGAAGGTGGATCCTCCCCCTCAACTGAAGCATCGTGCTGTGGAGGGTCGTTGGAACTTGATCCTCCTTCATTCATTTGCTTGGCAGCATCTTCGATGAGTTGCTTCAGATGATCTACTTTGTTGTCTGCTGCACTAGCTTCCGAGAGAGTGGCCTTCTCTGGTTCATCGAATAACTCAACAAACTTCTCAAATAGGTTTGCAATCGAGGCTGTGACTTGGCCTGTTTGAGAAAAAATTTCTCCAACTGTGTCTTTACTGGCCTTCAGATTTTTGACATAGCTGTCATCGAAAGTCACATAATAAGTTTCTTCAATCTTCCTCGATCGCTTGTTCAAAACCCTGTATGCTTTTTAAGTGAGAGAGTATCCCAGAAATATCCTTTCATCGGCTTTCACGTCGAACTTGTTACGATGTTCTTTAGAATTGAAGATGAAACACCGTGAGCCGAATATGTGGAAGAATTTGACATTTGGCTTCCTGTTGTCGATGATCTCATAAGGAGTGAGATTAAAACGTTTATTGAGATAGGACCTGTTCTGCGTAAAACATGCTGCAGCAATAGCATCAGCCCAAAAATATAAAGGTAAAGAGGCAAAACTTAGCATGGTTCGGGCCGCCTCACACAAAGATCGGTTTCGTCTTTCGACAATTCCATTTTGTTGAGGGGTGTAGGGAGCTGAGAAGTTGTGACTGATTCCTTTTTCTGCCAAGAAGTCTTCGAATTCTTTATTTTTGAACTCCAGCCCATTGTCGCTCCTGAAGTTGCGAACGACTTTCCTTAGCTGCACTTCAGCCTGCTTGATAAACATCTTTAGCTTGAGAGTTGCTTCAGATTTGTGCTTCAGAAAGAACACCCATGTAAAATGTGAAAAGTCATCAACAATGACAAGAATATACTTGCTACCGCCGATGCTTTCGATAGATGATGGACCACACAAGTCAATGTGAATTAACTCCAATGGTTCAACAACTTTAGTGTTTACAATCGATGGGTGACTTTGACGACTCTGCTTCCCCATTTCACACGCAGCACATAAATGTTCTCGATCGAACTTGAGCAATGGAAGACCTCGAACATGACCACCTGTGACAAGTTTATTGATATCCTTGAAGTTGAGATGAGAGAGCCTTCGGTGCCACAGCCAGCTTTCGTCAGTTTGTGCTTTAGATAACAGGCAGATAGCTGGATTTCATTTGATGAGTTTGAGATTCAGGGGAAACATTTCGCCTTTGCACTCCGATTTGAGAATTACTCTTTTCGTTTTGTTTTCAATTATCTCTGAACCCTCATCGTCGAAAGAGACTTTGAGACCAGTACCTCCAACAAGCTGAGATACACTGATGAGGTTGTGCTGCAGTCCTTCAACGTATGCAACCTTTCTGATTGTGAAATCTCCATTTGTTATCATTCCATAGCCTTTTATCGTGCCGAATGAGTTGTTCCCGAACTTGACATTTCCACCGTTTGAAAGAGACCGAAATTCCCTTAGCTCTTCCTTCCTTCCTGTCATGTGATGTGAGCAGCCACTGTCAATGTACCATTCTTCGTCAAACTGCTCGTCACTGATAACCTGCAAAAATTAAGCAGATTTAGGAACCCAAAGTTTCTTGGATCCACGTGAGCCTTTCACAGGAACAGGAATAGTAAGAGAGATGTCAACAAGATATATTCTTTTTATTAAAGTTGTTTCATCTTTCTTTTTAATGGTGAAAACCTTAATTTTATTGGGATTTGTTACTGTCGGTTTGGATTCAGGTTTAGGCATTTGGACATTGGGATGATTTTGACCTGTTTTGACTGAGGAAACCTTCGATTTTCCTTTCAAATACTTTGAAGATTTTGGATTTTGAGATCGAACAGAATTGAATTTAGAATGAGGTTGAGAGGAATTAGAAGAATTAGAAGAAGTAGAACGAGAGAATTTAGATTGAGATGTTGTCTTGACTTGAGGTTCTAAGTGACCCTTTTGTTTTTGATCATTAGTGGGACCGAACCTAGAACTTTGGTCGCTTTTGCTCTCGAAACCGAACCTATGCTTTCGGTAGCTGGTCTTCTCTGAACCGAACCTTTCCCTTCGGTGGTTATTTCTTTCAGAACCGAACCTGTCCTCTCGGTTGTTATGCTTCTCAGAACCGAACCTCTCCTTTGGGTTTTTATTACTTTCTTGCGGTCTTACAACATTTTTCTCTGACTTCGAATTTCTGTCATGATAAGAGAAGTGGGCGTTTTGAGATCGCCAAAACTGTTTTCGTTCTGAGAGATTCTTCTTGTATCTCAGATTCCTTTGCTGCTTCTGATTCTTCACTTGCTTCGGCTGTCGATGGATATTTGCTTTTTGCTTTTGCTTTTTGTCAGCCGGTTCACTCTGAACTGATGATGTTTCGCTTGAAGGAGTGACATCTTTTGCAGGAACTCCTTTTTCTTCAGGGACATCTTTTGTACCACTAGTACTTGGCATGTCGAAGTTATCAGGCTTGTTCAAAGGCTCTGGCACATATCTGCCTTTGGTTTTCCAAGACGTCCGTTCTGACAAACCAACGGTTTCGTCAGCATTGTCGATAGGGGTGGACCAGAAGAACTCATCACAGCCATCATCATTATCTTCGTTTACAATGGCTGTGAGTTCGGCTGTCTGATGTTCGGTTACACCTGTGACCTTATACACCTGATTTGGAGTCGTCCTTACCTTTTGGTATACAACAACCTTTTCTTCAAGGATCGGGGACTTTTGTTGGGACAGACGAGCAAACTCCACAGAATTTTCTGAAATAAGATTTTTGTGGTTTTCGGGTTCGCTCTTGACAAACTCAGAACAGTCAACTTCATCCTCTACAGAAATTTCACTCATATCATCGTCCTCATTAAGCTCAGATGCATTTTCAACATCAATTTTATTTTCTGAGCTCAAGTTGGCATTCAATGAGTCAAATTTTTGTATGGTTTCGGTCGTTAGTTTTAGTTTATCATTTTCATCCAAAAGGTTTTTCAACATGTCCTTATGGTCCTTGGACTTTATGAAAGATTCGATTTTGTCTAGACCATACATATATGTCGGATTTACATCCTCAGACGAAACTACACTTTCGCAATTATATGCTTCAGCGTCAATTTCATCCTCCTTAAACTCAAGGAAGGGCAAAATCATGCGATGAATTTTCTGCCCTATTTCACAGTTCAAATGAAGTTGAGTGATATTAGTGTAAAGACGCTTAGCAATTAAACAAAAGACATTTCTCTGTTTCAAAAGTTTCAAATTGTCTCTTTGTAAATAAATATTTTCGTCCTTGGATTTGATTAACTCCGACTCCTTTAGCTCTATCCACATCCTCCGTTCCTCACTCTTTGAAGACACCTTGCTTATTTGGTCAGTTAGGTTAGAATTGGTGACCCGTGTTTGAGTTAAACTGCTGTCTAGATGAGAGATTCTTGAATTTACATTTTTTAATTCTTTTTCATATGAACTTTGTGGGACTTTGAATGAAACTAAAATGGATTGTACCTTCTTGATTAATTCATCAAGCTCATTAAACTGCACACTGAGAGGTTTTGCTGTGAAGCACAAGTCCTCTCGCTCCTTAGTGTCTTCATTCCCACCATCTGTGTTGTATCCCCTCATTTGAGATACATCCGACACCATCAAACACTTTCCACCGCTTCCTTCACTTTTCGCAACATAAGCCTTTCCATGAGATGGCTTCCTGACTTCATCATCCTCAGAGTTGGCTGACTAGACTTCCACGCCACCGAACTCATCATCCGCTACCGAACCCTGCACAATTAAAGCATTCATAGAAGGGTTAGCAGCAGTTTTCTTTCTCTTGATCTCTTCCAGCTTTTTCATCAACACAACTTCTTCATCTTTCTCCTCATCCTTTTCTGCCATTTTCTTTAGGACACAGTCTTTGGCATAGTGGTTCTTTCCTCCACAATAGTAGCAGTTCACATCCGAATCTCCTTCAGCTTTCGTTTCTTTCTTTGGTTCTTCTGCCTTCGGTTCTTCCCTGACCTTTTCAGAACTATAACTTCCCTGCCAATTTCGGTTCTTATTAGTAGGAAACCTTTTCTTGATGAACCTCTTCAGGTTTGACACCATCATTGCATAGTCTTCTGAGGTAAGGTCATAGTCTTCTAAGTTAAGATCTTCATCTTCCACCACACCTTTGCTTTTGGACAGAAGGGCCAATGATCCCAAGCTTGAAACCACATTTTTCTTCTGCAAGACAATCTTTTCTCGGGATTTCAAAATTCCTACCAGCTTAGCCAATGAATAAGATTTGAATTGCTCATGTGCTTTAACAGTGGACACAACCGCTCTCCACTCAGATCTAAGACCGTTTAAAAACGTAACCTTTTGTTCAATCAACTTCCTTTCAATATCGTGTTTAATCATCTTACTGAGAAGATGATTGAAGCGATCGAACGTCTGAGTAACAGTTTCTTCAGGATTCTGCTTAAATTCACCAAACTCAGACAAAAGTAAGGTTTGAATGGAATGCTCGAGATATTCGTCTATGGAATAAAGCTCTCGCAGCCTATCCCATATTTCTTTGGCAGTGCTGCATGAACTCACTAGCCTGAAAGTATCTGATTGAAGAGCGAATCTGATTAGTCTCAATGCTTTAATATTGCACTGAAACTTATCTTTTTCGTCTTGAGCAATATCTTTTATTTCTTTCAATAGATCATTATACTCTTTCTGAGTTTTAATGATTCTTGACGTTGCTGAATGAGCGAATGGTCCAGACACGATTGCTTCCCAAATAAGATATCCATTGTCTTCAGATCCAATGACATAATCTTCAAAGTGATGTGCCCAGACTTCGTAATCCTGGGTGTAAAGGATGGGAATCTTCGTCGTTGATCCAATGCTGTTTGAGGTGTTAATGGGATTTGATTGTGACTCGTCCATGCTTGATCGAATAACCTGTTTGAAAGAACAGACTTGTAATATATTAAATTAGGGCAAAACAAATAAATGCTGAGTTACGTCAATTATGGGATGACGGCTCAATAAATATTAGTTAATGCGGAATAACCCTAATCGCAACCTTTTTCACAGAAAAGATGTGTATGAATTACACATCCTCCTGCTCTGATACCAATTGATAAGTTATAAAAAAAACTTTAAGATCGATTAGATCTTTGTAACAGGTATTGCAATGAACACAAAAACAATAAATAACACAAGTGTGGATCAAAATATGTCGAATGATTAGATCAAACAATCCTCAGCAGAGCTCGACTAAGAACTTCCGCTGTAGAGGATTTTAGGGTTACAAGAACGATACTAATAAACTTGCTGAATAATACTCTGATCGTTCTATTCTATCGTTAACTTGTAAGATGCATGCAAGCACCTTTATTTATACTAAACCCTACTAAACTCACGGATGGACAGGCCCATACCGGAGATACAAAATGGACTAGCTAACGAGCCCAATAGACGCAATACTTAACACAAAACATGACCCAACAATAATAACATCTGATACACTATGTTTTGACAATATTTTATGAGTAAATGTATGTTTTAAAAATGAAAAAATGTTTTCAAAATTTACGTTGTTACAACTTGGGGATGAAATTCATAGTGATATGTTCCCATTTCCACATGGGAACCTCTAATGGCTGCAACTTGCCATGCGGCCTATGGTGCTCAGCCTTGACCATCTGACAAGTCAAGCATCTCTCAACATACCAGGCGATCTCTCTCTTCAAGCATGGCCACCAATAACTAAGCCTCAAATCTTGATACATCTTGGTGGCTTCAAGGTGTATTGAAAACCTGGACTTGTGTGCATCCTCCAGCACAATCTTCCTGACCTTACCAAAATCTAGCACCCGAACCTGTCCATAACGGGTCAATATTCCACGACTTTCAGTAGCAAACTGGTCAACCTCATCCATGAGTCTCTCATTTTTCCAATTCTACTTCTTGACTCCCTCGGCCTGAGCCTCCCTAATCAGGTTAAAAGCGAAGAATCAATCGATATCCTCATACATAGGCTCCCATCAACATAATTAGTTGTCTTGCGGCTCAAGGAATCAACAACTACATTTTCTTTCCCTGGGTGATACAAGATCTCACAATCATAATCCTAGACCACGTCAGGCTATCTACGTTGTCTCATATTCATATTCAGCTAATACATGAGATATCTCAAACTCTTATGATACTTGTAGATAGTACATCAGACCCATACAAGTATTGCAGCCAAATCTTGAGGGCGAACATCAATGCTCCCAACTCCAAATCATTTGTCGGATATCAGACCTCATGCAACTTCAGCTGCCGAGAAGCATAAGGAATAACTTTCCCACGGTGCATAAGCACCGCTCCCAAACTAGTGATGGATGCATCACAAAATACCATAAAATCCTCTATACCCTTAGGGAGGGTTAACACTAGGGCCTTGTACAACTTCTATCTCAGTGTCTTAAATGCAGCCTGCTGCTCAGGCCCCTAACGGAATTCAACGCCCTACCTCGTCAGATGAGTGAATGGTACCGCAATCTCGGAGAAGTCATGAATAAATCTGCGATAGTATCTTGCCAAACCCAAGAAACTCTTGATTTCTGAAGGAGACTTTGGAATCTCCCACTACATCACGACCTCAATCTTGGCCAGATCGACCAAAATCCCATGTTGGTTAACGAGATGCCCTAAGAACTAGACCTCTCGTAACCAAAACTCACACTTCGATAACTTGGCATACAACTGTTCTCGACTCAAAACTCCTAGTAGCTCTCGAAGGCACTCCTCATGCTACTCCCTAGTCTTGGAATATACCAAAATATTATCAATGAAAACAATAACTAATCGATCGAGCATCGACCTGCACACCCGATTCATCAAATCCATAAATACCGCAAGTGCATTGGTGAGCCCAAATGACATCACCACGAACTCTTAATGTCCATAACGAATCCGAAAAGTGGTCTTCTCCATGCCCTCCTCTCTAACCCTCACCTAGTAACACCCTGACGTCAAATCGATATTTGAGAAACAAGATGCACCCTGCAACTGATCAAAGAGGTCATCAATCCGCAGAAGGGGATAACAGTTCTTCACCGTCAAGTTGTTCAACTCCTGGTAATCATTGCATATCCGATGCGAACCGTCGTTCTTCTTAACGAACAATATCGGTGCTCTCCACTGTGAATTGAACGGTCTAATAAAATGGTTGCCCAACAGCTCCTTAACCTAAGAGGATAACTCCTGCATCTCAGGTGATGATAATTGATATGGTGCTTTGGCAATCAGAGCCGCACCTAAAACTAAATCAATCCCGACTCAACCTGCATCTCCGGAGGTACACTGGGTAACTCCTCCGAAATACATCAGCAAACTCTCTAACTGGCACATCTAAAACTGAAGTCTACTTCCAACTTGAGTATCAACCACATAGGCAAGATAACCCATACAACCATGCTGAATATACTGCCAAGCCCTGGAAACAAAACAAAAAGTTGACCTATTCTTGGTACCCTCTCTACAGATAACCAGTTCTCCTACTAGAGGTTCGAACCACTACCCGCTGACCCTCGTAGTCTATCATAACACCAAACCTGCTCAGCAAATCCGTCCCCACTTTCACACACATACCCCGTGGGGATAGGAATCAAATCAATTAGATAAGGCACCCCAAAAATATCAAAGACAAAAACCTGATAAACCCTAGATGCAAAAACCCCATGCTCATTTGCTATAAGAACCCGCAACAAACATTGTAACTCCCCAAGAGGCATATCAAATCTGAGATACAAAAGATCGACTCGCCATCGAGTCAAAAAGCACAAGATTAGGCAAAGAGTTCACTAAGAAGGTACCTAACATAATCATAAACATAAGCATATCATAAAATAACCTGACATAATATAAATAGAAACATACCATTAACGACGTTAGGTGCCGCCCTGGTCTCCTTTGCAGTGAGTTGGAAAGCATGAACTCGAGCCCTCTTAGGCTCCACCCTACCCTAGTGTCCATTGGTGATCCTCAAAGTGGCTGGTGTTGGAGCCAGTGCCAGCCTAGAAGAAAGCAATGAGCACAAGGCCTTCACATGGCCCTCCTGATCACAATGATAACAAATCCTATCGCTTGGTAATGGGGCCTGCTGTCGGAAATCCTTGGCGTAATGCCCCGCATTTCCACATTTATGGCAATCAGATGAAGATCGACAAGCACCATCATGAACCTTGCCGCACTTGCCACAAGTGCGACCCCTCTGTCCTCCAGATCTCGAATTAGCAGGTCTAAACCGCTTCGCTATAGGTTGTGACTGCAGAGGGGCCTAGCTCAGATCCCTCTCGTAGAGCTCCATCTCAATCCCCCGCTTCCTCATTACCTCTTGTAACTCAATGAGTGTACCATAATGTAGGGTGGACACAAACTGGCGGATATACGTCTTGAGCATGCTCAAGTATTGGGTTATCTGAGCTTGTTTAGAAGCAACATACTCAGGACAGAAAAGAGCCATCTCGGTAAACATCTTGGTGATCTCCGTTACCATCTCAGTCCCCTGCCTCAGCTCCATATACTCCTAAGCCACTCTGTCCCTCTTAACCAATGGAACATACCACATGCGAAACATCTCAGAGAACTACTGTCAAGTCACAACAGCCCTCTTCTCAGCAGTGTACGATCCATACACCAATCTCCACTAATCCTTCACCCTTGACCAGAGAACGTTCAAGGCGTACTTGACCATCTGGTCAGAGGGCAGGAGCATGTAAATAAACACCCCTCAACGTCGGACAACCACCTCATAAGAACAATAAGGTTCTGAACTCCATCAAACTCCGAGGGCTTCATGTTGTTGAAGTTTCGGTACTGGAAGGCTCTCCCCCATCAATCCCTGCAGCAGTAACAACTACGGTAGTGTAGTGAATTATAAGCATTTGATTTGGCATGCGGAATTAAAAGAACAAAAAGAACACGATGATTTGTGTGCTAAAAGATGTATGCGATCATATGCAAGGTTCTAAATGGCGTGAGGCATGGCGTGGCGGCAAGGCCAAGCCTCAAGCTTAACGAGCCATGGCGAGCCACGACGTTTTTTAAGGCGTGATGTAAGGCGGCGATTTTGTATTAATTTATAATTATATTACCACATAAATATAAATTTATATTAAATATAACTACTTTTTAGAAGTGTTACATCAATAAATAATAACAAAAATTTAACAAAAAATACAATATTTGTATCACCGATTAGAAAAGATAAAAAAAAATAGCAAAAAAACGTGTCTCAAACGAAATAACACGCGCCTTTTAGAACACTGATCATAGGAATGAGTACAAAAATGGATCTAGATCTAGCTCTCATAAATATCCCATTCACTAATCACAATAAACTACATCTCTTGTAACGCCCGTAGATCCAGGCTAGTCAATTTAGAGACGATACGCATGAAAAATGACTTTTTGATGGAAGATTATTTAGAAGGATTAATTTTAACTAAGTTATAGTATATATTACAAGGATTCTGTACATATAAAGAACGCCAGAATCCGAGTTATAACGAAGAAGTTATGACCTGTCGAAGTTTCGTGAAAGAACCAGCACGACACAACGCGACGTAAATAGTGAATTTAAGTTAGCGCGATATTTGGCCTTAGCAATCTAAATGAAAGTCGTAGAATACGTTAAACTGCGAGCGTGCATAAAAAGAACGTTTAAATCTGACTTCGTATGAGGAAGTTATGATTTTTCGAAGTTTCGGCTTAGCAGTGTACAACCCGAAGTTCGAATACGAGATCGAGCGATATTTAGCCGAAACAATCTAAATGAGAATTGAATATCTCATCGATAGTAGTGCAACGACGGAAAGACACGCGAAAACGAACGTCAGACGAAGGAGTTATAAGTTTATAGCAGAGTTTTCCTGTCCCGACCTACTAAAAATAATATAATAAAAATAAAGACAAAATTAGTCGACATAGTCTAAATGAAAGTTGTAGACCTTGTTTTTCCCTACGTGTCGATATAAAGAATGTTGAAAATGGAGTTTGTATGCGAAAGTTATGAATTTCTGAAGTTCAGGGCGCGAACCCCAAAGCTGTGTCAGTGGCCACGACGTGGAAACAGTGCCCACGACGTGGCATGTTTTCTGACGCATCCTGGAGTCTGCCAGACCCAACTTGTGATGAAGCATGCAGTGACGACCAAGCCCACGACGTGGAAACAATGCCCACGACGTGGAAAATGAGAAATTTGCCATATAAATAGAAATCAAGGGCCAACCGAGTTTGGTTGCTCATTCTCTCATCTCTCACTCGTATTGCATCGATTTACGTGCAAAGAAATACCCTCGAAGCCCCGATATCATCTCGAGACCCGAAGTGAGTCCCAACACTCCGAAGATCCCGAGAAGAAAAGAGTTTCCGAGCCGAAGCTCTGTCCGTGAGAAACCCGGTGTGTGAAGATATCCAGGTTTCACCGAAGAGTTACTACTCTTATGCCTTAAGGAGAGAAATGGGAGGATACGGAGGGAAAGTGAGGGGTGTCGAAGGAAAATCGTGTTCCCGAGTTTCATTAATGGAAGGAAAGTGAGGGGAGGGGAAGGATTTTGGAGTGATATTTTCCTTCCAAATTTTCCTCCCAAATTGGACGGATTTGGGAAGAAAGTGAGGGGAAGGAAACTTTTAAGCTTTATTTTCTTTTTCCTCTAACTCGGGAACACAAAAACTAAAAATTTTCCTTTCCTTTCCTTTCATTTCCTTCGAACCCGGGAACACAGAATAATGAATATTTTCCTTCACCTCCCTTTCCTTCTGTCAAAATTTTCCTTCCCTTTCCTTTAATGAATTTACATAAAAACTCGGGAACAAGGCGTTAGAGCCGTAGTGTTGTCCGACCATCTTCTGATCAAGTGGGTGTGTGGTTACCTTCTTCTTACACATAAATATAAAGTATTAGCCATGAAATACATGCTATGTGTTATATATTATTTATCTATTTGAGATGGACTTGGAATTGATGTTTTTATACAGGTGTTAAATGATTTAAACTATATATGTAATTTATTTCTACAAATATGTTGGGTAGAACATAGGTAGATGAAATAGTTGATGTGTGTTGAAATAATGTGATAAGAGATAGGTGAGGATATAATGGTGATGATAATTAGGTGATGATAGATAGGTGATGAATTACGAGTCCAGGCGATGTTGTGGCTGCGTATTCATGCGATGATAGTCTAACCCTTATTATGAATTACAAGTCCAGGCGATGTTGTGGCTGTGTATTCATGCGATGATAGTCTGACCCTTATTATGATTTACGAGTCTAGGAGATGTTGTGGCTGCAAAATCATGCGATGACAGCCTAACCCTTACTAGACACATATTGAGGGAGTGATCCCCAAATTAGTATTGTCTATGCAATGTAGGCGATGATCCTTAGGAAAAGTTCTTAGGAACAAACATATAAGGAAATAAGATGTAAGGAGATGGGAGGTAAACATGATATAGGAAGTGGCCCTTAGGATAATATCTCTAGGGAAGATTAAACGAAGATAATGGGGATGGGTAATTGGCTTGATTGTTTGATGATTAAATATAATAATTATATTATTGTGGGTTGAAAATCCTATACGCTCACTAGGCTCCCAAGCCTGACCCACTCAGTTTTCTTTGCATTACAGGTAATGGCACAAGGGTATAAGTTGGTGAACTTGACGAGAGAATTTGGATTATAGATCAGTAGTTATAAATAAATGTTGTAAGGTCTATTTTATATTGTTTATGCTTTTGGTCTGTATCGGAACATGACATCCTGATGTTTTATTATTTAATGAAAATACATTCTCTTTGAGAAATGTTTTGATAAATGGTTATCATATTTTGTTTTTGGGACAAATTCCGCAACTGTTTTCCTTAAAAAGGACTACTCTGATTTTAAAACAAAGCATAAACAAATCAGTCTTTTTTGGCCGTGAAATTGGGGTTGTCACATCTCTCAAGCACACTCTACAAGTGGTATGCAACCCACTATATATAGAGGTGCTAACATCTCTCTCTCTCTCTCTCTCTCTCTCTCTTTGTCTCTCTCTGTCTCTCTCTGTCTCTCTCTATCTCTATCTTTATCTATCCCTCTCTCTCTCTCTCACTCACTCTCATGTCGCAAGACATCAATCCCATATGCAAGTGGGTCTTCTCAAACTAAGCCTTCACTAGCCATCTAATGGAGAACTTTGTACCCAACATTCTCCCTCTGAAAGTTAGGAATGGATGACTTGGCTTCAATCTTACAAAAATGAACAACTTCACGAACTAAGCCTAAAGCATGACAAATGTAGAAATAAACATCAAATCTTCAATTATTCAATGATCTTCTAATCTGAGTTCTAGAGTGTGAGACCTTACAAACCAAGCATCAAAAGGTAATTTTGGAGTATCCAAACCTCTACAATAGATTAACCAAATTGAGCATAAAAGCACACCCCAGAAATCTTCATTATGTCTAAACCCATTATGAACCAAAAAAACACAAATCACTTTAGAATCTCAAATCGAATCACTTCATAAACTTCGATTTCTCAAGGTCACTTCGGTCTTCAAATCTACGTAATATGAAAAATTCACAACTTTCGAATTCTCATATTTAATTCTCTCCCCCTTTTTATAATCGAAAAATGATTATAAAATCGAAAAGGAATGCTCCTTGAGTATCCTGGGATTGAATACCCTGACCTGAGAAAGTGCTCAATTTAAAATTTTCCATACAAAATTCTCCCTTAACATATGGCATAAACGTTTTGCATAAATCCGGAGAATCCAAAAATATCACAATTTTCGAATTCGATACTTCTCGGAACGCCTTTGACTTAAACTTCAAAAATCCTGGTAAAAACTATCAATTTTGAAATTATGCAGAGACCCATTGCGCCACAACAACCTCAAATGTGAAATTTTACCCCAAATACGAAACTGGGCATAAAGTGTTAATTCGCATCAACTGTAGGGACCTAATTCAAATTTTTTCCCATTTTATAGATTTTATTAACCTAATGTCGAAACTGGGTAAATTTTGCCAACTTGCATAAACTGCATGTATTCAAAATGGAAATTCAACATTTTTTTTATAGTTTTTGACCTCCATGTCGAAAGTGGGTTAATATTGCCAATTCGTTGAAAGTTTATGGATTCGAATCGACATATTCGCTTTCTTTCTTCACTTCGCTATCCAGTTGCCTTCAATGAGAACCTTCGCTTACCAGATACGTTCAAAGTAACTCACACAACAAAAATTGATAGCCATACATCGAACAACATAATGATATTATGTTCGACATCCCAATCAATCAACCCAAAGCAAAATTGATTTCGACCTCCAAACCCAATCAACCAATAGCGAAGACCTGTTCGATCTCAAAACCAAAATAAGATCCATAGCGAAGACGTCATATGCGAACTCAAGAGATCATCACACGTCAAATACATAATCCACAGATACGAACCCTCACAGACTTCCCAAACAATTGGACCTTCCCATTCACAATACACTTTCATTATCAGCCTTCCTAATCGACCCTCAACGTCAAACTCAGTTTTGAACTCCAAACTAAAACACAATCATGACCCCCAAAGCGAAGTTCCATTGTTTACACATCGAACTGGTTTAGAGTGTTCGACATCAAGCTAATCACCACAAGTCAAATCCGATTTCGACATCTGTTAACCCAAGAAAAAAATATCGATTCCAGAACTTTTTGTTGACCAATAATACAGACCTTCATTCTCAAGCCAACATTAATCAAAATACGTTCGACACCAAGATCCAATTCCAAACCAAATTTGACCCTATATGTCGAAATTAACTCCTTTTGATTCCACTACTTCATCATTTGAAATCAATATTGATCACAAGGGGTTTGATTTCCGAATCACATTCAAGATGCGAACATGAACTCCATTCGCAGTGTTCAACATCAAGACCACAAATCCAATCAATTTCGAAATTAGACTCAAATCAAACACAATTTCGAAACCAAACAACCCTTATTCGAATTGTATCAACCAATTTAAACCTTCCATCCATTGAATCAACACTTGAAAATCCGATTTTGACTTTTTTGAGTTTGACATTTCGATGTCAATGGTCAAAAAACACAAAATTGATGATTCTAAGAATGGATTTCAGATCAAACAGAGAATATATAACTATTCTTCATCATTATTCAACTGTTCTTGATCATATTCTTCAAAATCAAAGAATCGAATGATGATTCTCAATTTTAACTTGAACAATATTGACTCGTTATGAAGCAAATCATACAAAATTGATTCATAAATCCAGATCAACAAACGTCACTAATCAACTTTCAAGAATTTTCGAAACGAAAACAAAACGTATGAACAATATGATCGAAAATCGATACATGAGCATCAAAGTGTATGTCCGTGAAATTAGATGACGAAATAATTGATTTAGAGTCATACAAATTTAATGATTTTTGGTCTCACATCATGTTGATACTGGATCGTAAAACTTATAGGCTCAATGTGTGGACTATGAACATTAACATATTCGATATCGGATCATAGACAAAATGAATTTTGGGCTCAAGATAATGAATTCAATACACTTTTGGGCTAGATTTTGATTAAAAATTATATTTGCAAATTGATAATTGAATCAAACAAAAGATTATTGGATTGGATTGGGCTTGATCAATGAAAAAAATTATTGGATCATAACAAACTGGTTTTTCAAAATAAAAAATTGATCCACTGAGTCAAAATGATAAAAAATTCAATAACCCAAGCACAAATCAAAGAGATTTTGAGAGATCATTAAGAGACTCACCATAGACATTCCAGTTGTGTTGAATGTAGCAAAATCGAGAACCTTTTCTTCAAAAATTGCTTTGATATTCGAAGACCTGCTCTGATACTAAATGTAGTAAATTATGAGCATTTGATTTGACATGTGGAATTAAAAGAACACAAAGAAGACGATGATTTGGGTGCTAAAATATGTATTCAATCATAGGAATGGGTACAAAAAGGGATCTAGATCTAGCTTTACATAAATATCCCACTCACTAGTCACATTGAACTACATCTCTCATGCACACTCTACAAGTGGTATGCAACCAACTATATATAGAGGTGCTAACATCTCTTTCTCTCTCTCTCTCCCTCATGTCACAAAGCATCAATCCCATATACAAGTGAGTCTTCTCAAGCCAAGCCTTCACTAGTAATCCAATGGAGAACTTTGTACCCAACAGGTAGCTACAATAGCGAGAACCTCAGTAAGAGAAACGTATCGCTCATCGAAAATCTTGATCATATCGGTCTTGATAGACCTAAACGTCTCTGGCATAGATCTCTGGACAGCAGCAACCACCTCAGTGGCGATGACCTCTCGAATGTAGTCATCAGTCATCCCTGGCCTATCTTGGCCGCTCGCTCCCGATCCCGAACCTGATCCCTTCGTGAACACCATACTGAAAATAAACCAGAATATATCATAAATTTAACAATTCATAACATCATAACTATCTTAGACAGACGAACCCTCGGGGTTTATGACTTCCTTGCGACGCGTATGGGTCCTGTTCTTTGAGTAGTATGGGCCCATACTACCATTCACACCTACCCGTATTTGTCCCAAAGGGTCATCACAACTATCCAACGCAATTACAACAACCAAGATACACATATATCCTATCATCACTCTCACGAGGGTGGCTAAACACTTCTCATCTGACCGGCTGCTCATACATATACTCATCTATGAAACTTCCACCAACCGTACAACACTCGCGTATGCTAATCATACATAACAATTGATGCTATAGACATTCAAATACTTGATTCTACCCTAAGCCCACAACTAGACAAGGAATATGAAATAAGGCCAAACCAAACATTCTCAGGCTATATAAACTTAGTTATGTATAATTATGATGCATACACTAAGCACCTACAGTAATGATGTCAATTACATACAAGAAGTAACCTTAGGCTATCATGCATCATATATCAGGCAACTCTATCATGTAATTTCTGAAGATCCCTATCCTATCACTAACATGGTGTTCTATTATAAACAATATATCAAATCAACGTGTGGTAACTTAGGGTATACTTTCTAGCTCCGGTGCATCGTACACATCACATCCTTCGTTGGTCACTTTTGAAAACCGTTTTAAAACCTTTTCAGTTCCTTAGTTTGAGTCTGGATTCACACAAATGCTCCTCCAACTCTCTCAAACAAGGCTCTGATACCAGCTTGTAACATCAAAAAAAATCTCAACAAATTTTAACTTTTCGAAAATAACCTAAAACCATAAATGTTTACAAAACCATTGTTTAAAAGTGTATTTTAGTAATCAGAGTATCCCAAAATCCAAATACATAAACTGAAGGATGTGTACGGTCACACCTTTGGCTTACCATAGTCATCTAAAGTACTTGAAACAATAAACTGAAACTTTAAGCCAAAGCTTAGTGAGTTCCCCCAAAGTCCTAACACACATAACATATAAGCAACAAGTATCGGGTCCTCAACCTCTTGGTTGGATTAGCCCTGGCCCACAACCTTTTGGCTGGAATGCCCCAGCACACAACCTTTCGATTGGATTGCCCAATACATAACAGGTCCACAACCTCCTGGTTGGATTACCCATGGCTCACAACCTTACGGTTGGATTGCCCGATCTATTGACAGTCAGCACAAAATAGTAGTCTCAACCCCAATATAACCTGTCGACATATACATAAAAAATAAAATATATCCAATAATAGATGATTATATAACTAGTTAACAGACATACATGCAGATCTACTGATCGCTACCACATAGCAACATCCTATATACTAGGATGCATAATCTAGTGGGAAAGCATTGGTGCCTTTGACCCACAAGTACGACGAGAAAAACTTACCTCAATCAGAAGATAGCAAATCTCACACTGCAGTCTGCTGCACAACGGTTCCTCATGTTGAAATCATTCAATACCAACCCTAGTTACTTTTTAAGGTTAAGCCCATAATCATGAGGCTTAATAATGGCCTAAGTACAAACTAGGCCCACTAATGGCCCAACCCATCTAGAGAACCCTAAAGCACAAATGTTCCAAAATGTCCTCAAGTGAACGGTCCAAACTCCAATAGCTGAGCCTCATGGCGTGACTAGCTCGTGGTCACGTCGTGACCATCAACTCGACCCAGTCCCAACTTAGCGGGTCAACTCAACCCATCAATTTGATTCCAATCATCATCACGTTGTGACCTATTCTTGAGTCATGTTGTGACCTAATCCGGACAAAAAAGTCGGGATGTCAAGCATCCTCACGACGTGACATGCTTAATCCTCACATCATGAGTGATGCACTGACCATATTTGAGAATTAATCTCTTATTCCTTACAACTATAACTTGGGACTTTCTAGAGGTTCTTCCCTCACCAAAATGATGATAAAAGTCATATCTTTTTAGTCATTCATGTCTAATGCATGACTCAAACACTCACTAGGTCAAAAGAGGGAAAAATGAGATTAAGACTCATGCTTCGAGTCTCAAACTATACCAAAAATCAGATCCAAAGATTATATCACAGAGAATGACTCAATGATCCATAAAGTTGACAACTTTATGGATCTTATGCATGGAGTCTATCACAATCATGCAAAAAGGAGCTTAAAACTTAGATCTAGCATGTAAGATGTAATAAGGTAGAAGCTGGAATGCCAAAGGTTGCTCTACCAAGGTCTTCTTCCCCTTCAAGGAGTCAAAAAACACCAAAAATGCTTCAAAGATCCCAAAAATGTCTAAGGACTTCAAGTGGGTTGAGATTAGGGTTTACAAGAGACAAGAAAGTGAGGGAGGCTAAGGATGGGCAACCTTAGCCCTCTCATTCCATTAAATACCTGAACTATTAGGCGTTTGGTCATCAGCCCGTTGTCACGTCCTGAGCATTCAGAGTCTCACGCCATGAGGCTCAAAAACACAGGTCAACTAGTCAATCGTCAGTCACAACGTGACCACCATGTCTTACGTTGTGAGCCTCATCCAAAGGCTATCATTCAATAAATAAGTACCACCAAGACTTGGGGGTTACATCTAATGATTACATTTCTTTATTCATGGCCATCAACAAATTTGTTGCCTCATTACTTGCCACTGGCTCTTTATACGATTGAGGCTCATTAGTGTCAATGTCTTCTCCAATTGCTAAAGAAAAAGCAATGGAGTCAAGGTCACCAGAATTGACACATCTCACATATCTAGCAGGTTGTCGAATAACCCTTTTGATCTCCTACTTGCTATATATTCTTGACCATCTTCCTTACCAACATTAGTACTGGACGAAGATTCCATGGGTTGCTCTTGGGTTTCATCTTGTCTAGTTTGTTCTCTACCACCTTGCTCTTCATCACTTTATCACAACTCTTTCTGGATTTTAATATGTAAACTCCAACTTCTGGCTAGCACCTTGATCTTTGTTCATTGCTTGACTTGCATTACCTCCTCCCTAGTTTCCTATGGCAGATTTATCAAAGGTTACATCTCTGTTCATGATAAATTTAGGAGTTCTTCCTTCTTCTATACACCACAGTTGATAAGCTTTTACTCTTGTCGCATATTCTAGAAATATACACTTTATTTCCCTTGGCTCAAGTTTACGATCATTCACATGAGCATATGTGGGGCATCCAAATATTCGTAAACCAGAATAGTTAGATGGTTTCTCAGACTATATCTCTTGAGGTGTCTTCTATTCGATAGCAGTTGATGGTGATCTGTTCACCAGATAGAAAGCAATGTTCACTGATTTGCCCAAAATTGCTTAAATAAGTTAGGAAATATTCGCATGCACCTTGCACGCTACATGAGTGTTTAGTTCATCCGTTCTGCCACTCTATTTTTCTGTGGTGTGTGTCGTACAGTGTGGTTCCTCACTATACCTTCTGCCATGTAGAAGTTATCAAATCGAGCATTGTAGAATCCCAACCCAGTATCAATCCTTAGAGTATTGACCTGTTTTCCAGTCCTTTTCTTAACCATGGTCTTCCACTCCTTAAACTTCTAAACACCTCATCTTTAGTCTTCTTAAAGTACAAGAAAACCTTCCTTGAATAATCATTAATGAACATCAGAAAGTATGAGCATCCTCCTTAAGATTTCACTAGTGTAGGACCCCACAAATTTGAGTGGATATATCCTAGGATTTCCTTGCTTGTGTGTTGACCGGTACCGAACTTCACTTTGTGATGCTTTCCCTTGACATACGCTTCACAAAATTTTATCTTCCTAGTATCCTTTCCACCAAGCAGTCCTTGTTTAGTTAGATCTGACATGCCCTTCTCACTTATGTGCCCCGACCTTTGATGCCATAACTTTGCTTCTCATCGCCTTCATTCAAGGATTGAGATATAGCCACCATTCCCATAACTACACTGCCTTCTAGGATATAAATCCCTCAATGATTCATCTTCCATTTCATTATAACTAGAGAACCTTTCGTCACTTTGATCTAGTCACCTTCACCAGTGTACCTCATCCCATTTTTTTGACAATGTTCTAAGATAAATTATATTCTTCCAAATTTATGAAACATATCAATAATCTAACTTTCTGACCATGACGTCGTGCATCTTGATCTTCACCATGCCAATACCCTTGATACTGTTCACCTAATCATCACCCATCTTGATTATACCATCTATAACAACTGTTTTCATGGATGAGTCGAATTAGGTTTCAAGGATACAAAAGGTGGAATTTTAGAAGAATTAGAGCCTCACGACGTGTAACGCCCGCATATTCGGGTTAGTCAATTTAGAGACATTGAGCATTAAAAATGACTTTGCATAGATTATTACATAGAGTAAATAATCTAAACCAAGTTGTAGTATATGTCACAAGGTTTCCGTACAAATAAAGAACACCAAAATCCGAGTTACAACGAAGAAATTATGACTCATCGAAGTTTTACGACAAAACCGACACGACACTACATAACAAAAAAAGTAAATTTTCGATAAAGTACTTTTTAGGCTTAGTGATCTAAATAAAAGTCATAGTATACGTTAAACTAAGAGCGTGCATAAAAAGAACATCCAAATTTGACTTCGTATGAGGAAGTTATGATTTTTCTAAGATTTGGCACACCATTATGCAACTTGGAATTCGAATATTAGATCGACCGATTTTTAGCCGAAACAACCTAAATGATAACCGAATATCTCATTAATGGGAGCTCAACGATGAAAAAACAAATGAAAACGGACGTCAGATGACAAAGTTATGAATTTATAACAGACTTTTCCTTTCATGGCCTGTTAAGAATATAACTTTAAAAATAAATTTAAAATTAGCCGACGGAGTCTAAACGAAAGATGTAGAGTACATTTCTATCTATGCGTGGATATAAAGAACGTTGAAAATGGAGCTCGTATGCAAAAGCTACGAATTTTAGAAGACGAGAGTGGAATTTGCGAAGCTGCTCAGAAGAATGCCCCGTGCAAGTAGAGGGAACGCCCCACATTCGCATGGTTGGTCCGGAGAGGTCCACGTCGCCCCACCCAAAGTCGGACACCTGTTCGCTCCTATGAATTACATATGCAGGTATGCCCTGCGTACCGAGGAACGCGCTGCGTAGCTCCATAGGAACGCCATGCGCAACCGAGGACTGGAGGCTATAAAAAGAGGTGTGAAGGTCTCCATGTTTCTTCACTCCTCACCCTTTCTTTCTCTCTCTATTCTCTCTCTAAACACTCCCCAACCCATAGAATCTTCCTAGTGTTGGGAGAAGGCCCGGGAGCACCCAAAGGCTCCAAGAAATAGAGCTTTTGGGCTCGGGAAGTTCTGCCCCTGCAGAGCCCAGTTTCTAGCAAACCTCCTGGTAAGTGACTTACGCTTACCCTACTTTAAGTATAGTTTAGATTTAAATTTATTATCGTTATTATAAACTTATATAATATAAAATATGATATAAAAAGGTGTTATTATAATATTTTTTAACTACTCGCGGTACATGGAATTTGGTTTAAAGGGCCGCATCGGGTTGTTGGATTTCAGAAGTGCTATATGCCAAAATGGTTTTGTCCTCCGGTGTTTTGTGTCTGGCCCCTGTCTATACATAGTAGTTGAAAAGTATTGTTAAACACTTATAAAATAATACCACTCATAATTAGTTGCAATACATATTAGACTAAAGTCTAGTGGTAATAATACTAGGTTTCGTCGAAGGAAATCATATTGTTAAGAAGCGAAACGCTGTCCAAGTTGGAATCATCACTTTAACAAGTGAGTGCATAGTCCCTTTCATGAACATGATTTTAGTACAAGTATTGAATTATATTTTTATGTGTCAGATATTTGTTATTGCCTAAAATACATGTTAAATAGCATACCTGATAATATATGATGATTAATTAAGAGGAATATTGGGTAGTATCTCCTTATGAGTACGAGTGAGATATACACAGAGGGAATAACTTTAAAACTTATCATTGATCCGAAAGTATGGATTAGACTTATTTAGTTGTCCTTAGTCTGAGAGTATATATAGGACAAAGTTATTTGTCATTAATTCAGGAGTATGGATTAAGACATAGTCAATATTCCCTAGTCCGAGAGTATGAAATGGTCACAATTATTGATCCGAGAGCGTGTATTAGACATACCTGATCCGGGAGAATGGATTAGGTAAAGCCATTAATTTTTGATCTAGGAGTATGGATTAAGTAAAGATGTAAACTTTAGATCCAAGAGTACGAACCGTGTCGTTGAGAGGATCGACAGGGTGGGCTAAGAGTTGCTTATATATGGTGAAATTATATATTTTGTGAGTTTTAAATATACATACATACATACATATATATATATATATATATATATATATATATATATATATATATGTTATATAACATTGTGGGATTGAAATACCTATGCACTCACCAGGGTTCCCAACCTGACCCACTCAGTTTATTTGTATCACTGGTGTCGATACGAAGCTACATTACACTGAGAGATTAAAGGAGATGTAGATCACTAGTGTAAATGAATGAAAGGTCTGTTTATGCTTATGTTTCGATATTAGCAATGGCATCTCAACGTTTTAATATAAACAAAATATATTTCTTTGGAAATGCTTTGATAATATCGTTATCATGTTTTCTGGGAACAAATTCCGCAACACTTTTCTTTAAAAGGATACTCTGATTTTTAAAATAAAGCATAAACAAATCGCTCTTTTCTAGCCATGAAATTGGGGATGTGACAGTTGGTATCAGAGTATTAGTTTAAGCGAGCTAGGAATTTGTAGGATTTCTACACTTTAACTTAGAATGCTAAGCGATTATTGTGAGATGAGTGTCTACTAAATTCTAGACACGAGCACTAGTTTATTTAAGGAAAGATGCCTAAAATGCTTTTATGAGCTAAATGCTTTATGTTATAGCTATAAAATGCCTTATATGCTATTATTTGTTCGGGTCTATGGTCTATTGCCGATTGGACCTGGAAACCTTATGTGTTTAGGATTCTAAATGTTTGAATACGATATTAGAACTAGAATGTAACATTTCAGAGAGACAAGGAAGATTTAAACGTCTATTGTAAATAAAGATCTAAAATTCACCTACTTTGGTGTATAGATCGAAATGGAAAGAACCCAAAGCGGAGTTGGAAACATAAATGGGAACAGGAATCAGCAGCCTCAACCCCAAGTGAATGAGCAAGTATCAGTGGTAGTAGCTGCACCTGAGCCATCATGATGGCTGGAGTACAAGCCATTATTCGGGCTATGATGGCCGGACAGAGGGAAGAGATGAGGCATATGTTGCTGAATAATACGGATGAACCTACGCTGCCTATTGAACAACCAGAATTGAATGACAGACAGTCGGAGGAAGGGAACTATAGTAGGACTGTTGGTCAAGCTGAACCGCCAGTGGTTAGGAGGGATAACCAAGAGGACGGAGTCGAGAGAAACTGATGAAAGTACAAAGACTTTACAAATTGAAAGACATCAACTTTCACTGGAAATAAGATCCGATTGGAGTTATAGTTATGATCTCGGAAATGGAGTTGGCCTTCATAACACGTGGTTGCAAAGCAAGCTACAAACCGCATTTGCAGTGCGTTAGTTCATAGGTGGCGTTGTTCATTGGTGGAACACTCAAGAGAAGACCATAAGCCCTAATGAGCCACTATAGCTGACATGGGAAAAATTCTTGGTACACTTTAAAAGCAAGTTCTACTGAGCCCAAAACGTGCTAGAATTGGAGAATCAGTTTCTGACGTTGAAGAAGGGAAACATGTCCATTGATGAGTATACTAATGCCATCACAAACAAGATGGAGTTTGCTTTTCGCATTGTCCCTGAAGAGCTGACAAAAATTGATAGGTATACAAAGGGACTACTGTGACATCCCCTAATTTCTCGGCCAGAAAAGACAGATTTAATTTATGCTTTTTAAAATAAAATCAGAGAAATCTTTTAAAAGATGTTGTGGAATTGGTCCCAAAAAACAAAACATGATAAAAGTTTATCAAAACCTTTCTTTAAGAAATGTATAGTTACATTTCATATCAAAACCTCAGGATGTCATGTTCTGATACAGATCAAAAGCATAAACAAGACATTATAAGCCTTACAACAATTATTTACAACTACTGGCCTATAATCCAAAAATCACTCATCATCATCATCATCCGACTATGCTCGGGGTCCACTATTTGTAATATAAAAATCTGAGTGGGTCAGGCTTGGAAGCCTGGTGAGCATATAGGGTTTTCAACCCATAATAAATAAATTTATCATGCTTAAACATCAACAATCAACCAAATTACCCCAACCCCATTATCTTATTTATTTCTTAGGGGTTTACCCTAAGAATCAACTATCACTCCTTCCTAAGGATTCATCCTAAGGAATAGGCACAAAGTCACATCGTCACTAGGGTTTATACAACAGGCACTAAGCCCATAGCTGCCAAGGTTTATCCAACATATGCTAAGTCCATAGCTCTTATTTATCGACAATATTATTCACAGGAATCCTCCCTGCAATACATGTCAATGGGTTTTTAGAGTACAACAAATGAACATATAGTTCACACACCTATAGGTTGCGGGCCTGCTAGTGTTCCACAGACCGTCTAGAATAGTCCATGTTTGTCATCCATACTCTGGTGAATGACGGGGGCCAACGTTTGGGTAAGAGATTTTCTCATATTTCACCACTCACCTTTACCATTTGGGTAAGGGCTTTTCTCATATTTCACAACTCACCCTCAACTCATGATCTCATATGACCACTCACTCTCAACTCATGATCTATATCACCGCTCACACACCCACTATTTCATCTACCCATGTTTTAACCAACATTTTTGTAGATACAATACATATACAATTTAAATTATTTAAAAACATGTATAAATCATTCCTTCACCATCCATCTCAAATAGACAAACAATATATAATCATGCAACACGTATTTTATATAAAATACTTCATATTTATGTGTAAGTACACACTCGCCTGCTTTAATGAAAACCGGGCAGCAATTCGTTTCCTAAAACGATCATTTCTAATAAAACCGAAAGTTTTATTGAGAAACCGGGCTCAACGAGAGTCAGGTTTCGAAATCGAAAAGATAAATTTCTCTGGCTTCTCGGGCACTTCGTGGCGTATTCCGACGGTTATAATCGATACCGGGGCTTCGGGAGATGTTAATATGAAGGAAATATTGAAAAAGGGGTAAAAGATGGCAAATTTACAAATGTATCCGAGAAGGCTTGCAAGCCCTCTATTTATAGGGAGGTCCGAAGTCAGCTAAGGAAGGGGAGTCAGCAGCGAGGACACATGACAGCAACAGGGCGAGGGTGCGTAGGTGGCTCGCATGTGGTTTGCGCATGCGATGGGCTCGGTGTCGGCCTCTGATTGGACCAAGGTCTAGTCCGAGGCTTCGGACGTGGCACCCTACGAGGCTCGGACATTTGATAAAGGGCACGCGTCAGATTCTTAGTGGACCGGACTTCAGATGCGAGGGCAGGTGACACGTCTCGCCAGCTAGCTTCGGTGACTCACCAATTTCAGACACGTGGCGCGTTTTGAGCGAAGTTGATGTGGCCGAAGCCACCTATGCGAAATTTCTCGATTTTCGTGCCAAAACTTCTAAAATCCATAACTTTCGCATACGAGCTCCGCTTTTGACGTTCTTTATATGCACGTGTAGGTAAATTTACGCTCTACAACTTTCGTTTAGACTTTGTTGGCTAATTTTGACTTTAGTTTTTATATTATTATTTTTAACAGACCGGGACAGGAAATCCGTTAAAAATTCATAACTTCTTCATCTGACGTCCGTTTTTGTCTGTCTTTTTACCGTTGTGCTACTATTGACGATACCGTCGATTCTCGTTTAGGTCGCCTCGGCTAAAAATCAGTTGATCTAAAATTCGAGTTTTTAGCTATCTACTACTAAGCTGAAACTTCGAAAAATCATAACCTTCGCATACAAAGTTAAATTTGGGCATTATTTTTATACCTACTCTCGGTTTAAGGAACACTACGACTTTCGTTTAGATCATTAAGGCTAAAAAGTAGTTTATCAAAAACTTACTTTTTTTACGACATCCGGCACCTTGCCGGTTTTGTCGCGAAACTTCGACAGGTCATAAGTTTTTCGTTATAACTCGGATTTTGGTATTCTTTATATATCTGTAATACTTGTCACAACCACTACAAGTTTCTTAATAGATATAAGCTTTATCTAATATTTATTTTTGACGCTCATTTTTAGTCTTAATTAATTAAACCCTAATAATTAAGCATAAAACACATAAAACACATAATATTCACATAATTCCTTTTCATTTCTTCGAAATGAGTCACAAAGGTTAACCTAGACTATAATGTCAATATTAATGCCTAGCCTAGAAACACAAACGTTACAATTCTCTTCCCCTTAGAATGATTCCGTCCCTGGAATCACACATCAGCAAACAAATACGGGTAGCGACTCATGATGTCACTCTCCGTTTTTTCCTAGGTGAGATTTGGCCCATTCGTATGTTTCCAACGTACAATCACTAAATCGACCATCTTGCGTCACAACTTCTTAGTCTTATGGTCAACGATTTCCTCAGGTTCTTCAATTAACCTCTTGTTTTCATCCAACCTTAATTCAGAAATGTGAATTATGTCGGGCACATCTCCCGTGAACTTTCTTAATTAACACACATGGAAGGTATTATGAATACCCTTCAGTTCTTCCAGTAATTCTAGCTTGCAAGATTGATTCCCGATCCTCTGAAGAACTTTAAATGGTCCAATAAACCTTGGACTCAACTTTTTCCTTCTACCAAATCTTATAAGTCCCTTCAACGGCAAGACTTTAAGTAAAACCGAATCTCTAACTTCGAATGATATCAGTTGTCTTTTCTTGTCAGCATAGCACTTTTGACGATCTTGAGCAGCTAACATCCTTTCCCTAACCAGTTTCAACTTTTTAGCAGTCTGATGGACTATTTCAAGTCCCATAAACTGCTTTTCCCCAGCTTCCAGCCAACATGACGACGTTCAACACTTTTCCCTATACAAAGCGTGATAAGGTGCCATCTTGATGCTCGAGTGGAAACTATTATTATAGGAAAATTCTACTAAAGGTAAGTGTTCATCCCAGTTACCTTGGAATTCCAGGGTACATGCTCTCAGCATATCCTCCAATGTTTGAATTGTTCGTTCGCTCTGACGATCGGTTTGCTGATGGTAAGCTGTATTCAAACACAATTTGGTACCCAATTCCTCTTATAAACTCCTCCAAAACCTTGAGGTAAAACGGCTGTCAAGATTGGATACAATCGTTAACGAAACACTGTGAAGCCTCACAATTTCCTTCACGTAAGAATTCACAAGTTTATCCATAGACCATTTCTCGTTGGCTGTTATGAAATGCGCACTCTTAGTGAAGCGATCAACGACCACCCAAATCATGTCGTGACCGTTCCTTGTTCTGGGCAACTTAGTCACAAAATCCATGGTGATGTCTTCCCATTTACCCATGGATACAGATAAAGGTTCTAAACTCCCATACGGTTTCTGATGTTTTGCCTTAGCCCTAGCACAAGTTACACACTCGGCCACATACTTAGCAACATCGAGCTTCATCGTCGGCCACCAGTAATAGGGTTTTGGATCTCTATACATTTTCGTACTGTCGGGATGAATTGAGTACATGTTCTTGTGAGCTTCTTCCATCAGAAGATCTCTTACTCCTTCCGTTTTAGGTACCCAAATCCTATCATTGAATACCTTTAGTCTTTGACGTTTATATTAAACACCAACAGTTTACCCAAACGTTCCTCCTTTCGGTCATTTTTTCTCTAAAGCTTCCTCTTGAGCTTTCTTTATACTTCCCATAATTGTAGAGACAACTTTAATTCTCAATGCTCTTGGCCTTTTCTTTTCAAGATTCACCTTCCGACTGAGAGCATCAGCAACAATATTTGCTTTACCAGGGTAGTAAAGTATCTCACAGTCGTATTCCTTGAGTAACTCTTGCCAGCGTCGTTGCCTCCTGTCCAATTCCTTCTGATTAAAGAGATATTGAAGACTCTTATGATCAATGAAAAGTTTGCATTTAATGCCATAAAGATAGTGCATCCATATCTTTAAGGCGAATACTACCATTGCCAACTCCAGATCATGAGTGAGGTAGTTCTTTTGATGCTCTTTCAATTGCCTCGATGCATACGTTATCACTTTATCCCTTTGGGTCAGAACACAACCTAACCCAACTCCAGAGGCATCGCTGTAAACTGTGAAGCCATCAACTCCTTCAGGTAACGAAAGAATCAATGTTTCACACGACTTCTTTAACTTATCAAAGCTTCCTTATGCTTCTCATTCGAAGTACAAACAACTCCTTTGTAGGTCAAAGCTGTCATATGAGTCACGATCGAAGAAAAGCATTAGATAAACCTTCGGTAATATCCAACTAATTCTAAAAAGCTTCAGATCTTCGTAGGACTTTCAATCGTAACCTTCGAGTTACAAAATAAATCTTTATTGAGGACTCCTTCTTCTTAGAATAAGTACTTTCCTTCGTTTATTGTAACAGACCGATGGGTCATGTTCTACTGACCTCTCATCGTATAATGCACTACTTAGACTCAGGTCTCTTAGAGAAAAATTTCGGAACAAACTATATCTTCCTACATGTTCTAATGTGATACAATCATAGTTCAACATGTATCATTTCTAACTACCAACTTCTTTAACAACGAGCGCGATACTTCTATTGATCGCTTTGATCATCTTTCACTTCAATCTTCTGGCTTAAGTCAAATGCTACATCATACTTGGTTTACTGAACCATTTAACATACTCATCTTAGTCGGACTTGATTCGATATGACCTCTAAGGTCGGAATAACAATCATCTTCTTAGTCATTACCGAAACGATGGTAACGACAGACTAGAATAAGATGGAATCAATTACTAGCTCCTTGGTAACCTTGTGAATTTCCTTGATCCAAGTACGAGTCCTGTGCTTCCGATAGTATAAGCCGCTACTACCATTCACACCTACTCATACTCGTCCCAAGTATTGTCTCGCAGTTCTCCAAATCGCCATACAAGAATTTCACATAGTCATTCAATTCATCAATTGACAAAACCAGGGTTTATATTATTTCCTTGAAACAATTACACAAAGGTTCAAGTTTACCCTATACTATACCTCTAATAGGCTAAACCACTTGTTATTATTCACATTACTACTTCATAACTTGATCTTCGGGTATTAAGTCTTTACTTCTACTTCTTAGTGTTGTTATTTGCTTTGTCAAGGATATTCTGAAATTCCCTTGGCATTGGCGGTGCACTTGGCCTTGTTACTTCATTTTTCTTCGGACAGTCCTTAGAAATGTGGCCTTCTTCCTTACATACGTAATACACCCCCTTGAGAATCGTACACTGATTGGCGTAATGACCAATTTCTCCACACCTAAAGCACTTCACCTTCCTGTCACAATTCTTAGAGTGTTTATTTTTGCACTTCCCGCACCATTTTCCTTTACCTCCTCTTTTGCCAGACTTTGAGAATATGTTGTTCTTGTTGGGCCTTGAAGACCCCTCAAATTTCCTCTTCTTGCCAACTTCAACCTTGTTGGCGGTCCTTTCATTGATCATTTCTTCAATATACTTAGCAACCTAGATAGTTGCCTCAAGAATAGATGCCTGACATACTGGCATAGTAAGTCCATCCTTACTTTGTTGAAGTAAATATTTTGTTTCCTCCATCTGTTGATCCAACATCATACGTACCATTGCCTGCACCCCAACCATCGTGACTGGCTTAAGCTATGGATTATCGTTTCCGAATTCACTTTGCGTACTCACCATTTCGATCTATACATCAATCGTAGGTGAATTTAGATCTTTATTTTCGATAGACGTTAAATCTTCGTTATTACTCCAAAACGTTTATATGTTAGTTCTAATATCGTAATCATACCTTTAGAATCCTACACACATAAGGTTTCCAGATCCGCCCCCTTGAGAAGCGTACATTGATTGGCTTAATGCCTAATTTCTCCACACCTAAAGCACTTCACCTTCCTGTCACAATTCTCAGAGTGTTGATTTTTGCAATTTCCGCACCATTTTCCTTTACCTCCTCTTTTGCTAGACTTTGAGAATATTTTGTTCTTGTTGGGCCTTGAAGACCCCTCAAATTTCCTCTTCTTGCCAACTTCATCCTTGTTGGCGGTCCTGTCATTGATCATTTCTTCAATAGACTTAGCAACCTAGATAGTTGCCTCAAGAATAGATGCCTGACGTACTGGCACAGTAAGGCCATCCTTACTTTGTTGAGGTAAACGTTTTGTTTCTTCCATTGTTGATCCAACATTGTATGCACCATTTCCTGCACCCCAACCATCGTGACTGGCTCAGGCTGCGGATTATCGTTTCCGAATTCACTTTGTGTACTCGCCATTTCGATCTATACATCAATCGTAGGTGAATTTAGATCTTTATTTTTGATAGACGTTAAATCTTCGTTATTACTCCAAAATGTTTATATGTTAGTTCTAATATCGTAGTCATACGTTTAGAATCCTACACACATAAGGTTTCTAGATCCGGTCGGCAACAGACCATAGATCCGAACAAATAATGGCATATATGGAAAACATATAAAATTTAGCGCATAAAAGCATTTTAGGCATCTTTCCTAAAATAAACTAGTGCTTGTGTCTAAAATATGGTAGACACTCATCTCACAATCATCACTTAGCATTCTAAGTTTAAGTCTAGAAATCCTACAATTTCTTAGTTCACTTAAACTAATGCTTTGATACCAACTGTGACATCCCCTAATTTCTCGGCCAGAAAAGACCGATTTAATTTATGCTTTTTAAAATAAAATCAGAGAAATCTTTTAAAAGATGTTGCGGAATGGGTCCCCAAAACAAAACATGATAAAAGTTTATCAAAACCTTTCTTTAAGAAATGTATAGTTTCATTTCATATCAAAACCTCGGGATGTCATGTTCCGATACAGATCAAAAGCATAAACAAGACATTATAAGCCTTACAACAGTTATTTACAACTACTGGCCTATAATCCAAAAATCACTCATCATCATCATCCGACTATGCTCGGGGTCCACTAACTGTAATATAAAAAGGTGAGTGGGTCAGGCTTGGAAGCCTGGTGAGCATATAGGGTTTTCAACCCACAATAAATAAATATATTATGCTTAAACATCAACAATCAACCAAATTACCACAACCCCATTATCTTATTTATTTCTTAAGGGTTTACCCTAAGAATCAACTATGACTCCTTCTTAAGGATTCATCCTAAGGAATAGGCACGAAGTCACATCGTTGCCAGGATTTATACAACAAGCACTAAGCCCAGATCTGTCAAGGTTTATCCAACATGTTCTAAGTCCATAGCTCTTATTTATCGACAATATTATTCACAGGAATCCCCCCTGCAATACATGTCAATGGGTTTTTAGAGTACAACAAATGAACATATAGTTCACACACCTATAGGTTGCGGGCCTGCTAGTGTTCAACGACCGTCTAGAATAGTCCATGGTTGTCATCCATACTCTGCTGAATGATGGGGGCCAATGTTTGGGAAAGAGCTTTTCTCATATTTCACCACTCACCTTCAACGTCTGGGTAAGGGCTTTTCTCATATTTCACCACTCACCCTCAACTCATGATCTCATATGACCACTCACTCTCAACTCATGATTTATATCACTGATCATCTTATCTATCCAACTCACCTTTTATCACACACCCACTATTTCATCTACCCATGTTTTACCCAACATTTTTGTAGTTAAAATACATATACAATTTAAATTATTTAAAAACATGTATAAATCATTCCTTCCACATCCATCTCAAATAGACAAACAATATATACTCACGCAACACGCATTTTATATAAAATACTTCATATCTATGTTTAAGGTGAAAGTAAGTACACATTCACCTGCTTTAATGAAAATCGGGCAGCAATTCATTTCCTAAAACGATCGTTTTTAATAAAACCAGGAGTTTTATTGAGAAACTGGGCTTTGCAAGAGTCGGGCTTCGAAATCGAAAAGATAAATTTCTTGGGATTCTTGGGCACTTCGTGGCGTATTCTGGGGGTTATAATCGATACCGGGGCTTCGAGGGATGTTAATACGAAGGAAATATTGAAAAAGGGGTAAAAGATGGCAAATTTCAAAATGCATCCAAGAAGGCTCGCAAGCCCTCTATTTATAAGGAGGTCCGAAGTCGGCTAAGGAAGGGGAGTCAGCAGCGAGGACACGCAGCAGCAGCAGGGCGAGGGTGCGCAGGTGGCTCGCATGTGGTTTGCGCATGTGAGGGGCTCGGTGTCAGCTTCTGATTGGATCAAGGTCTAGTCTGAGGCTTTGGACGTGACACTCGCTGCGAGGCTCGGACATGTGATAAAGGGCAAGCGTCAGATTCTTAGTGGACTGGCCTTCGGATGCGAGGGAAAACGACACGTCTCGCCAGCTGGCTTTGGCGACTCACCAATTTCAGACATGTGGCGCGTTTTGAGCTAGGGTGACGTGGCCGAAGCCACCTATGCGAAATTTCTCGATTTTCGTGCCAAAACTTCTAAAATCCATAACTTTCGCATACGAGCTCTGTTTTTGACGTTCTTTATATGCACGTGTAGGTAAAATTATGCTCTACAACTTTCGTTTAGACTTCGTTGGCTAAGTTTGACTTTAATTTTATATTATTATTTTTAACAGACCGGGACAGTAAATCCGTTAAAAATTCATAACTTCTTCATCTGATGTCCGTTTTCGTCTGTCTTTTTACCGTTGTGCTACTATTGACGACACCTTCGATTCTCGTTTAGGTGGCATCAGCTAAAAATCACTTGATCTAAAATTTGATTTTTTAGCTGCCTACTGCTAAATTGAAACTTCGAAAAATCATAACTTCCTCATACGAAGTCAGATTTGGGCGTTATTTTTATACCTACTCTCAGTTTAACGAACACTACGACTTTCGTTTAGATCACTAAGGCTAAAAAGTAGTTTATCAAAAACTCACTTTTTTTACGACATTCAGCAACGTGCCGATTTTGTCGCAAAACTTCGACAGGTCATAACTTCTTCGTTATAACTCGGATTTTAGTATTATATATATATATATATATATATATATATATATATATATATATATATCTGTAATCCTTGTCACAACCACTACAAGTTTATTAATTGATATCGACTTTATCTAATATTTATTTTTGACGCTCATTTTTAGTCTTAATTAATTAAACCCTAACAATTTAGCATAAAATACATAAAACACATAATATTCACATAATTCCTTTTCATTTCTTCAAAATGTGTCTCAAAGGTTAACCTAGAATATCATGTAAATATTAATGCCTAGCCTAGAAACACGGGCGTTACAACTACCATGGGGGTACTTTGTATCAGTATGCCAGACACCTGCTCTTGAGGCGGCCATCTGGACTGCTAAGTCTGTTGAAGAAATGATCAAAAGAAGAACCGCCAATAAGGTTGAAGTTGGCGAGAGGAGGAAATTGACAGGTCTTCAAGATCCGAAAACAAAAATAAGTTCCCAAGGTTTGACCCCAACAACAAGAGGTATGGGGATAACAATGAAGAAAAGTGGTGTGACAAGTGCATAAGGAAGCACATTAGGAGAAGCTCTAAAGAGATGGCCTACTTTAAATGCGGGAAGACTGGTCACTATGCCAATAAATGCGCAACCAAAAGAGAAGTACGCTTCAAGTGTGGTAAAGAAGGACACTTCAAACAAGACTGCCCAAATAGAGAAGGAACTACAAGGCCAAACATGCCACTGAAGCCAAAGGCAAGAGCATTCCAAATGATCCTTGATGAAGTAGGTGATGATGCAAGGGATTAGAAGTAAGGATCTACATATCTGAAGATCGTTATATGACATAGCCATATAGATAGTATCATGTGGTGTAACCTATTATAAGAGGCCTAGTGTAGGGTGAACTTGAACACCTATGTAATCATTTCAAGAAATAATATAAAGCTTGGTTATGTCATCTGATGTGTTAAATGACTATGTGAAATTCTTGAATGGTGACATGGAAATTGCGAGACAATTTTGGGACGAGTATGATTAGGTGTGAAAGGTAGTAGAGGTCTATACTACCGGAAGCACATGACTCGCACTTGGATCAGGGAAAGTCACAAGGTTAACAAGAAGATAGTAATTGATTCTGTTTGATTCATGTATGTCGTCACCATTGTTTCAGTAATGAGTAAGAAGATGATTGTTATTCCGATACTAATGGTCATATCAAATCGAGTCCGACTAAGGAGAGTATGTTACATGGTTCGGAGAACCAAGATCGATGTAACATCCAACTTAAGCCAGAGGATATAAGTGAAAGATAATCAAAGTGATCAATAGAAGTATCGCGATCATTATTAAAGAAATAGGCTTGTAGTTAGAAGTGCTACATGCTAGAATGTGATTATATCACATTAGAACATGAAGGAAGATATATTCCATTTTTGAATTTGACTTTAAAAGACCTGAGTCTAAGCATTGCATCATACGATGAAAGGTCATTAGAACGTGACCTATCAGTCTATTATGGTAATCAAAGGAAAGAACCTATCTTAAGTTTGTTAAGAAGAAGAAGGAGTCTCCAATAAGGATCAAGATTGTGACTTGAAGGTCATAATTGAAAGCCCAACATATAATAAAGAGCGGGTGCAAGATTGATCACGACCTGTAGTCAAAAAGTCCAAGAGTTAGATACTTGTTTGAAGGAACATAGAAGTTACGATTATTACCTAGGATGAAGAGATAACATATGGAGTCATTATATAAGCCCTGTTTCATTGATGATTCCGGGACGTAATCATCCTAAAGGGGAGATAATTGTAACGCCCGTAGATTCGGGCTAATCAATTTAGAGACAATGAGCATTAAAAATGAGTTTTGATAGATTATTATTTATAGTAAATAATCATAAACAATTTTTTAGTATATATCAGAAGGGTTCTGTACATATAAAGAACACCGAAATCCGATTTATAACGAAGAAGTTATGACTTGTTGATGTTTTACGACAAAACCGACACGACACCGCGTAACAAAAAAAAGTGAATTTTCGATAAAGTACTTTTTTGCCTTAGCTATCTAAACAAAAGTTGTAGTATATGTTAAACCGAGAGCGTGCATAAAAAGAACGAAAAATCTGACTTCGTATGAGGAAATTATGATTTTTCTAAGATTTGGCATAACAGTATGCAGCCCGGAATTCGAATATTAGATCGACCGATTTTTAGCCGGCACAACCTAAACAAGAATCAAAGATCTTGAAACTAGGAGCTCAATGACGAAAACACAGACGAAAACAGGCGTCAGATGACAAGGTTATGAATTTTTAACGTACTTTTCCTGTCACGGGCTGTTAAGAATATAACTTTAAAAATAAATTCAAAATTAGCTGACGGAGTATAAACGAAATTTGTAGAGTAAGTTTCTACCTATGTGTGGATATATAGAATGTCAAAAATGGAGATCGTATGTGAAATTTATGAATTGTAGAAGACGGGAGTGGAATTTGCGAAGATGCTAAGAAGAACGCCCCACGCAAGTAGAGGGAATGCCCCACATTCGCATGCTTTGTCCGGAGAAGTCCACATCGCCCCACCCGAAGTAGTACACCTGTTCACTCCTACACGCTACATACGCACATATGCCCTGCATACCTCCATAGGAACGCCCTGCGTAACCGAGTACTGGAGGCTATAAAAGGAGGTGAGAGGGTCTCCATGTTTCTTCACTCCTCACCCTTTCTTTCTCTCTCTCTACTCTCTCTCTAAACACTCCCCAACCCATATAATCTTCTAGTGTTGGGAGAAGGCCCCGGAGCGCCCGAAGGCTCCGAGAAAAAGAGCTTTTCGGCTCGGGAAGTTCTGTCCCCGCAAAGCCCGGTTACTAGCAAACCTCCTAGTAAGTGAGTTACGCTTAGCCTACTTTAAGTATAGCTTATGTTTAAATTTATTATCATTATTATAACCTTATATATATATATATATATATATATATATATATATATATATATATATATATATATATATATATATATTATAAAATATGATATAAAAAGGTTTTATTATAATATTTTTAACTACTCGCGGTACGGGGAATATGGTTTAAAGGGCCGCATATGGTTGTTGGATTTCAGAAGTGTTATATTCCAAAATGGTCCTGCCCTCCGGTGTTTTATGTCTAGACCCTGTCTGTACATAGTGGTTGACAAGTATTGTTTGACACTTATAAAATAACACCACTTGTAATTAGTTGCAATAAATATTAGAATAAAATCTAGTGGTAATCATACTAGGTTCCGTCGAAGGAAATCATATTGTGATGAAGCGAAGCGTTGTCCAAGTTGGAATCATCACTTTAACAAGTGATTGCATAGTCCCTTTCATGAACACTATTTTAGTACAAGTATTAAATTATATGTTTATGTGCGATATATTTGTTATTGCCTGAAATACGTGTTAAAGAGCATACCTGATAATATATGATGATTAATTAATAGGAATATTGGGTAGTATCTCCTTATGGGTACGAGTGAGATATACACGGAGGGAATAACTTCAAAACTTGTCATTGATCCGAAAGTATGGATTAGACTTAATTAGTTGTCCTTAGTCCGAGAGTATGGATAAGACATAGTTATCTGTCATTAATCCGGGAGTATGGATTAAGACATAGTCAATTGTCCCTAGTCCGGGAGTATGTAATGGGCACAATTATTGACTCGAGAGCATGGATTAGAAATACCTGATCCGGGAGTATGGATTAGGTAAAGCCATTAACTTTTGATCCAGGAGTACAGATTAAGTAAAGAGGAAAACTTTAGATCCGAGAGTATGGACCGTGTCGTTGTGAGGATTGACGAGGTGGGGTAAGAGTTGCATATATATGGTGAAATTGTATATTTTGTGAGTTTTAATATATATGTATATATATATATATATATATATATATATATATATATATATATATATATATATATAATTGTGGGATTGAAATCCCTATGTACACACCAGTTTTCCCAACCCGACCCACTTAGTTTATTTGTATCACTGGTGTCGATATGAAGCTACATTACATTGAGAGATTAAAGGAGATGTAGATCACTAGTGTAAATGAATGTAAGGTCTGTTTATGCTTATGTTTATGTATCGACGATTACATCCCAAAGTTTTAATATAAACAAAATACATTTCTTCGAAAATGCTTTGATAATATCTTGATCATGTTTTCTGGGAACAAATTCCGCTACACTTTTCTTTAAAAGGATACTCTGATTTTTAAAATAAAGCATAAACAAATCGGTATTTTCTGGCGGTGAAAATGGGGATGTCACACGATGTGACCTTTGGGTGGTCACGACGTGAGATGGGTTTAAATGAAACTTTTGTTTGATACTAGTCTCACTACATGAGATTTAGAGTTTCACGACTTAAGAATTGATGCAACCAAAGCCCATGATATTTTAGGGTTTCCTTCGTATTTAAGCACGTCTAAACTCATTTTAGGGTTTCTTATCAACCTTCAAAACCTCTTTCACCTCAAAAAACCATAGCCTTCATCCCTTTCTTGATCATTAGTCATTTTGGAACCTTTCTTGGTTTGTAAGAAGAAGAAGGTGATCTTTAGTAGAGGCTTGCAAGGAATCATCATCATCATCATCGCCTTACATTGTTTCTGGACCATTGTAAGTATCAAAGCTTCCACCTTTATTGTTATAGGAGGCTAAATCTAAGTTTTGTCCCACTTTTCTCCTTGGTTGAGCAAGTTTGAATGAATGGAAACCATAAAGTTGGCAACTTTATGGGTTATAAGGGTCTTAAGAGTGTTTTGGAGTTCAGATCTAGAGAATGGTTGAATTTTGGAACCTTGCATGAAAGTTGGATATCTTTTTCTTCAACTTTTGACCCAATTGAGATCTAGACATGTATTGGACACATATATATTAAAAGCATCAACTTTCTAGTGTATTAAGGAGTTATAAGACCTTCTGGAAAGTTAGAGTGCAAGGCTTAATGGATTAAGTACTTAAAAAGTTGGACTTTTTGCTTTAGACTGTTCTCACGATGTGAGACATGTGTCTTACGATGTGAGGAGTGGTTGATCTCGTTCTGATGAGCTTATTGGGGCTCACGGCGTGTGGAAAGGCTGCCTACGTCGTGAGGTCAGCTCAAGTGATTTTCCTTGGCTGAGTTGGCTAGGTTGAGTCGGGATGAGTTAGAATCGGACCGAGTGAGCTCTTACAACATGATCAAGGGCTGGTCACGACGTGATGATTGATAGTTGGCATTACGGACTGTTGACTTTCGTCAAATTCTATTTTTATATGGTAGACTTAGGGTTTACCTTGTATGGATTGGTAGGAGGTGTTAAGCATCCATCAGTTAGCAGAAGAGTATTTAGAAGTGGTCGGTACGGTTTTAAACTGAGTGTTATTTGGCTTTGTGAATCAGGTGAGTCTCCTCACTGTACTCGTCGGTCGAAGGCACCAATGTCGGCCCATTAGGACCTGTTATATGCTAGCTGTCTTTGTGAATCTTGCATGGTATGATTGTTGTTATGTGCTTATATGTGTTGCATGGTTAGGTTGAAATAAACCCCAGGGTGGGGCCCATTATGGCATAATTGGGTTGAAATATACCCCAAGGTAGGGCCCACATATGTTATTGGGTCATATTAGACCCTAGGTCCGAGCCTATATGTTTTGATCGGGTTGAAATACACTCCAAGGTGAGGCCCATATATGTATATTTGGGTTGGAATATACCCCAAGGTTAAGCCTAGTTGTATGTATGTTATTTTTGGATTAATGTCTAAGTCCATAACTATAATTGGTAAGACTTGACCCGACCCGGCATGGTCCATTTGGGTTGCATGGCATCATGCACTTGGATAGACTTTAATGAGAGAAATAAGACACTTATGGTTATTAATATATTATAAGTTCTAGTATATTAATAATAAGAATAATAAGATTATTTAATTAGTATTGATCAAGAATTAATCTAGGATTAATTAAGTGATCAAAAGAAGACTAATTAAATATATGGGTTGATTGTGTAAATCATCCATACTTGTATAGTGGACTAATGCTCCATGGATAATCAAGTTGGGCTAAAACCCATAGGATGGTCCATGGATGCTCCATGGTGTATTTGTACCCATGGATCATGGAAATGAAAGGCCATGTCAATTAGGGTTTACATGGTGTAACCCTAACTATATAAACATCTTATTCTTGACCAAAATCGGCCACTAGAGAGAGTAAGAAAGGGCTAGCCGATTTTCATGAAGTGTAGAATTCTCTCAAGTCATTCCATTTGTATTTGGTGTTGTGTGAACCATTTGAGGTGTCACACTTGGGGTACTAGGCACTCAAGCTTCATGAAGACTTTCTACACCAAAGAGGTATGTATTCTATCTTGCTATAGTCATTGTTTTGTATGCTAGATTAGGATAATATCTTGGATGTTCATATTTGTATGTATAATAGAGAAAACATAGATCCAAGGTATTTAGGGTTGCATGTACACTTAGGAATGTTAGAATGCTCAAAACCCAACAGTGGTATCAGAGCCTAGGTTTGTTTTCTTGTTATACTTGCAAAACTGCTTAAAAAAATCGAAATTGTTGCTGTCTGATCATCAGACTCGGCGAGTCCATCAGGAGACTCGGCGAGTCCATGCCTAAAAAGTGATGAAATTGATCCAACTCGCCGAGTTGGTTCATGCACTCGACGAGTTGGACCCCCGGACAACATAAATTCGACTTTTTTGGCTGGAATTGGACTAGGAACATTACCCTAAGATGTTTTTGAACTTATAAACTTGTTTTTGATGTGGTAATGTTCATGCTAATCCAATTTCAAAGATAATTGTCAATAGATTCATGTTTTGTATTAGTTTAAGGTTTAGAGTAATTACATGAAAAAGTTTGATTTGAATTATCTTGTTCTTATGAGTTGCTTAGATTAGTAGAAAAGTTGAGTGAAATAGTTGTTTTCAATCCAAATTAATCTAAGAGTTGATTCTAAAATGTGTTTTTGTAACTTGTCCTCAAGTTATATGAAAAGTCACATTTAAGTTTCATAAAACTCATAAAAGTTGGCAATGGTTACAAAAGATGAAGAGTCTTGTCCTTAAGTTATGGAGGTTCAAGAGTCACTTCATTAATAAATAAATAAAGTGTAACCTTAATTAATTCCATAAGTTATAAAATAAAGAAAAGTTAATTCTTTTATTAGTTTAAAGTCTTCCATAACTTCTCCTCAAGTTATAGAACTTGAAGAGTTTTTGGATTAAAACTACTCTAAGCACATAAATTATGGAATTAATTAGTTTTGAATAGTTTCAAAACTTGCCCTCAAGTTTTGGAATTTGAAAAGTTTTCACTTATGAATACTTTAACTCCAAGTTAGCCCTTAGAATTTTAAAAATTAAAATTCAACCCTTATACTTTATAATATTATAAGTTAATAATATATATATATATATATATATATATATATATATATATATATATATATATATATATGTATAAGAGTAAAGTCAGTCTTACCGCTAGTATGCCTCATTCACGAAGCCGGTCTATAAGGTGGGTATAAGGTTGTTGCCTATAAAATGGCAACTTAATGGGTGTCCACTCTCACCCACCGCTTGCTTGACTGGTGGAGGGTCGTTAGCCGAACGGGTTTGACAGGACTATAATTCTCCCTTCATTAAAAGTATTAATGATAAATACTAAGTAACTAAACTCTTAATAATAACCAATCTTAGTTATTTAGGAAAATGTGAATAAGGTGCTAATCCACGAAATTACACTTTGCACTTTGTTTAAGTCGGTTAGTGGAGCGTGTGTGGTTAACCGGCACACTAACTCGTATTTAACAAGGTAGGAAAATGGTAACTTAATGTTTATCATAGTATCGATGGAGCGTGTGTGGTTAACCGGCACATCGATTAAGGGGTAAACACTTAAGGGTACCAAGTAATTTGCATGGTTACTTCACACCTTGTTTTGTGATCCTCGGCATCCCAGTCACAAAACCTGAAGGGCACACTCGAGATTGAAACATGCCATTGAATATTTCAATGAATCTCAAAGATCTAGGAGTTTCAAAAAACCAATTAAAACCTAATAATACATTTCGTTTATCTTGGTGGAAATTGGTGAATCGTCATTCACCTACCTTCAAATATTTTATAGCTTGGATTACGACATACCTCTTCTAAGTTATAAAATAGTTTGTTGGGTCCTAGCCTTAATATTTCATATTGGGTGTCATATTAAGGACTTTAAAATCAACTATCTTGAATATCTCCCAAAAGATGTCTGGTTTAGACATATATGATCTTCCCAAATCTCTTGAAACAAGCTTTCCTAAATGAAGATGATGTCCCTTGGAAATCATACTTCTTTCACCTCCTCCAATTATTCTCCCTAACCCACATGTTCTTGAAAAGTTTAAGGTCACTCAAGCCCTATTGGCAAGGCAAGGTCTAGGTGTGGTCACATCTTGGAGATGTAGTCACATATTGACAAGCCGGGAGAGTTGGGTGTCAAAGTCTTGAGAAAGTTGGTGGTTCAATCACTTTCTAAGTCACATAGTGAGTTCCTTTGGGACACCTATGAAACAGACTATGACAAGACCCTTAATGATCTTATCTATTTGTTAAGATCAACTTCCTTAAAACTTGATGGACATTGACAATAGTGACACAGGAAATCCAGAAAAGCATTCTCTTCCCAATGGAAAGGGATCGGCCATAGTCAACTCGGTTGACCAAATGGTAAAGAGAAAAAACTAAGTCTGTGATAGTCCCGTGTACCATTATCAAAGGGTCTATATGTTTATATTGCCAAAAGAAGGGGCATTGGTTGCGAAGCTGCCAAATTTACCTAAGGATGTTAAAGTCAATAAGTTTGACTCTACTTTAGGTAAAGTCCACTATCTAACTCTGTTAAGTTTCTATTCGGAGATTCTTGATACATGATGTGACTAGGTCACATGGTGATGTTTTAAGAATCAAGGAAAAGTGAAGAAACTTAAAGAAAGAATATGCTGAATCTGATCGCATAGATGGATTTCTATCGCGTAGTTTGAAGATCGGATTCTTGAGCTTCTTCTTAGGAGTTATGAGATATTGCTTAGGAATAGATAACAACAAGTTTTCATATGGATTGTAAGGATAAGTTTTTCCGCAAAGTTTTAAAATAAAAGAAAATTTTTGATCTTATTTATTTTAAAATATCCTTACAATGGCATTTGAGGAAAAATTGTTGCTTATAAGATTCCATTCATAGCAAGAGTGGAAATATGAAATTGATTCTTTCATTTGTGGTAATGTCTAAATTTACCAAATAAGGAAAGATTCCCATCACCCAAGTTTCAATTGGACCAGAACTTGGAATCATGCAAGTAGTATAGCATGATGAATGAGAACTTTCAAGTATTGGAAAATTAAGACTAATTACTTATTCACATGGATGTGTGAGTCAAGTAAAGGACTAAGGGATCGAGTACACATTCTTGTGCACTGGTCAAGTCCACCACAAAAGATCGATAAGATTATTCGTCATAATTTACTAAATTTCAGTAAATATGGTTACACTTACAAGCTTAAGTGTAATTCTGAGACATTGGAAAAAGGTTCCAATGTATGGCAGAGCGAATAAGAAGAATCAAATTAGGCAGAAGGATAAAAGTTTCTCAAATCTGAAAAAATGGGAGAGTACTTTAGTATCAGTTTTGTGATCATCTTCATGATTAAGAAACCATATCAAAAAATTAGTTCTCTAAGGAAAATCTTAGTGCATTCTTATGACTAAGAAGAGGAACTTGAATTGTTGAAGTGGTTAAATCAAGAAGATGATTCATACTTCGTTCCAATACAAGTCTTAGAGTCATACTCCAAGATTGTAATTTGAGTGACATGTCTTAAAGAAGGTTTAAAACACTTGTCAAATGTAAGAGTAAAAGTTTTATACTCTTGTACATTTGAAATTGGTAAGTTGTGATGTTTTGGATAAAACAAAGACCAACTTAGGCCAATTTTGTGAAGTGTTTGTCTTGATTAGAATCCACACTATCTCTTGGATATTTGACAAGGGAGTCTTATAGGTCAAGAGGACAGTGGGAGTCTTAAAAGTCTCAAGAACTAATCAAGAATAGAACCTGAAGTTCTTCACTAGCACACGACTTGAGGTTTATAACCTATCGTGTTGACGTATTCTGTGCCCATTCCAGTTAAAGTTGGCTTTGCATATGAGTTCTTAGAGTTCTCAATTTTTTGCACAACAACTTGGAAGCAATGGTAGGCCCTTGAGCTGCCAGGTGGCAAGAAAATTAAGATTGAGTTCAGTCCATATGAGTTTGGATTTGTCTTTATGTTTGTCTTGTGACTATGGTTTTGACAATTCACATGGATAAGAACACATACACCATTAAATCTAAGTGACATAAGGTTTCTCTCCGATTCATGAAAATGATGGTGAGGAAACACTTTCACTAAGTAGATTTTAGCTAGATAGCAATTGTGATATTTGCATTCTCAAAGTCGTTAGTGGAGCGTGTGTGGTTTACCGGCACACTAACCTGGACTTGTGAGAAGTGGCAAAAATGTCTAACCATTATGATTACGACATCCTCTTCATAATTGTTTAGACTCACAAGGGTGCTATCTAAGGGAAGGTGTATGATTTTATCAAAACAATCTAGTATCAGAAATCTGAACTTTGGTAAGAAAGTCAGCTGATTTCTGAGTACATGTCAAAGCTAGTGGGAGCATAAGTGTTATGCTAATAATCATCATGTTAGTGGGAGCATGATAATTATGATAAGTATTGCAAGCTAGCAATGTTAATTATAGAAAACAAAAGGTTTCAATTGGGAAAAGTTGTTTTGCTATAATTAAGGGAGAGGAAATTATACTTCATCTCAAATCTATAAGCTTAGATCGTGAGGTTTTAATCCTTTAGTCAAGGATATATATGAATTTCATGTTGGAATGGCTCAACATAAGGAAATTTTGTATATGATTCCATTATTTGCGTTCTAAAATTCGATTATGATTACGACATCCCTTTTCATAATCTGAATTATGAGAACTTGGCAAATTGAAATGGAAATATTATAGCAAAAGACTGGTTTAGTCTTTATGTGAGACATCATGAATCGTGTCGCATATGCTTCGGATATTGGATCGATTACATGTGCTGTATTCATCCATTCTAAAATTTTCCAAATGCCTGGGGCATTAAGAAAGGAAAAGGTCTAGAATTGGATATGACTAAAAGGATTAAACAATTGTCGAGGACAATCTAAGGTTTACCAAAGATTGGTTGCTCAAGGACAGTTGGAAGTATAGTGATAATTTTGGAAGGACCATATTGACATAATCTGGAAGGAGGCAACTCTTGTTCAGAAGTGATAGTCAAAATGGAATCTGGAAATGTTTCAAAGTTAGAATTTTCAATCTGTTTAAGATTAGGAAACTTAATGCAAGAAGGATGTTCCCAAGGAGCTAATCTCCTTTGAATTGGTCTGTAATGGTTGTTGTCAAGTCCTTCTGACTTTGTGCATAATCATTACAAGAGGTTCAATGCATATAAGTTTAGAATCTAACAGATTTTAGTAAATGGCATGAATTTGGAATTCTTGCATTTGCAGTAAGGATTTGGGAGTGTGAAAAGAGAATCATTGAAGTTATGTTCAATTGATCTAGTTCACAAAGTAAAGATCATAGACAAACATAGTATGCATACTTGGTGTGTGGCATGACTAGTGTTTAGAAAACATAGTGTACATGCTTGGAGCATGGGACAACTATTGTTTTAAATTCAAGAATAAAGTTGATAGCTGAAACAGTATACAATGAATAATGTGTAATCATATGGTGATAAATAAAAGGTGTTTTATTTATGTTCATAGGTTTTGATACCATATTGGATTCAATTATTATTGTGTTTCACTTTGCATGTTTTGACTTCCCGAATAAACTGGGTTATTCTTCCGGAATGACTAAGTTATTCAAACCATCCACAGTCGGTCATATGTTGGAAGTAGATATGAATTAAGACTGTCATGGGTTGGCTTGTAGAGGTCTAAGGTGTTGGACAAAGGGCTACAACACTCATGAGTGCTCATAAGTTCTGAGTATTGTATTCAACCCGCGCTCATTGGATCACTTCATGGATTTTATCACGAGTGATCATGAGACGATAATATCTTATATTCTTCAAACCTAGAGATATGAGTTGTTACTATGAGTTGGTTGTACATTGATTGCACGAAAACGCATTTGGTAACTCGGTGCTATAAAACGTGCCTTTGTGTATGATTCAACAAGTAGTAGAACAAGCCATATGAGTCGAAGTTTATCCATTCCTTTTACCTTCGGGATAAAAGCGATATCTGTGGGCCCCTCGATGATTTGATGATGACAAATGGAAGTGCTCGGCCGGGCCAGGACTGATTTGATTTGTTCAATTAGTCAGTCGTCATAAATCGGAAATCGGGAAACAATAAATGGACAGAGAGAATGATTATAATCCATGTCTCAGTCCATATGATATCTAGAATGGAGGAATATATGATCCCTTTTCTAATGGACAAGTCACTGACAAAGGTCAGAGTTCATCTACAAGGTCAGAGTTCGACAGAAGCTTTTGAGAGCTACGATTGCCAGTTGGTTCCTGAAGTCATACGCAATAATAGTTTTAGACTTATCCAAGTGGGAGACTGTTGGATTAATGTCTAAGTCCATAACTATAATTGGTAAGACTTGACCCGACTCGGCATGGTCCATTTGGGTTGCATGGCATCATGCACTTGGATAGACTTTAATGAGAGAAATAAGACACTTATGGTTATTAATATATTATAGGTTCTAGTATATTAATAATAAGAATAATAAGATTATTTAATTAGTATTGATCAAGAATTAATCTAGGATTAATTAAATGATCAAAAGAAGACTAATTAAATATATGGGTTGATTGTGTAAATCATCCATACTTGTATAGTGGACTAATGCTCCATGGATAATCAAGTTGGGCTAAAACCCATAGGATGGTCCATGGATGCTCCATGGTGTATTTGTACCCATGGATCATGGAAATGAAAGGCCATGTCAATTAGGGTTTACATGGTGTAACCCTAACTATATAAGCATCTTATTCTTGACCAAAATTGGCCACTAGAGAGAGTAAGAAAGGCTAGCCGATTTTCATGAAGTGTAGAATTCTCTCAAGTCATTCCATTTGTATTTGGTGTTGTGTGAACCATTTGAGGTGTCACACTTGGGGCACTAGGCACTCAAGCTTCATGAAGACTTTCTACACCAAAGAGGTATGTATTCTATCTTGCTATAGTCATTGTTTTGTATGCTAGATTAGGATAATACCTTGGATGTTCATATTTGTATGTATAATAGAGAAAACATAGATCCAAGGAATTTAGGGTTGCATGTACACTTAGGAGTGTTAGAATGCTCAAAACCCAACAGTTATGTGGTATTTTTAGGAACTGACTAAGCTTTGTGCTTACGATTTTATGTTTATGGTTTTAGGTACTTCCAGTATGAAAGGGAAGGGCCCGACATGACTGCACAACATCCCCTAGAGTTTTCCGCATTGGCAATTAATGATATTACTCTGATGTTTAAATAATATATTCACTGTGATCGGTTTTGGAACAACTTGTTTGTATGATTTATTGTTTTAAAAATGAAAATTTTAGTATGAATTTTTAGGATGTTACACCATCCTACTCTTTGAAGGAGTCGAACCAGTCACGATTATATATCTTGTGATAGGATGCTCCAAAATCCAAGAACCAAGCATCTACACAACTAGATGCACTAAAAATCAGTATATCACCATCGTCTCCTTCATTAAACTTTACTGAACCACAACAACAGTGTTATTGCTGCTTGATTCACTCTTGAAATTATTCTTCAGTTGTGGACAATTTTGCTTGAAGTGCCCCTTATCCTTGCAGTTATAACATTTTGTATTCGATGAACCTTTAGACTTCGATTTAGAACGTGATCTCCCTCTGTTTCTTCATTTCCTATCTTCCTTCCTTCCCCTTTGTGCGAAAAAACCGGAATTAGAGACCTCCTCTCCAACCAAAACTTTCATTTTTAGTTCCTTGGACACCAGAGAGTCCTTCACATCATTCACAGTGATCTTTGTCCTACCATAGAGCATGGTATCAACAAAATTCTCATATGAGTTCGGAAGTGAACATAAAAGAATGAGCGCTTGATCTTCATCTTCAATCTTCACATCAACCCCTTGTAGATCCAAGATGATGCGATTGATGTTATCCAAATGATCTTTCACTTGGGTGCTTTTAGACATTCTAAGAATGTAGAACATTTGCTTCTGATACAACTTGTTCGTTAGTGGGTTGTTCTTGTACTTGTTACAAAGTTTTTCCTAGAGCCCAGAAGCAGTTGTTTGATCCATGACCTCCCTCATTACTTTATCTATTAAGCTCAATAGAATGGCACTATGTGCCTTCGTCATAATGTCCACCTTATTTTCAGCCGCCATGTCCTTTGGCAGTTTTGCTTCTCCTTCCAAGTGTGTTGCACATCCTTACTAAACTAGAAGAACCTTCATCTTCACCTTCCACAAAGTGAAATCATTCGAACCATTGAACTTCTCCAAATCGAACTTGTGAGATGCGATCTTCAATCAACAAAACACCAACCACAACTCTGATACCACTTGTTAGGAAGTAAAACGGATAACTAGCAAAACCAAAAGCACATAAGACACAATATTTACGTGGTTCGATCAAGGTGACCTACATCCACGGGAAAGAGGGGAGTATTCTTTGTTTTAGAGCTCTTAAATAGAGGTTACAAGTACAATTTTCACAGAGATTCGCCTAACACTCTATAATTCAAGATATAAAATGACCTATCATGCATCCCTATTTATACTTGAGGGATCAGACCTAAAACCCTAATGGGCCAAGTCCATTGGCCCATAGGCCCATGAATGGTGACAACCAATCATATTTCGTCATGAATCATCTTCTAGAACATTCTTCCATGTCATACAACCCATCAACATCAGCAATACACATGATGGACCACCATATGGCACATCATGAACACTAATGGTCCAACATCCATCATTGTGGCACATCATGGTATATTTCTTAAGCATAATGATCTTCTAAGCATATGTGGATCAATATGGCACAACAAAGGAATTGAGATGGCGCATCATGTACCAAGATGGTCCATTATGGTGCAACATCTCCTCCATGGCGCAACATCTCATCAAGATGGTGTAACATCCTTAGTCTTGGCACAACTTCTCACAGATGTGGCATAACATCTCCTTGGCTTAACATCGCCTTGGTTCAACATCTTGGACCATGTTACTCCATGTTGCTCCAAGTTGCTCTAAAGCACCTTTTGGAAGATCCGTTACTTTGTCACTTGATTCGTTCCTATGTCTAATGTTTCATTCCTTTCTTAGAAAATATCTTCCTTTGTCACATGCTCCATAAACCCCAAATGCTCCATTGAGTTCTAAGTGCTCCATTGAACCCAATTACTCCATGAGAATGCTCCAAATGCTCAAGTCACATTTAACAACTATTATTATTCTTAATTACTTTAAAAACTATTTATTTGAAAAATTTACAATTATTATAAAAAATGGTTTTGGATATTTTTAGTTAAATCGAAAACAATTAAACCTTTTAAAATATTTTAAATAAATAGTTTTGGAATATTTTTAAGTTTCTTTGATATTTTAATTTACATTTTCGATTTAACATGATATTTAAATTAAACATTTCAAGTATATTGTATTGATAATGCAAAATGTTCACCATTAATATGATAATATTTCACATTAAAAAACATTGAAATTATAAAATAGACATATTATAATGAAATATGAAAAGTTTTGAGGTTTCAAATACATGTAGTTGAAAGAAAAAATATTTAGTATAGATAGATAGATATTTTTTAAACTAAATATTTAATGATTTTTAAATTGTTAAATAGAACACAACTAATTTATCAACATGACTATCTATGAAAACTTCACAAAAATCAATAAATCACTATATTTTAGATAACTATCGTACACGTCAATATATTTTGGAAACTTCACAAAAGTCACTACATTTTAAATAACTATCATTAAAGTCATTTCATTTTAGATTTTTTTGACATCCGGATTATAATGTCATTAAATAGAGTCACACTATCATGTCATGTTAGCATGTCAACTCATCAAACATGCTATATCAACATGGCATGCCAGCTGATAGCCGAGTCAGTGCCGACCCAAGCCCAGGGCGAGCTGGGCCACGGCCCAGGGCATCAAGGTGTAATGGGGCATCAATTTAAAGCCTGTTATAGTGTATTGTATCTTGCTTAGGATTTGGTTAGTCCAATAAAATGTGAAGACTAAGGGCAGGAGGCGGCAAGTGGCAACAACCGATGGAGACCTAAATCACCTAATTACTGATTAGCGCCAACCTACAGAAGCATATCGACTCTTCATTCTTCAATTCTTCTTCGCCCAAAGATGAAGAACACGAGGCGTCGGCGTCCTTCTGGAGAATGGAGAGGACCGTTACACCCTTGGCTATATCGATCGCTCACAAGTAAGTCATCGGCTCATCGCTCTCTGCCTCTCTCGTCCACTTCAGCTTCAGGCAACCTTCTCTTGCACTTTCTCTCGTTACTCGTTAGCTTCTCCTATGTTCTTTCTTTCTGAATCGACCTCTTACCTCTACTCTAAAGTTGTAATAGTTTATCTATTGCAGTAAATTGTTGTGTTAAAGTGAAGATTCAAAGGTGCCAAATTGGGATTGATTGAATTTGTCCTCCTGAAGTCCTAATAATCCAATAAGTTTTATCTATTATTTCAAATTTCTTGCATAATCTGAACTCTGCTTATTGTTTTTATTTGTCATCGGCTTATTGTTTTTATATAATCTGAAATGTGTATTCGTATTTTGATTTTTCTGATTAAACTGTATGTACATCACATTCATTGATTTTTATATAATCGGCTTATTGTTTTTATATAATCTGAAATGTGTATATAATCTGATCGACTTATTGTTTTTATATAAACTGTATGTACATCACATTCATTGGATATTTATACTATCTAAATGACCATGGGTAACATCATTCATAGGAGTCTGCCATATCAAAAGAGCAATATATGTGATGTACATACATGAAATGGGAGTCTGCCATATCAAAATGAGGTCCTATTTTAATAGTGTAATTGTATTTTTATTTTGAATAATGATATGGTTTTCTATATAAACTTTTTTTCTATTTCTTCTACTACTCTAAAGCTGTAATTGTTTTTATATAAACTGTTGTATTTTTTTTTGAATCATGATATGGTTTTCTGAATTCTAAATAATTTGTTGTATGAAGTTGAAAAAATTATGTGTTTTTTATTTTTGAATAATATGCTTTTACTGTTAGATTAATTTCTGAAAATCTAAAGGATACTATTTCTTTTTTTTTTTTTGTTTAGGTTGTGGATATGGATTGATAACTTCAAATTGTGGATACGGATTGCTAAGTAACTTCAGGTTGTATCTTTCTTTGTTGTTACTACATTTTGACTTTTAATTTTTTTTTTGAGAAGTTTAAATATGTTTCCAAGAAAACAACCATCTGGTGCTCAAAATAGAACAAGAAAACAAAGAGAACAAGATCTTACTAATAAATTACAAGGATCTTTAAATAAGTATTTTTTTAGAAGTGAAAATAATGACGAAAATTCTAATGATGTTGAAACTAATGATTTTGTTGATAATTCTAAAGGTCCAATTGAAACTTCTAATGAACCTATTGAAAATTTTAATGATCTTGAAAATAATGATGTTGTTGATAAATCTAGTGATATTAATATTTTTGATCCAAGAGTATGGGATAAGTTAGATTTAAAAATGAAAGATTTGCTTGTAGAAAAATGGCCTATTAGGGAAATTGAAAATAACAAATTTTTTTCAAAAGATGCACTAGGTAGACATTTTTCTTGTGAATTTTATGTTCGTAAATTAAGAAATGGTGATTCTTTTGATAGAAAGTGGTTGGTTTATTCGAAAGAACTTGATAAAGTGTTTTTTTTGTTGTAAGTTATTTAAAACAGCTCGATCTAGAAGTAATTTGGCAACCAAAGGAATTAATGATTGGAAACATCTTAGTGAAAAATTGAATGAACATGAACATAGTTCTGAACACATGATTAATTTAAAAACATGGACACAAACACGACTTAGGTTAAGGAAAAATGAAACAATCGATAAAGAGTTACAAGAAAGAATAAAAAAAGATACTCAACATTGAAAAGAAGTTTTGATAAGAATTATTGCTGTTGTAAAATATTTAGCTGAATATAACTTGACTTTTCGTGGAACTAATGAAAAAATATATGAGAAATCTAATGGTAACTTTTTAGGTGTACTTCAAATGATTGTTGAGTTTGATCCCGTAATGAAACACCATTTTCAACTTATTCAAGATAAAAAAAAGTCATTTTCATTACCTTAATCATAAAATTCAAAATGAATTAATTGAAATGTTGGCATCCGAAGTAAAAAGTGCAATTATTAGATAAAAAACTCAAAATATTTTTCGATAATTCTAGATTGCACTCCGGATGGAAGTCGTAAAGAACAAATGACTTTAATTATTAGATGTGTTGATGTTACAAGTGTTCCAATAAAAGTTGAAGAGTTTTTTTAGAGTTTTTAATTGTAGAAGATACATCTGGTTTAGGACTTTTTAATGTGTTACAAAATGCTTTAAAATCTCTTGACTTGGATATAAATTGTATCTGAGGACAAGGATATGATCATGGAGCAAATATGAAAGGCAAACATCAAGGTGTACAAAAAAGATTACTTGATATAAACTCAAGAGCTTTTTATATGCCTTGTGGATGTCATAGTTTAAACTTAGTTTTGTGTGATATAGCAAATTCTTGTCATAAAGCTAAAACTTTTTTTTGGTACATATCAAACAATATATAATGTTTTTTCTAGCTCCACACATAGATGGAGTGTTTTACTTGATCATGTTGATGAATTAACCCTAAAATCATTATCTACTACTCGCTGGGAAAGTCACATTGAAAGTGTTAAAGCAATAAAAACTCAACTTTTTCAAATAAAAGAAGCATTAACAAAATTGGCTCAAGTGAGTGATGATGGTAAGGTTTGTAGAGATGCGAAATCACTAGTAAATGGTGAATTTTCTAATTTTGAATTTATTTTAAGTTTAGTGATATGGCATGAAATTTTATATAGAATTAATTTGGTAAGTAAAAAATTACAATCCAAAGATATGATTCTTGATGTTGCAATAAAAAACTTAGAGGGATTAGTTAATTATTTTGAAAAATATAGGGAAAATAGGTTTGACTCTGCTATTAATGAGGCTAAAGAAATAGCAGAAAATATCGGAGTTGAACCAAAATTTCCTATCAAACGTGTTTATAGTAGAAACAAACAATTTGATGAAATTCCAAATACCGAAAGAGAACAACAATCTTCTCAAGAAAATTTTAGAACTGGTTATTTTATTGTTATAGTAGATATGACTCTAAATCAATTGAGAAGTAGATTTGAGCAAATGCAACATTTTGAATCTATTTTTGGATTTTTGTTTGATGGTTTAAAGTTAAAATCTTTATTTGATGATGAATTAAAAAAATGTTGTAAGAAACTTGAAACTAGTTTGACAAATGGTGAGGACCTTGATATTGATGGAAAATATTTATTTATTGAGTTACAAGTTTTGCAGGAAATGTTGCCGGATGAAGCTTACAAAGGTGAACATCCTTGGACAGCCATTCAAATTATGGAGTTTGCAAAGGAAATGGACATGTTTCCCAATGTGTTGGTGGCATATAGGATTTTGTTGACGGTACCGGTCACGGTTGCTTCCGCGGAAAGAAGTTTTTCTAAATTGAAGTTATTAAAATCATATCTTCGGAGTACCATGACTCAAGAAAGATTAAATGGATTAGCAATTTTTAGTATTGAAAGTTAATTCCTACGAAGTCTTGATTATGATAAAATAATAGATGTTTTTGCTTCAAAAAATGCAAGGAGGCATCGTTTTAGATAAATTTTATGTATGCTTTTATTTGTGTAACCTTGTTTTCGTTTGACTATAAAATTTATTTCATTTTTGCTATTTTTTTTAATTAAATAAAAGCTTAATTTAGAATCTCGCCCCGGGTATTGAAAATCAATGGACCGACCCTGAACCGAGTTGATTGTTAGAATTATAGAAGCCGAAAAAATAAATGTCATATTTAAAAAAAAAAGCATCATGTCAAAATCAAACTTTTTATAAAAAACAGATTTTCACCAATACATCTCATTTGCAACAAAAAGCATAAATGCATTATTTATTCAAATATTTGTAATTTAATTTCACAATTGGATACGGCCGATTCATATAACCCACACTAATGACTAAACCCTACCCAAACCCAAACTACCTCATTGGCTCATCCTAATGACTTAAGTTGCAAACAGATTTGACGAGTTTAGATTTATAAACAACCCTATAAAGAGAATATGATGTGTTATTTGAATAGTATACATACACTATAATAATTTACTAAATACACAAATAGTATGATCAACGATAACTATACGCTCCAATTGCTTGTTGTTTTTGAATAGTATCTTTCGGGCACATTGGATAAACTTTTCCCACATATGTTAATTTGACGTTGTTGCAAACAGCCATAGTGTCACCACCGTCCTTGCGTGTAAGGTTGATCTCTCGTAATACAACCCCTTGACATGGATGATTTTTGCTACAATCGAATGTTACCGTGTCTTTATCCATACTAGTCCCAGTAATATTTTGATAAGTCACATTTTTTATTTCGACAGCTGAATCCTGTATATTATTTTGTCATAAAGAAAAAGCATCAAAGACATGTAGGTTATGTAACATTTAGCGTGCATATTATCAGAGTTATAAAGTTTAATTATCGTGCGTGATAATATGTTTAGATCGAAACACAACTTTTTTCTTTTATAAAGATATCATTTCACCATTGTATTATGTCGTTTCTCATCATAGGTAATAACTAATCGTAATGTAAATATACTCCAAACATTATGAAAGATAACAAATATTAGTGACCTGTTCTTTACACGATTTAGCTTGATCACAATAATTTTGGTCTATGATGATAGGGTTGCTCACATTCTTCATCTTAATATTTCGAAATGTAATTTGACTTGCGTTCCCTGAACCTCCCTACAATTATCATAGTAAAAGCCAAATATCAGTGACATTTAACATTTAACATTTTTTTTTTGTTTTAGTGCAATAATGACGAATTAGTGACAATTCATAGTTATATTAAGACTAATTTATCAAACCAACAAAGTCTACTAAATTACCTGCCAAGTCTTAATTCTAACACCGTTTGTTGTTCCAGTAAGTTGAGCCCCATCGATGATGACATTCGAAACATGAGCTTCTGAGTTTTTAGATCCCAAGCTCCCAATACTGAATAAACAAGCAACCATAATATTATTAGGCTATGTTTGGCGGACTAGCTGAAAAGCTAGCTGTTATCTGAAAAGCTAGCTGTTAAATAAACAGCTAGTTGATAGCTGAAAAACTAGCTGAAAAAAAATAACGTTTGGTAAAACTAGCTGAAAGCTAGCTGAAATATATAAAATTACATAAAATGACATTTAAGAGTGTGTGTTTCTATAATTAATTAAGGTGTGTATTTGGAAAATTTTAAAAAAGCTCCTAAAAAGCTAGTCTAAGTAGCTTTTCAAAAAGCTAGCATATAAGTTACTTTTTGGCTTACCAAACACGACAACATAAAAAAGCTCGAAAAATAAGCTAGCTGTGGCGCGCCAAACACAGCCTTAGTATAAGTTTCACTCTTCATATATATATATATATATATATATATATATATATATATATATATATATATATATATATATATATATATATAGAGAGAGAGAGAGAGAGCGCTAGGCTTAAATGTGGATTGACATCTATTGTGCGGACTTGTGAACAATGCTATTCTGTGAGAATGAAAAAGAAAATATGTGGTTTTATGATGTGAATACGTTAAATCTTACATAACTATTGTCATTATCACACATTCTCACTAATTAAATCATCTATAAGGTTATTATAGATTTTTTCTTAATTAATCTCATTCTGTCGGAATGTTGTCAGAATGTTTATTGAGTCATATTTTGTAAGAATGAAAATGAGTGAAAAACGATGTGTGAGAACAAAAATGAATAAGATTTAGTAAGAATGCATGAAAACGAAGATATTTGTGTGAGGTTGAACGTATTCACATTACTAAAGAGCCTATTCTCCTAGTAATTCTCATAGAATAACATTGTCCACATGTTCGCACAATAATTTTCCATCCACATTATAACCACGCCCTATATATATATATATATATATATATATATATATATATATATATATATATATATATATATATATATATATATATATATATATGTTGTGACTTATGTATCATAACTTTATATAAAACAAAATATATATGTAATCCATACCTAATCCCATGACCCGGTCCACATGTTATACCTGTGGCTTGAACATTTTTTGATTCGCTCACAATTGAAATGCAATCATCCCCTTCAATACAATTAATGACAATAAGATAATTAAGGTCAAATAAAGACATGAATAGTTTGTTATTAGATAGGCTAGGAAACTTAAGTTATAGCATCCATAACAAAGAGTTTAATGGAAAAAGTCAATGTGTTGACAAACATTCACTTGATAAAACTTTAATCATATTATGAGATGTTATATTGACATTATTAATTTTATGATTTAATGACCATTCAACATGTAACATCTGGAATTCCAAATGTAATTAATTCAAATTTATTTATAAATTTTATTGGTCATGACATGGGATAGGTATCCTCACGACGTGCCATGGCCGAGAAAGATCGTGGATGAATTTTGTGCCTCACGACATGAAATCTTGTATGTACGTTATGACAACAGCCTCAGGGCAAAACCCTAATTTTTTGGGCTTTAGGCCCTGTATAAAGAAAGTGTGATCCATGGTTTGCTCACCCTCAGCCTCCAACACCTTCTTTTCTAATCCTAATCAGATCTAGCCTCCATTGTTGAGCTTTTGAAGAATTTTGTGGTGTTCTTGACATTTTGAAGGAGAAAGAAGCTCATTTAGTGCGTTGTTTCATCTAGTCATCCTCATTATCACCAGTAATCACCTTTTCTAGATATTTGTAAGTGATCAAGATCTAAAATTTAGGTTGCATGCTCTTAGATCTTGATTCCTTGTCCTTTATTCTTCATGTTGTGAGAGTTTAAAGGAAGAGATTTCATAAAGTTGGCAACTTGATGGGTCCTTAAGGTCCTTTTGGTGTTATGTGTTCTAGATCTATGGTTCCTTGGGGTTTTTGTTCTCATACTTAAGTTTGAGCTCTCTTCTTCATTGATTTTGACCTAGTTTGGAAGGGACATGCATGTCCATAAACACTGATTTTTATGGTGTTTTAGGGTTATGTGGTTAATGGTAAATGGTTGACTTCATGCCTTAAGTTGTCATTAAGGACTCAGGTTTAGAAATCTTGGCTTATTGGGATGTCTTAATGAAAAAAGTTGGAAACTTTTTCCATCAAGACCTTGGGAAGAACCATATATGAGATTTGGAGCTCATGGAATTGATGGAAAACGGGTTAATCCATTTAGCCGTTGAGACCTAGTCCTCACCATGTCACATCTTGTCCGTCACGACGTGGCAACTAGGGGCAAACAGATTGTTTTGTCCATATTCTATCACGACGTGGTCAGTATGAGGCCACAACGTGGTGACTCACTGAAGTTGTCTTGGACAATGGACTTTTGACTTGGTTGACTTTTGGTCAATTTGCTAGTTTTAGAAGGTAGACTAAGAGGGCTCACCCTGTGTGGTTTATTAGGTGGCGTGTAACACCCGTTCTTTGTCTGCGAGAACATGTTAGGTGTTTACGACACTTATGAGGTGAATCTTTCTCATTATACCGTGTAGGATGCTAGTTGTCTTCGTAATACTTGCATAGAAGACCTCCGGGTAGCCCGCACCATTTGATTAAAAGACCATGAAGGTAGCCTATGACACTTGTATATAAAACCATATAGGTAGCCCATGACAATGCAAGGAAAGACCATGTGTTTAGCCCATGACACATGTATATAAGACCATGTGGGTAACCTATGACAATACGAAAAAAGACCATGAGGGTAACCTATGACAATACGAAAAAAGACCATGGGGATAGTCCATGAAACTTGTATGTAATACCATGGGGTTAGTCCATAACAATGCATGTATAGTATGTGGTATTTTTGGGATCTTACTAAGATTTTTGCTTACGGTTTTATGGTTTGAACAGTTTCAAGTACTTCCAGTTCCAAAGGGAAGCGCCCGACTTAACTGCACAACATTCCCCCTGATGATTTTCTGCATTGATGGTTGTTATTTTACTCTGATGATTATGGTACATTTTACGATGATGGATTTTGTTGGAACAAATACTATGTGATTCGGTGATTTAAATATCAAAAAGTTTATTCGTCATTTTGAGATATTACAGAACCCTTTAATGAAAAAAAGGAAAACTTTTTAATTTTAAATAAATATTTAAATAGGTTTCATTAAACTTTGTATTGTAGAAAAAAATTGATAGAATTGTATGAAATATAAATAATGTGTATATATGGAACTCAATGCATTGTGGATTCCCTTTTGGTTAGTTAATTTGTTGAATTTTATCCTAATGATTTGCATATAAAATTTGTGTAAAGGGTTATATTAGGTGATATACGTTTTACTCACTCTATGATTGTTCTTATCTTTTTATAAAAATGTTAAATAACAATTTTAGGAAAATATATATGATTAAAAAAAATTAAAGAACCTGTTCCTATAACAGAATTAGATATTGTGATGTTCTTGGTATGGGTGACATGAATTCCATCAGTGTTGGGGCTATCTCCTGGTGCAGTCACTTGAAGATTTGAAGCTCGAACATTCTCACAATTGTCGAAAGAAATATGGATTTGCTGTGCATTCTGAATTGTCAAGTCATTCACCATCAATGTTTTGCACTTGTAGAGCGTCAAAGCCTGCCATTGCCAATCAATAATTGTTTCTTATGAAAATGTTCACATCGTAAGCTTTATTAAAATGATCAACTCGTTTTTTTTTTAATTAAAATTTGTACGATAGTTATTTGTATGTAAATATTTATAATTGATCCAAAAATCAGTTTTAAAATTTCTGTACTTGATTTATTACAAAAAATGATGATCAATATAAAAGTTGATGATTAACCAAAAAGACTGAACCAAAAAGGATGAAAGGGAATGGAGATCGAACGTACCGTTGGGGCATCCTTGCATGGCTGCATGCATTTATCACCACAAAAAAATATAAGTGATTAATAACGAACTAAAATAAATATCATAAAATTTGTCATTTATTGAGTTTATAATATATACATGCATACAAAATTGTAGTTAATTGTGCACGAAAGATTTCGGTTACTGCATTAAAACGCTATTGTTATATCAATTTCTACTAGTTTATAATCCGTACGGTTATAAAATTAGTTAAATTTTCATTGTAAAAAAATCAAAATTATTATTAAGTTATTTTATATAAATTATCAATTAAAAGATATTTTTTTAATTATATAAAATTATAATCATTGATTTAAATAAATATATGAAATTATATTATTTTATAACTTGTATTAATTTTATTTTAATATTTATTCTAATATTATTAGTTTAATGTAACTAGAGTTAAAATTTAAAATTTAAAATGAAAAATCAATAGATTAACAAATGACATGACGTTAATTATGAGATTTAATAGATAACAAATGACAAAAAAAACAAATAAAATTATTTTTTTTTATTAGAATATAAAGATATGACTATTAATGATAAGTGTGTTTTATGTCACTTTAACTAAATTAATAATCAGTAATGTTCACTTCACATAAGACTGCCCTTATCTCAGATAATAGTAATTGACAAATACTTTATGATACTTGCCAAAACCTTACTCGTTATATTTAAGAGTTTGGCAAATCGCTACTCAATCCGAGTTAACCATGTGTGAGTGTGTGTGAATTATGAATATTAATAGGTTAATTGACTAGCTAGCTATATATAGCAACCATGCATTTAATGCGTGTGCGATTGGTGAACCAACATTTTCATGTTAAATATATCAATATATAGACTTACACTTGTGTTTATAAAGAACGTATTAGTAACTTAATTGGTAATTAAAACTATTTGTTACATACATTAACAAAAATAATATATGTAGTAGGTTGTTATATTGGTAATTAGTTAAGCCCGTAATGAATTAACTTATTACTTACAAGTGTCTTGTTCACTTTGCAGGAATTACTCCACCAAAAGTCTCCATTGCCATCGATGACTCCCCCTCCTCGGATCATCAAGTTATCAACATGATCAACTCTAAGCCAATGCCTCTCGTCTTTCTTATATTTCGACTCTTGCTTTGACGCTAAAATGGTCCCCGAAACCTGTAAATATATATGTAAATATTGGTTCCAAAACCACACATTCTGCAAAAATATTCGATCCTAATTAACATATATTTATTCTTTTTAAATGACTCAATTTTTTTTGCCGTCATGGAGTATTAATTCGGCCATGGTGCTTCTATAATTAGGGTTAAATACTTGTTTACTTAAAATATTATAGAGTTTACTTCATTTATGTGTTTTTAGACAAAGTATAACCGAACCGGTTATCTCGGGTGACTCGTTAAATGATTATTTATGCAACAATGTTTCATTTTTTTTACTAATTTATGCATTAAAATTGTTTAATGTTTAATCTGTTTACTAATATACACAATTGGCATATAAAGCATGTTTCAACCAGTTAATTAATATGTTACTAGTTTGTAAAAGCTTGTATAAACATGGTTGTTCGGTAAAAATTCAAAATTTATTCATAAATTAAGAAAAAAAAAATGAAACCTCGTTGTATCTACAAATCTTCAAGGAAAATTTAAAGCTGACCTCCATGGTTAGCGAAGATTTGCAAGGACCTTTAAACTTAATTGGCGTTACAAGGTACTTCTTGTTCTTGGCCACACTAAAAATTGCTTCTGTGGTTGATGAACATGCTGCCTTCCATGCCTTCTTGAATGCCTAAACCAACAACAAACACATTATATATATCAAATTTAAAAGCCATGTATAAGATCAAATACTATTATTATGATGGGAGGAAGAGAAGAAAAAAACCATAGAACAGCTTATAACCATGTCAAAAAAGATAAAATCATATGTACCTTTGTATCATCTTTTTTGCCATCACCTTTAGCACCATACGAATCGACATCGAACGTCTTAGTTGCAATGAGAGCTAAATCAGCAAAAACGTAGGAGTCTTGAAACATGAAATCTTTAATGGTTTTCATATACTGAGAATATGGTCTACATAAGCCTGATTCATGGGAAGTACAAGGGTACCATGAGACACAGAAGAGAACAAGGACAAGAAGAAAAGAAAGAAACGGAAAGTATCGTTGGGAAGACATATTGTAAGGGATATATGAATGTTAAGGTTGTTTATGGGCAAATGATAGTACGAGAATGATGTAGCTTTGAATTTATAGAACAAGGTGTGGGGTTTCAAACTCATTGATTATGGTTTCTACTAACTACCAATTTTTTTTCTTGGATTATCGTCATTATTACTCTTATTAATATTAGTATTAATATTATAATAATAGTAAGTATTATTATAATCATTATTATGCTGGATAGAGTAAAATCATATTTGGCACAAAGCATTTAAAAGCTTTTAGCTTTTAAAAAACACTTTGCTTAAAAAATCCTTTGATAATAGAAGTTTTAACATTTATTTTATATAATAAACTCATAATTCAAAAGCTAAATAAAATATTTTTTCATAGATTTTAGCTTTTCGTTTTTATATAATTTTATTATTCTAAACGTTAGCAACCATTTTACAGAACAATTCTACTAGCATACAAGTAATATTGTAAACAAGTCCTAATAATATAATAAAATATCATGCTATCAACTATTAATATTATTAATGTTATTATCTTTATTATCATTAATTATTATTATTCATATTATTTCTATAGGTCTTGCTAATAATATTGTTAACAATATTAATACTATTTTATTATTTATCCGTGACAATGTTATTTTATTATTGTTAACTACATTAATTTTATTAACATTGTCATCGTTAATAACAATATTTTTGTTGACGTTATTAATGTTAAATGATTGTTTATTTAGTCATATATATTGAATCAATGTGTCACTTAGTAAGATTTAATCTTGAATATAACTAAGTAAAAGACATTTCAGAGAAGTCAGGACCGAGTTAGATGCTTCAAAATGTTGTATCAAACAATTTGAATGTAACATCCCAAAAATGATGATAAAATTTTTCATTTCCCAATTAAGGTACAATAATTGTTTTCGATCAAAACCTAAGTCAAAAACCAAATATCGAATACAAATATCCAAAATCAGAGTATCATAAAATCTCCTAAACATATCCCTGAAAGATGTGTACGATTACGCACTCGCCTTGCCCCGATCATCAGAAGTACCTGAAGCATAGCACTTAAATCTTAAGCCAACGCTTAGCGAGTTCCTCCAAATACCACCACACAAATATATAACATGTATACTAGGTCCATAGCCATCAGGTTGGATTACCCCTGAGCCCACAACATGTGTCTGACTTGCCTTTTTGACCCACAAATCATATCTGGATTGCTCCCGAACCCACACCATAAGTCTGGCTTGCCTATCCGACACACAACTCATGTCATAAAGTCAAAAGTCAAGGGAAGTCAAAGTAGGTTGAGTATGCCCCGCGTACTCGACTACTACGCTGGGCGTAGTCGCAAATCTTCTAAACCATGGGGACTCAGCCCAGTACGCGTGACGTACATCTTGGTATGCTCAATATACTTTGTATGGATCCAATTCTTCTCGTTAAGTTCTTATCCCTTAAAGACTTTTTATCCAAATACAGATCTAGACCCAAAACATTGTTCTTAGTCATAAAGTTTCCACCTTTATGACTTTCCATAGCTAGAAAAGGTCCAAAAGCTAAACCCTAACTTAATAATCCATTAAGACATCATAACTCTTGCATGGTGTTAGAATAAATCAAGAGTTGATCGATAGATTCAAGAATAGGAATAAGAATCATACACAAAGAATGAAGATCAAAGCAGTGATGAATGATTACAATATGTGCTTTAGAAGAGCTGGATTAAGAACTGCTACTGTAAAAGCACGTTAGGGTTACAAGAGAATCGATACAAATCACAGTGGATGCATGCATTATAAATACCCTACCCTAGCACAATAATGAAACCGGGTGGACAGGCCTAACCCGTTACAAATGGACTATAATATAATACAAAATTAACAAAACACATTATAGCCCAACAATCTCCCCCTTTGTGTGAATTAGGAAGGCAGATTCTTCATTGTTGTTGTCGCTTTTGAACCTTGAACAGCTTCGGCATAATCCCCAAAAGAGTCTTGTGAACCAGGACATACCAATTGATCATGTCTGAGAAACACTTCTTTTCCACAGCGTTGTTCACTTTATTTTGACCCACAAAATCCACGATGTATTCTAGACAGGAGGAGGAGTATAAATGTTTGTCTGGCAAATAGAAACCGACTCTGTGAAAGTTCGCATCTGGTTTTTCCCTTATCTGAAATGCGATACTCCACTCATTCCTTCGTATCCTCCCCAACTTCATTGTATCAAGATCCTTCGGAGGCTCTTCGGGGAGAACTGTGGGTTTCTTGTTAAGGACCGTGGCAATTTCCACGTCCATCTTACCGACCTCCTGAATGTAACAGATCAATATTCATTTTAAGTGTGCAATGATAGGCTCGAATATTTGTTGATCCTTCATAAGTAGAAGAAACAAAAAAATCCAATCGAATGGGTTGAGGTAGGGCATATTTGCGAGAGTAAATTCGCGTGTTGAACTCACTGCCCCACAAGGAAACTTGGAGCGAGCATTAATAAAGTTATCGGTTTTAATTGGTCCGAACACTTTTACAACCGCGATCTTCTTTGAGCCCCACGTTTCGTATTGTGGCCTCATGTGCTTCAGATAAAACACAAAGAGCACCTGATCAACAACTTTATCAGCAGGAGAAATGTTCGCAATTTTGTCAAAACTCTGAAACAGAAAAGCCTTCGGCGTAATGGTCAGGTCAAGCTACGAATCCAGAGAGTTTTCCAACGTAATGGTCAGGTCAAGCTACGAATCCAGAGAGTTTTCCAACTCGAACGATTCGACAGACTCTAGCCAATAACTATTCGAATTATCAATTGCCTCATTCAAAATTCGCTCAAGTGTCCACAGTGGAAAAATGGTTTTCTGAGCTTTTAGAGTTTCCTTTGCTTCACGAGCAGCCTTCTCTTTCTCTTCAGCTTCTCTCACTATTCACAAATTATTATCAAGTTTTGCATCGCGAGTTTTGTGTCTCAGCAATGCATCATCTGTTGGGTTTTGAGCAATCTAACACTTCCTAAGTGTGCATGCAACCCTAATAAACCTTGGATCTATGTTTGTCTAAATACATGCAAAATAATAATTTTCCAAGGTTTATAACCTATCTAACATGGCATGGGGAACATTTCAACATAAAAGAGTTAGAAGAGATTACATACCTTTTAGTGTGTTGGGTTCTTAGGAGTTTGAGGGCCAAGCACCAATAGTGTGAATGCCTCAAATGGAATCACAAACACCACAAACTCTTGGAAAACTTTGAGAGAGTATATACACCTTGTATAAATCGGCCACACACATGCACACACACACTAGATCACTAGCTTTCTCTTAGTGTATCTTAGGCTTCATTTCATGCTCCATAAGCATGCTTATATAGTATGCATGGTTAGGGTGAAACCCTAATAACCCATGTCTTTTCCTTTTCCAAGGATCCATGGGTTAAAAGCTTCATGGATCATCCATGGACTTCCACATTAGCCTAGCCCATTAACAAATGAGTATTAGCCCACACTATATAAAACAAATAGCCCATAATTTAATTAGTATTCCTTTTAATCTCTAAATTAATCCATAATTAATTTAAGACTAAAACTAATTAAATAACGTAACTTCATATTAATATATTATAACTCATAATATATTAATAAACATATGTGTATAACTCTCATAAAATTATCCATAATAGTTTGGATGAGATGCAACCCAAATGGACCATGCCGGTCGGGTCAAGTATATACCAAATAAGTTATGGACTTAGACACCTTATCCAACAGACTCCCACTTGGATAAGTCTAATAACTATATTTGCCTATAACTTCAGGAACCAACCAACAATCGTAGCTCTCGAAAACTCCCTCGAACAGTGAAGACTCTGTCGAACTATGAAGCGCCATTTTAGATAAGTGATCACATAATCCTCTGTTCTCATGATATCAGCCGGACAAATACATGGAACAACGTCGTACTTATTGTCCAGCAGTTTGTTTCCCGATTTTCGATTTGTTTGACAAAGAACTTAATCGAACACATCAATTCAGTTCTGACCGGCCGGTACATGGGTCACAACAAAATCATCGAGGGGCCCGGATATCGCTTCTATTTCTAGAAGGAACAGATAAACTTCGACTGATATGCTTGTTCTACTACTTATTGAATTGTACACAAAGGCACGTTTTATAACATCAAGTTACTGATGCGTTTACGTGCAATCAATGCACAACCAACTCATAGGTAACAACTCATATCTCTAGGTTTAAAGATTTATATGATGTTATCGTCTCACGATCACTCGAGATAAATTCCATGAAGTGATACAAGTGAGCGTGGGTTTATACCAATACTCATAACTTATGAGTACTCATGAATGTTGCAGCAACCATTGTCATGCCTAAACACCTTTAGCCATCTACAAACCCGATTCATGACAGTCTTGATTCATACCTACTTCCAACATATGAACGACTGTGGAGTGTTTAAATAACTTAGTCATTCGAAAAGAATAACCTAGCTATTTTGGAAGTCAAAACATGCAAAGTGAAACACAATAATAATCGAATCTAATATGGTCTCAGAACCCTTTTGAATATAAATAAAACCACCTTTTATTTATCACCATATTGATTACACATTATTCAATGTTTCAAATATCAACTTAAGACTTGAATAAAAAACAACAGTCGTCCCATGCTCCTAGCATGTACACTTTGTTTTTCTAAACAATAGTTATGCCATACCCCAAGTATGCACACTATATTTGTCTATGATCCTTACGTTGTGATGTAGATAAATTGAACATAATTCCAATGATACTCATTTCACAATCCCAAATCCTTATTGTAAATGCAAGAATTCCAAATTTATGTCATTTACTGAAATCTGTTAGATTCTAAACTTATATGCATTGATCCTCTTGTAATGATTATGCACGAAGTCAGAAAGACTTGGCAACAACCATTACAGAGCATTCCAAAGGAGATCAGCTCCTTGGGAACATCCTTCTTGCATTAAGTTTCCTAATCTTACATAGATTGAATCACTTCCACCTATGGAGACATTTCCATAGTCCTATTTGACTATCATTTCCGAACAAGAGTTACCTCTTTTCAGAAAATGTCGATATGGTCCTACCAAAATTAACACTAGACTTCCAAATGTCCCTGAGCAACCAATCTTTGGCGAACCTCAGATTGTCCTCGACAATTGCTTAATCACTTTAGTCATATCCAGTTCTAGACTTTTCCCTTCTAAATGCCTTAAGCATTTGGAAAATTTAGAAAGGATGAATATTATAGCACATGAAATCGATCCTATATCCGAAGCATATGGGATACTATTCATGATGTTTGACATAAAGACATGACACTAGACCAGTCTTTTGCTACAATATTTTTTATTTGCCATGTTTTCAAAATTTAACTATGAAGAGGGATGCCGTAATCATAATCGAATTTTGAAAATGCAATATATATAGAATTTCTTCAAGTTGAACCATTCCAACACAAAATTCACATATATTCTTGACTAAAGATGATTAAAATCTCAATCTAAGCTTTAGAATTGACATGAAGTATAATTTCCTCTCCCTTAATTATAGCAAAACAACTTTTCAACCCCTGCAACTTCACGGATTGAAACTTTGTTTTCTATAATTAACATTGCTAGCTTGCAATACTAATCATAATAGTCATGCTCCCACTAACATGATGATTATCAGCATAACACTTATGCTCCCACTAGCTCTGACACATTTCCAGAAATCTGTTGGACTTCTGAAATTTAGATTCATACACCCTTTCTTAGATAGCTCACATGTGTGTCTAAACAATTTTCAGAACTATGAAAAGGGATGCCGTAATCATAGTCTCAATTGCTTAGGCATTTGCCATTTCTCACAAGTCCATGTTAGTGTGCCGGTTAACCACACGCGCTCCACTAATGACTTTTGAAAATGCAAATGACACAATTGATATCTACTTAAAATCTATTTAGTGAAAGCATTTCCTCACCATCATTTTCATGAATCGGAGAGAAACCTTATGACACTTAGATTTAATAGTGTATGAGTTCCTATCCATGCGAATTTGTCAAAACCATAATCACAAGATAAGGTTAGTGACAAATTCAGCCCTACATGGATTAAACTTATTCAATCTTAGTTTCTCGTCACCTTGGTAACACAAGGCCCACCAATGCTTCCAAGTTGAACTCTGATAACTCACATGAAAATTCAACTTATTTGAAGTAGGTACAGAAATAAGAATTATGTCAACACGATAGGTTGCGAACCTTAATTCGTGTGCTAGTGATAAATTACAGGTTTCACTCTTGATTAAATCTTAAAACTCTTTCAGAATCTTTAAGGCTCCCACTGTCCTCTTGACATATAAGTTTTTCTAGTCAAGAACCATTCCTTGATAAAACAAATATTCAAGGGATAGTGCGGATTCTTATCAAGACTAACACTTCACACAATTGGTCTTAGTTGGTCTTTGTCTCATCCAAGACATCACAACTTACCAATCTCAAATGTACAAGAGTAAAAAACATTTTACTCTTACATTTGATAAGTGTTTTAAACCTTCTTTAAGACATGTCACTCAAATTACAATCTTGGAGTATGACTCCAAGACTTGTATTGGAACGAAGTATGATTCATCTTCTTGATTTAACCATTTCAACAATTTCAAGATCCCTTCTTCTTAGTCATAAGAATGCACTAAGACTTTCTTAGAGAACAAATTTTGATATGGTTTCTTAATCATTAAGATGATCACAAAGCTGATACTAAAGTACTCTCCCGTCCTTTCAGATTTGAGAAACTTTTATCTTTCTGCCTAATTTGATTCTTCTTATTCGTTTTCCAATGTTACAAAATTATACTTAACCTTATAAGTATAATCATATTTACTAATCTTTAGTAAATCATGACAAATCAATCTTTGTGGTGGACTTTGACCAGCGCACACCCAGTGTACCTAATTCCTTAGTCCTTCAATTGACTCACATATACATGTGATCAAAGAATTAGTCTTAATTTTTCAAAGATGAAAATTCTCATTCATCATACAATACAACTTGTATGATTCCAAGTTTCTGTCCAATTGAAACTTAGGTGATGAAAAACTTTCTTCATTTGGTAAATTCAGACACTACCACAAATGAAAGAATCAAATCCACTTTCCAATATTGCTATTACTGGAAACATATAAGCAACAATTTTCCACCGATGCCATTGTAAGGATATTTTTAAAATAAATAAAATTAAAACCTTTTTTTTTTTATTTTAAAACTTTGCGGAAAAACTTATCCTTACAATCCACATGAAAACCTTGTTGTTATCTATTCACAAGCAATATATTATAACTCTTAAGCAACAGCTCAAAATTCTGATTACCGAACCATGCGATCGAAACCCATCTTCGCAATCAGAATCAGCATATACTTACTTTAAGCTTCCTATCTTTTCTTTGATTCTTAAAAGACATCAGCATGTGACCCATTCACATTATGTAATAAGAATCTCCAAATAGGAACTTAACAGAGTTATACAGTGTATTTTACCCGAAGTAGAGTCAAACCTCTTGACTTGATCAACCTTATGACCTTTCAGGTAAATAGGGCAGCTTTGCAACCAATGCCCCTTTCTTTGGCAATATAAACATATGGAGACCCTTTGATAATGGCACATGAGACTATTTCAGACTTAGCCTTTCTCTTTACCATTTGGTCAACCGAGTTGACTATGGCCGATCCCTTTCCATTGGGAAGAGAAATGCTTTTCTAGATATCCAATGCTACCATTGCCAATGTCCATTTAAGGTTTGGGAAGTTGATCTTCTAACAAAATTTGCTTTACTAGTGTTCCAAATCATTGCTGATTCCACAGCACAAAACAAATAGATAAGATCATTAAGGCTCGTGTCATAGTCTGTCTCATAGTAGTCCCAAAGTGACCCGCTATGTTACTAAGAAAGTGATTGAACATCCAACTTTCACGAGACTTTGACACCCAACTCTCCCGTCTTGTCAATATGTGACTACATCTCCAAGATGTGACCACACCAAGACCTTAACTTGCCAATAGGGCTTGAGTGACTTTAAACTTTTCAAGAACTTGTGGGTGAGGGAGAATAATTGGAGGAGATAAAGGAAGTGAAGCATGATGTTGAGGAACATCATCTTCAAGAGATTTGGGAAGATCATAAATGTCTAAACCAGACATGTTTTGGGAGATATTCAAGATAGTTGATTTAAAGTCCTTAATATGACACCCAATATGAAATATTAAGGCTAGGACCCAACAAACTATTTTATAACTTAGAAGAGGGATGCCGTAATCCAAGCTATAAAATATTTGAAGGTAGGCGAATGACGATTCACCAATTTCCACCATGAAAAACGAAATAATTTATTAGGTTTTAATTGGATTTGAAATTCCTAGATCTTTTGAGATTCATTGAACTTTTCAATGGCATGTTTCAATCTCGAGTGTGCCCTTCAAGTTTTGTGACTGGGATGTCGAGGATCACAAAACAAGGTGTGAATAACCATGCTAACTCACTTGGTACTCCTAATATTATCACCTAATCAATGTGCCGGTTAACCACACACGCTCCATTGATCTATGACAACATTAAGTTACCCTTCGTGATCCTTACTAGTCTAATTAGTGTGCCGGTTAACCACACACGCTCCACTAACGACTTGGTAAGGTACAAAGTGTGAATTCCATGGATTAGCACCATGTTCACATTTTCCTAAAATAACTAAGATTGGGAATTAAAAGAGTTTAGTTATTTTATAATATTCATTATACTTTTAATGAGGATTTAAAGTCGTTGTTCTACCCGTTCGGCTAACGACCCTCCACCGATCAAGCAAGCGGTGGGTGAGAGTATACACCCATTAAGTCGCCATTTTATAGGCAACAACCTTATACCCACCTTATAGACCGGCTTCGTGAATGAGGCCTACTAACGGTAAAACGACTTATTCTTATACATATATATAATAATTAACCATTAATGTTATAAATAGTATAAGGGTTGAATTTTAACTATTAAAACTCTAAGGTTTGGAATTAAAGTTTATTAAAGTGTGTGAAACTTTACAAATTCCAAAACTTGAGGACAAGTTTTGTAACTTTGCAAAACTCTTCATTTCATAACTTATGAATTAAGGTTCATAAAAATGAAGACTCTTCATTTTCATGTAACTTATGTGTTTTAAGTGTGTGTTAAATGAAAGTGACATTTGGTAATCCATAACTTGAGGACAAATTATGGACTCCATTAAAACACATAAATGATTAAGAATTAATTCTAAACAATTCAGCAAATAATTCCTATCATTTTCTAAATTCATAAGAACATGAACATGATCATCAAAAATTCAAGAATTATATGAACACATAAAATCATGGATTTTTGATATATGCTATTGTAAATGGATTAGAACAACCATTACACCAACTAAAATAAGTTTTACAACACCAAAACAATTTAGGGTAATGTTTCCAGTCCATTTCCAGCAGCAAAAGTCGAGATTCTGCATTCTTTCGATCCTACTCGCCGAGTGCACGAACAGACTCGTCGAGTAGGTTGAAGTTTGCCTTGGACTCGACGAGTCCCCCCAATGGACTCGGCGAGTCTAGCATGCAGACAGCAACGATTTCGACTTTTTTCACTATTTTGCATCAAGTATTAAACAAGCAAGCCTAGGCTCTGATACCACTGTTGGGTTTTGAGCAATCTAACACTTCCTAAGTGTGCATGCAACCCTAATAAACCTTGGATCTATGTTTGTCTAAATACATGCAAAATAATAATTTTCCAAGGTTTATAACCTATCTAACATGGCATGGGGAACATTTCAACATAAAAGAGTTAGAAGAGATTACATACCTTTTAGTGTGTTGGGTTCTTAGGAGTTTGAGGGCCAAGCACCAATAGTGTGAATGCCTCAAATGGAATCACAAACACCACAAACTCTTGGAAAACTTTGAGAGAGTATATACACCTTGTATAAATCGGCCACACACATGCACACACACACTAGATCACTAGCTTTCTCTTAGTGTATCTTAGGCTTCATTTCATGCTCCATAAGCATGCTTATATAGTATGCATGGTTAGGGTGAAACCCTAATAACCCATGTCTTTTCCTTTTCCAAGGATCCATGGGTTAAAAGCTTCATGGATCATCCATGGACTTCCACATTAGCCTAGCCCATTAACAAATGAGTATTAGCCCACACTATATAAAACAAATAGCCCATAATTTAATTAGTATTCCTTTTAATCTCTAAATTAATCCATAATTAATTTAAGACTAAAACTAATTAAATAACGTAACTTCATATTAATATATTATAACTCATAATATATTAATAAACATATGTGTATAACTCTCATAAAATTATCCATAATAGTTTGGATGAGATGCAACCCAAATGGACCATGCCGGTCGGGTCAAGTATATACCAAATAAGTTATGGACTTAGACACCTTATCCAACATCATCATCATCCTCTTCTTCATCATCATCATCATCTATCACCTTTTCTTTACCTCTTGAACTCAAAGATACATTACCCTTTGATTCCTTTGACTTGGGCTTTTCTTCATGTGTACCAGCACCAGTTTAATTACCCGCTTAATGAACCGCACTAGAAGTTCGTACATATTCTCCCCCTTAATTTGGAATAGAATATTCCAAAACACCTACAATACGATCCATCATTGAGAAGATAGGCTTTAACTTTTCTGCTAGATGCTGATAGACAGAGACTGTGAGGAGAGAGTCACGAGTCACGATCAAGCTGTGCAAATCTGCATTGATATCAGCCACACAACTTTTGATGATTGTCATTTCAGTTTTAAGCTCTTTAATTTGTTGATTCACATGAGTAAGCTTCACAGACATAACCTTGACTTTCTCTGTTTTTACTGTAAGCTCATCCATTATTTTTTTCTCTATTGCCAAATTGTCTTGAAGTTTCTCGATATTAGAGGAGATGAATGATTGGAACTCTGTATAATTAGTTTGCATTCCAGTACGAAGCTTCTCAAGAGTAGCTTTCTCAGAGTGGAGAGTAGTGCCAAGATTGGTAATCACATGATTCTCTTTCGTAATGCTTGACTTAAAAAAGTCTGGAAGTTACCCATAAATGTTTACGTATCAGGAATTAGTTTTTTGACTTTTTAGGTCATATCCTTGCATACAGATGACGAATCCTGAACAATTTTATTAGCTTTTTCTAGGTTCACAACATTCTCCTTCATCATTGTTTCAAGCAAGGCGTTGTGAGCGGCAATAGAATAATCTGAGCTGGAGGAGGTCTTTGATGATTAAAGTAAAGAACCCAACTTTTTTTTTAGTATCTTGAACTGTCGATGGGTCATCGGAGCATCATCATCACTGGAGTCTTGAACGTTGAACGAACTAAAATGAAAGTCGTCAAAGTTGTCTTGATCATCTCCGAACACAGTGTCTGGATCATCGGTTCGAAGTGGTGAAATAGGTGTAAAACTAACACCAAATGTAAAACCAGAAGTCCCTGCCCCTGTATCAGATACGTTGACATTGACTGGTGGCGTACTTGTAGTTGTTGTTGGTGTGGTTGTTGAATTAGTGAAGACAGGAGCTGATTGAGCAATTGAGACTTATGGTTGCGAAACTCCCAATGAAACATTCAGACATGGTGCTATAGAGATGGGAGTAGTAGTAGCAGTAGGAGAAGGTGGAGTGAAATCCTAGAAAAATTCTTCTGTTATCTGAACAAAAGTTGGCATTGAAAAGGTTACCTTAGGATTTGTAGTAACTGGCTCTGAGACCATTGGATGTGAAGTGGCCGACGTGTCTTCTTGTTCCTTTTAGACTTTCTCTGGAATGCGAACATCAGAGACTGTATTTGACTACGAATCCTCTGCATCACTCTGAGTAGGAGTCCGTGGTTTACGAGCAACTCTCTTCACTTTCTTCTTTTTCGGAGACTGAATTGGTTCGGAAGGTCCAACCATTTGTTTTCGTTTACCTCCCTTTTAAGGCTTGTTTGCCTCTTCTAAAACTTTATGTATTTCTGGAGTCAAAGGACGAGGTCCTGATGCTGGAAGGCTGTGATAGGCAACGATTATTTCACTGCTGGGAGGAATAGTGTGAAGCTTCACCTTTGTAATGGATCCGAAAAATGCGAACCGTGAGCTATCTGAGACGACAACATTAGAAGTATGAAACATCAAAATTGCTACAATCTCCGAACCCTCAGTCACATGAACAAGATGATGATTGATTACTCATTGAATGACAATAGCCCAAAAGCAAGCACAAGAGATATATGTGTGCCTTGTTACAATCAAAGTGCTTTGAACCAGTTGAGTCTAAAGAATGTAACCATAGTCCAGATTGACTCCTTATTATAGACCTCGTTAGGAAAAGCTTACTTGCGCTATCTGACCTTGTGGTCCTCTTAGAGAAGCTATTGAAGATAAGAGTAAACAACCCATTCCACATTGGAGGTAGATTAGGCTTCTTAAACTTTGATAGAACAACAAGATGATCCTTATATCCTATTTGGTAGAACATTTCGAGAATGGCAGAAGAGGAGATGGTTTCATGATCGATCAGATCTCTAGCGTCAGAAAGCCCTAGCAGACGGTTGAAACATGCCTTGGTGATGGTGGTTTTGACAGAATCAATCTCAAGATTGATGATCGGTCAACTGTCCTCATATTGAGTAGATGAGTAAGCTTTGGAGAGAAGGGCCAATGGAACATTCTCTATCTTTGATAGGGCGATGAACAGTAGAGAGTATTTCAGGCATTCTATGAAAGGTTGGAGAAATGCATCGTATTTGGATGGATTAAGGTCCAAAATAAGATTTTGATAGGCCTTGATGCTTGGTAGACTAGATGATGTAGTTTAATCGGCGCCCTAGGGAGTTTCAAATGAGGAAGCCATTGAAATCGTCGAAGAAGAAGATGAACAGTCTTTGAGAAAGGGTTTCTTATGCCTGTAAGTAATTCTTTGAAAATGGTAATGTTAGAATGAACCGTTAAATTCCTTTTATAAGTTAGTGTAGGAGAGAGAATAACAGCTGGAGACTGTTCATTTTCCCAGAAAAAGCGCCTGAAAAAGCCTATTTGACAGGCATGATGTCAGGTGGCGTAACTGACAAACCGTGATGTTAGAAAAAATTTAAATTTGCACGTGCCATTATCGCACTCTTATCCCAAAATATTCGTCGTATCGTATTCCTTAAAGACCGCGTTTTCTGATTTGCCCATTCGTATTTGAGTGCCATTGCTTGTTCTCCAAATCTGATAGTAACCAATAGAACTGCGAACCAGACTTTTTGAAAATCACAAGGATTTTCGTGCAAGATTGTGCCAAAGATAAAGAAATAAAACAAAATTTCTTAGGGATTCTAGTGATGTCAGAAAAGACATGAATCAGTTAGATCCCGTGTAACGATCTCTTCCTTCGGAGTCAAGAGAGACTCGGAAGTGTCTGTGTGGGGTCCCATTGAATTACGATCACCTGTTTGTTGAGAAATAGTGAAAGGCATCTTTTCAATAAGGCTTAAGGGTGGCTTCATCTTTAACCAAACTCCGTAACTTGACATAAGTCCGAACATTCGGATGAAGTACTTGTCTAACTAGTGTAGTCATAAGAACAAGTATGGTTCGGAATTAATTTGAGTGATTGGAAAACTTATAGAAATCTCAAGAAAATAAAAAATGGATCTTATGGGAAGAAATGTCTTAGGTCTAGAACATTCCATTAAGATCTCGCAAAAAAAAGAGATTTCAAGGTACGAACCACAAAAGTGGAGTTTCGTCAATTCCATGGTGATTAATCTAGAACATATAAATTGTTCACTGTCAATTCGTAAATATGTGTTGGATTTTGGGTTTTAATCAATTCATGGGGATAACATATTTAAGATCATTAACACAAAATTTGTGTAACCATAAACCTCATTGGTAAACTTCGAGAGTCTCAAGGGTTACATTCATGGAAGCGAAAGTGATGGAGAAATTGTTGGAGGTGGTTCCGAAGAATAATGTACCTCTGCTATACAAAATAATGACCAAACAGTCAAATCTTAACTCAATATGAGAAGAGTAAGATAGCTCAATGACTTATGTGAATTATCAGGCTGATTGGGAAGAAACGATTGGTATTATCGAATCATTAAGGCTTCAAACATAGAGTCTCAGAGGCTTCGGACAACATGCAACAACATGCTTCTAGGGACACTTAACTAGTGTAAAGATTTAGAGTTAAATACCTTCCCCATTAGTCGCAATTGAGAGTTTTATGATGTGTTCTTTCAATCCCGCTTAGTTGTCTATTATTTTTGGTATTTTTGATATTTTGCATAAAAGGAAATAAAACTGAAAATATTTATGGAATTTTGATTTTTTCTGAAAAATAAATAAAAACAGAAAGAAAATATTTTTGAGTTTTGTTTTTTTTTTGAAAAAATAAAAACATAAAATATAAAATGAAAACACAAGTATAAAAAATATACAAAGGATACAAGGAGTTCTGAACCTCCGAATGAACAGTGGACTGCGAGTCACTCCGAGCGTTCGGACCAATTCGCCGTTCATTCAATAAATTACGAGTGTGAAGGTTGATTCAGAACTGATTCTACTTCAATCATACCTAATCCTTGAAGTATTCTATTAAAGGTTTTTTCAGGCGAGGCTTTAGTGAAGATATCGGCCAATTGATTAGCGGATCTAGCAAATTGTATTTCGACATTTCCATCTTCCACATGATCCTTGATGAAGTGATATCTTAGCGCGATGTGTTTGGTCTTCGAATGTTGTATTGGGTTGTGGCAGATGCGAATAACACTTTCGAAATCATAGTATAAGGGTATTTTTTCATGTTAATTCATAATCCGTTAACTGACTTTGAATCAATATCACCTATGATGTACAGAAGCCAGCCGCTATATATTCAATTTCGGCGGTTGAAAGGGAGGCACATGTCTGTTTCTTTGATTGCTACTTGACAAGTTTGTCATCAAGAAATTGACATCATCCAGTTGTACTTTTACGATCAAGACTACAACCTCCGAGATCAGCTTCCAAGAATGCTTGCATAAAGAATCCTGAACTAGATGGATACCAAATTCCGAGCGAGGAGGTTCGCTTTAGATACCTGAAGATGTTCTTCATAGCGGTCATGTGGGGTTCGCGAGGCTTTTCTTGAAACCTAGCACACTAGAAAACAGAAAACATGATCTCTAGATGAGTAGCAGTTAGATACATCAATGACCCTATCATTTGACGATATAGAGTCATATCCACAGCTGGTTTGTCCAAAGACGGTGTTAGCTTTGTTTCAAATGCCATTGGAATTTCACCTTTGAATCCCCCACCATTCAAAACTTCGCAAGTAAGGTATTCTTATAAGCCTCCTGGTGGATAAAGATTTCCTGGTGACTCTGTCTTATATTCAAACCAAGGAAAAAGTTAATCGGACCATCGAGCTCATCTCAAATTTAGTCTCCATCAACTCTTGGAACTCTACGGTTAATCTAGGATTAGCAGATCTAAAGATGATATCATCAACATATATTTGGACGATCATCAGATGGTTACCGTCTTTCTTGCGAAGGAAGGTTGGGTTGACCGAGCCTTGTTTAAATTTAGCTTGTTTTAGGAATCTAGTAAGAGTTTCATTCTAGGCTCGCGGAGCTTGCTTCAGACCATAGATTGCTTGGTCTAGAATGTAACAGTGGTCTGGATATTTTTTGTTTACGAACCCAGGTGGTTGTTCCACATACACCGTGTCTTCTAATTCTCTGTTCAAAAAGGCACACTTGACGTCCATTTGATAGACTTCAAAGTTCTTGTGTGCTGCATATGCATAAAAATGCACATAGATTCCGGCCTTACAACTAGTGTGAAGGTTTCCTCGTAGTCAATCCCTTCTTCTTGGCAATACCCTTTAACTACTAACCGAGCCTTGTTTCGCATTACATTCCCCTCCTTGTCAAGCTTATTACAAAACACCTTTGAGACCAACGACAGATGCATCCTTCGGAGTGGGAATAAGCCTCCAATATGACAACCCGAAATTTCTATCTGGTACATCCATTCAATTCAATCAAAGTCAAACTTGTTTCTGGTATCTTTTAGCATTGTTTAGGGTCTGTCTGAGTGCTCTAAGACTAGTACATTCAAGCTTTTGGTGTTAAGAAGTATCTGCTAGAGTTCATTGTGCAGCATTTAAGACGAAAAACTCCAAGTCTTGGAGTTTACGGCCGTAAACTAGAGATTACGGCTGTAATCTCTTGGCTGGCCATAAACTCCTCCCATATATATATATATATATATATATATATATATATATATGATATTCCTTCATTTTTTACCATTTCTCACACATCCAAGTCTAGAAAATTGATTCTCTCTCATCTATCATCAAGAACTTTCATCTTGATCTTCAAAAGTGTAAGTGATTCTTCCATTTATAAGTTGATATCCTTCTTAATCTAGTAAAACTCTAAGATTTCATCCATGATTTCATCTCTTTTGGGTAGATCTTCAAATCTTCATCACTTACACCAAGAACATACACTAGTTCTTGGACCGTGAACACCCCTTCAAGCTTCAAAACGTAAGTATCCTTCCATATATTAGTATCCTTTAGAAGCTCTTAACATACATCCTTGAAATCAACCACTTTAGCTTGATCATGAAGAGTTTACGGCCATGAGCATCTCCCTTGGCCGTAAACCCTTCCCAAGAACACCTTTGGCCGTGAACATCATGGATCGTAAACCCTCCTCATGATCTTCATTGACCGTAAACTCCCTTGGCCGTAAACCTCTTTAGCCGTAAACCCCAAGGCCGCGAACACCATGGCCGTTAACACCCTTGTGTGGTCGTAAACCCCTTAATGCAGTCATATGTGATTGTAACACTCAATCCAAGTGTTTCCTAGTCCCTAAGATGGTTCCCTAGCATAATTAGTCGTTGTATACACTAACTATATCCATATATGTATCACTATATGCTTAATAGTATCCGTTTGTGCTCGAGACTTCACTTGACACTCAACATCCTATATCGATCTTACATTCGAATCACTCACTACAGGTGAGTTCATACCCAATAACTTACCTTTTAAATGATTATAAATGCTATTATGGGGGGGGATACAAGTTGAAAACATTATAATTATTGTATCAATCACATGTGATTAATAACTATCAAACAAATGGATTTCTTATACTTCAAGCTGTGTTATCAATCAAATTACTTCACAACATTTTATCAAACCCTTTTGTATGCTAAACTATTTATCAAACTCTTTTAAACTTATAGATTTTCAAATTCATGTCTATACATATATAGTTATATAAATAAGGTTGAAAGGACTTAGGACTGATAACTCGCTTTATTTCTAGTTCTTTGATTGGTTGTGGACTTAGGGTATTGGTTGTTTGTCCGAGGGTCGTTAAAATCTTAGTTATATAGTATGTATATGTGCATAGATATAAAAGTTCTTGCATCAGTTCAACACCCTTGGGTAGCAAAGGTGTACAAACATACTCAGTCATTCAAACAACATTACTAGTAAACAATAATAGGTATAGTTTAGAGATCTACTACTCACTATTTCTAGTACAATGAAACATAAATGAGTCAGTTCAAACATACTATAACGAGAAACAGAAAAGAACATACTATAACGAGAAACAGAAAGAACATACTATATTGAGAAACAAGGAGGAACATACTATACACTATACAAAGAGAACATAAAATACACTAGAACAGAGAGAGCATAATATACAAATACAAGAATACAGTAACATTAATGTGAGCCACTACTTCATGGCATGGCAATATACTACTTTGTCACGTTTTTAACTAGAGTCTCTTGGAAGGAGAGCGTGAATTTGTGTATAGATCTATACGGGACTGACCTTCCTACACCTTGCTGCTAGCTACAGTGGGACCTGCAGGTCTACGGGTGACGAATGTCATATCATTTCGACGTCTTCGAACTTTGTGGTTTCCTAGTTAGTACTACAGTAGTCACTACATACCATACTACAGTACATATGCATTTTCCCATTACATTCTTATCGTGATCTTCTCATATAAATGGTAATGTAAACTATATATTTGGTAATGATAGTCATACTTGGGAAAAACACTTACTTTTTCAGAAAGAACAAACATACAGAACAGTCGAGTCTTGGTAGAAGACTACATTTCATTATAAGTAGAAAATATAGGATTTTCTAGGAGATTCAAGCATGTACATCAAACACTTACCAACATTTACAACAAACATTTTCAAACACTTTCAGCAACTTATGCAACAAATGACACTAAAATACTTATGAACTCACCAGCTTAAATGCTGATCAACTGTTTCAAAATAACTTGTATTCTCAGGTCACCAGTAGACAGGTACAGATGGCCAGGTTTTGAGAAGACGGAGCACTTTCAAGAGTTGTCTTTATTTTGATTATTCATTTTTGGTGTCTCATTACTGTACGCAAAACACACTTGTATTGAATTATACTATTAATGCAATGGATGATGTTGTTGCTTGTTTACTATTATGCATTGTTATGATACTGTACATGACGTCCTCCGCGCATAACATTTCCTCCGTTCCGGTTTTGGGGTGTGACAGATTGGTATCAGAGCTTTGTTTGTAGTGAATTAAGTATATCAACCCATAAAAGATATACAACTATAAACATATCGAGATTAAAATACCCTGACCAAGAGTTTATACTTTTAAATAATAAAATATTTAACTAAAGTATACATATACATACATGCATTCATACTAGGATCAATGCCATACTAGAACAGAACAAAAGTATTGCGGTTTTTGAACATCACATGTAGGCTTGGGGACATATGATAAGATCTGGGAGTGATATTGCCTGATCAACTATATATTTCCGAGAAGTGATCAGGATGTGCCCAAGAATGGTTGTGGTGTTGCAGCAAGTCTAAAAACTTACCAACACTACCACAATGAAAACTTTAGAACATAACATAAACTTAACATACTATAGTAGTATTTTGTGTTACTATAATTACTTATGTGAAAACTAAAAGGTCTTTACTAGTAGGTCAATAGTTGCTGAGTGGATACTCTAAGGTTATATGTGACTAGGGTGTCATAGACTTAGAATCTGTGATCTTTGCTTTACTTCATGTTCCTTGTTTGGTTGTGGATTTAGAGTTAGGGTCACTTATTCGAAGGTCTATCATGTTTTAATTACATATAACTGGTATGCGCTACATGAGTATTGAAGTTACTGTTAAGGATCATCCTATAATTATCTTAAGTAGTACGTCTATTAACTATCTCTTTTATCCCTATTCTCGCATAGATAACATGGCTGGATTCCATCTCCCCAGCGACCCGTACTTTCCTAACCAAGGTAATGGTGGATGGCTAGATGCAGAGCCGGAAGAGAATCATGCAATCCCTTTGGATGATGACTTCGCAGAGAACTTCCCTGAAGATTTTGACTCCGAGCCAAAAGTCAGTAATCTACCTCCGGCGGCTCCTATCCCAAATCCTAACCCTCGACTAGAATTTCAAGGCCCCACACTTTTGTGGGCAACAAACTTGAACCGATGGAGTCACGAGCAAGGTCAATCCTTACCCTACAACGGAGACTGAAGCTTCTACAATCTGAGAGAGGGAGGCTCAGCAGATAGAATCCTGCCTATTCTAGTTCGCAGAGTTGCTCGCAATGAGGAGCAGGGAAGGGCAACCATCAACCGAGTCATGGAGGTTGATGCCGATGCGGGAGTCAATACAGTTCGTATTCGCCATCTGGAAATTGCTCATGGAAGAACTCAGAACTAGAATGCAACCCTGTAGAGGGAACTTAATGAAACCCAAGATTAAGTTAGGGGACTCTAAGCTCGTCAGGCAACGTTTGAAAGGCGCATGATAGACATGGAGCGTCGTCTTGCAGAATCAAGGACTCATTCGAGTGGTTCTCATCGCAAGTAGAGTCTACTCTACTTTCTCTTTTGGATATAGCTTAGGCCTATGTAAAGGGTCTAGTACTAATTTCCTGTTTATGATAAAACCTTGAACCTTCAGTCTATTAAAGTCTTAGTGCTGTCAAAATTTTCTTGTTGTGGTTTGATGTAAGACCTAGTTCTAGGTCATTTTCCCGAACTTATTACATCATTAATGCCAATATTATGGACAGACATCTAATCTTTTTATAAATTTTGATCCAAATTCTTTCATCCTTCTATTCTTAGATCTTCATTAAAGTCATACTCTCATCTAATTATTTGGCTATGGTGAGTTAGTCCATAGACCACTCTCATTATTATCTCTATTGAATTCTTACCATTATCTTCATCTTTGTAAACTTATAGTTGAAAGATGCCTCCACGTCGATCAACAAGACGGAACCCTTTGATAACTCCAACTCGACCACCACCACCTCCTCCATAATATAATCCTGCATCTCTCCAAGCTGCGGTATATGCGGATGTTGCGGCAGACTTAGCTCAATTAAGTACTAGCAGTGCTAGCGGGGGTGGAACAGCTGTACATTCTACTCAAGGTGATGTTCCAGTGTGCTCTAGGGAGTGCTCATATAAGGAATTCACCAACTGCAAGCCCAGGTGCTTTAACGAAACTGGTGGAATCATTGCCCTCTCGCAATGGTATGAGAAAATGGAGTCGATCTTTGAGATCTGCTCATGCCCGGAAGGAAGGAAAGTAAAATTTGTTGCCTGCACCTTCTTGGACAGAGCCTTAACATGGTGGAATAGCCATGTCAAGTCATTTACTCTAATAGTGGCTAATTCTATGGGTTGGGAAGCTCTGAAGGAGCTTATGATTGAAGAATACTGCCCGAGGGGCGAGGTTCAGAAAATTGAACAGGAACTCTAAGCCTAACCATGAAGGGCTCCAACATAGTGGTCTATACTGCTAGATTTAGCGATCTGGCGGCACTATGTCCGGGAATGGTCCTTACTGAGGGAAATAAAATTGAGAGGTATATCTAGGGGCTGGTACCTCCATATTAGGGGAATGTCTTAGCTTCAAACCCCACTACCTTCGACAGTGCCAAGCGATTGGCACAACGGCTCATCGTGTTGGAATAGTGTCTAAGGCAGCAACTATATTAGGTAAGTATTTGACCCGGTTGTGCATGGTCCTTTTGGGTTGCCTTCACCATAGCAACTTGATAGGATGATTTATTAAGAGAGAGTAAATATTATTAATATATTATGAGAATAATATAAAGAATAATATATTGTTATTTGATTAATATAAGTCATAGAATTAATTGGAATTAATTTGGTGACTTAAAGAGATTAATTAAATAAAGGGGTATAAACTGTCACTTGTTTGATAGTTAAGCTTTAGACTATAAATCCTTATAGATATATTGTGGACGGATTCTAGAAGCTAGGATAGCTTCAAAATCGTCCATTGGTTATCTAAGGAAAGGATTTGGATAGCCTTAAGAGAAGATTATCCAATTAGGGTTTAGGTTGTAACCCTTAAGGAGTCTACAAGTATAAATAGACCCCATGGCTGAAGGAAATCGACACCTCACCTAAAGTAAGAGAACCCTGGCCGATTTCCTCCCCTTTCCTCTCTCCTAAATCATCTTTCTTGCTATTGGTGTTTGTAAGCCATTAGAGGAGTGACAATTGTGACTCTAGAAGCTCCAAGACAACAAGGTCAACAAGGAATTCAAAGGTATGGTTCTAGATCTGTTTCAATGTTGTTATTTAACCTAATTAGCCATTAGAAGTCTTGGATTCAAAGCATGTTTAATTAGAAAGCCTAGATCCAAGCATTAGGGTTTTGCATGCGCACATAGGAAAGTTCTTATGGCTAAAACCCATAAGTGGTATCAGATCCTAGCTTGGTTTTCATTAAATTGTTGCTTGATTAACTAAAACAAACCTGCAAAATTTGATTTTTGGTTTCTGAGTCATGGACTCGGCGAGTTCCAAAGTGGACTCGGCGAGTAGACCTGACTCGGCGAGTCCCTTTGTGCACTCGGCGAGTCCAGGCGTCAGGAATGGCCAGATTCGGGATTTTTTTCATAATTATCTTATGGAAACTTACCTTAATCATAATAGATCAACCTAAATCCGATTTTTTGATATATATGACTATTATCTTGATCTAGTTAAAGGTATTTATCAACTAATAAAATATTTAATTTCCTTATATGATAATTAATTAATTATTTTAATTATTTTGGTAATTATCTTTCAAAGAAATCTTGAATAAAATCAAATATAGATAATTAGGATATTAATTGTTTATTGGAATTATTTGTTATTTGATCCTCTATGTTTTAAATGTTTAAAACTTGCCCTCAAGTTTTTGAAATTTATATTTGTGATTAAAAGTTTTAATTTAGACAACTTAAATTTCAAACCCTAGATTTTAAAAGGTTTAAAATACAACCCTATACTAATATGATATTACTAGAATAATATATATATGTATAACTAAATGCTAGTCTTACCGTTAGTAGGCCTCATTCACGAAGCCGGTCTATAAGGTGGGTATAAGGTTGCGGCCTATAAAATGGCGCTTAATGGGTGTACACTCACACCCACCGCTTGCTTGATTGGTGGAGGGTCGTTAGCCGAAAGGGTAGGATAGGGCAACCTCATCCTCTCATTAAAAGTATAATAAGTAATAACAAAGTAACTACACATATTTTAAAATTTCCCAATCTTAGTTACTTTAGGAAAAGTGAATTGATGCAATCCCATGAAATTACACTTTGCACCATTGCTAAGAAGTTAGTGGAGCGTGTGTGGTTTACCGGCACACTAATTGGTTCTAAGCAAAGGTGGCAAAGGATGATTCATTGTTTATCATAGGTTGATGGAGCGTGTGTGGTTTACCGGCACATCGAATAGGTGATCGTTACAATGAAGGCACCATGTGAATTTGCATGGTAATTCACACCCGCTTTGTGATCCTCGGCATCCCAGTCACAAACAAGAGGGGCATATTGAGATTTAAACATGGCATTGAATATTTTCAATGAATCTCATCCGAACCTAGGAATTCTCAATACACTTAGGACTAATAGTTTATGTTTTGTGATGGAGAATTAGTGAATCGTCATTCACTTACCTTCAATTTATTTGCATGTTAGATTACGAAATCCCTTTTCTAGTATGTAAATGTTATTGTTGGATCCTAGCCCTAATTTTCTTATTGGGTGATAATTAGCGATTCTTATTCTAATCTATCTTTGTCCTTTCTATTTGTAGATGTCGAACGCTAACAACGCTGCTGCTAGTTCTTTCACGTTGATGAGCCTTTGCCAAAAGGTCACCTTCGATGGAACGAACTTTAGCGAATGGATAAGATACATTCGCACCATTGCTCGCTATGAGGATAAGGAGTATGTCCTCGATGAGAAGCTTGAGAAAATCAACCCTGAAATCGCTACTCCGGCTCAAAATCACCGCTTTTCAAACTCATGAGTGAGATACAACGAAGGTACATTGCATCATGATTGCCACCATGAACTCCGAATTCCAAAAGTCCTACGAGGACATGTACCCGTACGAGATGCACCAAGACTTATTGGAGAGATACAACCAAAACGTGAGACAAGAGCGTTATGAGATTTTCACCAACATGATTTCCGCTAAGATGGGTCATGGATAATCTCTTACCGTGCACTTGCAAAAGATGCAAAGGTATGTCGACCGCCTTCACAAGTTAAATGTTGACTTTGGGGAAGACTTGGCGATCGACATGGTGCTTCACTCTTTGCCTCTGATGTACAACCATTTTAGGATGACCTACCACATGAACAAAGAAGAGGTCACCCTAAGCAAACTCCAAGGTCTCTTGAGGGTTGCTGAGAGCAACTTCAAAGACAAGTATGTTGCACCAACTCCCAATCCGCCTACTGCTCCTGTCTTGGCTATTGGTCAAGGAAAGGGAAAGAAGAGGAAAGCTTCATCGAAGAACTATCGCAAGGTTAAAGCCCGAGATGGTGCCTCTTCTAGTGGGACCAAAGTTGATCCCGCTAAGCCCTGTCCTAACCCGAAGGAGGCAGATTGCCACTACTGCCACAAGATAGGACATTGGAAGAGAAGCTGCCCAGAGTACCTGCAATCAATCAAAGAAGGAAAGATCAAGCCATCTTTCGCAGGTATATACACAATTAAATCTAACGATTCCAATCATGCTATTTATTGGCTTCTTGATACCGGTTGTGGTTATCACATTTGTTCTAATGTGCAGGGACTAAGAAGAAGTAGGGATGTGGAGCAAGGAAGGATCAATCTAATCATGGGGAACAAAAGATCGTCGCCTGTGACCAAGATTGGAGTGTATTCTTTAGTGCTTAGGAATAAGTTGTGTTTAGATTTGAACAATTGTTGCTATTCGCCAGAAATTGCTAGAAACATCATTTCATTTCATGGTTTATATAGACAAGGATTTAGATTTTCTTTTAATAATGAGAATGGTTCTATTTTGGCTTATCTAAATGGTGTCTTTTACTTTGAATCTAAACCATGTAATGGAATTTATGAAACTGTTATGATTGTTGATAACTTAGGAAATGATGTTTTGAATATACATTCTTCCAATAATATGGATAAAGCATCCTTGTGGCATTGTCGTCTTGGACATGTCAACAAGAAACGCATAGCCCAACTCCAAAAGGATGGAGTGTTGGAGTTATTCGACCTTAGGGAAGATGACACATGCGAGTCTTGTTTACTTGGAAAGATGACTAAATCACCCTTCACAAGTACGTGTGAAAGGGGTGATGGTCTATTGGACCTAATACATACCGATGTATGTGGACCGTTTAGATCAACCACGAAGAATGGGAACCGCTTCTACGTGACCTTTACCGATGATTATAGTAGATATGGGTATATCTATTTAATCAAGCAAAAGTCAGAAACTTTTGAAAAGTTCAAAGAGTTTAAGAATGAAGTGGAGAATCAATTGGGAAGGAAAATCAAGATGCTTCGATCCGATTGAGGAGGAGAGTACCTAAGTCTTGAATTCCACGATTATCTCAATGAGTGTGGAATAGTTTCGCAATTGACGCCTCCTAGGACACCGCAGTTGAATGGTGTGGCAGAAAGGCGTAATCGAACCTTGTTGGATATGGTTCGCTCTATGATGAGTCGTGCTTCACTACCTATCTCTTTTTGGGGGTATGCCTTAGAGACTGCCACCCATATCCTTAACCGAGTCCCTACCAAGAAGGTTGCCAAAACACCTCACGAGATGTGGACAGGGAAAGCTCCCTCGTTGGCACATATCAAGGTTTGGGGTTGCGAGGCTTTCGTAAGACGAGATACTCACGACAAGCTCGAACCTCGTAGTGAGCGATGTATTTTCATCGGCTACCCGCAGACATCCTTTGGATATCTCTTCTATAGACCGAAGGACAATGTTGTCTTCGTTGCGAGGAGAGGAGTTTTCCAAGAGCAAGAACTCATAAGCCAAGGAGACAGTGGGAGGCAAATCGAGCTTGAAGAGATTCAAGAGTCGATAGATGAAGGAACCTCTACCGCTGGCACTCAACCGAGGAGGAAACTCCGGTTGAACCGATTGACGAGTCCTTACCTCTTAGACGTTCCGATAGAGTTAGAGTTCATCCCCAGTTTTATGGTTTTCATATTACTACCGAAGGGGACACGTATATTAGTGATGGTACACTAATAAATCTAGATGAACCTAATAGCTATAAGGAAGCCATGGCAGGCCCGGAGTCTGAAAAATGGAAAGAGGCAATGGATAGTGAGATCCAATCCATGTATGACAACCAAGTTTGGAATTTGGTTGATAATGTGCCCGGACGTAAGACCGTTGGGTACAAATGGATCTTCAAGAAGATGACCGACGTGGATGGAAACGTGCACACATATGAAGCACGGTTGGTTCCGAAGGGCTTTACTCAAACTCCCAGAGTTGACTATGATGAAACCTTCTCACCAGTTGCGAAGATAAAATCTATTAGAGTGATGCTAGCAATTGCCGCATTTCATGATTATGAGATTTGGCAAATGGATGTCAAGACCGCTTTCCTTAACGGAAAGTTGGCTGAGGATGGTTACATGGCTCAGCCAGAGGGGTTTGTGGATCCGAAGCATCCCAATAGAGTGTGTAAGCTTGAGAAGTCCATTTATGGACTTAAGCAAGCGTCTCCCAGATGGAATCTTTGCTTCGATGAGAAAGTCAAAGAGTTTGGATTTGTACGAAGCGAAGACGAATCATGTGTATATGTCAAAGCTAGTGGGAGTATAGTAAGGTTCCTCGCTCTATATGTCGATGACATATTACTCATAGGAAACGACATCCCGACTCTGCAGGAGGTTAAGTCCAGGCTCGGGAAGTGCTTCGCTATGAAGGACCTCAGAGAGGCTTCTTACATTTTGGGAATAAGGATAGTAAGAGAAAGAAGTAAGAGACTAATTGGACTTAGTCAAAATACTTACTTAGATAAAGTACTAAAACGATTTAGTATGGAAAACTCGAAGAAGGGAGAATTACCGATACAAAGTAATGCCAAGTTGAGTAAGACTCAAAGTCCGAGTACCGAAGCTGAGATAGCAGAAATGAGCCGAGTACCATACGCTTCCGCAGTTGGCTCAATCATGTACGCTATGACTTGTACTCGCCCTGATGTAGCCTTCGCTTTGAGCATGGTTAGCAGATATCAAGGGAACCCTGGCAGAGCACATTGGATTGTGGTGAAGAATATCCTTAAGTACCTTCGGAGGACGAAGGAATGGTTCTTAGTCCTCGGAGGGAGTGATGACTTGAAGGTGCGAGGGTATAGTGACGCCAGTTTTCAAACCGACAGGGACAACTACCGTTCGCAGTCGGGATGGGTCTTTACCCTAAATGGAGGAGCAGTGACATGGAAGAGTTCCAAACAGGAAACCGTAGCTGATTCAACGTGCGAATAAGAGTACATTGCAGCGAGCAAAGCGTCGAAGGAGGCAATATGGCTAAAGAACTTCATCGGTGATCTTGGAGTCGTACCTGCCATAAAGGAGCCCATGGAGATTTTCTGTGATAACGAAGGAGCGGTTGCCTTAACCAAGGAACCGAGGGATCATGGTAGATCAAGACATATCGACAGAAAATATCACTTCATTAGACATCGTGTAGAAGAAGGACAACTCGTAGTGAAGAGGATATCATCAGAGGATAACCCAGCAGATCAGCTTACGAAGGGACTTAGTAGGGTTAAGCATTTTCAGCATGCTAGGAGTATTGGGCTGAAGGATGATATTAGCATAGATTAGATAGTATTAGAAACGTGTAATAGATAAATGTAATTAACAGTTGATGATTAAATAAAGGAGTTTTATTTATGAGTAATGTTACTATCTTATGTTAATTGTTTAACTATTGTTTCACTTTGCATGTTTTGACTTCCAGAATAATTGAGTTTATTAGGAATAATCGAATTATTCAAATAGTCCACAATCGTTCATATGTTGGAAGTAGATATGAATGAAGATTGTCATGAATTGGAATGTAGATTGTCTAAATGGTGTTAGACATAGCAAAGGGTTGCTGCAACGTTCATGAGTGCTTATGAACTACTTTTGAGCATTGGAACAAACCCGCGCTTGTTGGAATCACCTTATGGAATGTGATATACAAGGGTGATCGCAAGACGATAATATCATATAGTCTTAAAACCTAGATATATGGTTTGTTATTTGTTAATTGATTGTACATTGATAATGCGAAAACGCATCAGTAACTCGGTGTTATAAAACGCATTGTTGTGTATAGTTGGTTAATGAATAAGTAAATGCATATAAGTCGAAGTTTATCTGTAACTTTTATCTAAGAGGGTAAAAGCGATATCTCGGCCGCTCGATGATTTGATTTGACTTATGTTCCAGGCCCGGTCAGAACTGAATTGATGTGTTCGATTAAGTTCTATGTCGAATAAATCATAGATCGAGAAACCTAAATGCTTGTCTAACTATTCCATAGGATTGTCAGCATGATATCTAACAGAGGACTGTACGATCCCTTATCTAAAGGACAAGATTGATTAGATCAGAGTTTGACAGCGTCTTTGAGAGCTACGATTGCAAACCGAATTGTACTTGTGCATATAGTTACTAGACTTATCCAAGTGGGAGACTGTTGGAATAATGTCTAAGGCTACAACTATATTAGGTAAGTATTTGACCCGGTTGTGCATGGTCCTTTTGGGTTGCCTTCACCATAGCAACTTGATAGGATGATTTATTAAGAGAGAGTAAATATTATTAATAGATTATGAGAATAATATAAAGAATAATATATTGTTATTTGATTAATATAAGTCATAGAATTAATTGGAATTAATTTGGTGACTTAAAGAGATTAATTAAATAAAGGGGTATAAACTGTCAATTGTTTAATAGTTAAGCTTTAGACTATAAATCCTTATAGATATATAGTGGACGGATTCTAGAAGCTAGGATAGCTTCAAAATCGTCCATTGCTTATCTAAGGATAGGATTTGGATAGCCTTAAGAGAAGATTATCCAATTAGGGTTTAGGTTGTAACCCTTAAGGAGTCTACAAGTATAAATAGACCCCATGGCTGAAGGAAATCGACACCTCACCTAAAGTAAGAGAACCCTGGCCGATTTCCTCCCCTCTCCTCTCTTCTAAATCATCTTTCTTGCTATTGGTGTTTGTAAGCCATTAGAGGAGTGACAATTGTGACTCTAGAAGCTCCAATACAACAAGGTCAACAAGGAATTCAAAGGTATGGTTCTAGATCTGTTTCAATGTTGTTATTTAACCTAATTAGCCATTAGAAGTGTTGGATTCAAAGCATGTTTAATTAGAAAGCCTAGATCCAAGCATTAGGGTTTTGCATGCGCACATAGGAAAGTTCTTATGGCTAAAACCCATCACATCGATCATGGAGTTCGCACACCACCAACAACAACAACCATCACTGTACCGGAAACATCAAAAGCCACTGACTACAAGCGTATGTTTTGGGATAACAAGAAGAACAAAGCGACGCAAAACTCTACTAAAAAGCAGCAGGTCGTGGCTGTTCATGCTGCGATAACACCTACTGATACTGCGCCAATGAAGCAGTATGATGGGATCTTGCCCAAGTGCAACAAGTGAAACTTCCACCACAACGGGCCCTGTCGAGAAATGCAGTGCTCTAACTGCAACAGGAAAGGGCACACTGTCCGATTCTGTAAGTCTCCGACAACGCCGATTAACCAAGTCCCCGACGTTGGTGTGGGCCAGGTTTGCTACGGATGTGGCGAGGTGGGTCACTTCAAAAGGATCTACTGAAGGCAGGGAATGCGGGGGGACTAGGAAGAGTTTTGGCTATAGGCTACGAGGAAGCTGTAGCTGACCCTACAGTGGCCATTGGTACGTTTCTCCTTGATAACTCATATGCATGCAACTGTTTGATAGTGGAGCAGAAAGGAGTTTCATGAACCATAAATTTGCTCACTTACTTAAACAAAAACCATGTGCATTGAAAGAACCATTTACTGTAGAAATGGCTAACGGAAAGACAGAGAGCACTAGCAGTATATACATAGGATGTACTCTAACCCTAGATAGCGATTCATTCCCAATCGACCTCATTTCGGTCTTAATTAAAAGTTTCAACGTCATAATCGGCATGGATTGGTTGATTCTTCATCGTGATGACATCATTTGTTATGAAAATGCCGTTCGCCTTAATCTACCGTCTAACAAAACTATAGTTATCTATGGCGACAAACCCGGCAGGAACCATCCTATCATCTTGAGTATACAAGCTCAGAAGTACTTACGAAAGGAATGTCATGCATTCCTTGATCATGTTGTCAATATGAGCCAAGAGACAAATGACATAAAGAACATCCCAGAAGTACGAGAATTTCCGAATGTCTTTCCATAAGAGCTACCCGGATTACCACCACAGCGCCAAGTCGAGTTCAGAACTGACTTAGTTCTAGGGGCTACCCAAGTAGCCAAATCGCCCTATCGTCTAGCACCAGCTGGGATGCAGGAGCTATCCGGTCAACTTAACGAACTGCTCAGCAAGGGCTTTATTAGACCAAGCTTCTCTCCATGGGGAGCACCAGTCATGTTCGTAAAGAAGAAAGATGGATCGTTTTGTATGTGCATCGACTATAGAGAACTAAACAAGCTTACCATCAAGAATCGTTACCCTCTGCCTCACATAGACGACTCGTTCGACCAACTGCAAGGGTTGAATTACTTTTCAAAAATTGATTTGAGATCCGGGTATCACCAGTTACGAGTGTTAGAGGAAGATGTTCCAAAGACAGCCTTCCGAACTCGTTATGGGCACTACGAGTTCGTAGTGATGCCATTCGGATTAACTAATGCACCCGCAGTGTTCATAGATTTAATGAACTGGATGTGTCGTCCTTACTTGGATCAATTTGTTATTGTATTCATCGATGACATACTTATCTAATCTTGAAGTAAGGAAGAGCATAGTAAACATCTACGACATATCTTAGAAACACTGCGATTGGAGAAACTTTATGCGAAGTTCTCTAAATGCGAATTTTGGATTCGCAGAGTCGAATTCTTGGGTCATGTGGTTAGCGAAGAGGGAATTCACGTGGACCTTTTCAAAATAATAGCCATTGAGAACTGGTCAGCACCGAAAAATCCTACCAAAATTCGTCAATTTCTAGGCCTCGCTGGCTACTACCACAAATTTATTCAGAACTTCACAAGGATCGCGAAACCGCTTACTACATTGACCCATAAAGGCGTGGCCTTTGACTAGGAAGAAAAACAAGAAAAAACATTCCAAACGCTAAAACAAGCTTTATGCAGCGCACTGATACTATCCCTCCCAGAAGGGATAAAAGACTTTATAGTTTATTGCGATGCATCCAACCAAGGGATTGGTTGTGTTGTTGTGCAATGAGGTAAGGTGATCGCCTATGCCTGAAGACAGCTAAATACACACGAAATCAAGTATACCACGCATGATCTTGAGTTAGGAGAAGTGGTATTTGCTATGAAGATCTGGAGATACTACCTGTATGGCACAAAAAGCACTTTCTTTATAGATGACAAGAGCCTTTAACATATATTCCACCAGAAGGAGCTTAATATGAGACAACGATGGTGGGTAGAGCTACTCAATGAATACGAATGCGAAATTCATTATCATCCCGGTAAAGCCAACGTGGTAGTTGATGCCCTAAGTCGGAATGAATACGCTGGTCGTAGAGTCAAATCATTGACTATGACTATACATTCACATCTATCCACACAAATTAAGGAGGCTCAACTAGAAGCCTTGAAACCTGAAAAGGTGGCGGGTGAATCCCTAAGAGGGATATATAAAAACTTGGAAGTCAAGGGTGGCAGAGCCTTATATCTCCTGGACCGGATATGGACATCGAAGCATGGGTTTTAGAGACTTGGTCATGACTGAAGCGCACAATACTCAATATTCCGTCCACCCAGGTTCAGATAAGATGTATCTGGATCTCAAAAAGTTGTACTGGTGGCCTAAAATGAAAGCAAAGATTGCTACCTTTTTGAGTAAGTGTCTTACTTGCGCCAAGGTGAAGTTCGAATACCAGAAACCCACAGGTTTACTATAGTAACCGGAGATACCGGAATGGAAGTGGGAGCGAATCACAATGGACTTCATAACCAAGTTGCCCAAGACATTGGGTGGTCTCGATACCATTTGGGTGATCGTAGACAGGTTAACAAAGTCTGCACACTTCCTGCCTATCAAGGAAACTGGCAAGATGGAGAAACTAACGAAAACATACATTAGGGAGGTCGTACGACTGCATGGTATTCCTGTATCTATTATCTCTGATAGGGATAATAGATTCACTTCAAGGTTCTGGCAGTTGCTACAAAGTTCCCTAGGAACTAGGCTGGACATGAGTACAGCCTACCATCCGCAAACCGATGGACAAATTGAGAGGACTATTCAAACCTTGGAAGATCTATTGCGAGCCTGTGTGATAGACTTTGGGAAGGCATGGGATACTCATTTACCCCTTGTCGAGTTTTCCTACAGCAATAGTTATCACACGAGTATAAAGGCTGCTCCATTTGAAGCCCTCTATGGACGAAAGTGCAGATCCCCTCTGTGCTGGGCTGAGGTGGGTGACACATAATTAACTAAAGGAAGAGTTCCTGACAACACTCTCACAGGTCCGAAAATCATATGGGAAATGACAGAGAAGATCGTTCAGATTCGTAAACGATTGAAATCCTATAGAGACCGACAGAAAATCTATGTAGACAAGAGAAGGAAACCTTTGGAATTCCAGGTTGGTGACCGCGTTTTATTGAAAGTATCATGCTGGAATGGATTGATATGCTTTGGAAAGCGTGGAAAGCTAAATCCAAGATACGTAGGGTCTTTCGAGTTTATCGCTAGAAACGGCCCTATAGCTTACAAACTCAAACTACCTCGCGGACTTAGTAACTTACACCCTACTTTCCACGTCTCGAACTTGAAAAAAGTGTCTATCCGATGAGACTCTTGTAATCCCACTCGACGAGATCGAGATCAACGAGAGCCTCAACTTCGTGGAAGAACCAGAAGAGATCATGGACCAAGAAGTCAAGCAAACGAAGCAAAGCCGTATCCCGATAGTGAAGCTTCGGTAGAATGCCAAGTGGCGACCTGAATTCACTTGGGAACGCGAGGATCAAATGAAACTAAAATATCCTCATCTTTTTTACTTAGTTAATTGTAATTGCTTAAACTCTTATTTCGAGATGAAATTCTCTCTAAAAGGGGGATGATGTGACAACCCGAAATTTCTATCTTGTACAACCACTCAAATCAATCAAAGTTAGACTTGTTTCTGCTATCTTTTAGTATTGTTTAGGGCCTGTTAGAGTGTTCTAGGCCTAGTACTTTCAAGGTTTTGGTGTTAGGAAGAATCTGCTAAAGTTCATTGTTCAACATTCAAGCTGGAAAACTCCAAGTCTTGGAGTTTATGGCCGTAAACTAGAGATTACGACCGTAATCTCTTGGCTGGCCATAAACTCCACCCATATATATATATATATATATATATATATATATACATACATACATATATATATATATATATATATATATATATATATATATGATATTCATTTTTCACCATTTCTCACACTTCCAAGTCTATAAAATCGATTCTCTCTCAACTATCATCAAGAACTTTCATCTTGATCTTCAAAAGTGTAAGTGATTCTTCCATTTATAAGTTGATATCCTTCTTAATCTAGTAAAACTCTATGATTTCATCCATGATTTCATCTCTTTTGGGTAGATCTTCAAATCTTCATCACTTACACCAAGAACACACACTAGTTCTTGGACCGTGAACACCCCTTCAAGCTTCAAAACGTAAGTATCCTTCCATATACTAGTATCCTTTAAAAGCTCTTGGCATACATCCTTGAAATCAACCACTTTAGCTTGATCATCAAGATTTTACGACCATGAGCATCTCCGTTGGCCGTAAACCCTTCCCAAGAACATCTTTGGCCATGAACGTCATGAACCGTAAACCCTCCTCATGATCTTCATTGACCGTCAACTCCCTTGGTTGTAAACCTCTTTAGCCATAAACCCCATGGCCGTGAACTCCATGGCCGTGCACACCCTTGTGTGGCCGTAAACCCGTTAATGTAATCATATATGATTGTAACACTTCAATCCAAGTGTTTCCTAGTCCCTAAGGTGGTTACCTAGCATAATTAGTCGTTATATACACTAATTATATCCATATATGTATCATTATATGCTTATTAGGATCCGTTTGTGCTCGAGACTTCACTTGACACTCAACATCCTATATCGATCTTACATTTGAATCACTCACTACAGGTGAGTTCATACCCCTTAACTTACCTTTTAAATGATTTTAAATGCTTTTATAGGGGTGGGGGGATACAAGTTGAAAACATTATAATTATCATATCAATCACATGTGAGTAATAACTATCAAACAAATGGATTTCTTATAATTCAAGCTGTGTTATCAATCAAATTACTTCAAAACATTTTATCAAACCGTTTTAAATGCTAAACTATTTATCAAACTCTTTTAAACTTATAGATTGTCAAAGTCATGTCTATTCATATATAGTTATGTAAATAAGGTTGAAAAGACTTAGGATTAATAACTCGCTTTATTTCATGTTTCTTGTTTGGTTGTGGACTTAGGGTATCGGTTGTTTGTCAGAGGGTCGTTTAAATCTTAGTTATATAGTATGTATATGTGTGTAGATATAAAAGTTCTTGCATCAGTTCAACACCCTTGGGTAGCAAAGGTGTACAAACATACTCAGTCATTCAAACAACATTACTAGTAAACTATAATAGGTATTGTTTAGATATCTACTACTCACTATTTATAGTACAATGAAACATACATGAGTTAGTTCAAACATACTATAATGAGAAACAGAAAGAAAATACTATAACAAAAAATAGAAAGAAAATACTATAACTAGAAACATAAAGAACATATTATAACGAGAAACAGAAAGAACATACTATAATGAGAAACAAGGAGGAACATACTATACACTATACAAAGAGAACATACAATACACTAGAACGGAGAGATCATACTATAAAAATACAAGAATACTATAACATTAATGTGAGCCACTACTTCATGGCATGTCAATATACTACTTTGTCATGTTTTGTAACCAAAGTATCCTGGAGGGAAAGCGTGAATTTGTGTATAGATCTATACGGGACTGACCGTCCTACACCTTGTTGCTAGCTACAGTGGGACCTGCAGGTCTACGGGTGACGAATATCATATCATTTCGACATCTTCGAAATTTGTGGTTTGCTAGTCAATAAAGTATGGTTACAATCTCGTCACATTTTACCTTAAATAAACAATTGGTTTAAAGGTAGTTAGTACTACAGTAGTCACTACATACCATACTACAGTACATATGCATTTTCCCATTACATTCTTATCATGATCTTCTCATATAAATTGTAATGTAAACTATATATTTGGTAATGATAGTCATACTTGGGAAAAACACTTACTTTTTCAGAAAGAATAAACATACAGAACAGTCGAGTCTTGGTAGAAGACTACATTTCATGATAAGTAGAAAACATAGGATTTTCTTGGAGATTCAAACATGTACATCACACACTTACCGACATTTACAACAAACATTTTCTAACACTTTCAGCAACTTATGCAACAAATGGCACTAAAATGCTTATGAACTCACTAGCTTAAATGTTGATCAACTCTTTCAAAATAACTTGTATTCTCAGGTCACCAGTAGACAGGTACAGATGTCCAGGTTTTGAGAAGACGGAGCACTTTTAACACTCATCTTTATTTTGATTATTCATTTTTGGTGTCTCATTACTATACACAGAACACACTTGCTTTTAGTTATACTATTAATGTAATGGATGATATTGTTTCTTGTTTACTATTATGCATTGCTATGATACTATACATGACGTCCTCCGCCCCAAACGTTTCCGCCTTTCCGGTTTTGGGGTGTGACATCCAAACCTTGTTTCGTTTGAGCTCATTGAGATCCAATTGAATTGCTTGCACCCAATCGGAATGATCAATAGCCATCTTAACATTTTTGGGTTCAATATTAGAGATGAGCGAATTAAACATGCAAAATTCCACTTTGGAGAATAGTGCAGTTTGCTTTGGCTTCTGTTGTGCCCTTGTTAGATTTCCTGAGGAAACTTGTCCGTTTAATTGATTTTTCAAATGATCTTTGGTCCATTTTTTTAGTGGAGGGTAATTCGTATCATAGGCTGGATCTAGTTCCGCATGAAGAGTTTCAAATTCTAACCGAACATATGAATCATCATTTATATTCACATTCTCCTCCTCGAATGATGGATTCGGCCCTTTTTCCGGAATTGGATTCTCCCCCTCAAACGGAGGTTCTAAGCTGATTTCCGGGACTTCATGATCCCCCTGAATAGGTGAGCCAGATGAAGAGGTTGACTTGAAATCCTCCCCCTGCGGTGAAGCATTCACAACTTGTGGTTGAGACATAATGTCAGAGTCTTTCAGATTTGGTGGATCGTTTTCAAGACCCTTCGTAGCATCATCGTTAATATTATTTAGCTCATCCTCCTTATTATCATCTGCCTTGGATTCCAAAGAGATTTCTTTCTCTGGTTTATAAAATAAATTCAAAAATTCTTCATACATATCTAAAAGAGGAATGGTCATGGGATTCTTTACTGGAAAAATCTCCTCGGATTGACGATCTGTTGTCTGAAACTTCTTTCAATAATTGTCATGAAAAGTGACATAATAGGTCTCTTCTATTAGTCATGACTTTTTGTTGAGAACCTTGTATGCTTTCGAAGTCAGAGAGCACCCCAAGAAAATTCCTTTATCTGCTTTCACATCAAATTTGTTCATTTACTCTTTTGAATTGAAGAGAAAACACATGAAACAAAAAACGTGAAACAACTTAACGTTAGGTTTTACTTTATTCAGAATTTCATAAGGGGTAATGGAGAATCATTTATTAAGGAGGGATAGATTCTAAGTATAACAGGTTGTGCCAATAGCTTCTACCTAGAAATAAAGCGGAAAGTTCGCAAACGACAGCATGGTCCTTGCAGCTTCGGACAAAGAACAGTTTTGTCTTTCAACAACCCTATTTTATTGTGGAGTGTAAGAATCCGAGTAGCTGTGAGAAACTCCCTTGTCGCTGTGAACATTTCAGACAAAATTTTGCAGTTGAAGCTTAATCATCTTGATAAAGTCCTTCAACTTGGAAGTTGCTTTAGATTTCTGCTTAAGAAAATAAACCCACGTAAATATTGAAAATCATCAACAATAACTAAGTTATATTCGTTACCACCAATGCCTTCGATAGCCGATGGACCACAGAGATCTATGTGTAAAAACTTAGTTGGTTCGACCACTTTGGTGTTTATGATTGTTGAATGACTTTTCCTGCTCTTCTTCCCTATTTCGTAGGCAACACATAGATGATCCTTCTCAAACTTCAGCAATGGGAGCCCTCGCAGATGATCACTAAGTATGAGTTTGTTGATGTATTTGAAGTTGAGATGTGAAAGCCTTCGGTGCCAAAGCCAACTCTCTTCCGAAGATGCTTTCGTAAGAAGAAAAATGGATAGCTTTCCTTTAATGGGATTTAGATTAAGTGGATACATCTCGCCTTTTCGCTTGGACTTCAGTAGCACTATTTTTGATTTCTTCTCAATTATCTCAGATCCATCATCCTCGAATGATAGTTTCAAGCGAGTGCCTACAACTAAATGAGAAACACTTATTAAGTTGTGTTGCAAGCCTTCTACATAGGCAACTTTACGAATGGAGAATTCCATGTTCATAATCATTCTGTATCCCTTGATTTCTCCGAGTTAATTATTCCCATACTTGACACTTCCTCCATCTTTTAACGCTTTATATTCCCTTAGCTCTTTCTTTCTCCCTATCATGTGACGCGATCAGCCACTATCAATGTACCATTCAGAGTCAAACTGCTCGTCACTAATTACCTACAAAATCAGAGAGATTTAGGAACCCAAAGTTGTTTGGGTCCATGTGATACATTCGTAGATACATGAAATCTAGTTGCTTCATCAACCAAGTAAGATCTTTTAACCAAGGTTGAATTTTCTTAATATTTCAAAAACAATAATCCTTTTGTCTTTGGGATCCCATTTGATAAAAGTTATTCTTTGTTTAGCTTTGATTTGTAGTTTGACAGCTTCTTTCTCAACCTTCTTTTGCTCCTTTTTCAAGTGTGTTTTGGACTACTGTAAGTAGTGTTAGACTCCAAAACAAACCTTGTCTTTCCCTTAACATCTTTCAATGTGTTGGCAGGTTTTGAAATTTTAGATTTTGGAGCAAATTTGGGTTTTGTCTTCTCCAAGGTTTCGCTGGTTTTGAAAATGCATTTTTTTTAAAAGATTTTCTTTTTGAAACCTTTGGGACTGAATGCTGACTTGTTGAAAAACTTTTAGAATTCGGATTTGAGGAGACATTCGCAGTTGGTTTGGTAGACTTTTCTTGATGAACGAAGTTGGAGTTTTTAGATCTCTAGAAATGTTTTCTTTCTTTTAAAATTTTGTGGTATCTAGCATTTCTTTTATGTTTTTGATCAACAAGTTTTTTAGCAGACTTATGAACACTAGGCCTGGGTTTGACCTTTCTAATAGGGGTTTTAGCCTGTTCAAACAATTTTTCAGTTCAAACAATTTCGGAGTGGGAATTAGCCTCCAAACCTTGTTTCGTTTGAACTCATTGAGCTCCTCTTGCATTGCTTGCACCCAATCGGAATGATTAAGAGCAATCTTAAAATTTTTGGGTTTAATATTGGAGATAAACGAATTAACCAGGCAAAATTCCACTTTGGAGAATAGTGCAGTTTGCTTTTCCTTCTGTTGTGCTCTCGTTAGAACTCCTGAGGAAACTTCTCTGATCACTTGCTTTTTCGGATGATCTCTGGTCCATTCTTTTCGTGGAGGGTAATTCGGATCATAGGATGGACCTAGTTCTACATGAAGAACTTCAAATTTTAACTGAACATATGAATCATCATTTGTATTCACATTCTCCCCCTCGAATGATGGATTCGGCCCTTTTTCCGGAATTGGATTCTCCCCCTCAAACGAAGGTTCTAAGCTGATTTCCGAGACTTCATGCCCCCCTGGATAGGTGTTCCAAATGAAGAGGTTGATTTGAAACCCCCCTGCATTGAAGCATTCATAGCTTGTGGTTAAGACATAATGTCAAAGCCTTTCGGAGTTGGTGGATCGTTTTCAAGACCCTTCGCATCATCATCGTTAATATTCTTTAGCTCATCCTCCTTATTATCAGCTGCCTTGGATTGTGAAGAGATTGCGTTTTCTGGTTCATTAAATAAATTCAAAAATTCTTCAAACATATCAAAAAGAGGAATGGTCATGGTATTCTTTACTAGAAAAATCTCCTCGGATTGACGATCTGTTGTCTGATACTTCTTTAAATAATTGTCATCACAAGTGACATAATATGTCTCTTCTATTAGTCGTGACTTTTTGTTGAGAACCTTGTATGCTTTCGAAGTCAGAGAGCATCCCAAGAAAATTTGTTCATCTGCTTTCACATCAAATTTGATCCTTTGTTCTTTTGAATTGAAGAGAAAAAAACCTGAAATAAAAAATGTGAAAGAACTTAATGTTGGGTTTTCTTTTATTCAAAATTTCATAAGGGGTAATGGAGAATCGTTTACTAAGGAGGGATCGATTCTAAGTATAACAGGATGTGCCAATAGCTTCTGCCCAGAAATAAAGCAGCATGTTTGCAAACGACGACACGGTCCTCGTAGCTTCATACAAAGAACGGTTTCATCTTTTAACAACTCGGTTTTGTTGTGGAGTATAAGGAGTTGAGTAGTTGTGAGAAACTCCCTTGTTAGTTAGGAATTCTTCAAACACATGGTTTTTGAACTTCTAACCATTGTCGTTGTGAACATTTCGAGCAAGCCTTCGCAGTTGAAGCTTAATCATCTTGATAAAGTCCTTAAGCTTGGAAGTGGCTTCATATTTTTACTTAAGAAAATAAACCCACGTAAATCTATAAAAATCGTCAAAAATAACTAACATATACTTGTTACCACCAATGCTCTCAATAGCTGATGGACCATAGAGATCTATGTGTAAAATCTCAATTGGTTCGATCACTTTGGTGTTTGTTGAATGACTTTTCCTGCTCTACTTCCCTAGTTCGCAGGCGGCACACAGATGATCCTTCTCAAACTTCAGCAATGAGATACCTCTCACATGATCACCAAGTACGAGTTTGTTGATGTATTTGAAGTTGAGATGTAAGAGCCTTCGGTGCCAAAGCAACTATCTTCTAAAGATGCTTTTGTAAGAAGGCAAACAGTTGGCTTTCCTTTGATGGGATTTAGATTAAGTGGATACATCTCACCTTTTCTCTTGGACTTCAGCATCACTATTTTTGATTTCTTCCCAATTATCTCAGATCCCTCATCTTTAAATGATACTTTCAAGCCAGTGCGTACAACTAATTGAGAAACACTTATTAAGTTGTGTTGCAAGCCTTCTACATAGGCAACCTTATGAATGGAGAATTCCCCGTTCGTAATCATTCCATGTCCACTGATTTCTACAAGTGAATTATTCCCATACTTGACTCTTCCTCCCTCTTTTAACCCTCTATACTCCCTTAGATCTTCCTTTCTCCCTGTCATGTGACGTGAGCAGCCACTATCAATGTACCATTCGGAGTCAAACTGCTCGTCACTAATTATCGGCAAAATCAGAGAGATTTAGGAACCCAAAGCTGTTTGGGTCCATGTGAGACTTTCGTAGATACATGAAATGTAATTGCTTCATCAACCAAGTAAGATCTTTTAACCAAGGTTGAATTCTCTCCTTTTTTTATTTTAAAAACAATAATCCTTTTATCTTTAGGATCCCGTTTGAAAGAAGTTATTCTTCGTTTAGCTTTGATTTGTCGTTTGACAGCTTCTTTCTCAACCTTCTTTTGCTCCTTTTGCAAGTGTTTTGGACTGTTGTAAAGTAGTGTTAGACTCCAAAACAACCTTTTCCTTTCCCTTAACATCTTTCGATGTGTTGGCGGGTTTTGAAATTTTAGATTTTGGTGCAAATTTGGGTTTTGTATTCGCCAAAGGTTTTGCTGGTTTTGAAAATGCCTGTTTTTGAAAACCTTTTGTTTTTGAAACTTGTCGGACTGAATACTGAGTTCTTGAAATTATTTTAGAATTCAGATTTGATGAGACATACGTAGTTGGATTGGTAGTTTTTTTCTTGATAAACGCAGTTAGAGTTTTTAAATCTCCTGAAATGCTTTCTTTCTTTTTATTTTTGTGGTATCTAGCATTTTGTTTGTGTTTTTGATCAACAAGTTTTTCAGCAGACTTATGAACACTAAGCCTAAGTTTGACTTTTCTAATAGGGGTTTCAGCCTGTTCGAACGATGTTTCAGTTGGAACGACTTTGTTTGCACTCAGACTTCCTTTCTCGTAGGTGGAATTGACCTTGTTCAATGGTTCAACCACATATCTGCCCTTTGCTTTCCAAGAGGTCAACTCTGAAAGACCTTTGGTCACATCAACATTATCAATCGGAGCAGACAAAAAGAATTCGTCACATCCATCAGCATTGTCATCTTCCATAAGGGGCATTATTTCTATGGTATGATTTTTGTTCAACCCTGAAGTTGCGAACTCCTGGTCCAGAACAGTTTGAACTTTGGGAAATATTGTAGATTTTTCCTTTAAAATCTTTTAACTTTTGTCTTCAGAAATGCGAGCATACTCAACAGAATTTTCAGAAATCAGATTTTTCTTAGATTCACATTCATTTTTGACAAATTCCGAATAGTCAACCTCATCCTCTAAAGAAATCTCACTCACATCACTATCATCATGAAATTCAGATATATTTTCAACATTAAGTGTATTTTCTGAACTCAATTTAGTGCATAGAGAGTCAAACTTATGTACAGTATTTCACTCAAAATATCCTTCAGCATTTCTTTATGTTCTATGGACCGTATATAAGTTTCACTTTTGTCTAGTCCAACTCTGTTAGCATCATAGATATTGTCAGAAGAGACATTGGATTCGCATTTGTAGCAGTCTGCATCAATTTTGTCCACTTTCAGTTTGAGAAAGGGTAGAATCATTTTATGTTTCTTCCCTATTTCACAATCTATATGCAACTGAGTAATATTAATGTAAAGACGTTTAACAATCAAACAAAAAATGTTTCGTTGTTTTAAAAGCCCGATGTTGTCTCTTAAAAATAAACTACATCATCCCTAGACTTAGATAAATCAAACTCTAACTTCTCAGTCCATATGTGCCTCTCTTCACTCATTGATGTTACCGTGCCAAGTTGATCTTTTAAGTTAGTATTACTTAAACGGGTTCTTTTTAAACTTGAAACTGTAAATTTTAAGTCTTCTAATTCAGTTTTATATCGAGAGACAGGAATATTTAAATATTTAAGAATAGATTGTACCTTACTGATCATCTTCTCACATTCACTAATCTGCTCTGTGACAGTTTTCGTAGCAAAGCAGTTATCAGAATCATACCCTGTTTCTCTTAAACATCACTGTAGACCATGAAGCATTTTACCTTGTCCTCCGAAGCTTCAGCTGTTGCAACAAAGCACATGCCATGGTTGGTCTTCGAACCTCGTCATCCTCCGAGTCAGTTGACCAGATTTCAATGCTTCCAAATTCTTCATTTTTCCTGCACTGTTGAATCATAAAAATGACCCTCTTGAACTTCAGCTACCGTAGCCAACATGCTACCGCAATCAAATGTCTTCATCAGCAACCACAACCGCAGTCTCTATCTACCACAGTTCTCTTTACTAGATTACTTTACTTTGTCTTTTTGTAATACACTCTATTGTCCAGTATGCCTTGCATTGCTACTCTTAGAGATGTAATCTAGTGATCTTTTTGAGTCTCTATAAATAGAGCTCATTCTCTTGTAAACATTAAGTATCACATCTAATTCTGAATACACATCTCTGAAGTTATGTTTTCTATCTTTCTTACTCACTCTTCTTACTTTCATAATCAATAACAATCTCTCTTCGGAGCAAGTCTTTTGTGACTTAATCACTAAGTTTGATCTCACTTATTAACTTGTCTTGAATGCATTCCTTGTTATGAATCAACTTAAGTGTATACTTGATATAACAATTGTTGTCATTTACATTTCTTTACTTTTCCGCAACTAACTCTCTAACATCTAACCCTAAATATTATTGTTGAGTTTTTAGATCCTTCGAGATTAACTATTCCGCAATATACTTGTTCTAATGTTTGTTCAAGTGTGTCTCAAATTTTTTCTCTCAACAGTTGGTATCATAGCCATAATGGTTGCTTTTTGAAAATCGGAACTCTGGTTTTTAGAAGAGCCTTCTATACCACTAAAGCTCATTTCTAAAACAAAAAAACCTTCAAAATATGGCACAATCATTATCTCTGAATGTTTCCAACAGTTTTGGTGGTTCTAATCAAGCCCTAATACTGGTTGCAAATGAATATCATCACTAGTCACAAAGAATGGAAAGATACTTAAGGAGACTTGGTAGAGATGTATGGCGATCCGTAGAAGAAGGACCACATGTCCCAATCCTTACACCAGTCCAAACCGACGGAGCTACAACAAGACTAGGAGGAGGTCAACCAGCTATAAGTCGTCCCACCAAGGATGATCTTGATAAAATGGAAAATGATGTTGTTGCTTTCTATGAAATCTCCTATGGAGTTGCTCCTGACAACTTCGATATTATCATAAATTGCAAATCAACAAAAGAGATATGGGACGTTCTTAAGAATCTGTATGAAGGCTCAGAACAAGCTCAAGACAAGAAGCTTACAACTGCACTCAATGAGTTCAACAACATCAAAGCTCATACTGTCGAAAGTTTGGAAGACTCCTTCAAAAGGTTCAACCTGATTGTCACCAAGTTATCCAATGTGGGAACTGTTGGATTAATGTCTAAGTCCATAACTATATTTGGTAAGACTTGACCCGACCCGGCATGGTCCATTTGGGTTGCATACCATCATGCACTTGGATGAGAGAAATAAGACACTTATGGTTATTAATATATTATAAGTTCTAGTATATTAATAATAAGAATGATAAGATTATTTAATTAGTATTGATCAAGAATTAATCTAGGATTAATTAAGTGATCAAAAGAAGACTAATTAAATATATGGGTTGATTGTGTAAATCATCCATACTTGTATAGTGGGCTAATGCTCCATGGATAATCAAGTTGGGCTAAAACCCATAGGATGGTCCATGGATGCTCCATGGTGTATTTGTACCCATGGATCCAAGGAAATGGAAAGTCATGACAATTAGGGTTTGCCCTAATTGTAACACTATATAAGCATCATATTATTCACCAAAATCGGCACTAGTGGGTGTACTAGAAGGGCTAGCCGATTTCATGAAGTGTGGGTTTTCTCTCAAGTCATTCCAAGTGTTTTGATGATTGTGATTCCATTTGAGGTGTCACACTTGGGGCACTAAGCACTCAAGCTTCATGAAGACTTACTACACCAAAGGTATGTATTCTATCCTACTATATCCATTGTTTTATATGCTAGATTAGGATAATACCTTGGAAGTTCTTATTTGCATGTATAATAGAGAAAACATAGATCCAAGGTATTTAGGGTTGCATGTACACTTAGGAAGTGTTAGAATGCTCAAAACCCAACAGTGGTATCAGAGCCTAGGCTTGTTTTCTTGTTATACTTGCAATAGAAGCTGAAAAAACGAATCTGGTGCTGTCTGGCCATCAGACTCGGCGAGTCCATCAGGAGACTCGACGAGTCCATGCCTTAAAAGTGATGAATTCGATCCAACTCGCCGAGTTTGTTCATGCACTCGACGAGTTGGACCCCCAGACAGCATATTTTCGAGTTTTTTGGCCAGAAATGGACTAGGAACATTACCCTAAGTTGTTTTTGATCTTATAAACTTGTTTTTGATGTGGTAATGTTCATGCTAATCCATTTTCAAAGATAATTGTCAATAGATTCATGTTTTGTATTAGTTTAAGGTTTAGACTAATTACATGAAAAAGTTTGATTTGAATTATCTTGTTCTTATGAGTTGCTTAGATTAATAGAAATGTTGAGTGAAATAGTTGTTTTCAATCCATTTTAATCTAAGAGTTGAGTATAAAATGTGTTTGTGTAACTTGTCCTCAAGTTACATGAAGAGTCACATTAAAGACTCATAAAATTCATAAGAGTTGGCAATGGTTACAAAATGAAGAGTCTTGTGTCATTGAATAACTTTTTATGACTCCATAACTTGTCCTCAAGTTATGGAAGTTCAAGAGTCACTTCATTAAAGGAAAAAATAGGTAACCATAATTAAATCCATAAGTTATAAAATAAAGGAAAAGTTAGTTCTTTTATTAGTTTAAAGTCTTCCATAACTTGTCCTCAAGTTATGGAACTTGAAGAGTTTTTGGATTAAAACTACTTTAAACACATAAGTTATGGAATTAATTAGTTTTGAATAGTTTCAAAACTTGCCCTCAAGTTTTGGAATTTGAAAAGTTTTCAAGTATGAATACTTTAATTCCAAGTTAGCCCTTAGAATTTTAAAAGTTAAAATTCAACCCTTATACTTTATAATATTATAAGTTAATAATATATATATGTATAAGAGTAAAGTTAGTCTTACCGCTAGTACGCCTCATTCACGAAGCCGGTCTATAAGGTGGGTATAAGGTTGTTGCCTATAAAATGGCAACTTAATGGGTGTCCACTCTCACCCACCGCTTGCTTGACTGGTGGAGGGTCGTTAGCCGAACGGGTTTGACAGGACTAGAATTCTCCCTTCATTAAAAGTATTAATGAAAAAATACTAAGTAACTAAACTCTTAATAATGCCCAATCTTAGTTACTTAGGAAAAAATGTGAATAAGGTGCTAACCCATGAAATTACACTTTACACTTTGTGAAAGTCGTTAGTGGAGCCTGTGTGGTTAACCGGCACACTAACTTGGACTTAACAAGGTAGGTAAAGGGTGACTTAATATTTATCATAGTATCGATGGAGCGTGTGTGGTTAACCGGCACATCGATTGAGGGGTAATTTATTAAGGGTACCAAGTGATTTGCATGGTTACTTCACACCTTGTTTTGTGATCCTCGGCATCCCAGTCACAAAACCTGAAGGGCACACTCGAGATTGAAACATGCCTTTGAAAAGTTCAATGAATCTCAAAGATCTAGGAGTTTCAAAACCAATTAAAACCTAATAATTCATTTCGTTTATCTTGGTGGAAATTGGTGAATCGTCATTCACCTACCTTCAAATATTTTATAGCTTGGATTACGGCATACCTCTTCTAAGTTATAAAATAGTTTGTTGGGTCCTAGCCTTAATATTTCATATTGGGTGTCATATTAAGGACTTAAGATCAACTATCTTGAATATCTCCCAAAAGATGTCTGGTTTAGACACTTATGATCTTCCCAAATCTCTTGAAACAAGGTTTCCTAATGAAGATGATGTCCCATGGATATCATACTTCTTTCTCCTCCTCCAATTATTCTCCCTAACCCACAAGTTCTTGAAAAGTTGAAGGTCACTCAAGCCCTATTGGCAAGGCAAGGTCTAGGTGTGAGCACATCTTGGAGATGTAGTCACATATTGACAAGTCGAAAGAGTTGGGTGTCAAAGTCTTGAGAAAGTTGGTGGTTCAATCACTTTCTAAGTCACATAGTGAGTTCCTTTGGGACACCTATGAAACAGACTATGACAAGACCCTTAATGATCTTATCTATTTGCTAAGATCAACTTCCTAATACTTGATGGACATTGACAATAGTGACACAGGAAATCCAGTAAAGCATTCTCTTCCCGATGGAAAGGGATCGGCCATAGTCAACTCGGTTGACCAAATGGTAAAGAGAAAAGCTAAGTCTGTGATAGTCCCGTGTACCATTATCAAAGGGTCCATATGTTTATATTGCCAAAGGAAGGGGCATTGGTTGCGAAGCTGCCAAATTTACCTAAGGATGTTAAAGTCAATAAGTTTGACTCTACTTCAGGTAAAGTCCACTATCTAACTCTGTTAAGTTTCTATTCTGAGATTCTTGATCCATGATGTGACTGGGTCACATGGTGATGTTTTAAGAATCAAAGAAAAGTGAAGGAACTTAAAGAAAGAATATGCTGAATCTGATGGCGTAGATGGATTTCTATCGCGTAGTTTGAAGATCGGATTCTTGAGCTACTTCTTAGGAGTTATGAGATATTGCTTAAGGAATAGATAACAACAAGTTTTCATATGGATTGTAAGGATAAGTTTTTCCGCAAAGTTTTAAAATAAAAGAAAATTTTTTATTTTATTTATTTTAAAATATCCTTACAATGGCATTTGAGGAAAAATTGTTGCTTATATGATTCCATTAAGAGCAAGAGTGGAAATATGAAATTGATTCTTTCATTTGTGGTAATGTCTAAATTTACCAAATAAGGAAAGATTCTCATCACCCAAGTTTCAATTGGACCGGAACTTGGAATCATGCAAGTTGTATAGCATGATGAATGAGAACTTTCAAGTATTGGAAAAATTAAGACTAATTACTCGTTCACATGGATGTGTGAGTCAAGTAATGGACTAAGGGATCGAGTACACATTCTTGTGCACTGATTTAGTCCACCACAAAAGTTTGATAAGATTATTCGTCATGATTTACTTAAGTTCAGTAAATATGATTATACTTACAAGCTTAAGTGTAACTCTGAGACATTGGAAAAGGTTTCAATGTATGGCAGAGCGAATAAGAAGAATCAAATTAGGCAGAAGGATAAAAGTTTCTCAAATCTGAAAAGATGGGAGAGTACTTTAGTATCAGTTTTGTGATCATCTTAATGATTAAGAAACCATAGCACAATTAGTTCTCTAAGGAAGTCTTAGTGCATTCTTATGACTAAGAAGAGGAACTTGAATTGTTGAAATGGTTAAATCAAGAAGATGAGTCATACTTCGTTCCAATACAAGTCTTAAGAGTCATACTCTAAGATTGTATTTTGAGTGACATGTCTCAAAAGAAGGTTTAAAACACTTGTCAAATGTAAGAGTAAAAGTTTTCTACTCTTGTACATTTGAAATTGGTAAGTTGTGATGTTTTGGATAAAACAAAGACCAACTTAGGCCAATTGTGTGAAATGTTTGTCTTGATTAGAATCCACACTATCTCTTGGATATTTGACAAGGGAGTCTTATATGTCAAGAGGACAGTGGGAGTCTTAAAGGTCTTGAAAGTCTCAAGAACTAATCAAGAATAAACCTGAAGTTCTTCACTAGCACACGACTTGAGGTTTATAACCTATCGTGTTGACATATCTGTGCCCATTCCAGTTAAAGTTGGTTTTGCATTTGAGTTCTTAGAGTTCTCAATTTGTTGCACAACAACTTGGAAGCAATGGCAGGCCCTTGAGCTGCCAGGTGGCAAGAAGTTAAGATTGAGTTCAATCCATATGAGTTTGGATTTGTCATTATCCTTGTCTTGTGACTATGGTTTTGACAATTCACATGGATAAGAACACATACGCCATTAAATCTAAGTGTCATAAGGTTTCTCTCCGATTCATGAAAATGATGGTGAGGAAACACTTTCACTAAGTAGATTTTAGCTAGATAGCAATTGTGATATTTGCATTCTCAAAGTCGTTAGTGGAGCGCGTGTGGTTAACCGGCACACTAACCTGGACTTGTGAGAAGTGGCAAAAAGGTCTAACCATTATGATTACGGCATACCTCTTCATAATTGTTTAGACACACAAGTGTGCTATCTAAGGGAAGGTGTATGATTTTGATAAAGACTTATCAAAACAATCTAGTATCAGAAATCTGAACTTTGGTAAGAAAGTCAGCTGATTTCTGAGTACATGTCAAAGCTAGTGGGAGCATAAGTGTTATGCTAATAATCATCATGTTAGTGGGAGCATGATAATTATGTTAAGTATTGCAAGCTAGCAATGTTAATTATAGAAAACAAAAGTTTCAATTGGGAAAAAGTTGTTTTGCCATAATTAAGGGAGAGGAAATTATGCTTCATCTCAAATCTATAAGCTTAGATCGTGAGGTTTTAATCATTTAGTCAAGGATATATATGAATTTCATGTTGGAATGGCTCAACATAAGGAAATTCTGTATATGGGTCCATTATTTGCGTTCTAAAATTCGATTATGATTACGGCATCCCTTTTCATAATCTGAATTATGAGAACTTGGCAAATTGAAATGGAAATATTATAGCAAAAGACTAGTTTAGTCTTTATGTGAGACATCATGAATCGTGTCCCATATGCTTCGGATATAGGACCGATTACATGTGCTATAATCATCCGTTCTAAAATTTTCCAAATGCCTGGGGCATTAAGAAGGGAAAAGGTTTAGAACTGAATATGACTAAAAGGATTAAACAATTGTCGAGGACAATCTAAGGTTTACCAAAGATTGGTTGCTCAAGGACAATTGGAAGTATAGTGATAATTCTGGAAGGACCATATTGACATAGTCTGTAAGGAGGCAACTCTTGTTCAGAAGTGATAGTCAAAATGGAATCTGGAAATGTTTCAAAGTTAGAATTTTCAATCTGTGTAAGATTAAGGAAACTTAATGCAAGAAGGATGTTTCCAAGGAGCTGATTTCCTTTGGAATACTCTGTAATGGTTGTTGTCAAGTCTTTATGACTTTGTGCATAATCATTACAAGAGGATCAATGCATATAAGTTTAGAATCTGACAGATTTCAGTAAATGGCATGAATTTGGAATTCTTGCATTTGCAGTAAGGATTTGGGAGTGTGAAAAGAGAATCATTGAAGTTATGTTCAATTGATCTAGTTCACAAAGTAAAGATCATAGACAAACATAGTATGCATACTTGGTGTGTGGCATGACTAGTGTTTAGAAAAACATAGTGTACATGCTTGGAGCATGGGACAACTATTGTTTTAAATTCAAGAATAAAGTTGATAGCTGAAACAGTATACAATGAATAATGTGTAATCATATGGTGATAAATAAAAGGTGTTTTATTTATGTTCAAAGAGTTGATACCATATTGGATTCAATTATTATTGTGTTTCACTTTGCATGTTTTGACTTCCCGAATAAACTGGGTTATTCTTCCGGAATGACTAAGTTATTCAAACCTCCACAGTCGGTCATATTTTGGAAGTAGATATGAATTAAGACTGTCATGATGGGTTGTAGAGGTCTAAGGAGTTGGACAAGGCTACAGCAATCATGAGTGCTCATAAGTTCTGAGTATTGGATTCAACCCGCGCTCATTGGAATCACTTCATGGATTTTTATCACGAGTGATCATGAGACGATAATATCTTATATTCTTCAAACCTAGAGATATGAGTTGTTACTATGAGTTGATAGTACATTGATTGCACGAAACCGCATTTGGTAACTCTGTGCTATAAAACGTGCCTTTGTGTATGATTCAACAAGTAGTAGAACAAGCCATATGAGTCGAAGTTTATCAATTCCTTTTACCTTCGGGATAAAAGCGATATCTGTGGGCCCCTCGATGATTTGATGATGACAAATGGAAGTGCTCGGCCGGGCCAGGACTGATTTGATTTGTTCAATTAGTCAGTCGTCATAAATCGGAAATCGGGAAACAACAAATGGACAGAGAGAATGATTATAATCCATGTCTCAATCCATATGATATCTAGAATGGAGGAATATATGATCCCTTATCTAATGGACAAGTCATTGACAAAGGTCAGAGTTCATCGACAAGGTCAGAGTTCGACAGAAGCTTTTGAGAGCTACGATTGCCGGTTGGTTCCTGAAGTCATACGCAATAATAGTTTTAGACTTATCCAAGTGGGAGACTGTTGGATTAATGTCTAAGTCCATAACTATATTTGGTAAGACTTGACCCGACCCGGCATGGTCCATTTGGGTTGCATACCATCATGCACTTGGATGAGAGAAATAAGACACTTATGGTTATTAATATATTATAAGTTCTAGTATATTAATAATAAGAATGATAAGATTATTTAATTAGTATTGATCAAGAATTAATCTAGGATTAATTAAGTGATCAAAAGAAGACTAATTAAATATATGGGTTGATTGTGTAAATCATCCATACTTGTATAGTGGGCTAATGCTCCATGGATAATCAAGTTGGGATAAAACCCATAGGATGGTCCATGGATGCTCCATGGTGTATTTGTACCCATGGATCCAAGGAAATGGAAAGTCATGACAATTAGGGTTTGCCCTAATTGTAACACTATATAAGCATCATATTATTCACCAAAATCGGCACTAGTGGGTGTACTAGAAGGGCTAGCCGATTTCATGAAGTGTGGGTTTTCTCTCAAGTCATTCCAAGTGTTTTGATGATTGTGATTCCATTTGAGGTGTCACACTTGGGGCACTAAGCACTCAAGCTTCATGAAGACTTACTACACCAAAGGTATGTATTCTATCCTACTATATCCATTGTTTTATATGCTAGATTAGGATAATACCTTGGAAGTTCTTATTTGCATGTATAATAGAGAAAACATAGATCCAAGGTATTTAGGGTTACATGTACACTTAGGAAGTGTTAGAATGCTCAAAACCCAACAGGAACCATTCGCAGTAACCATGAAACAAACCTTCAGTTCCTTAATGGCATGGGAAGACATTGGACTACGGATAAAATGATAGTCCAAGGCGATAGAAAGATTCATTCCTTGTCACTCTACAAACTCTATGGGGAACTGCAAGCACAAGAATCCACCGTACTCAAAGACTATGCTGACTTCGGAGGACCTCATGCTCTCATAGCACAAAATCCACATAATCAATCTTACACTCCCTCGTATGACACTTCACCGCAGTCATACGAAGCTGATTCAGAGTATGATGACGAAGAAGAATTTCAAAAGGCAATTGCTCTAGTTAGCAAACAATTCAACCGAGTACCACCTCACTCTTTTTGCAAAAATCAACAATTCAAGAAACCACCATTCAATCGTAACTTCAACCCACAAAAAAATTACTCACATTATCCTAAAAGTTCTCATCCACCACCGCAATCTCACAATACTCAACCAAAGGAAGCACCGCAGCCTATTCAAACCACTGACTCCGGTAGTCCCTCAGAAGACAAGACTGACGTTGTAGTTTGTCACAATAATTATGAACATATAAGGTATGGTACACTTATTTTATTTAAGTGTAACTTTTAATTATAGTTGCAGTCGTTATTATGAACATATAATTATGATTTATCAGTAATTCCAAGTCATTATACTAAATCATCTAGTTATGGGCATGCTGTCTAGGATGGATTTAGTAAGGTGTTAAAAGTGAGATTTCCAAATAATATACTTTATATACCAAACGGACCCTACCCCCGATATGATCCTTACTGGTTGTTTCTTACTTGATTGATCTTGATGTAGACATTGGGATTAGTGAGGAATCTAGAATATCATTAGTCGCTAGGAATATTAGAATTTAACTTAATGGCATTCCTATCTAGATCACGTTAGAAGAAAAGTCCAGGAGTTTGGCGGAGCGCTATCAAATTCTCCTGACACCCACCTAAGCTAGGTTAGTGCATAGTTACTTTCATCTTACACCTACATAAAAAGTATTTAGATAATTAAGTGATATGCATGCCTATTATCTATGATTGGAACCTTTCGTGTTAAATGAAATTATATGAGCCAATTTTATTTAAGCATATATATATATATATATATATATATATATATATATATATATGTGTGTATGTATGTATATATATATATATATATATATATATACACGTTTAATATATGTGGTAGTGAAGGGTAAAAAGAAATGAAAATAATGAAGAGAGGCCTAGACTTTTATAGTACTACCATATTAGTAATGTAGTTACCTAGTAGGGTATCGATAATGACCACAAACTATTTTAAGTGAAGTTGGGTCAAACATGGGCAGGTACACAACCTGTAGATGTTTAGAAGTTATACACAGGCAGGTTCACTACCTATAGTTGTCAGTCAATCATGTAGGTGTTAATAAATTGTTATGCGGGAAGGTCTATGACCTGTAGGAATTAACAAATCATACACAGATTGTAACGCTTGTTTCCGGTATGAATTTATTTCTTAAAACTATTGATTTTTCCTATTGAATTCGGCGAGTTGAAGTCTTCAACTTGACGTGCTGAGTTGATTTTGGCCGCGATAATTAATGGACCAACTCGACGAATTGGCTGTTAGGAAGGAAACCCAAATTTTTAGGGTGTTACCCCCTATTTAAAAGCCTTAAGTCCCTTGGTTGGCCTCCTTACCAGCCTCCTCTGTCCAAAAAACCCTAAAAGAGTGTATCTATGTCCTTGAGAGTGTGTGTGTTTGTGAAGGGCCTTAAGAGTTGATATTTTGCAAATTTTTGGAGGATCCTTGAAGTTGAAGGTGCATAGCTTGGAGAGAAGACTTAGATCCAGTATCTCCCCACCCTTTTTAGTCATTTGGAGGTATAAAGTTTTTACCTTGCTTTGTTATTGTTTTGGATCTATTGTGATGGGGATTTATCTTGATTTTTGGACTCATGGTTGAGTTGCCTAAGAAGTTGAGTATTCCAGTGGTTTTCATGTTAGATCTAGCCATGTTATGGCCTCATTTGGCTTAAAGTTGCAAACTTTACTAGGTCTTAGGTCCCATTTATGCGTTAAGTCCTTTATTAAACCCATTTTGAGTCCTAGGATTCCTATTTGCATGCATGGACGTAAAGTTGGAAACTTTGCGTGATTTCTCAACCTTAGGGTACCAGATCTGCATATTGGGACTTTGTTTTGAGAGTTTAAGGGCTTAATGGGTCAAGCATCAGTCTAATGAGTCTAGGGTTTGAGTTTGACTCAACTTGGATGGTCCCTAAGGGTAAAGTTGGAAACTTTACGCTTCTAGGCATCATTTTGAAGGAGATATGAGATTGGAAGCTCTTAAATTCGATGGAAACAGGTTAATGCATTAAGTTGTTGGATTCCTAGCTAACTCGACGAGTTCATTAGGTGAACTCGGCGAGTTGAGGTGATTTTTCCAGATTTGTGCATTTAATGGAGAAACTCGACGAGTTGAAGGACAAGTCGGAGAGTTGGGTTAACTCGGACCGTTGACTTTGACCTTTGACTTTTGTCTTTTACCAAGTTTGACTTTTAAGGGGTTTTAGGGTATTTTGAGTTGTATTTAATAAATTGTTTCTGTTTAGGGATTGAGTAGAGCTGATATTCGAATCCGGGACCTAGTCTACTATATTTCAGTATTTGAGGTGAGTCTCCTCACCACACTCATGGGTCGAAGGCACCAAGGCTGGCCCATTATTGATTATAAAATGATACGTATAGGAATATGTAATTGTTTGTTATTGGAATTATATATGGACTTATGTGCAGACCATAGGAGGAGCCCATGAATTAGGGATACAAGACCATGGGGGTAGCCTATGACATTCCAATGAAGACCATGGAGGGAGTCTATGGCAAACTTGTATGTATATATGTGTGCATGGTATTATGTGATTATATGGTTTGTGTGTTTTGGGAAACTCACTAAGATTGTGCCTACATTTTTATTGAATGTTTCAGGTACTTCTATTGATAAGGGCAAGGGCCCGGTTTGATGGCACGTCATGTATTCTCCAGTGTTTTCACATTTAGTCTTCGTACTCTGAATTTTAAAATAATATGACTATGTAAGGTGTTTTTGTACTCCTTACGGACGATATTTATGAAATTAAAAGTTAAAACTTTTCTGAATTTTTTTGGCTGTTACACGGATGGGTCTACGACCTTTTGGTGCTACTAAACCAAACATTGGCAATTGTGGACTTAGTACATATTAGATAAACACTGGCAGCTATGAACTTACTGCCTATTAGACAAACACTAACAGTTGTGGACTTAGTACCTATTAGATAAACACCGACATATATGGACTTAGTGCCTATTAGACAAACACTGGCAGCTATGGATTTCGTGCCTATTAGACAAACATTGACAACTATGGATTTGGTACCGACTAGACAAACACTGACAACTACGGATTTGGTGCCTATTGGATAAACACTGATAACTATGGACTTAGTGCCTCTTAGATAAATACTGCCAGCTATGGACTTAGTGTCTATTAGACAAACACTAACAGTTATAAATTTGGTGCTCATTAGATAAATACTGGCAACGATCGACTTCGTGCCTATTCCTTAGGACAAACCCTTGGGAATGGATATAAAAAGAAACCTATCAACGTGTATTGCGGAGAAATCCCTGCTTCCCTTAGGGAGAATAAATAAGAAAATGACGTTGGGTAATCGGATTAATTATTTGATAATTAAAAATATTATCTATTTTAATGTGGGTTGAAATCCCTTTGTACTCACCAAATTCCTCAATCTGATCCATTCAGTTTCTTGTATCACAGGTAGCGATTGAAATTTACTGCTAAATAATATAATTATTTGTCAAAAGATTAAAGGAGTTCGTAGGCTGCTAGAATATTGATGTAAGGTCCATTTATGCTTATGTTTTGTATCAATTATGATATCCAAAGTTTGAAAATATATCAATATTGAACGTTTCTTTGGAAATGTTTAATGTTTAATATTATCTCACATTGAAATAATATATTTTGTACCAATTCTGCAACAAAAAAATACTCTGTTTTAAAATAAGCATAAATGAAGTTTTTAAAATGACTCTAAATTTGAGGATGTTACAACCCCTAAGTATTTTATTATTACTACTAATAATAGTAATAATATTTGTAATAATACATATGTAATTTTGATTGTGGCAACATTAATTAATTATTAATCATATTCTTTAATAGTTACTATTTAGAGATGTTAGACGCGTTCAACAAAACTAGCTGGTAGTTTATCGTTGAAAACTGAAAACTAAAAACTGTAACTTTTATTTGTATATAACGGTCCGACACAAATAGCTTAAAACTTTTAAACGATGTAAAATACATAAAAAGACATATTTAATAAATATTTTGTTCATATCCATCTACCTAATTAAAAAAAAAAAAAAAAAAAAAAGTTAACATCCAATGTTAGATTTTGATTTTATATTTGAAAGATATTTCAATAGTGATAACATTGGATATATTTTTGAGGATATTCTAGAAAATTTATTAAAATATATCGAAACTTTTTGTTAGATGTTAGTCGAAATAACTTTTAAATTAATATAATTTTTTTAAATTAAAAGTCTTTTTGTTTTTATTTTTATTTTTAAAATTTTTTAAGTTCAAGCTTTTGAAATAAAAAAACTAAAAGCTTTTATACGCTCGCAAGCATTATTGAATATGCATGCTCGAATATTAACATGTCAAACAAACGTTTTATGTATCTAGACCAACAAATTTTAAATTCATCCCTTTTTTTTTTTGGTAATCCTCCAATGTAACTAATTACCAATGGAATATTTTAAAAAATCTAAAATCCGTCTGTAAATTTAATATCATTAAATTTTAATACTAATTTTTACTAATATATCACGTGTGTGGGTGCACTGATGGAACTCCACCATTTAAAACATGGTTTGTTTTTTTATTTTTTTAAACGACAGATGCACTAAAAAACTGTCGGCCAAAGGCTAGCTAAAAAAAGGGTGATTACAAATTAGAGGATGCTCTCTCTCATCTAAGATTTAAGAAGAATATTGGACTCAAACACCTCATCAAGAAGGAGTTTTTTTTACATATACTGCAGTCTGAAAATGACTTTGATCCCAAATCTCCATAACGACCACACAATCTGTCAATCCATGATCGATGCACTTTCTCGCTCTACAGTTCACCTTCTCCAAGGAAGAAAAATCCAGATTCCACCAAACCACAACTTCTTAGCCATGCGACATTCTAGAAAAAGATGTATAGTGCCAATGTTTTGATGTTTTAACAAATTAAATAATTATACATGGAAGAAAAACACAATATCACATGCTACTATATATCTGGTTAAAGTAGACGTAAAAGTTCATGGTGTCAAGATGCTAAATAACTTCGTGATGGGAAACAAATGATACCAAAACTTTCAAACACATCAATGATGGGTTTATGCGTGGGTTAGCCTGTCGTTTCAACGTGTCCATCTTCTTACGTTTCAAAATATTGTCATACTTATTTTTTCTTATTTTATTTTATTTTATTATTTTTTTTTCAATGTCACCGTATATTTTCACTTCTGCCCAACACAATAACTATTATGAATACATATAACTTCTTAAACATAATTATTTTGTTAGTGTATCACACATTGGTGTAACATGGTCTCTTATATTTTTATATATTTTGGAAACTTGGAATATCTATTTTCTTGACATGAGCTCTTTTTGGAGAGATAATATTGGATTCTACATATATTTACATGGTATCAAAGTCGGCGCCCGCACCCTCATGACTCAACATATCCTTGTTTATCCTTATCGAACATTTGACTCTGAAAGGGAGTGTTAGTGTGTCAGACATTGGGGTGTTGGTTTGGATGGATCAGTTTGATCCGATCTGATCAAATGAATCCAAATTGATTTTAGTTTTCAAAACATGGAACTGAATAGTCCAAACTAAATTAAAATCTGATTTGATCCAACCAAATTACAATTTGTCTGGATCGATTTTTACAATTTGTTTTTAAGAGGCAAGTCATTTTAAAAAGTATATAACTTGAATAGTAGCTTATAACGTCCTAAAATTTAAGACGGGTTCTTAAATTAATAAAGCGAATAAGAAAAATTATGTATATAGTTAAAGCATCAATCGATAAACATACATTAGCTGATATGAAGTTTAGAAGGTTAGAAATGAAAAATATAACATCTTAAAAAAGGGTCATTTGTGACAATAAGGTGAGACTTAGGATTAACTAGAGATTTGACCAACTGAATAAGTTGGACTAAGTTTGTGAATATTAGGATGGAAAGAGACCATATTGGAAGTTAATTGAAGCTTCTAAGTTAGTTTGGAGTAATTTATAAAGAGCTTTTGCAAGGAGGGACCAAAAGTCGCAAGTTGGTTAAGTTGAAAGCTAATTAATGGGTCTTCTTCCCCATTTGCTTGGGAAGAACATGAATGAGAGAAAGGGAGAGGGAAACGACGATTTCTATTAAGAAAATGAAGTTTTAGAGTGGTTGTTGAGGAATCAAGTTAGGAATTAAAGATATGAAGCAACATCAAACTTAAGAGGTATAATTTAACTCCCTCTTATGTTGAATTCGAACCTAGGGTTTAGGATGAAGCCTTAAAACCGATGATGGTGCTCATTATGTTGATTTGATGTTAAATTCATGAATTGATTTGTTGAAATATATATTCTATACTCAAACATAAACATTAATTGTTGAAAGGTATATTGTGTTTAGTTGTTATTATCCGAAGGGTTGTTTGTGTAAGTTTTATGCAGGAAAGGGTCATTCGGGTTTGTACGCGGATCTTTTATAGGTCATGGCTGCTCCGTTTTTGTTGAGACCCGATGTATTTAAAGTTAATGTTTCTCTCATTGTGGACATATAGCAGATATTACTTTTTAGATATTTTCTCTCTCGTTTAGGGTTTCTCAGTTAGGGTTTCATTGTTCTACTGATATATTTTAGATCTTGTTCTTATTTGTACATCTGAGAGTGAGTGTTAATGTAGAGAGGTTTCTGGTGTAAGTTGATGTATAATCAAACTGGTTTATAGTGAATAAACTGTTCAAGTTGGGAAGATTTGGTGTTTTTTACTTTCTTTACATGGTATCAGAGCTTAAGGCTCCTTCGTCTTCTTCGTCGATGTTCATCGGAGGCTCGTCTTCTTCATTGATGTTCATCGGAGGTTCACAACTCAGAACAGTTTCATAAAAGGTTGTTTCTAACCTTTTTTTCCTTTTTCTTTTGTTGATTCTGGTTGATCGATCGATTTAGTTCTTTTATTGTTTTCGTTCTTTCGATCCTGGTACTGTGAAGTTTTTTTGCATGTTATTGCAAGTGCTTGTGGCTGATTCTTGTACTGTTCGCCTAAATAGTTGAACATCAGTCAAACTATCAACGATTCTTCTCCAATCGATTAATATGTTTAAGTCTGAAATAACTCTCTAGGGGTCGGATTTCATCACCGATAAACCCTACGTTGAGAACGGACAAACAGAGTCGATTTATGTCTTCGGTTCGTCTTTAAAGCACTGTGAGGGTTTTCTTGTTCCTTTTTTTTCTCTCTATTATATTGTGATTGGGAGATCCTGGTTGTTTTGTATACACCAGTTGTTTGTTTTTCTTGTTTCGATTGTTTTCTGTGGCTCTATATTGATTGTCTTGGGCCCCGACAAACGTGGTGACCATCTGGACTCTAAGTCAATACACGAGTCTGATTTCTGTCTGTTCATAAAGTATGTAAGGATAGTAATTGTGAGGTTGTCTTTAATGAACATAGTTGTACAATTCAGGGTTTACAATCAAAGGAGATGGTGGGGAATGGTAAAGAATCTGGAAGTCTCTATTACATGAATAGTGTGCCTTCAGGTATTAATTCCTTTGGTGTTCATAATTCTTCATCAATTTGTTGTGTTTCTAAACTCACGTGGCATAATAGGCTTGGTCATCCTTCTGATCAAGTCTTAGGATCTCTTATGCATAAACTTAATTTTGGAAGTGATTCTATTCCTCCTTGTGATGTTTGTCATAGGGCTAAACAAACTCGAGAGACATTTTCTGTTAGTCAACATATCACATCTAGTCTTGGTGAATTAATTCATCTAGATGTATGGGGCCCTTATAGAGTGACCACATCAGAAGGATATAGACATTTCTTGACCATTATGGATGATTATACTAGAGCTACATGGGTCTATTTGCTGAAGTCAAAAGATGAAGTTTTTTCTTATGTTTCTTTGTTTTTTAACAATATTCTTAATCAATTTGAAGTTAAAGTTAAGACTATTAGGTCAGATAATGGGACTGAATTTTTAAATCACAAAATGAATCATTTTTTTTAGTATAAAGGAATCTCTCATCAAACTTCATGTGTTCACACTCCACAACAAAATGGAGTTGTTGAGAGAAAACACATGCATATTTTAAATGTTGCTAGATCTTTGATTTTTCAATCTGGATTACCTCTGGAATATTGGGGAGAAGTTGTCTTAACTTCTGTTTTTTTAATCAACAAAACACCTACATTAGTGTTAAATGGAGCTTCTCCTTATGAACTTGTTTATAAATCTTCTCCAGTTTTTGATAGGCTTAGAGTGTTTGGATGCTTGTGTTTTGCAACAAAGTTGAATAATTCTGATAAATTTTCTGAAATAGCTGATAAGTGTATTTTTCTTGGTTATTCACCTGATAAAAAAGGGTATAGAGTTCTTAGTCTTGATTCAAATCTTATTTTTGTTTCCAGGGATGTAAAATTTTATGAATCAGTGTTTCCTTTCAAAATGAAGTCTTCTTATGTGAGTGATAAAATTAGTGTGCCATCATGCTCTAGTGATCCTTTTTCCTATGATGAGTCTTTTTATTCAAGTTCCTTACTTGATAAATCTAGTACTAGTAACTTGAGAGATGTACATCATTTGGATGGTACTAGTGCATACTATTTCTTGGATGAGACTAGCCTTCTTGATGTCAGCAACCAGTTTGGTGAGGCACATGTGCCTTCATCTGGTGAGACGTTTCCTAGTTCCTCTACTGTGGCTGAGGAAAGTGGTCAGAGTAATTTAGATCCTTCTGATGGTCATTCTTCTAGGACTACTAGGGCTGGTAGAGTTGTACATATGTCAGCTAGATTTAGTGATTATGTTGTTGAAGGAAAACATAAGTATGGCATTGAACGATCTGTAAACTATTCTTCTCTTAGCACTGAAAATTATTGTTTTGTTTCAAATCTTAATAAAACAGTTGAACCTAAAAACTATAATGAGGCTGCTTTAGATCCAAATTGGATTAAAGCTATGAATGAGGAAATGGAGGCTCTTTATAGGAATAATACTTGGGAAATTACTGATCTTCCTAAAGGAAGAAAAGCTATAGGTTGTCGTTGGATTTATAAAATAAAATATAAATCTAATGGAGAGATTGAAAGATTTAAAGCTAGACTTGTAGCAAAAGGTTATAGTCAACGGGAAGGTATAGATTATGAGGAAACTTTTGCTCCCGTAGCTAAAATGGTTTCAGTTAGAATAGTTTTTTCTTTAGCTGTTCACAATTCTTGGTTTTTATATCAACTTAACATTAATAATGCTTTTCTATATGGTGATTTATCTGAAAATGTTTATATGGAACTTCCTAAAGGCTATCACTCTAAAGGTGATACTAGAGTTTGTAAACTTATAAAGTTTCTTTATGGACATAAACAAGCCCCCAGGAAGTGAAACGAGAAATTGTGCCAAAAAATTTCACTTTTTGGTTTTAAACAAAGCATAAATGACTACTCTTTATTTATTAGAAAACATGAACATACAGTTGTAGTTTTGTTGGTATATGTGGATGATATTGTTATTACTGGAAATTGTAATGCTGAGTTAGAAAAGGTCAAAGTTTTCTTGAAGTCACAGTTTTTCATAAAAGATTTAGGAGAGTTAAAATATTTTTTAGGAATTGAAGTTATAAAAACTGATAAAGGAATTTGCTTAAATAAAAAAAAATATTGTTTGGAATTGTTGAATGAGTTTGGAATGCTTGCGTGTAAACCTGTAAAAACCTGTCTGGAAGCAAACTTAGTTATTAAAAGAGAGTCTGATTATGTAGTTAATATAACTGAATTTCAGAAATTGATTGGAAAATTAATCTATTTAACTATGACACGACCAGACATTTCGTATGTTGTTCAGATTTTGAGTCAGTATATGCATAAACCATATAAGTCACACTTAAATGTTGCATTCAGACTATTGAGGTATTTGAAAGAAAGTCCAGGAAAGGGTATCCATATTACAAAAAATAGTAGTCTTGATCTTGTTGCTTTTGTTGATGCTGATTGGGCTAAATGCTTGTTTAGTCGTAGATCTGTTACTGGTTTTCTGGTATATTTTGGAGGTTGTCTTGTATCCTGGAAGAGCAAGAAACAGAGTACCGTTTCTCGTTCTTCAACTGAGTCTGAGTATAGAGCTCTTGGTTCTGTAGCTTGTGAAGTAATTTGGATTCTGAAATTATTATGTGATTGTGGAATTACATGTTTAACACCTGCGAATGTTTTTTGTGACAATGAGTCTGCTATTAAATTAGCTTTAAATCCTGTATTTCTTGAAAAAACTAAACATTTTGAAGTGGATCTCCATTTTATTAGAGAAAAAATTGAAAAAGGTGTTTTTAAAATAAATAAGAATGATTCGTCAAATCAAAATGTTGATATTTTGACTAAAGCATTAGGTGTTGGTCAACATGAATATATTTCTAATCGTCTTGGTCTTATTAATGTTTTTAATAAAAGTAATAATTAATGTTTAGTTTGTGGGGGGGGGGGGGGGGGGTGTTGAAATATATATTCTATACTCAAACATAAACATTAATTGTTGAAAGGTATATTGTGTTTAGTTGTTATTATCCGAAGGGTTGTTTGTGTAAGTTTTATGCAGGAAAGAGTCATTTGGGTTTGTACGCGGATCTTTTATGGGTCATGGTTGCTCCGTTTTTGTTGAGACCCGATGTATTTAAAGTTAATACTTCTCTCATTGTGGACATATAGCAGATATTACTTCTTAGATATTTTCTCTCTCGTTTAGGGTTTCTCAGTTAGGGTTTCATTGTTTTACTGATATATTTTAGATCTTGTTCTTATTTGTACTTATGAGAGTGAGTGTTAATGTAGAGAGGTTTCTGGTGTAAGTTGATGTATAATCGAACTGGTTTATAGTGAATAAACTGTTCAAGCTGGGAAGATTTGGTGTTTTTTACTTTCTTTACATGATTTGATATTTAAATTCGCATTCTTCACTGAACCAAACCCTAATTGGTTTGATGAAGAATTGGTTGAAGTTTCAAGCTGTAAACTCTATTAATTGTGAATTTATCTATCTAATGATATGAATGATATTTGGATGCTTGGAGTACTTTTTAGATCAACACGATTAGTAGAAATGAGAGATTCAAACTTAACATCATGTTTAGGTTGTACTTTCTGCCATGATGGGTTGTACTCTAGCAACTAGTTGTATATTTAGATTTAATTATTTTTTTAAGTAAGTGTTTATATGATGGATCTGATGATTTGTGTAAAAATCTCCATAAACCCTAGAACTCTAGTTTGGCGATTTTGTACCTATAAGTTATTAAGGAACAGATTCAATGACCTAAATGTCGTTCTATGACGATAAATCCAATTGGAATGCTCAAACTCATCCATGATGGTAGAATCATGTATAAGCTTGAATTAAAATGAATTTAGGGGCATTAAGATGGAAATACTGGAATCCTTTATATTTGAACAATTAATGAGTAAAGGAAGTTTATGATCATGAATGGATATGGAATGATTTGGATTTAAAATGTAAGGTGTTGCTTGATTCCTAGACTGATATATCTATATATATATATATATATATATATATATATATATATATATATATATATATATATATATATATATATATATATATTGTAACACCGTAAATTTCAAGACAAAATTTTCATTTAAAATAACCATTTTAATCTTAGAACACTTGTTTAAAATCTCATTCATAATTGAATTACAAAACATAGCTTCATTTTCACTTGCATAGAAAACCAGGATCCTCCAAAATATGACTCTTTCTCTGGTGTGTACAATCAAGCCGGTGCCGTCCCGTGATACTGAAAGAAACCTGAAAACAACATAACACAAAACACTGTAAGCACGAAGCTTAGTGAGTTCCCCAAAATACCACACATATAACACATATAAGCCACTCGAGGCTATAACTCTATGGGTCCGTGCACCCAACTCTGTGAACCCTCAGGTTCTAACTCTAGGAACCCTTCGGTTCCAACTCTGCAAACAGGCACAGCATAAATCACATAGAAATAATGCAGTACAACACATATCATACATAGCATACAAATACTCTGTCACATAACTCTGGTTACATACTCAAGGTAAAGTATAGTGAGAAGACTCACCTCGCGTGTCTCGATATCTCACAACCCTGGGAATCCCTCGTGCCCGATTCTCCGAGCTCTAATCCTCCTATAACATCATATGTCCCTAGTTAACACTTTATATCTCTAATGTTGACTATCCCTAAGAAGTCAACACAGGTCCACTCTGGTCAACGGTCAACTTTGACCGGACTCGGCGAGCGCTAGGGCGACTCGGCGAGTCTAGACGTTCTCACCAATTCTCTAAGATTCCCTTTCTACACATCGAGTATCCCCCCTGACTCGACGAGTTCCTCCTGGAAGAATCGCGGGGCCACCCCGACTTAACTCGCCGAGTCTGAAGAACAACTCGGCGAGTCCCAGTTCGACTCAAACCATCTGTTAACCCTCTCTAACTCGCCCTGACTCACCGATCCTACCCATAACCCGGACACGACCATTCTAAGGCAATCTTCAAGCTACTCGCCGAGTCTGTTCATCGGACTCGGCGAGTCCATGCCATGCAACCGCTCAAACTGCTTTCTAAGGTCAGATCTGCTCCGGCAATTCATAGGTCTGGCCTTCCTAGACTGGTTCATCACATAAAGTCCTTATTTCGGTGCTCATAATACACCCCATGACTCATAATTGACATTTTGACCTAAGGCATAAGGATTCCAATCCAAAACCTCCATTGATTCCCGAAAAGCTTAGGCATGGGACATTCTGGACTTCCAAGGGTCCCAATATAGGGTTCCAATCGCTTGGGGGACTAAGGAAACACTCAATCTAGCCACAAAAGGGTTCAATAAACCCTAAATCCATATACACATCAACATAGAAGGGAACAACTCGAAAATATTACCTGAATAACGTTGCTCTGTGTCCCCAACCCTCAGAATATGGCTTCTCCTGTTGTTCCCTTAACCAAGCCTCCTCCTCCTTACACAATAACGCTTCCAAGATCAATAATGGTCTTCTACCTTGCTCCATATGCTCACAATTGAATTAGGGTTTCTCTCAAAGGACTAGGGTGAACAATGACGGCCATAAGGCCCCTTATATATGTCCCAAACCTGGAAAGTTAGGGTTTCGCTAAACAGCGCGGACTCGCCGAGTCCATAACCGGACTCGCCGAGTCCAGTCTCGAACCCGCGACCAGATCCGCGATCCTACTCGGCGAGTCTGAGCTCCAACTCGCCGAGTCCCCTCTTAAAACACCCAAAATCATAAATATAACACTACCTGGAATTCCGGGCTGTTACAACTCTCCCCCACTAGAACTAGACTTCGCCCTCGAAGTCTCACTCTGAAAATAGCTCCGGATGCTGCTCCCGCATCTCATGCTCCGGCTCCCAGGTTATTTCTGATCCCTTCCGGTGCTACCACTGAACTAACACCAGAGGTATCTCTTTATTCCTCAGAACCTTGGTCTTCCGATCTCTGATGGCCACTGGTCTCTCGGCATAATTCAGGCTCACATCCACCTGAATTTCCTCTAATGGAACTACTGCCGTCTCATCGGCTATACACTTTCTCAATTGCGACACATGAAAAGTGTCATGGATCTGTCTCAATTCCGTTGGCAACTCCAAACGGTAGGCCACCCGTCCTACCCTCGCAATCACACGAAAAGGCCCAATATACCGGGCCCCAACTTGCCCCTCTTCCTGAATCGAATCACTCATTTCCAAGGAGAGACCTTCAGGAGTACGAAGTCGCCGACCTGAAACTCAAGCCCGGACCGGCGTCTATCTGCATAACTTTTCTGTCGGCTCTAGGAGAGCTTATGTAGTCATTGCACTTAGACTATGTAACACCCATAAAATTCGAGCAAATTTAAAACTTTTTAAATCCTTTAAAATATTTAATTATTGTAACACTCGTGTTTCTAGCCTAGGCACTTATATTGAGTTGATAGTCTAGGTTAACCTTTGTAACTCATTTTGAAGAAATGAAAAGGAGTTATGTGAATATTATGTGAATTATGTGTTTTATGCTTAATTATTAGGGCTTAATTAATTAAGAATAAAAATAAGCGTCAAAATTAAAGTGTGAGATAAGCCCGATATCTTTACATAAAGTTGTAGTGGTCGAAACAAGGATTTCGGGGATATAAAGAATACCAAAATCCGAGTTATAACGAAAAAGTTATGACCTGTCGAAGTTTCGCGACAAAACCGGCACGGTGCTGAATGTCGTAAAAAGTGAGTTTTTGATAAACTACTTTTTAGCCTTAGTAATCTAAACGAAAGTTGTAGTATTCGTTAAACCGAGAAGTTCGATAAAAAGAACGCCCAAATCTGACTTCGTATGAGGAAGTTATATTTTTCGAAGTTTCAGCGTAGCAGTAGACAGCTAAAAACTCGAATTTTAGATCGAGCGATTTTTAGCCGATACAACCTAAACAAGAATTGAAGGTCTCGTCATTAGGAGCACAACGGTAAAAAGTCTGACAAAAACGGACGTCGGATGAAGAAGTTATGAATTTTTAACGGATTTCCTGTCCCGGTCTGTTAAAAATAATAATATAAAATTTAAAGTCAAAATTAGCCGACGAAGTCTAAACGGAAGTTGTAGATCTTAATTTTAGCTACGCGTGCATATAAAGAACGTAAAAAACGGAGCTCGTATGCGAAAGTTATGGATTTTAGAAGTTTTGGCGCGAAAACCGAGAAATTTCGCATAGTCACAATTGCCACGTCACCCTCACTTAGAAAGTGACACGTGTCCTGCTGAGTCACCTGGCTGCTGAGTGATTAGGCTGCTGAGTCACCGAGGCTGCTGAGTCATGCGAGCCACGTGTCCTCTTCTGATTCGACCGAGGAGGAGGCCCAATCCGAAGCAGCCAGCTCCCCAGCCGAAGCTTCGCCCAGCTGCCGCGTGTGTCTGAGCCTCGCATAGCCTGGCTCCGAGCCTCGCAGGTGTGCCAGCAAGCTGCGGTCCACTTAGAAGCCGACAGCGAGCCCTCACATGTGCGAGCCATGTGCGAGCCATGCGAGCCATGTGCGAGACCCCCCCCCCCCCCCCCCCTGCGAAGCCTCTTAGCCGTCGGATCAGGAGACTTCTCAGCCGTTGGATCAAACTTCGGACCCTATAAATAGAAGGGTACCTGCGAGGGTTTCCGGTTACTTTTGGAATTTAGCCATTTTTAGCCCCTCTCTCCATATTTTCTTCATCTTAACATCCCGCAAAGCCCTGGTATCAATTGTAAAGCCCGGAATACCCCACGAAGTGCCCGAGAAGCCCGGAAAATTTATCTTTTCGGTTTCGAAGCCCGACTTTTACAAAGCCCGGTTTCTCAATAAAACTCCTGGTTTTATTAGAAACGATCGTTTTAGGAAACGAATTGCTGCGTGATTATCATCAAATCAAGTGAGTGTATAGTCACTTTCATTTTACACATATATATGAAGTATTTACCTTATAATACGTGCTATATGTAAATATATTAATTATTTATTTGAGGTGATTGTTGTGTTGATGTTTATACAAGTTTTAAACTGTATAAGTATTTTTATCTACAAATATGTTGGGTAGAACATGGGTAGATTGTGACGTGTGATAAAATAAAATTGATGAGAGGCCTCGATGTGTTTTGAGATCCAGTCATCTAGCGGAGTTTGGATGACGACCACGGACTTTTTAGACAGTCCAGTGGGAAACATTAGCAGGTCCGCAACCTGTAGGTGTTAATGAACTAAGAGTGTTCATTCGCTATACTCCATCCCCCTCATGGTTGCCTTTAGGACATGTATGGCTGAGGAAACCCCTTAGCAGTAGTGTCCATCCCGATGATATTCTTTAGGCTAGGTCCCTTGTGACAAGTGTTTAGGGACATAAAGTGAGGATAACAGGAACGGGTAATCAGGGTTATTGTTGATTGATGAACTTAGTAAGTTTATTATTATTATGGGTTGAAAACCCTATATGCTCACCAGGATCCCAAGCCTGACCCACTCAGCTTTTTATGTTACAGGTAGTGGACCCCGAGCATAGTCGGAGGACAACGAGAGATTTTTGGATTATAGGCCAGTAGTTGTAAATAACTGTTGAAAGGCTTATAATGTCTTGTTTATGCTTTTGGATCAGTATCGGAACATGACATCCCGAGGTTTTGATATATATATGGAAAACATATACCTTCTTAATGAAGGGTTTTGATAAACTTTTATCATATTTTGTTTGGGGACAAATTCCGCAACATCTTTTAAAAAGATTTCTCTGATTTTATTTTAAAAAGCATAAATTAAATCGGTCTTTTCTGGCCGAGAAATTAGGGGATGTCTGTAAAGCCTGTGTTTCCAGGCTTGCCATATTTAGCAATATAATAGTCTAGGTTAACCTTTGTAACCCGTTTTGAAATAATAAGAATGTCTTATTTGAGTATTATGTGTTTTGTGCTTAATTGCTTAATTATGTGGTCTGATTAATTAAGAATAAAAATAAGCGTCAAAATTTAAGTGTAAAATAAACTTAATATCTTTGGTTAATGTTGTAGTAGTCGGAAAGAGGTTTCCGAATATATATAGAACGCCCAAATCTGACTTCGTATGAGGAAGTTATGATTTATCGAAGTTCCGGCTTAGCGGTATACAGCCTGAAATACTCGAATTGAGATCGAGCGGTTGTTAGCCGAAACAATCTAAATGAGAATCGAAGATCTCATTGTTGGTATTGAAACGATAAAAAAGTTAGGCGAGAACGGACGTCAAACGAAGAAGTTATGAATTTATAACGAAAGTTTCTGTCGCGGCCTATTAAAAATAATTAATAAAAATAAAGTCAAAATTAGCCGACGGAGTCTAAACGAAAGTCGTAGAGCATGGTCTCACCTTCGCGTGGATATAAAGAACGTCGAAAACGGAGTTCGTATGAAGAAGTTATGAATTTCCGAAGTTTATTAATCATTTTGTATTTATTTTTAATTCAAAATTCGGAAGCATTATCCGAAGCCGAGTCACCGGTGTAATCCGGAGTACGCCCCGCGTACGAGGTTATGCTATCGCGTAACTCCGATAGTGTCGACACTTCGGATGACGCATGCAATGACGATTTCGGACGCGTACGCGCTGCGTACGCCTGTACGCCCCGCGTACTCCGAGGTTCCAGCCTCTATATAAAGGATCCGAAGGCAGCCTCATTTGTTGTTCAATTTCTTCTCTTCTCTCTAGTCTTTTGCATCGTTTTTCGTGCCGAAGCTACCCCGAAGCCCCGGTATCATACTCTAGCCCCGAGGCAAGTCCCGAGACCCCGAAGATCCTGAGAAGCGCGGTTCCCGAGTCGAAGCTCTGCCCGCGAGAAGTTCGATTTTCGAGGAGATCTTCCAGATCTGCTGAGGAATACTACTTCTATAAGCCGTAGCGATGTCCGATCGTCTTCTGATCAAGTGAGTGTGTAGTTATTTCTTCTAATACAATAATACGAAGTATTTTATATAAAAATACGTGCTATGTGTATATATTTGGTTGTGTTATGTGTGAATGAGTATTCACTATCTTCTATCTTATAGATCTGCTTATTTCTTTATGAGATATGTGTTATGTGTGTGTGTGCCTCGTCTGTTATGTGATATATGTGTTGATTCAAGCATGCTATACAGGTTTTCTTTAAACTATGTATACAAATGTATATTTTTATCTACTAATATGTTGGGTAGAACATGGGTAGATAGTTGGTGTGTAATAAACAGATGAGAGGCCTCGATGTTGTTGTTGTTGTTGATCTAGTTATTCAGCAGAGTATGGATAACGACCACGGACTCTTTCTAGACAGTCCAGTGGAACGCTAGCAGGTTCATAACCTGTAGGTGTTGTGAACGATGTGTTCACCGGTGTACTCTATCCCCCTCATGGTTGCCTTTAGGATATCTATTGTTGAGGAAACCCCTTCGCAGTGATGTCCGTCCCGATGAAAATCCTAAATTAGGTCCCTTGAGATAGTTGTTTTAGGGACGTAAAGTGAGGATAACGGGAATGGGTAATCGGGATAGTGATTGGTTGGTGAAATTAAATATAACTTATTTATTGTGGGTTGAAAACCCTATATGCTCACCAGGCTCCCAAGCCTGACCCACTCAGTTTTATTTGTATTACAGGAAGTGGCACAAGGGCGTAAGATGGATGGATCATCTTGTTGTTTTGTTTACAAGTCTGTATATGTATATATTTGTTGAATGACTTGTAATGTTTATCGTTTATGCTTTATGGTCTGTATCGGAACATGACATCCCGAGTTTTGATTATATAATGAAATGCATCTCTTGATGAAATGCTTTGATAAATATTATTTTATCATGTTTTTTTTTGGGAACAAATTCCGCAACTCTTTCAAATCAAAAGGATTTACTCTGAAAATATTTAAAAGCATAAATGAAAATCGGTCTTTTCTGGCCGAGATTTTGGGGATGTCACAGTTGGTATCAGAGCATTAGTTTAAGCGAACTAGGAATTTCTAGGATTTCTAGACTTAAACTTAGAATGCTAAATGGAATGATGAGATGTGTGTCTGTTGGATTTTAGACACGAGCACTAGTTTATTTTAGGAAAGTTGCCTAAAATGATTTATGTGCTAAATGTTATATGTTGCCATATATGATATTATTTGTTCGGATCTACGGTCTGTTGCCGACCGGATCTGAAGGTTTATGTGTTTAGGATTCTAAACGTATGTATATGATATTAGAACTAGCATGTAATCGTTTGGAGTAATAAGGTGAAATTATTCGGTGTGTAGATCAAAAATGGTGAGAACAAGGAGTGGCGTTGGAAACGCGGATGAAAACAGGAATCAACCGCCAGTGATTGAGCAGATACCTGTTGTAGCAGCAGCACCAGAACCAATAACAATGGCTGCGGTGCAAGCCATGATTCGGGCTATGCTAGCCGAACAAAGGGAGGAGATGCGACAAATGTTGCATAATAATAGGGATGAACCTATCATACCTATTGAGGAACCGGAATTGATTCCCGAGCAATCGGAGGAAGGGAACAATAGTCGCATGGTGAGTCAAGTTGGGACTCAAGAGGAACGAAGGAACGATCCAGAATGGAGAAACAACAAGGATGGGCGTATGTACAAGAATTTCTTGGGCACCAAACCGCCAAGTCTTTCTGGGAGCCCAAAGCCTGTTGAGATAATGGATTGGATCTCCGAAATGGAGATGGTATTTGAAAGTTGCGACTGTAGCAACAAGCAGAAGACCTTCTTTGCAGTTAGACAACTGAAGACTGGGGTCTTGAGTTGGTGGAAGTTGTTGGCAGATACTATGCCACGAGGAGAGGCCCTGAAAATGTCATGGGAGGAGTTCTTGGAACAGTTAAGGGTGCAGTATTGTTCGGAGATAGATCTGATTGATCTGAACAATGAGTTCCAAAACTTGAAGAAAGGGAAGATGAGCATAGATGACTATGCTACTGCATTTACTGAGAAGATGAAGTTGTTTCCGTACCTAGTGCCGACGGAACTCTCCAAGATTGAGAGGTTTGCTAACGGACTGCCTGCTGACTTTGGTCCGACAGTCAAGATGGCAACCACTCTGAAAACGGCTGTACGTGCAGCTAAGAATGTGGAGGCCCAGCAGAAGGAAAAGGGTCTGGAAAGAATAGATGTTGGTGAAAAGAGGAAGTTCGAGGGAACTTCAGGGTCCAACAAGAAAAACAAGTTCTCGAAGACTGGTTCGAGGGGAGGTGGAGGTGAAGCGAAATGGTGCGACAAATGTAAGAAGAAGCATCATGGAAAATGTGAGGTGGCGAACACATGCTACAAGTGTGGAAAGCCAGGGCACTATGCCAATGAGTGTACCCTCACAAAGAAAGTTTGCTATGGTTGTGGTGAGGAGGGTCATATGTCGAGGGACTGCCCGAAGAAGAAGGAGGCAGCTAGACCCAACATTCCGCCAAAGCCAAAGGCGAGAGCATTCCAGATGACACTGGAAGCTGCTAAAGATGAAGCTGATGTCGCTTCAGGTACCTTTCTCATTAACGAATTGCCTGCCCAAATTTTATTTGATTCTGGAGCCAACTACTCCTTTATATCGCATGAATTTGGTAGAAAGCTAGCTTTGCCTGTTGTTAGACTAGATAATGCCTTATTAGTCGAAGTTGCTAGTGGCAAGTGTGTACCTGTTAGCTATCGCATGAAAAACATCTTAATTGATCTGAATGGGAATAAGTTCCACGAGGAATTATTGCATATCGAACTTAATGGTTTCGACATCGTATTGGGAATGGATTGGCTTAGCGCCCCGGTATCATACTCTAGCCCCGAGGCAAGTCCCGAGACCCCGAAGATCCCGAGAAGCGCGGTTCCCGAGTCGAAGCTCTGCCCGCGAGAAGTTCGATTTTCGAGGAGATCTTCCAGATCTGCTGAGGAATACTACTTCTATAAGCCGTAGCGTTGTCCGATCGTCTTCTGATCAAGTGAGTGTGTAGTTATTTCTTCTAATACAATAATACGAAGTATTTTATATAAAAATACGTGCTATGTGTATATATTTGGTTGTGTTATGTGTGAATGAGTATTCACTCTCTTCTATCTTATAGATCTGCTTATTTCTTTATGAGATATGTGTTATGTGTGTGTGTGCCTCGTCTGTTATGTGATATATGTGTTGATTCAAGCATGCTATACAGGTTTTCTTTAAACTATGTATACAAATGTATATTTTTATCTACTAATATGTTGGGTAGAACATGGGTAGATAGTTGGTGTGTAATAAACAGATGAGAGGCCTCGATGTTGTTGTTGTTGATCTAGTTATTCAGCGGAGTATGGATAACGACCACGGACTCTTTCTAGACAGTCCAGTGGAACGCTAGCAGGTTCATAACCTGTAGGTGTTGTGAACGATGTGTTCACCGGTGTACTCTATCCCCCTCATGGTTGCCTTTAGGATATCTATTGTTGAGGAAACCCATTCGCAGTGATGTCCGTCCCGATGAAAATCCTAGATTAGGTCCCTTGAGATAGTTGTTTTAGGGACGTAAAGTGAGGATAACGGGAATGGGTAATCGGGATAGTGATTGGTTGGTGAAATTAAATATAACTTATTTATTGTGGGTTGAAAACCCTATATGCTCACCAGGCTCCCAAGCCTGACCCACTCAGTTTTATTTGTATTACAGGAAGTGGCACAAGGGCGTAAGATGGATGGATCATCTTGTTGTTTTGTTTACAAGTCTGTATATGTATATATTTGTTGAATGACTTGTAATGTTTATCGTTTATGCTTTATGGTCTGTATCGGAACATGACATCCCGAGTTTTGATTATATAATGAAATGCATCTCTTGATGAAATGCTTTGATAAATATTATTTTATCATGTTTTGTTTTGGGAACAAATTCCGCAACTCTTTCAAATCAAAAGGATTTACTCTGAAAATATTTAGAAGCATAAATGAAAATCGGTCTTTTCTGGCCGAGATTTTGGGGATGTCACAATGTCACAGTTGGTATCAGAGCATTAGTTTAAGCGAACTAAGAAATTGTAGAATTTCTAAGACTTGAACTTAGAATGCTAAGTGATGATTGTGAGATGAGTGTCTACCATATTTTAGACACGAGCACTAGTTTATTTTAGGGAAGATGCCTAAAATGCCCTTATGTGCTAAATGCTATGTGTTTGCCATGTTTGCCATGTGTGCCATTATTTGTTCGGATCTATGGTCTGTTGCCGGCCGGATCTGGAAACCTTATGTGTGTAGGATTCTAAGCGTATGATTACGAGATTAGAACTAACATGTAAACGTTTCGGAGTGATAAAGGAATTGACATGTCTAACAAGGATAAAGACCTAAATTCGCCTTATTCGTTATATAGATTGTAATGGCCATATCTCGTAGTGGAGCTGCAAATGCAAACGGAAACAGGGATCAACAGCCTCAACCTCAAGTAGTTGAGCAAGTACCTGTTGTAGGAGCTGCACCTGAGCCAATGACGATGGCTGGGGTACAAGCAATGATGCAAATGATGTTAGATCGCCAAATGGAGGAGACAAGGCGATTACTACAACAACATAGGGAAGAGACTACGATGCCTGTTGAACAGCCCGTATTGAATGAAGGGCAATCAGTAGGAGGGAACTACAGTGGGACTCTTGGTCAAGCCAACCCACCGATAGTTAGACAAAACAACCAGGATGGAGGAGTTGATGGACGCGGATGCAAATACAAAGATTTCATGGCATCCAAACCGCCGTGTCTATCTGGGAGTTCGACACCGGTGGAAGTCATGAATTGGATCTCCGAAATGGAGACGATGTTTGAAAGTTGCGAGTGCAGCAACAAACAAAAGACCGCACTTGCAATTCCTCTGTTAAAGTCTAGTGTGTTGAGCTGGTGGAAGTTACTAGCTGATTCGATGCCCAAGGGTGAAGCTAGTAAGATGTCTTGGGAAGAATTTGTGGTCCAACTGAAATTGCAGTACTGCTCTGAGCAGGATCTTCTGGAAATCAACAATGAGTTTCAGAATTTAAAGAAAGGAAAGATGAGTGTTACTGAATACGCTGCTGGTTTTATGGAAAAGATGAAGCTAGTTCCTCATCTAGTTCCAACTGAACTTTCTAAGGTCAACAAGTTTGCCCTCGGATTACCAGCGGACTTTGGTCCGATGGTTAAGCAAGCAACCACTTTGAAAGCCGCCATATGGGCTGCTAAGAATGTCGAGGTTCAGATCAAGGAGAAGGGTCTGGAGAGGGCAGAAGTTGGTGAAAAGAGAAAATTTGAAGGAACTTCGGGTTCCAACAAGGAAAGCAAATTTTCTAAGTCCAAGAAGTTTGGAGGAGGAGGAGGTGAAGTGAAATGGTGTGAGAAGTGCAAGAGAAAGCACTTTGGGAGATGTAGTGAGGAGGTGACTTGCTTCAAATGTGGAAAGACTGGGCATTATGCCAACGTGTGTCCGTCCGACAAGAGGGTATGTTTTGAGTGCCATGAAGTAGGGCATGTTCTTAAAGACTGTCCAAAGAGGAAGGATGCCGCAAAGCCCAATCTACCACCAAAGCCGAAGGCGAGAGCCTTTCAGATGACACTTGAAGCTGCAAAAGAAGAAGTCGATGTCGCTTCAGGTACCTTTCTCGTAAACGAATTGCCTGCCCAAATTTTGTTTGATTCTGGAGCCAATTACTCCTTTATATCGCATGAATTTGGTAGAAAGCTAGCTTTGCCTGTAGATAGGCTAGTTAATGCCTTATTAGTCGACATTGCTAGTGGCAAGTTTGTACCTGTTAGCCATCGTATGAAAAACATCCTCATTGACTTGGATGGGAATAAGTTCCAAGAGGAATTATTGCCTATCGAGTTAAATGGATTCGACATAGTTTTAGGAATGGATTGGCTTAGCGCCAATGATGCAGAAATACTATGTAGAAAGAAGATAGTAAAAGTAAACCCGCCAGGGAAAGAGTCGTTTATGGTGTACGGAGACAAACGCAGAGTAAACTCTAGAATCATTTCCCTAATGAAAGCCAGAAAATGTTTGGCCAAGGGATGTACATCATATCTAGCGTTCGTGATCGATGCCAAGATGGAAAAGAAGGAGGTGCAGAATATTCTGGTGGTGTGCGATTATCCGGAAGTCTTTCCCGAAGATCTTCCCGGATTGCCCCCTGATCGACAAGTAGAATTTCGTATCGACTTGTTACCAGGAACAACGCCGATAGCGAAAGCACCTTATCGATTAGCGCCAACCGAAATGAAAGAACTTATGACACAACTTCAGGAGTTATTGGACAAAGGTTTCATTCAACCTAGTTCATCACCCTGGGGAGCCCCTGTGTTATTTGTAAAGAAGAAAGACGGAAGCATGAGAATGTGCATCAATTACAGAGAGCTGCTCAAAGTGACGATAAAGAACAAGTACCCGTTGCCAAGGATCGATGACTTGTTCGACCAGTTGCAGGGTTCGAGCTATTTCTCGAAGATCGATCTTAGGTCGGGATACCATCAACTAAAGGTGAGAGAGCAGGATATTGAAAAGACTGCTTTTAGAACGAGATATGGACACTATGAATTTTTGGTTATGTCGTTCGGACTAACCAATGCCCCAGCAACTTTCATGGATTTGATGAATATGGTTTGTAAACCATTCTTAGATAAATCCGTGATAGTATTCATAGATGATATCTTGATTTATTCGAAAAGCAAGCAGGAGCATGAAAAGCATCTGCGTGAAGTGCTAGAAGTCTTGAAAAAGGAGAAGTTGCATGCAAAGTTCTCCAAGTGTGAATTTTGGATTCAAGAAGTCCAATTTTTAGGTCATGTGGTTAACCAAGAAGGAATAATGGTTGACCCAGCAAAGATTGAAGCTGTAATGAAGTGGGAACAACCAAAAAGTCCTACAGAAATTCGAAGCTTTTTAGGATTAGCTGGATATTACCGAAGGTTTATCCAAGGCGTTTCTTCGATTGCTACTCCATTAACAGCTTTGACCCACAAAGGAGCCACTTATGCTTGGAATGAGAAGCATAAGGAAGCCTTTGAGAAGTTGAAGAAGAGATTGTGTGAAGCACCGATTCTTTCATTGCCTGAAGGAGTTGATGACTTTGCAGTTTATAGCGATGCATCCGGAGTTGGGTTAGGTTGTGTTCTGACCCAAAGGGATAAAGTGATCGCGTATGCATCGAGGCAATTGAAGGAACATGAAAAGAACTACCCCACTCATGATTTGGAGTTGGCAGCGGTAGTATTTGCCTTGAAGATATGGAGGCATTATCTTTATGGCACCAAGTGTAAACTTTTCACTGATCATAAGAGTCTCCAATATCTCTTTAATCAGAAGGAATTGAATATGAGGCAACGACGCTGGCTAGAGTTACTCAAGGACTACGACTGTGAGATACTTTACCACCCTAGTAAAGCAAATGTTGTTGCCGATGCTCTCAGTCGGAAGGTAAACCTTGAAAAGAAAAGGCCAAGAGCGTTGAGAATTGAAGTTTTCTCGACAATTGTGGAAATTATAAAGAAAGCTTAAGAGGAAGCTTTAGAGAAAAATGACCGAAAGGAAGAACGTTTAGGCAAAACGTTAGTGTTCGGTACAAACAACCAAGGGTTGAAGGTATTTCAAGATAGAATTTGGGTACCTAAGACGGGCAGAATAAGAGATCTTCTGATGGAAGAAGCTCACCAGACCATGTACTCGATTCATCCCGGCAATACGAAACTGTATAGGGATCTAAAACCCTATTATTGGTGGCCGACGATGAAGCTCGATGTTGCTAAGTATGTGGCCGAGTGTGTAACTTGTGCTAGGGTTAAGGCACAACATCAGAAACCGTATGGGAGTTTAGAACCTTTACCTGTACCCATGGGTAAATGGGAAGACATCACCATGGATTTTGTGACTAAACTGCCTAGAACAAGGAACGGTCACGACATGATTTGGGTGGTCGTTGATCGCTTCACTAAGAGTGCGCATTTCATAGCAGCCAAAGAGAAGTGGTCTATGGATAAACTTGCGAATTCTTATGTGAAGGAAATTATGAGGCTTCATGGTGTTCCGTTAACGATTGTGTCCGATCGTGACAGCCGTTTTACCTCAAGGTTTTGGAGGAGTCTACAAGAGGAATTGGGTACAAAGTTGTGTTTGAGTACAGCTTACCATCCGCAAACCGATGGTCAGAGCGAGCGAACGATTCAAACATTGGAGGATATGCTGAGAGCATATACCCTAGAATTCCAAGGTAACTGGGATGAACACTTACCTTTAGTAGAATTCTCCTATAATAATAGGTTCCACTCAAGCATTAAGATGGCACCTTATCACGCTTTGTATGGGGAGAAGTGTCGAACGCCATCATGTTGGCTGGAAGCTGGGGAAAAGCAGTTTATGGGACCTGAAATAGTCCATGAGACTGCTGAAAAGTTGAAAGTGATAAGGGAAAGGATGTTAGCTGCTCAAGATCGAAAAAAGAGTTATGCTGACAAGAAAAGACAACCGATATCCTTCGATGTTGGAGATTCGGTTTTACTTAAAGTCTCGTCGTGGAAGGGACTTATAAGATTTGGTAAGAGAGGGAAGTTGAGTCCAAGGTTTATTGGACCATTTAAAGTTCTTCAGAGAATCGGGAATCAAGCTTACAAGCTAGAGTTACCGGAAGAACTAGAGGGTATTCATAACACCTTTCATGTGTGTTATTTGAGAAAGTTCACAGGAGATGTGCCCGACATAATTCCGATTTCTGAGTTAAGGTTGGATGAAAACAAGAGGTTGATCGAAGAACCTGAGGCAATCGTTGACCGTAAGACTATGAAGTTACGACGCAAGATGGTCGATTTAGTGCTTGTGCGCTGGAAACATACGAATGGACCAAATCTCACTTGGGAAACGGAGAGTGACATGATGAGTCGCTACCCGCAGTTGTTTGGTGATATGTGATTTCGGGGACGGAATCATCCTAAGGGGGAGAGAATTGTAACACTCGTGTTTCTAGCCTAGGCATTTATATTGAGTTGATAGTCTAGGTTAACCTTTGTAACTCATTTTGAAGAAATGAAAAGGATTTATGTGAATATTATGTGAATTATGTGTTTTATGCTTAATTATTAGGGCTTAATTAATTAAGAATAAAAATAAGCGTCAAAATTAAAGTGTGAGATAAGCCCGATATCTTTACATAAAGTTGTAGTGGTCGAAACAAGGATTTCGGGGATATAAAGAATACCAAAATCCGAGTTATAACGAAAAAGTTATGACCTGTCGAAGTTTCGCGACAAAACCGGCACGGTGCTGAATGTCGTAAAAAGTGAGTTTTTGATAAACTACTTTTTAGCCTTAGTATTCTAAACGAAAGTTGTAGTATTCGTTAAACCGAGAAGTTCGATAAAAAGAACGCCCAAATCTGACTTCGTATGAGGAAGTTATGATTTTTCGAATTTCAGCGTAGCAGTAGACAGCTAAAAACTCGAATTTTAGATCGATCGATTTTAGCCGATACAACCTAAACAAGAATTGAAGGTCTCGTCATTAGGAGCACAACGGTAAAAAGTCTGACGAAAACGGACGTCGGATGAAGAAGTTATGAATTTTTAACAAATTTCCTGTCCCGGTCTGTTAAAAATAATAATATAAAATTTAAAGTCAAAATTAGCCAACAAAGTCTAAACGGAAGTTGTAGATCTTAATTTTAGCTACGCGTGCATATAAAGAACGTCAAAAATGGAGCTCGTATGCGAAAGTTATGGATTTTAGAAGTTTTGGCGCGAAAACCGAGAAATTTCGCATAGTCACAATTACCACGTCACCCTCGCTTAGAAAGTGACACGAGCCCTTGCATGTGCGAGCCATGCGAGCCATGTGCGAGACCCCCCCCCCTGCGAAGCCTCTTAGCCGTCGGATCAGGAGACTTCTCAGCCGTTGGATCAAACTTCGGACCCTATAAATAGAAGGGTACGTGCGAGGGTTTCCGGTTACTTTTGGAATTTAGCCATTTTTAGCCCCTCTCTCCATATTTTCTTCATCTTAACATCCCGCAAAGCCCCGGTATCAATTGTAAAGCCCGGAGTACCCCACGAAGTGCCCGACAAGCCCGGAAAATTTATCTTTTCGGTTTCGAAGCCCGACTTTTACAAAGCCCGGTTTCTCAATAAAACTCCCGGTTTTATTAGAAACGATCGTTTTAGGAAACAAATTGCTGCCCGATTATCATCAAATCAAGTGAGTGTATAGTCACTTTCATTTTACACATAGATATGAAGTATTTACCTTATAATACGTGCTATGTGTAAATATATTAATTATTTATTTGAGGTGATTGTTGTGTTGATGTTTTATACAAGTTTTAAACTGTATAAGTATTTTTATCTACAAATATGTTGGGTAGAACATGGGTAGATTGTGATGTGTGATAAAATAAAATTAATGAGAGGCCTCGATGTGTTTTGAGATCCAGTCATCTAGCGGAGTTTGGATGACGACCACGAACTTTCTAGACAGTCCAGTGGGAAACATTAGCAGGTCCGCAACCTGTAGGTGTTAATGAACTAAGAGTGTTCATTCATTGTACTCCATCCCCCTCATGGTTGCCTTTAGGACATGTATGGCTGAGGAAACCCCTTAGCAGTAGTGTCCATCCTGATGATATTCTTTAGGCTAGGTCCCTTGTGACAAGTGTTTAGGGACATAAAGTGAGGATAACGGGAACGGGTAATCAGGGTTATTGTTGATTGATGAACTTAGTAAGTTTATTATTATTGTGGGTTGAAAACCCTATATGCTCACCAGGCTCCCGAGCCTGACCCACTCAGCTTTTTATGTTACAGGTAGTAGACCCCGAGCATAGTCGGAGGACAACGAGAGATTTTTGGATTATAGGCCAGTAGTTGTAAATAACTGTTGAAAGGCTTATAATGTCTTGTGTATGCTTTTGGATCTGTATCGGAACATGACATCCCGAGGTTTTGATATATATATGGAAAACATATACCTTATTAATAAAGGGTTTTGATAAACTTTTATCATATTTTGTTTGGGGACAAATTCCGCAACATCTTTTAAAAAGATTTCTCTAATTTTATTTTAAAAAGCATAAATTAAATCGGTCTTTTCTGGCTGAGAAATTAGGGGATGTCACAATTATTATGATTTGTTTTCAAAATATTTTATACATCAGAGTTCCCAGAAAATCTTGATCGTCAATCGAGGAAGTGTGCGGTCACGCCTTCACTTACCCGCGGCCATCCGCTGAACCTGAAACAATAAACTGAAACTGTAAGTCCGAAAGCTTAGTGAGTTACCCCAAAATACCGATACACATACAGTCCACAACAACATCAGCAATACCATAACATAACAAACTGAACGGAATAGCGTGCAATGGATCCACAGCTTAACAGACTGGATTACCCACTGGGCCCACAGTGTGAGTCTAGATTACCTTACGGGCCCACAGCTCACATCTAGCTTGCCATCAAGCCTACAATACGAGTCCACCATAGCCCGTAACTGGAATGCTCCTAGGTTTGTTGGATTACCGTACGAAGCAGTCTCACCTCAACCTATCCCACTTAACATATTAACATATAATGACATAATTACTAAGCATGCGGATAACATATAACAACATAGGTAGTCCTACAGGCCTACCTAAATGGCATAACTACTAGCATGCAACGCTAACTCATACTCAACATCTAACACTGCTAGGATAACATATCCCATGGGCCGGCCTTGGTGCCTTAGACCCCTTAGTATAGTGAGGATAACTCACCTTGCAATGTCGGACTGAACCATGAAATCACGCTCCCGAAACACTACCCCAAACTCCAACACCTATAACCATCAATGATCTAATTCATAAATATCCACGTACCAATTATACTCAAAAGTCAAAACGGTCAACCCTTGGTCAAAGTCAAAGTCAACTATCAAGGTCAACAGTCCATGTTGACCTGAACTCGTCGATTACCCTCAGCTACTCGCCGAGTTCCTTGCACAACTTGCCAACTCACCGAGTCACAATGCCACTCGCCGAGGCCAAGGCAATCTTCATCGGACTTGCCGAGTGGTTCGTCCAACCCGTCGACTTCATGACCATCTTCATATGACTCACCGAGTCTACCATGAGACTCGCTGAGTCCCTTCAGTCCTTCATCCATATAGATGCTTTTTAAGCCATGCCAAGGCTCCATACTACAGATTCAAGTTCCCAAGGCATGCTTATCATGTAAAGTTGCAAACTTTATGTGCATGCAAGGCTCTAATGACTCAAAATGCCAAAACCAAGCTTGAAATGGAGTTTTACACTTAAGGAGGGGTTCATGCTTGCCAATGCTGATAACTTTATGGACCTACAAATCAAAGAGAGTTAAGGTCTGAAGTTACAACTTCAGATCTGAGCTCATACCCAAGGATAGCTTGATAACCAAGCCAGGAAGCCCTAAACTTCATCCAAAGAGATGTAGAAATGAATGAGGCCAAAATCATGAATTCATACCTCAAATGAGGCTAGCTAAGATAGACTTCAGACCCACAAACGTTCTTGCCTCCAACTTCTTGGTCTTCAAGCTTCTTGCATCAAGGTCTTCGTTCCAAGCTTGAAATTTACACTAATATGGAGCACACACACGAATTAGGGTTTCTAGAATCTCAAGGGGCTGCAAATGAACTAAGGGAGGCTAATGATCCCTTAGATAGGGTGCCAAACCATAGAAATTAGGGTTTCACCCTCCAGATTCAACTCGTCGAGTCACTCTTCCAACTCGACAAGTTGGTCACTTAAACATGTGGCCCAAACCCGCTGCTACTCGATGAGTTAGGCAACCAAATTGTCGAGTAAATCTTGATTTCATGAGAATTTATAACCATAAATTGGTAATCAAGAATCGGGGAGTTACAATTCTCCCCCAGTTGAATTAGACTTCGTCCTTGAAGTCTGCTGTGGTGAACATCCTCGGATCGTGCTCCCGCATCTATGCCTCCGGCTCCCATGTCCGTTTGAACCCTCTTTGGTGCTCCCACTATACCCTTACCAAGGGTACCCCCTTGTCCCGCAGAACCTTCACTCTTCCCTCCAATATGGCCGCAGGCCTCTCCACATAATCCAGGCGCTCACCATCTTGAATGTCATCAAACGATACTACCGCCTCCTGATCCATGACGCACTTTCGCAAGTGCGAATCGGGAAGGGTGATGTGAATCCCAATCGAACCGTTTCATAAGGTCTATCCTTCATGCCACTTTGCCAACTTGACAAAATCTTGATGATCCAAAGTATTAGAAAGCCAACTTTCCCTTTTTCCTGGAGCGAACCCTTTTGCTGACATAATAATGCATCCTTCAGCTCTCAGAATATCATACATAATCAATCCACTAATGAATACGAACACTCATGCCTAACCCAATTAGCCTCGGGCTGAAATGCCAAGTGAGCCTACGACGACTCTAGCCATCCCTAGGATGGAATACTCTCGTACCCCTTACATGTTTGGCCCAATCAACCCTCGGGTTGGAATACCAAACATAACAAGTCCAGTCAATCATAGGGTCCGGTTATCCTCAGGATGGAATACCCTAGATTGGAGTACCTCCTTGAACATAACTTGGGTCTACTCATAACCGGAGATCCAAGGATCTATCCTTGCGTCTCATCCACCATCCTCATATTTGTCACAACCGAGTGCAACTCCCCCGAATCTTCAACAATACATCCAATCCGAACGCGCTACTACACAGACATAACCAACACAATCTCTATGACTGGAATAACCTTACATGGTCCTCAGCATAGGTATGGATTGCCTCTGATCCCAAAGAATAAGTCTGGTATGCCCTCCCCGGCCCTCAGCTCATGACTAAAATGCTCCCGATGACCGATCAGCACTACTGTCGTCACTTCAGCTGTCCAACACTCCGAACCTGCGGATATCCACTTTCCTCCGCCCCTCGAAGGGCCTAATCGACTCTCTCTCATCAACGAACAACATAACGATACAAAAACTACTACCACACATGAATCCCAAGTCATAAACCCACTTCAACTCTTCCTGCTACCATATGACGTTTCTCAAGAGAAGTTGATCCTCCTTGGTCCCAACTTGTCTGCCCACAACCCGAACATCGGACACCTCACCGATTACTGAACCAAAACACACACACAAATGGCAGTCCCACGTGTCTTCCCAAAAAGAAACTAACTTCCTGGACCTGTTTCCACGCCTTGCCACAAACTCCTGCCAACATAATGAATGTTACATGATCCATGTCAGCCTCACATCCTACCTGGTCTTTAGTGGCCCATCTTCTCCTTACTTTAGACACGCTATGGCTCTATCACAGATGAAACCAACCCAAGACACATCACAATAATGAAAACCGTCATCGACATAACTACCACTATCGGCCAACTAGTATGACACTCATATCTAACCTATATCACCCCTTTGGGTTAGAATACCAACATGTCTAATCAATTCAACTATCAGGTCAAAATTCTCAGGGTTTGTTGGCCTACCACCTCAACCCCACCGCTCCCTTCAAGCCTCGGTGCCTACGACTTATAGTCGGCCCGCACCGGGTATCTTAGCCTACTGTATAGAGTAGGACCGCCTCAGCTCTATCTAATTGCCATAGACGATCTTGAGATAGATATACCCCGGTTCCCAGAACCTGGATGACAGGATATTCTAACCCCCAAACCTTCCGAAAACTGACGAATACCCATTCGGATCCACTCTCAGTCCCCAACTGGAGTATTACCTGATCTAAGAAGATGAAACCTCGGAGACACTCCGAACTGATGAGATCACCAAGATCCTTTGAACTCCGTCCGACCACTAATAACAACTTCCGATCAACCAAAATACACTAGAGTCCTCAGCCTACTCCAACATCATGTTCAACAATTGGAACAGACCTATTGTTTACTATAACATAACAGCCTACTCAATACCCGAACATAGATCTACAAACATATACAAAGTCTTCAGCATGACTCGACCGCCCTACCAGGCCTTCAGTCTATCCGGACCGCTCTAAACTGTTGAGCATCTCCCTGGAACACCCCTCCTGATGCTCTCTCCCATGCATCTTGTTTCCACCTACTTGGGGCTTCGAACTCCTGATCTACTCTGTGCACTATATCCCCCGCCTAACCCTAGGCCTCATGTCGATCGTCCACCCTCTCGGAAATCTGCGGTCTATTCCCTGACCCGCGTGTCCACCACATACGCTAAATAACCCACACTCTCGTGCTGAAGGCACTACCGAGCCCTGGCAGCTAACAAAACCTTCAATCTATCAATCCAAAAACCCTCATATTCGAGAACGCCCTCGACCTAATACTCGAGCTGAACTCGATTCTTGACTAGAACTCCAACCTGGTTCCCCAACTTCTGCTATCAAGCACCTAGAAGACGTGTTCTCATGTTGGGGAGTTTTGTAGAACCCCCAATCAACACAACCCTCAAACCAAGCAACCACTAGGGCCTCCATTCTCCATATCGGGTTATGAAACTTATCCCCGTTTCAAAACCTCTCCAACTTCCACCTCTCTAGGTAACACTCCCCCACTTAAATTCGACTAATCCTTTATAATACATGAAAATTGGAGGATTTTCAATCCTTTTCTCTTCCCAACGACCAATCCAATGACAACCAACTCTTCCCCACTAGTTGTCCATTGCTAGATGATCCCAATTGATCACACACTTCTAAGAACCAGATGAACACTTCCTGAATCCCAGTGAAACCGACAGCCACTAATGCTTGAATGACCCCACACTCACGTCCTGAAGACCACAAGATAGATGCTCCAACTAATAACTCAGCAACAAGTTACATCTCTTGGCTCTTTAGTCCGTCAATCACTAACGGTTGCTAACCACTGAATCCTGACATTGCTGAATAACCCTTCTGTGGGACCGTATCCGTAGGCCTTCCACATAATACCCCTTTTCCAAAGGTGTTCCAAACAAGCTTCCCGCTCTCGGGCTCTAGAGATCATTTTCTTCAGGGTTCACACCCTGACTCACTTACCAGCTCAAACACCCACAACTGAACTGCGGCAGCTGAAACAACCTCTGCCCTAAACCGGGCTACAAACTATTCCCTAAACATAGTCTAAAATCCCAAAAGTGCAATAGATCACAAAATCAATCCTTTACGTCCGATACTAGAGATCCAAGGCAAACCATACCTCACAAGTACTTATGCCACGTCGATCGTTCTGCTCGTCAACGCTAAAACAATGTTGCCTATTCCTGCAACCAACTGACCCCGAGTTGGAATACAACCTGATCCTGGGGTCACAAGTCTTCTTACTCCTTCTAGCTCGAAAAACTGAGAGGGCACAATACTTGCTCTACAAAATGAAAATCTAATCCCTTAATAAACCATTCCCCTTCCAACTGCAAAACCTCAACTGAACATAATCATCACTCCCTTCTGGAGTTCTCGTGACTCAAATTCTGGCCTCGAGCAAAACCCCCAAGCCTTAAATCTAGAACCACGTGCTAACCTCTCCTGCTCAACCCGCATAATTATATCGAGTACAGATAATCTTCCTGATCCCAAATAACTGCAGACCTCTGCTCAACAGAGTATGTCCCAGAACTAGGAAGCTCAACCACCTCCTCCCCCTGTCGTCGTTACAACTATTTAAGCTTCCGCGGCAACCGTCTTGACAATGGCTACATAGCACTCATCGAAATACTCAACCATGGAGGTCTTAATAGACACGTCATCTCCGGAAACTACCCCCGTACAATCTTGATCACCTACTCCCGGATGATTTCAATAACACGATCCCTTAAAAATGATGACCTATCATGACTGTCTGCTCCTGATCCTAACCTGGATCTGATCTCAAGACGTCTCGAATATTCCATACCATGACTGGAAACTGACTCCCAACCCAACCCTAGGGGTTGTGACTTCCTTGATATACGTATGGGTCCTGTGCTTTCAATAGTACGGGCCCATACTACCTTCCACACCTACCCATATTTGTCTCAAGTATCACCACAACACCCTACCATATACATATACAAATCGAGCGATAAATCCTCACTCCAAGAGGAATGCTAAATATCTCATAACTGGCCTCCCGGCCTCTCACTACCCACCCATCCCTGAAACCTCCATCAACCCCTGCAGCACTAGTGTATGATAGCCATACATAACGTTGGACCCTATAGACTTTCGAATATCCAATCCTAACCTAAGCCCTAATCAATAAGAACAAAACATAAGGCCAGATTAAATATTCTCAGGCTATAAGATCTTAATTATATACAGTTGTGATGCATACACAAGTAACTACAGTAATGATGTCAGTCTCACATAAGGAAAACCATAGGCTAACATGCATCATGTAAGTAGGCAATTCTATCATGCGATTCCTGAAGATCCCTAGCCTAGTACTAGCATGTTGTTCTAACATATCACAATATCAAATAACCGTATGGTATTATTGGGGTCTACTTACTGGCTCCGACTGATCGTATACTTCGCATCCTCTTTTACTTATTTTGAAAACCATTTAAAATCATTTTGAAAATCTTTCCTTGATTTGAGACTGGATTCACACGAGTGTTCCTCCAATTCACTCAAACCAAGGCTTTAATACCAACGTGTAACACCCATAAAATTCGAGCAAATTTAAAATTTTTTAAATCATTTGAAACCATTCAATTATTACGATTTGTGAGTAGGCTCTAATACCAACGTGTCACGCCTCCACTTACCCGCAACCATCCATTGAACCTGAAACAATAAACTGAAACTGTAAGCCCGCAAGCTTAGTGAGTTACCCAAAAATACCGATACACATATAGTCCACAACAACATCAGCAATACCATAACATAACAAACTAAACGGAATAGCATGCAATGGGTCCACAACTTAACAGACTGGATTACCCCATGGGCCCACAGTGTGAGTCTGGATTACCTTATGGGCCCACATCTCACATCTTGCTTGCCATAAAGCCTACAGTACGAGTCCTCCTTAGCCCGTAACTGGAATGCTTCTAGGTTTGTTGGATTACCGCACGAAGCAGTCTTACCTCAACCTATCCCACTTAACATATCAACATATAATGACATAATTACTAAGCATGCAGATGACATATAGCAACACAGGTAGTCCTACAGGCCTACCTAACTAGCATAACTACTAGCATGCAACACTAACTTATAATCAACATCTAACACTACTAGGATAACATATCCCATGGGCCGGCCTTGGTGCCTTAGACCCCTTAGTATAGTGAGGATAACTCACCTTGCAATGTCGGACTGAACCACGAAATTACACTCCCGAAACACTGCCCCAAACTCCAACACCTATAACCATCAATGATAACCCTTGGTTGAAGTCAAATTCAACTATCAAGGTCAACAGTCCATGTTGACCTGAACTTGTCGAGTACCCTCAGCTACTCGCCGAGTTCCTTGCATAACTTGCCAACTCGCCGAGTCACCATGCCACTCGTCGAGTGCAAGCCAATCTTCATCGGACTCGCTGAGTTGTTCGTCCAACCCGTCGAGTTAGTCATAACCATCTTCATATGACTCGCCAGGTCTACCATGCGACTCGTCGAATCCCTTCAGTCCTTCATCTATACATATGCTTTTTAAGCCATGCCAAGGCTCCATACTACAGATCCAAGTTCCCAAGGCATGCTTATCACGTAAAGTTGCTAACTTTACGTGCATGCAAGGGTCTAATGACTCAAAATGGTAAA